>NC_066636.1:6352720-6992315 GCF_025201925.1 Gopherus flavomarginatus
CACAGCGCCTCCTGCTGTGACCCCGGGCTCACTCCCTGTAGCACGGCGCCCCCTGCTGAGCCCCCGCCCCTCCCTGCACCACAGCGCCTCCTGCTGAGCCCCCGCCCCTCCCTGCACCACAGCGCCCCCTGCTGAGCCCCCGCCCCTCCCTGCACCACAGCGCCTCCTGCTGTGACCCCGGCCTCACTCCCTGCAGCACAGCGCCTCCTGCTGTGACCCCGGGCTCACTCCCTGTAGCACGGCGCCCCCTGCTGAGCCCCCGCCCCTCCCTGCACCACAGCGCCCCCTGCTGAGCCCCCGCCCCTCCCTGCACCACAGCGCCTCCTGTCGAGACCCCGGCCTCACTCCCTGCTGCACGGCACCCCCTGCTGAGCCCCCGCCCCTCCCTGCACCACAGCGCCCCCTGCTGAGCCCCCGCCCCTCCCTGCACCGCAGCGCCTCCTGCTGAGACCCTGGGCTCACTCCCTGCAGCACGATGCTCCCTAGTGAGCCCCACCCTGCCCTACAACACAGCGGCCCCTAGTTTTAACGCCCCACGTGGCAGCATCTCTCCTTGCCCAGCCTCCTCCTGCTTCAAGCAGCACAGAAAGTCCAGGCACATGGGGGGTTTCAGGAAGTCACAATATTTTATTAGTAGGGGTGGTGGCCGGGGGGGACAACACCCCCCCACCCCCTGCTAGCAGCGGGCGACGTTCTCCATCTTGCCGTTCCCAACTGTGTGAGCCCCGAAGAGTGTGTGAAGCCGAGCGAGCAGCCTGGGAAATAGAAAACACCTGGTGCTCTGCAGTCAGGGCACAGAAGCACAGGGGGGTGGAGGACAAAGACCTGGGGGGTAGGTGTGTTTAGGGGGCAATCAACCCCCCCCCCCCCGTCCTGTCATCCCTCCCTTCTCTAAACACAGACATGCAAAATAAGGGCACGTCAACAACTGGGGGGGCCTGTATAGGGAGGTGGCATTACCAAGGGGATCCCTTCTTCTGGGGGGTCACTGGTGGTTAGAGGGCTAAGTCCCCAAAGTTCTTGATTTGGCCCCCCCACCTAAGGCGTGCAGGTGGGAGGTGCGAGCATCACTGCAGTTCCCCCCTCCCAACGATGAAGATGGTAAATACCCACGGCAACCCCCCGCTCCAAGGGGTAAGATGGTATATCCCAAAGGCACCCTTCTGGGTGGGGAAAAAACATTGCTCCTGCAGATGTAAAATGGTAGCTCCCGACTGTACCAATCTGTGCCCCTGTACCGGTGGCACTATGGTATATCCCGAATACCCCAAATACGGCAGGTGGTACATCCTGTCAGACTCCTCCCAGCTGAACCTCTCGCCCCGCCTCCCGGCAATAAAACCCCGCCCCACAGCGAAGAATTCCCCGATTGCAGGACCAACGCTAAACAGAGAGAACAAAGGCGAAACCCAGCCTGCACGATACTTTACAGAGGAAATAAATTACCCTCATTTTTTATTGTTAACCCCCTCCCCATCTTCCCCCCCACAGGGAGTAAGGTGGTATGTCCCAAATACACCCCCCCCAACAGCCAGAGACAAGATGGTGTACCCCCTCCCACTGCAGCAGGCATGATATATCCCAACTCTGCCCCCCTTCATTTCAGGGGGGGGCAGATAGTATAGCCCTAATGCTCCCCTAGAGTTAAGATGGTATATCCCATTTCAGTCATTCTACTGGGGTGGGGAGTTTGTGGAGTCCTCTGTGTGTGGCATTAAATTGGACACCCATTTTAATACAGACTGGCAGGGCAGGGGGCAAGTGTAGGCTCTGGAGAGACCCAGGGTGATTCTAAGTCCTCCCTGCTCCAGCCACCGAGCCCTCCAGTCATAGGAAGTGGATTTACCCTCTCCCATCCCCCAGTGTGACCCCATCCCACTACTCCCCCCCCCAACGCCCCTCCCTAAATTGAGTTTTGAAATAAATTAAATACAGCTAAAACAACAAGGAGTCGGGGGGCACGTTAAAGACTAACGGATTTAGTGGGTCATAGGCTTTCATGGGTAAAAAAGCCACTTCTTCAGATGCGTGGAGTGAGAGTTACAGATACAGGCATTTCACTCCATACCTCTGAAGAAACAGTTTTTTACTCAGGAAAGCTTATGCCCAAATAAATCTGTTAGTCTTTAAGGTGCCACTGAACTGCTCATTGTTTTTGTTGATACAGACTAACATGGCTACGTCCCTGACACTAAGTACAGCTAGCAAGGGGCATGTGCAAGTGTGCACCTAACAACACGTGGATTTGGACACAAGTGTTGCTGGGTGTAGGTTATGGTGCCATGTCTGCGTTGTGTGGACGTAGGTCACAGCGTTGCACGTACAAGAGGGTGCACATTGGTGGGTTGCTGGGTGTAGTTACAGTGTTGTGTGCATGTGCACACATTCAAAACACCTCCCAGAATCCTCCACATCCCAGCTGATGGGATTGACCCCCCTACCCCACCCCTACGACAGCACATCCAAAACCCCCCTCATTGTAGGGACATGATTCCATAGGGGCAGTGTGGGCTGTTTAGAAACCAGGGTGGGAAAGGGGCTGGGGGAGCACTAGGGGGAGGGTTGTGGGGGCTGGGGAACATTGGAGAGGGACACATTGGGGGGGCTGGGTAGCATTGTGAGGGGACAGTGGGTGAAAGGGAGATGGGAGAGGAAGTGGGTTTAATCCTCTCCCAGTGTTGGGGGAGGGGTAGCAGTTTGTGAATGCTTCACTCTGTGTCCCCCCACTGCCCCTCCGACCCATGGTGCAGTTGGCCTCTCAGTGCATCTCCTCAAAGAATTTGTAGGTGGGGTTCTCGTAGCCGTGGTTCTGCATCTTGCTGAGCTGTCGCTCCTCAGGGCTCACCATGGGGTCCACCTGCCCCAAGGACGGACAGACAGACACAGGGGTTAGGGGCATAGGCACCAACTTTCTCCAGCGCCAGTGGGGGCTCGTGCCCTGCCCCGGCACTGGCCCCGCCCCAACTCTACCCTTTCCCTGCCCCTGGCCCTGGCCCTGCCCCTTCCCTAAAGTCCCCATCCCAGCTCCACCCCCTCACTGCCCTACTGGATCCCTTCCCCAAATCCCCACCCCGCCCCAACCTCATTCCCCCTCCTCCCCCATCCCTCCCTAAAACAGCGCAAGCGCTGGGAGGGAGTGAGAAGCAGGATGCAGCACTGCGCTCACAGAGGAGGTGGAGGTGAGCTGGAGCGGGGCCAGTGAGCTGTCAGGGGTGCTCACCAGCCTCGGAGCACCCATGGAGTCGCCACCTATGGTTAGGGGTGCTGGGGCTGGAGGCTCCACCCCCTTTTCCCAAACCCCATCGCTAGGAGGCTGTACGGGGGGGCTGGGAGCCAGGACCCCTAGGTCCATCCTGAACTCTGGGAGGAAACGGGGGTCCAGTGGGTTAGAGCAAGGCAAGGGGCTGGAAGCCAGGACCCCGGGTCTGTCCCAAGCTCTGGGAGGAAAGTGGGGTCCAGTGGGTCAGAGCAAGGCAGGGGGCTGGGAGCCAGGTGTCAGGACACCTGGGCTCTATCTCTGGCTCTGCCTGGCTGTGCCACCCCACCCAGTGTCCCATGAAGCCAGCAGTCCCTGTGAGGGTTGAAGGGGTTGTCACCTCAACAATGCCATGGCTGATGGTCCCGTAGGGCTTCCGGCGAACCATCAGGAGACTGATGATGATCACCATAGCAACCGCCACTGCTACCACCAGCAGGCCAATCAGGGCACCCCTGTTAATGGTTACCAGGGTGTCTGGCTCCTGTGGGGGACAGAGAGTGTCATGTGTTCCTTCCCCCTTCTTGGTAGACTCACTGGGGGAGGCTGGGTGGCTTAGCAAGGAGGGGGCAGGTCCTACAGCCCTAGAGGGAAGAGCCCCAGTTTAGGGTTCAGGTTACTTTTACCCCCCATCCCCCAGGGGTAGGGTGCAGGTTGTCAGGGACTTTCTAGGGCTCACAATGGGGCAAAGGCGAGGTTGCAGCATCTGGGGGTGCACAGCAGAAGGACTGGGACTGCAGATGGGGGATGCACTCAGCACTGCGTATGGGAGGAGGTGCTACTGAACAGAGATTGTGTCCAGTAGTGGTGGAGGGGGCAAGTGAGCAGGAGGCACCATCACGGTGGTGGGGAGGGGGCAAGCTGAAAGGTGCACGCAGCTGTGGGGGCACCAATGCAAAGGGGAACATGGTGGTAGAGTGCCCTTGCTGTGTGCACACGCAGGAGTGGAGGGGCTTAAGGGAAAACCACAGGGGAACTGCGATGCGGAGCGCACATGGCAGGGCCATAAGAAGGCAGAACTACAGGGAGATACAGTTTCAAAATGCACATGGTGGAGCAGGGCTGGAGGGCGGAAGCACTGCAGGGGGACACAGTTGCAGGGCACACAGCAGAGGGGAGGCAGCACTGCAGGACGACAGTTTCAAGGCGCATGCAGCAGAGTTGGGTTGGGGGAAGCAGCACTGCAGTGGGACACAGATGCGGGGTGCACACGGCAGGGGGAGGCAGCGCCGCAGGGGGACAGATTCAGGGCGCACACGGAGGGGGGAGGCAGCGCTGCAGAGGGACAGATGTAACATGTGGCAGAGCAGGGTGGGGGAAGGTAGCGCTGCAGGGGGACATGGATGCAGGGTGTACATGGCGGGGTGGGGGAGGCAGCACTGCAGGGGGACACAGATACGGGGTGTACATGGTGGGGTGGGGGAAGGCAGCGCTGCCGTTGTGGATGTTGCAATTGCTTACCAGCTCGTCGCGCTGAATCTCCGGGGACTTGTACACCACTTCTTTGATGTCCCCCATGGAGATGTTTACCTGGGGGGTGGGGTGAGGGAGACACATTAGAGCTGAGAGGGGGCACCTATCCCTCCATGGCAACAGGTGCAAAATATTGTGGATAAATGATGCTTAGCCGCATTCCCCTTACACACTGTCATCATACAGGTCTGTTGCAACTTACGCGCATTTAACATGCGCGATTTCAGCTTTACGCTGAAAGGCGGGAGTCCTGAGGGGGTGTGGCCTCAAGCAGAAGAGGCGTGCCTCAAGATTTAAAGGTCCTAGGGCACCAGCTGTGGCTGGGATTCCCAGGGCCTTTAAATCACCCTGGGTGCTCCTAGCTGCAGAGGTGGCTGGTAGCCCCTGGGGCAAATTTAAGGGTCTGAGGCTCCAGACACCGTGGAGCTTCGGGTCCTTTAAATGCCGGCCCCAGCCCGGCTGCCAAAGCTGCGGGCTGGGGTTTAAAGGGCTCCTCCTGGCTTCCCACTGCGGCGGGATGCCCGGTGGAGCCCTTTAAATGCTGCCCCACCCCAGCCACGGGAGCTGCGGGCAGGATTTAAAGGGCTCCTCCGGGCTCCCGGTGGAGCCCTTTAAATCCTGCCCGCAGTTCTGGTGGCCGGGCCAGGGCTGGCATTTAAAGGGCTCCCCGGTGGGGAGCCCGGAGCAGCCCTTTAAATGCTGGCCCTGGCCCGGGTGCTGGAGCTGCGGGCTGAGATTTAAAGAGCTTGGAGATGTAATTTTGGGTATATGCGGTTTTCGCTTTACGCGCTAACCTCGGAATGGAACCCCCACGTAACATAAGACTTGCCTGTACAGTCTTGGAGGAGACTGTGTTTTCCATAATGCACTGTGCCCTCATTCCATTCATGGGAAGTCACATCAAGCTGCTCTCCCATCATGCATTGCACCCACATCCCCAGCTGAGGGGGGGTCATGTCAAGCTGTGCCCTCATTCCATCCAGGGGAAGGGCTTGTGCACCCCAGAGCAGCTGTTCCCCTCCCACCCCTACTCACTAATGTGGGCTGGCCTCCAAGTCCCCAGATCTGCTCACCCTCTGCTCATCCTCGCCCAATGGGATCTTCTCGCTGGTGAGGTAGTCATACTCCGCCGCCATCCCCGAGGCTGTGGGGAAGAAGAGAGTCACGTAGGCAGTGAGGAAAGTAGTCCTGGTGAGTAAAAGTCAAGCAGGCTGATTGCTGCAAGGGGACGGGGTGTAGTTGGCCACCCCCAGCACTCACCTTTCTTCACGGCTGGCTGGGAGTCTGACGAGGAGGGGTCCCCGCAGGAGTGGCGGAAGATGACAGCCCGTGGGGTGGGGGAGCAACAGGAAGAGACACAGAGCAGAGACAACAGACATGTTGAGGTAGGGCTAGGGGGCCCATGCTGACTCCTCCCATGGAAAACAAATTGCCCTGTCCCCCTACACACAGCCTAGCACAGAAACATGGGGGTATCCCCTTCATATCCCTCTCCCTGCCCCATAGCACTTCTCCCACCAGTTTTAGCCCCTTCCCTGCCCTTGGCCTGATGCTTTGGGTTCTGGCCTCACCCTTCACCCTCAAAGCTTCTAGCCCTGTCCCTTTCACCTTCTCTACAGCCCCAGCCCTGTAGGTTCTAGTCCAGTCCCAGCAGGTTGTGGATTCCTCATCAGTTCCTGCCCCACAGGCTCTGGCTCTGCCCTTGCAGGTTCTGGCCCTGCCCCCATCCCCATAGGATCCATACCCCCAGGTTCTGGCCCCACCCCCTCACCTTCCCCCTGGAAGAAGTTCCCAGCCCCCAGGTGGTCAGGATGGTCCTCGGGGCTTAGGTCCTCACTGCTGTCCAACGGCAGGAACTCCTCGGTGGTGCGTGTCTCGGAGATGGACGTGGTGAGCAGGCTGCTGGTCCCTGCCCGCTCTACCTGCAGCAGCTCCTCTAAAGAGACCAGGGGATACGGGGTCACAGCACGGAGAGACCTTCCCCAGCAAGAAGCATCCCTACCACCTCTTGGGAACCTGGCCTCCTGCTCTAACCACTAGACCCCACTCCACTCCGAGAGCTGGGAATAATACCCAGGAATCCTGGCTCCCAGCCTCCCCCCACCCCTCTAACCACTAAATCCTATGGGACATTTCATAAAACATATGGAGTGCAAATATGTTGAGTGAGAATATAATGTACTGGAATATGCTTCATATAAAAGGTCTCTTGTAAGATATCATTACAAAGCTAATAATCTACTGAGTGTGTTCATCCTATTTGTATGTATGCATCATTTTTGTATCTAAAGCTAGAAATATGAAGTATTACTCTGAAGTCCTATTGTAACTATGCAAAGTGTGGGCCATTAATGGTGGCTTGGAATCTTGATGGCTCCCATTAACTAGGATAATTGGTTGTAAATAGCTCTGTTTACTTGTAAGCCTTCCTGGGTGCCAGCCAGTGATTAATGAAGTCTCACAGGACATGTGAACATGTCAAATGATACTGGAATCCATCTTAAACCTGGTGCTTTTCCATTTAGAAGGAAGGGTGGGAACCCAGAAAGAGACAAAGGATTCCCGCCTTGTGCCAAAGCTATAAAAGGGAGTGGAACAGAACAAAGGGAGCTGCCAGTCATGAGAAATCCCCTAGTTACCACCTGAGCTGTGACTAACAAGAACTGTACTAGGGGAAAGGATTGGCCCAGACTAGAAAGGAGTCTAGTCTGTGAGAAAAGCTTATTGGAACATCTCTGAGGGAGAGATTTACCTGTATTCAGTTTCTTAAATGTATTAGGCTTAGACTTGAGTGTTTTGTTTGGTAACTTACTTTGTTCCATCTGTTATTACTTGAAACCACTTAAATCCTACTCTATATACTTAATAAAATCACTTTTGTTTATTAATTAACCCAGAGTAAGCGATTAATACCTGGGGGAGCAAACAGCTGTGCATCTCTATCAGTATTATAGAGGGCAGACAATTAATGAGTTTACCCTGTATAAGCTTTGTACAGAGTAAAACGGATTTATTTGAAGTTTGGATCCCATTGGGAACTAGGTGTCTGCATGCTGGAGATAGGTGACTTGAGCAGTTTTTGGTTAAAGTCTGCAGCTTTAGGGGCATGGACCAGACCTGCGTCTGTGTAGCAGCAGACTAGCATGTCTGGCTCAACATGGCAGGGTTCTGGAGTCCCAAACTGGCAGGAAAAAGAGGCTCAGAAGTAGTTTAAGTACATCAGGTAACAGTCCTGAGGGGGTCTCTGTGACTGAAGCCGTCTCACCCCACTCCCCTCCCAGAGTCAGGGATAGAACCAAGGAGTCTTGGCTCCCAGCTTCCCTGCTCTAACCCAATAGACCCCACTCCCCTCCCAGAGCTGAGCATGAGGGTGTCAGGGCAGGGGGAGGGGTAGAAGGCATCCCAGATGGATGTGGGCAGGGGTGATAGGTTTATATAATTTTTGGTGGTGCCCAGAACGGGTCCAAGTCCCCCCTCCACACACAAACGCACCCCTGCTTAAAGCTCTAGGAGGAGTCTTGGGTGTAAGAGTGGTCAGGCTCTGGGAGGAAGTTTGGGTGGTGCGGGCTCTGGGCTGGGGTGCAGGAGTGGGTGTGGGCTCTGGGAGGGAGTTTGGATGCAGGCTTTGGGCTGGGGCAGGCAGTTGGAGTGCTGGAGGGGGTGCAGGCTCTGGGAGAGAGTTTGGGAGCGGAGTCTGGGCTGGGGCAGGGGGTTGGGGTGCATGAGAGGATGCAGAGGGCAGGCTCTGGGAGAGAGTTCAGGTGCAGGGTCTGGGCTGGGACAGGGGGTTGGCGTGTGGGAGAGGATGAGGGTGCAGCGCTTACCTCAGGTGGCTCCCAAAAGTGACCTGCACCTCCCTCTGGCAGCAGCTCCTAGGTGGGGGGCCAGAGAGGTCTCCACGTGCCGCTGCCTGCAAGCACCACCCCCCGCAGCTCCCATTGGCCACTGTTGTCAGAGTTGGCGCTCGGGGTCGGGGCAGCACGCAGAGCCCCCGCCCCCCCATCCCCCTGGGGCTACAGGGACATGCCAGCCGCTTCTGGAAGTGGAGTGGCCTTAGCCCCATTGCACTGCTAGTGGTGGCGGCGGGGACCCCAAGCCCTTTTAAATTGCCCAGATATGGCAGGTGGGGCGGGGAAAGAGACTCGGCCCCAAACTTTGGTGGAGCTGGGCCCCTGTGCTCTCGTATTGGTAAAACAAGGGCACCACAGGCCCATACAATTCGCTGCCCCTGGGTGTGGGGTACATATAGGCCAGCTCCTACAGCCCCTCTGAGAGCCTGGCAAGGGCAGCACACACATCTAGTTGGTGGGGTGGGTGTCATGGGGGAGGGAGCATTGGGGGCGGAGTTGGCAGGAGGTACACACAGGTCCCACCACCCAGGGGTGGGTGATGGGGATGTTGAGGGGGGGTCACTGGGGGAAGGCAATGTAAGAGGAAGGGGGCATCGGTGGGGTCGGGCCATCGGGGACACTGGCCATCAGGGGCTGGGACACTGGGGGGCGGGGTGTCAGGTGGCCATCAGGGGCAAAGACCTTTGGGAAGCTGGGTACATTGGGGAAGGGGGGGCATCGGGAGAAGAGATGTTGGGGGGCCAGGCTACCAGGGTTTGTACGTATCTTGTCCCTCAGCCCCACGGAGAGCCGGGGGACTGTCAGGGGGGAGGATGTCAGGACCCTGGGCCATCAGGGGGCCGTTGGGGTGGGTATGTATGTATGTATGTATGTATCTGGTCCTGCAGCCCTTATGGCTGTTGGAGGAAGGGCCATTGGGGGGCTATATGGTCCAACAGAGAGCCAGGCGAGGGGGCTGTTAGGTGAGAGCCTGTCAGGGGAGGGGCTGCTGGGGTACATATCTATCTGGTCCTGCAGTCCTGTGGAGAGCCGGGGGGATGGGGGGGGAGGCTGCCGGGGTACATACATATCTGGTCCTGCAGCCCAGCGAAGAGCCAGGGGGTGCCATCAGGGTGCATGTATATCTGGTCCCACAGCCCCGCAGAGATCCGGGGGAGGGGCCGTTGGGGTATGAATGTATTGGTCCCGCAGCCCTGTGGAGAGCTGGGGGAGGGGCCGCAGAATACATATGTATCTGGTCCCGCAGCGAGCCGGGGGAGGGGCCATTGGGGTACGTACGTATCTGGTCCCGCAGCCCCACAGAGAGCTGGGGGAGGCCACTGGGGGAGGGGCCATTGGGGTACGTATGTAGCTGGTCCCACAGCCCCATGGAGAGCTGGGGGGGGAGGAGGCTGTTGGGGGAGAGGGCCATCGTGGTACATACATATCTGGTCCCACAGCCCCGTGGACAGCCAGGGGAGGAGGCCGTCAGGGGAGGGGCCATTGGGGTACATACATACCAGGTCCTGCAGCCCCATGGAGAGCCAGGGCAGGGGGCCATCAGGGTATCTGGTCCCACAGCCCCACGGAGAGCCGGGGGGGAGGCCATCCAGGGAGAGGCCATCGGGGTACATATGTATCTGGTCCCACAGCCCCGCGGAGAGCTGGGGGAGGAGGCCGTTGGGGGAGGGAACATTGGGGTACGTACATATCAGGTCCTGCAGCCCCATGGAGAGCCGGGGAGGGGGCCACGGGGGTATATACAAATCTGGTCCCACTGCCCCGTGGAGAGCCAGGCGAAGGCCTGTCAGGGGAGGGGCCATTGGGATACGTACGTATCTGGTTCCGCAACCCCCCAGAGAGCTGAGGGTTCTTGTACAGCAGGGCCAGGCTCTGGTTCACGCGCTCCTCAATGACATGCAGGTGGGTGTACACCTGGGGACACATGGAGGAGGAGACAGACAGACGGGGGGCTGTTAGGACAGGCGCTCCTCTCCCCTGACCACCAGGGGTGGGGACGGTTGAGGGCGGTCCCCACCTGGAACTTCATCTGCTCAGCCTTCTCGGGGTCGACGGCACGAACATGCTGGTAGTGCCGCAGCGTGTGCCGCTGGTCCTTCTGCTCCGCCCGAATGTACCACCTCAGCGCCGGCAGCACCCGCTCTGGCTGGGCAGCCAATCGCAGGGGAGAAGTGGAGTCAGAGCTGGTCAATCAGCACCCCTACTCTACACTACATTCTAGACTGGCCCACTCCTGCCAATACATTCAGCACTTGCTCTGGCTGGGCAGAGAGGCAGAGTCAATAGAAATCTCAACTTCAGAACCTGTTCTAGACTGACCCACTCCCACTAATCCACACGGCACTTGCTCCAGCTGGGGCAGCCGATCCAGGGCAAAAATAGCATCTGAGCCAACCAATTGGCACCCCGTTCTAGAACCCATTCTAGGCTGACCTGCCCCCTTCCCCGCCAGGATCCAGTGCCCTCGGATCAAGGCTGCCTCACCCACCTGCAGGCTGTCGCTCTGCACGGCGCTCAGGTAACTCTCCAGTGCCACGCGCCGATTGTCATTGAGCAGGGCCACCACCCGGGCCAGGTGCGTCTCCACCAGCTGCTGCCGCTCGCCCGCCACCTGTTCCTCCAGTGTCTGCAGGATTGACTGGAAATGCTGTGTGGGGAGGGGCTGGGGGTCAGCAGGGGCCAAGCCAGGAGCCCTCAAGGGGGTGGAGCTGAGAATCCAGGGGGGAAGGTTATTGGAGGTGGGGCGGGAACCCTCGGGGGGGTGGGGGGAAGAGGCAGTGGGACCATGGTCAAGAACTCAAATGGGTGAGGCCAGGGAGGTCACGGAAGGTGGGGCTAGTCAGCAGGGGCGGGGCCAGGAACCCACAAGGGAGAAGTGAGAGGCGCCAGTGGGACAGGGGCAAGTGAGTGGTGTCCCCCAACCCCTCAGGCAGACTTGGTGCCACCGAAGGGTGGCTGTGGGACAGCCCTGGGTGTCAGGAGGGAGGGGGCGGGGAGGGGGCAGGGTCATGAACCTGTGGGGGCAGCCCCACCGTGCCCTCCCAGCAGACATGGGACTCACCTCATTCAGTGCCTGCCGGTCAGCCTTAGGTAGCTCCTTGGCCTGGTTGTCCGCCTCGGCCCACTCCTTCATCACCTGGTGGGGGGGACTGGGGATGAATGGGGGGCCTGGCCCTACATTCAGCACCCTGCCTGTCATCAGCCTGCATCCCCCAGGCTTGCAAGCTCCACAGTCCCACTCCATGCTTGCCGGTGCACAGGCCACCAACACGGGCCATGTCTGTATGTGGTCCGTGTTGGTGGCCTGCTCCCATAGCAGCAAGGGGGGTCAGAACCTGACAGGACCTCCTGACAGGTGAGTCGGGGGCAGCCCTGGCCATGTGGAACTTGCCACGGAGAGACCCCTGCAGACATGGAGGCGGAGCCCACGCGTGGGCTACCGTGCCGGGGATAACCAAGGGGGGGCCAGAGTGTGGGGGGGGAATCCCTCCCCCCAAGCACCTTGTTAATCTGTTTCATCCTGCGCTCCTCCAGGTCCATCTTGGCTCGCAGGAAGTTGGCGTGTTCACTCCCGTCACCTGGCATCTCGAAGTAAATGTCCACGCCATCTGTGGGGTGCGGGGTAGGGCTGGCTGTGGGGGAGAGGGGCTGTCAGCTTGGTACCCCCTGATGAGTCCTCATCGGGCCATGCCCCAAAGCTCAGTGGCCCTCGTCGAGCCCTGCTGCCCCCGCAGCACAGTGTCCCCCCTCACTCCCCACAGCACGGCGCACCCCCCCAAACCCCCGCCCCACTCCCCGCAGCACAGCGCACCCGAGCCCTGCCCCGCTCCCCGCAGCAGGGCGCACCCCACCGAGCCCCACCCTGCTCCCCGCAGCACAGCATCCTCCACTGAGCCCCACCCTGCAGCACAGCACCCCCTGCTGAGCCCCTGCCCCACTCCCCACAGCACGGCGCCCCCTGCTGAGCCCCCACCCCTGCAGCTGAGCGCCCCCTAGCACTGCACTGGGGTATTGGGCTGCAGTTTCTCCTGAACCCAGGCAGGGTGGAGGGTCTCCGGCGGCTGCCTCTGAGCCTGGCACAGCTGGGCACAGTGCCACGCAGAACAGGAGCCACATTGTGATGTAGGGAGGAGATGAAAACAGCCTAGGCAGCTGAGCATCCCATCTCCCACCCCCAATCCGCAGGTGCATCAGCTCCGTGCCAGGCTGTGCCATCCCCCTTTGCCTGGGAACTCCCACCCCGTCTGAAAGAGTCAGCACAGCAGAAATTGCCAGCTCCGCCCCCCAGCAGCACCCTGCCCCAGGAGATTCTGGGAAACTGACAGCTCTCTGTGCCCTCCCCCCACCGCAGCAATGCCCTGCTCCTGGGAATTGTGGGAAACTTCCAGCTCTGTCCCTGCGGTCATCTGCCCTGGAGGATTGTGGACGGCCACCCCTCCGCTCCACACAGCTGCCCCCTGCCCAGGGACTGGGTCTCACCTTTGCCCTCCTCCTCGGTGGTCCGCGTGGTGGTGGTGATGGTGGTCTGGGTGACGCTGTCGTCGTAGTAACCGGGCTCCACAAAATAGTCATCCCAGGTGGCGGGGAAGGGGTCAGTGTCGTCTGCACTGTCCCTGGGGCCTTCGTTCTCCTCCTCCTCCTCAACATCCTCCTCCCCATCCCCATCCGCCTCCAGTGTCTCCTCTTCCATGGGGGCCCAGCCTGTTGGGAGCCTCTCACTACAGCAGGGTTGAAGGGCAAGAATCAGGGATGGGCTGTGAGCTTCCCTCACAGCAGTGCCCTGAGCTGCATGGAGTGGGGGTGCTGTGAGCTTCCCTTGCAGCAGTGCCCTGAGCTGCATGGAGTGGGGGTGCTGTGAGCTTCCCTTGCAGCAGTGCCCTGAGCTGCATGGAGTGGGGGTGCTGTGAGCTTCCCTTGCAGCAGTGCCCCGAGCAAAGGAGACAGGGTGCAAGCTCCCCCACAACAGTGCCCTGTATGTCCCCTCACCTGCTCTTGGGCTCTTCCTTCAGTGGGGCCATGTTGCGGGGGACCGGGGTGGGTTCCTCCAGCCGGACAGGGAGGGGGAGTGAGGGGCAGCACACGTACTCCACACCCCGGAAGCGGTCAGCCCCACAGGGCAGCAGCATCCCATAGCTGTGCAGCTCCAGCCCCTCACTGCTGCAGGCCTGGGGGAGCAGCATCAGACACCCTTACACAATCCAGCATTGGTATATCAACAAGCACCCCTCCTACCTACCTCCAAGCCACTGGTATCTCCCAATAACGCCTCCTCAATAGCAATGGTATCTCCTGAGAGCTCCCCGCCAATGGCAGTGGTATCTCCTAACACCCCCTAATAGCAACAATATTTTCCAAAAAATTCCCCCCAACAATGGTATGTCCTGAAAACTGCCTACTCCCCTGTGGCAATGGTACGTCCTCAGACTTACCCTCCCCCACCAATCCTCCCCTATGGCCATGGTATCCCACTAGACCAGTGGTTCTCAAACCTTGGTACTGGTGACTCCTTCCACATAGCAAGCAACCCACCTTATAAATATATAAAAAGGTGTTTTTAATGTAATACCATTATAAATGCTGGATGCAAAGCAGGATTTGGGGTGGAGGCTGACAGCTCACGACCCCCCATGTAATAATCCTGTGACCCCCTGAGGGGTCCCGACCCCCAGTTTAAGAACCCCTGCACTAGACCTTTCCCAGATGGCAATGAAATCCCTCTTAATCGCAGTGGTATCTTCCACAAACTGCCCCCCCCTGCATATCTCCCCACAACTCCCTGCTCCCAAATGGCAATGGTGTCTCCCAAGAATTCCCTCCCCAGATGGCAGTGGTATCTCTCAAGCCCCCCTCCCCTCAATTGTCTGTCCTGAAGCCTCGCCCACCCCACATGAGAGTGGTATCTGCCGAGAAGCCCCACCCCAACTCTCCCAGAAGGTAGTGGTACACGCTGGTGCCTGTAAGGGGCAGTCTCCCCAGGGGGTGCACTGGCAGCCCAGGGATGACATTGGGGTCCTCCGGCACCCCTGCCCACGCTCACCTCCTTGGCCACGCCATGCCAGTAGACGTAGCTCTCACATGAATCCATCTTCTCCTGATGCAGGAACTTGCAGGTGTCAGGCACAAGAAGAGCTTCACTGACAAACTCACCCACTGGTGGGGGTGGGGGGTGAGAGGGGATGACACACACACAGGGTCAGCATGGCCCCTACACACCCCCAGACCCTCCTCCCCTCCCAGAGCTGGGAAGAGAACCCAGCATTCCTGGCTCTCAACCCCCCAACTCTACCTACTAGACGTCAGTCCCCTCCCAGAATCAGGGATGGAATCCAGGCGTCCTGCCCCCAACCCCACTCACCCAGGCACCTGTAGGGCACCACGATGTGCCGATGCCCCTTGCATTGGGGACGTCCTTTCTTGCACCAGTTATCAATGGTGACTGGCTGGGTGCCTTCCACTGCATTGGTGATCTGCAGCTCGGGGTACACCTGTGGGGCAGGCAGTTATCACCGAAAGGTCAATAGGGGCATAAGATCCTGCCCCTCCCCCCCAAAGATGGAGGCAGACAGCAGGGGCCATGGGGAAGAACCATGGGGCAGCAGGAATTCAATAGGGGTCTCTGCCCCTTTTTCCTCATCCCTGGGTCTCCCCTGGGAACGGATCAGCCCCTCACCTCCAAATATCTTTCAGTCCTTTGCACTGTTGTGTGAAGAGCGCAGCACGGGGAGACCCCATCACTGGCGGGGAACAGACCATGGAAATGGAGCTATTGGGAGGGGGCCAGTGCGAGGCTGCACGGGGGAAGGAGGCGTGTGTGGGAGAGAGGGGGTCGGTACGTTCTGGCAGTAGGCGAGGATCTCCTGGCAGGGTGCAAGTGCGGAGGGTATGGGGGAGACCATGGGTTGTGGGGGAGCCATGGGGCAGGGGGAGCTGTGGAGCAGGTACCTCCTGGCAGTAGGTGAGGATCTCCTGGCGGTTGCGGAAGCAGCTGTGGGCGCCAGCAGCATCAGGGTCCCAACCACCTGTCTGCAGGTTTCGATGCATGGTCAGCTTCCCACAGAACACGGCCACCTGGGGCTCGGACACAGGTGCCCCTGCCACACCCAGCACCTGCCACAGGGCAAGGGGTTAGTGCCCATCCAGCCTCACCTCTGCCATGCCCAGCCCCTGCCATGGGGGGAGGGGTCAGCACCTGGCCAGCCCCACCACCTGCCATGGGGGAAGGAGGGGTTAGCACCTGACCCGCCCACTCCTGCCATGCCCAGTGCCAGCAACAGGGGGAGGGGTTAGTGCCTGGACTGCTCCACCCTCACCACACCCAGCGCCTGCCATGGGGGGAGAGATAAGTGCCCAGCCTGCCCTGCCCCTGCCGCACTCAACCCCACTGCACCCGCCAGACATGCATCCCTGCCCGTCTTGCTGGCATCAGAGCAGGAGGTGCCAGCACCCTGTGACCAGGTGGGGGAGCCCGATCCTGGAGCCAGATTGGGCTCCCAGCTGATCCCGCCCCACCTCCCCTTCAGTGTGCACAGGGCCTTTCCCCTCGAGGGGGCACCAGCTGCGATCTGTACAGGGCAGGGACTGGCTGGCTCAAGGGGGCAGGGAATGGGACACGGAGGCTTCTCCCTCTAGGTCAGCAGGTGGAGGGCGATGGGTCAGGTTTGGGGGCTCTGTCAGAGCTGGAGGACCCCTAGGGGTGGCTCAGTGACCGGTTCATGCCCCCCCCATCCATCTCTCTCTCTCTCTCCCAAGCAACCACAGGGATGTTGTTGCTGCGGTAATTGCTCCCCATGGAGTTGCCCGATCTTCCTGGTCGCCATGGAGACCGTCTCCCAGAAGGACTTTTAAATAACCCTCCCCCTATCATCCGCTCCATCCCCCACACATAACCACCCTCCCCCATCCCAGCCCCCCTCCACTCACACTTCCTTCCCCCCCATCCCAGCCCCTCTCCCCACCTCCCATCCCCCAGGATCACCCTCCCCGATCCCAGCCCTCCCTCCACTTACCCTCCCTTCCCCCCATCCCAGCCCCTCCCCCTCTCATTCCCCCATACCCCACCATTACCTCTCATCACTGCTGAGGAAATGGGATCTCTGCCCCTCATTTGCCCCGACCCCCCCATCTTTCCCAGGGAGGACGGTTCCTAGCAGGGCATGAGGGTCATCCCCCCTCCCCCACCGAGCCCTGGGACCGAGGAACCAGGTGCCATCCCTGCCCCCGCCCGGCCCAGTGCCAGCCTTGGCCCTTTAACAAACCGCCTTTCAAAGCCTCACCCGGCCCAACCAAAACAACAACAAAGGGCTCATTCTCGACCCTGCCAGGGTAGCCACGGGGCTGTGGGTCGGGAGGGCGCGTCACTGGCAGAGCAGTGGGGGGCAGGGCTGGGCTAGCAGGGGCTGCGGGTCGGGATTCTCTGCCCTGTTTCGTGGCACTGGGTCATAATCCCAGGGGCCTCACCCTTGCCCTGAGCTCAGACACCCCAGTGAAGGTCAGAGACCCCAGGATTTTGGGGGGCCTCCACAGATCCCCCCATGTGTCAGGAGGGCTCTTCCTTTCTCAGCCTCCACTCGGGTACCCACTTGGGGGAGTATCAGGGGAGTATCAGGGGAGGGGTGCAGAGTGTTTCCTTGCTCCTCCCCAGAAGGGTGACCCTCATCTCTCTGTGTGGTGCATGGGGAGCCCTTAGATGGGTGAGGGAAATGGGGGGCAGGGAGATGTGCCTCTGTGGAGGAGGGGAACTGGCTGGGCAGGGGTCTGTGTCAATGCACTGAGGGAAGAGCACTGAGGTGGGGGGCGTGTGGCTGTGTCCTGGGGAGGGGCTCTGGCTTGGCAGGACATGGGGGCAGGGGCTGTGTCTGTGTCGGGGAGGAGCACTGAGGAGGGGGAGGTAGGGAGCTGCGGAGGGGCAGTAGCGGGGCAGGAACCACGGAGGGTCAGGGGCTGCGTCTCTATGAGGGAGGGGCATTGGGTGGGCGGGGGGCTGTCTCTCTGCCATGGGAGGGGTAGGGTTGGCGGGGGATGCCAGAGGGGGCTGGCCCCGGTTCAGCCCAGATTATCCCAGCTCTCCCTGGCTAAGCTGCTCACTCCCGGCTTTTCAGCAGCTGCCACGATTTAGCCTAGGCTGACTTCAGCCTCCCCCCAGCCCAGCATCTTGGGGAGGGTGAGAAGGGGGTTAGATGCTGCACGGGGCAGCTAATGGGATGGCAGCTAATGCGGCAGAAGGGGGACCAGTTGGGGAGGGGGACAACAGAAGGAATGGAGGCTGCCAAGGTGAAAATTACAAGCTGTGCCCCCTACTCATTCCCTTCCCCCCCATCCACCCTTCCCCCTACTTTCTGTCCCTCCCTCCCGCACCCATCCCTGCTCCTTGTCTCCCCTTCCAGCCCATGAATTATCCATGCTACATCCATCAGTAAATTAAGGCACCAGATGGCAAGCGGGGGGTGGGGGGGGGTTGGTAACTGGCAACAACATAGGACCAAGGGCAGATGAAGGGATCTCCCCAGATTCATGGGGGGAGCAAAGGTAGCCATGGGAGGAGCAGCATCCCCCCCTACAGAAGAACCCCCTCCCCACACACATCATCTAAAATAAAGATTATGGCACTCTACCCCACTCCCCTACCAGAGTTGGGATAGAACCTCAGAGTCCTGTCCTGGAGCCCTCCTGCTCCAACCCCTAGACCCCACTCCTCTCCTAGAGCCAGGAAAAGAACCCAGGAGTCCTGGCTCCCCACCCAGCCCTCCTACTTCTATCCAGTTTGGCTTTCTGGTATCAAGGGGCCCACAGCCAAGAGTCAGGACTCCTAGGTTCGATTCCAGCTCTGTGAGGGGAGGGGGGTCTAGGGGTTGGTGGGGGGGCTGGGCACCAGAACCGACCCGTCCAAAGACCAGGCCTCAACCATCAACCCAAGAGCAGTAGGGCACTGAACATGGTGGCGGGGGATGGGGGGTTAAAGCTCGCAGAGACAGGGCACAGCAAGGCAGAGGGACCTTGCACCAGCTGGGGGTTTCCTATCCTTCCCCTCCTGCAGCACTGATGGGGCATTGCCCCCATCCCCGATCTGTCCCTTGGCGCTGCCTTGCGTGATGGGACATATGGAGGAGGGAAATCTAGGTTCTCAGGCCCCAACTGCTCCCATTGCCCCCCTTCCGCCCAGCTTGACCTAGAGCAGCTGGCATGGGATAGAGCTGGGTGTCCAGGATGATGGAGGGGGAGGTTCCCCCCACAGCTCCATAGCCCAGCAGGCACGAGGCCCACTTACCATAGGCAACAGAACAAGCATGGCCATTGTGGCACTGCCCCATGTGCCACGCCAGCCAGTGGCACCAGGGGCATGAATGCTAACCAGGCCTGCTTGGGGTCAGCCAGGGGCATTGCCAGAAACTGGGGGCTGCTGGGGGGAGCTCAGCATTAGCTGATGTCCAGGGGAGCTCCCATATGCAGGGCTGGAACCCCACAGGCCAGAGGAGGGGCCCACAGCTCAGTGGTGACCATGCCATCCAAGGAAGTAGGCTCCCTTACCCCAAACACCAGGCTGCCCCATTGGCATGGGGCACAGTGACCCTCCCCAGGAAACTCTCATGGGGGGTGAGAGGGCAGCTCCAGGCCAGGCCCATCCTAATCTGTGGGGCTGCCAGACCCGACCACAGGGTCCCAGAATGGAGCCATGGGGAATGCCTGGGGAAAGGGGGCACTGCAGGGATACCCCCACATGAGACCTGGGGTCCAGGGCATCGCCCACCACTGCTGCTACCCGTTACCACATAGCATGGGGCATTAGGGCCCCTGAGAGTAGGGGCCAGGACTCCTGTGTTCTCTCCTGGCTCTGGAAGCAGAGCAGGATCTGGTGGGTTAGTGCAGGGGGTGGTGGGAGGCAGGACTCCTGGGTTCTCTCCTGGTTCAGGGAAGGGACTGGGGTCTGTTAGGTTAGAGCAGGGGGCTGGGCGCCAGGACTCTTGGGTTCTATCTCTTGCTTATGGGGTGACCTTGGTAAGTCCCTCTGTGCTTCACTTCCCCCACCCCCAAAGAGTCACATCTGGAGAGCTCTCGCTAAACCCCCCCCCCAACTACACACGGGGCGGAGGGGGGCTTAGCCTACGTCGTGGCCTGCCCTAGGTGAGGGAACAGGGAAGTGGGGTGATTTACACCCCTCTTTACCTCCCCCCGCCTCCAGGCCCCCCACGGCTACCCAGGAAAAACGCCCCCTCCAACAAACCCTCCACAGGGCGCTGCCTGTGCGCCCCTCACCGCCCCCAATCAGGCATGCCCCAGCCCCATACACCCGCCCTGCCCCCTGGAGCCTCCTCACCTGGCTGGTGGCTCCAGCGCTCAGCACCAGCTGGATCCAGGCTGCCCAGAGCCCCGCGGGCAGAGCCATGGCCGCGGCTCCCGGCGGGCTCCGAGCCGAACCTGAGCTCCCCGCACTGGATGCCCCCGGGCTCGCCCCAAGCTCGCCGTCCCGGGCTGGGCTCTGCAGGGCTCGGCGCTCTCCCCGAGCTCGCTGCGGCTCCCTTCCGGCTGGGCTGTGACAGGAGGAGCCTGGGCCGCCAGCTGCAGCCCCGGCAGGCCCCGCCTCCAGCCTGGACACCCGGCCCCCCCGCCCTAGCCAGGGAGCTGGGACAGACCCCCCCCCCGGACAGCCAGGGAGCAGGGCCGCCCCCCCCCGGCAGACCCACAGCCAGGGAGCAGGGCCGCCCCCCCCCCCGGCAGACCCACAGCCAGGGAGCAGGGCCGCCCCCCCCCCCCGGCAGACCCACAGCCAGGGAGCAGGGCCGCCCCCCCCCGGCAGACCCACAGCCAGGGAGCAGGGACAGACCCCCCCCCCCGGACAGCCAGGGAGCAGGGCCGCCCCCCCCGGCAGACCCACAGCCAGGGAGCAGGGCCGCCCCCCCCCGGCAGACCCACAGCCAGGGAGCAGGGACAGACCCCCCCCACACCGACAGACCCACAGCCAGGGAGCAGGGACGCCCCCCCCGCCAGACCCACAGCCAGGGAGCAGAGCTGCCCCCCCCCACCAGACCCACAGCCAGGGAGCAGGGCCGCCCCCCCCCCCACCGACAGATCCACAGCCAGGGAGCAGGGACAGACCCCCCCACACCGACAGACCCACAGCCAGGGAGCAGGGCCGCCCCCCCCCCCCCGCCAGACCCACAGCCAGGGAGCAGGGCCGCCCCCCCCGCCAGACCCACAGCCAGGGAGCAGGGCCGCCCCCCCGCCAGACCCACAGTCAGGGAGCAGGGACAGACCCCCCCACCCCGACAGACCCACAGCCAGGGAGCAGGGACAGACCCTCCCCTGCAGACCCACAGCCAGGGAGCAGGGACAGACCCCCCCACACCGACAGACCCACAGCCCGGGAGCAGGGACAGACACCCCCCCGGCAGACCCACAGCCAGGGAGCAGGGACAGACTCCCCCACCCCCGGCAGACCCACAGCCAGGGAGCAGGGCCGCCCCCCACCCCCGGCAGACCCACAGCCAGGGAGCAGGGCCGCCCCCCCCCCCGCCAGACCTACAGCCAGGGAGCAGAGCTGCCCCCCTGCCAGACCCACAGCCAGGGAGCAGGGAGAGACACCCCCCACCCCGACAGACCCACAGCCAGGGAGCAGGGACAGACACCCCCCACCCTGACAGACCCACAGCCAGGGAGCAGAGCTGCCCCCCCGCCAGACCCACAGCCAGGGAGCAGGGACAGACCCCACCCCTGCCAGACCCACAGCCAGGGAGCAGGGAGAGACACCACACCCCCACCGCCACCAGACCCACAGCCAGGGAGCAGGGAGAGAGCCCCCACCTCCAACAACCAGGGAGCAGGGCTGCCCCCCCTCTGCCAGACTCACAGCCAGGGAGCAGGGACACACCCCCCCCCCCCCAGATCCACAGCCAGGGAGCAGGGAGAGACACTCCCCCCCACCAGACCCATAGCCAGGGAGCAGGGAGAGACCCCCCACCCCCAACAACCAGGGAGCAGGGCTGCCCCCCCTCCGCCAGATTCACAGCCAGGGAGCAGGGACAGACACCCCGCCCTTCCAGACCCACAGCCAGGGAGCAGGGAAAGACACCCCCCTACACACCAGACCCACAGCCAGGGAGCAGGGCAGACAGAGGGGATAAGCCCCACTCCTGGGGATGTGGCAGCCCAGGGCCGGAGGGACAGGCCCATGCTGGTGCAGGATAGAAGACACCTGCCCTCTTCTCCCCTCCCCAGGGTGGTGCAGCCCAACCCCCCTCCCCCAGGCCAGGGACACAGGGACCAAGCCAGACCTGGTCCGGAAAGATGGGGCGGGGGAGACCGTGCAGCCCCGAGGGAGGGAGGGACACCCAGATGGGGACAGGCCCCCCCCCCAAGCAAGGGAGTCTGGACACAGGCCCCAGATACTGCAATGTGGGGCCTGCACAGAGCAGCCCACACACCCTGTAGCGCATACAGGTCAATGTGGCTCTGCGCTTTTCCCAGGACACTGAGCAAGGCCTGGCAGATGATTGGCACCATTGCCTTATAGTCTCTAACCCAGCAGACCTGAGTCCCACCCCACCCCACTACACCACCACTTCCCTCCCAGAGCCAGGGACAGAAGCCAGGATTCCCACTGTAACCCACCAGACTCCCCTCCCATCCCAGAGCTGGAGATAGACTCCAGGTGTCCTGACTCCAAGTCCCAGCAGAGGGGCACCGCCTAACAAGGCAACCTGGCCCTACCCCACCAACCCATTAGAAGCCAGTATTCCTCACATGGGGGTTTGAGCTCCTGCCAGAACCCAGCCTGGAAGCCAATGGACCAGTAGCCCTGGTCTGAGACAAAAGCCACCAGGGCTACATTCCCAGAGAGGATGATGGCCAGGAGGCTGGGGGCTGGCTGCTGCCCATGGTGCCCGGGGAAACAGGGGGGCTTAGATCAGCTACTGAGCAACACGCTGTGGGGACGGCTCACCTGGTGCTGGGGAGGGGTGGCCGGTTATACAGGGATCCCTTGCCTGGTGCTGAGATGCAGCCACCTCTGGGGCGGTGCAGATGGGTCAGAGCTGTGGAAGTTCGGGACAGGAAGCGAAGGAGACTCGAAGGGCAATTTTAGGGAGAAAGCAGGACACCTGAGTTCACACCAGGGCACTTGGGGAGAAAGTCTTGTAATTCCAGGCATCCAGAGTTTGCTTTTATAGCTTATTAAAACACACACACACACCCAGAGGCCCTAACGAGCTCTCCCAAGGTGCCCCTCACTGAGCTCTCCCGCGGTGCCTCCCCCACATCTCAGCAATATCCTCTGAGCCTCCCCTGCCCTCTCACTGGACAAGGGAGTGCCAGAGGCTGGGGCTCAGGGCATCATACACCCCCACAAATGCAGCCCCACAGTCCTGGGTGGAGAATGTGGCCTGGGGCCACCCACAGGTGGTGGAGGCAGTGCAAGGAGGGATGGGGGAATGGAGCCACCTGGCACAGAGATGCAGTCATTTCGGGGGTGGAGCAGCTGGGAACTAGTCACACATAACACCACATGGGGATGGCTGGCCTATCTTTTGGGGGGGGGGTTGCCCCAATCAGAAGCAGAAGGAGCCATTGGGGGGGTCACTGCACAGCTGTATCTAAGGGGCTTCCTTCTGCCTGGCGTCCTGCAGTTTCAGACCCCCCTCAGAGGTCTCTGCCCCTACTGTTCAGCCCCGTGGAAGGGTCCTCAGGACACTGGGGTAGAATTACATCCAAGTCCCTGCGTTTCGGGAGCACCCAGGTTTCACAGTGCAGGGGTCAGCAGCTGAGGAGAGGAAAGGGGGCAAGTCCAGCTGGTGGAACCCCCAATCCCTGATGAATCCTCCCCCCATGCACAGGCTGGGAAAATCAGATCCCCAGCCCCAAAGAGCCCCCCATCCCAGAGAGGCCCCCCACCTCACAATCTCAGCACCCCGCCTTTCTCAGTGCCCCTCCCGTGCAGTCTAGGCACCCCTCTCCCCTCCCCCATGTCCCTCCTTTTTGGGACCCTCAACACTGTGCTCCCCTCCACCAAACCCCTTCCTGGTGCAGTGATTAACCCCCCACAGCACCCCCATGCCCTAGCTCCAGCTGGCAGAATCTGGGCAATTCCTCCCCCCATGCCAGTCCACCCCCCCAACCTGGGCATCTCACCCACCAGAGAGCTGGACACCTGCAATGAATGTGCTGGGTCTGCAGCAGGCTGGCATGGTCCTGAGCAACGTCCGGCAGGGCCCCCGTGGGTGGGGGCAGGAGGTTGGCAGCAGAGATGGGTCTATGAATCCCTGAAGTGGCCCACTTGGGGACAGGGTCCACTTCCTGTCCTAAATGTGTGGGAGGCTGTTCCCCAGCTGCCCCACTCCAGAAGTGTCTGCATCCCAGCTCCAGGTGAGCCATTGTTATCCTTATAAGAAGCACATGGGATCTTTTGCAAGGGAAAAGGCAATACGCCCCGTTTATTGAAGATACAACAATCAGCATAGGCATTCAATCATGTGTGCGCGCGCGCCTACACACACACACACACACACACACACACACACACTGTCCTGCCAGCTGATGTTATAGTTACCAGTCCAGAGTCCGGATCAACCTAGTGGCCAGCTAGGCTGGATCACGGGTAGGGAGGAGCCAGGTTCTGTTGGTCGCGACACGATGCTCCAGGGAACTCTTGGCAGGAGGGATCCAAAGTTTCATGGCGAGGCCCCTGGTTATACCGTGGTTCTCCTTCACTGGGACCAATGAGTTTTGCACCATCATGCTGTAATCAACTGTTGTTTGATGAGAGCTTGTTTTCTTAAATTGTCCTTCTCATCCTTTATCTTGTTCTTTCATCAAGTCTCTCAGGGAGTTACCCCAGGCTGGTTATGATCACAGTTATCTTGTCCCCTTTGACAGGTGCCTGTCTCATCTCTAAAGTCGTAAATCTGCCCTCTTCTGACATTTCAACAGGGCATGTTGCTATCTTCTGGCGCCCTTGTGTCAGTTCTCGATTCGGCGATGGCCTTCACACGTATCTTCTAACACACACATTCCTCATTCGCACACAAACCAGAACTGATCTACACAGAACATTTGAACAGGAACATCAAATTGCAATGCAAAAGAAAAACAGCCATGGCATTCTTGTACTTATTTTAAAATGCTAAACCTACAACAAAGTGGTGACCCTAAAAGGTCTGTTACTGCCTTGAAATCAGCTCAGACTCAGATTCTGGCTGATGCATCTCTACCAGTGGCCCATTAGACCGTTCCTTTCTGCTGTTCAAAAAGGGTGGCTAGCAGGGTACGGTTAAATCATATGCCAACACATTTCATACATGCTACATTGTTATTCTTTATCCTTCATTCTAAATTCTACAAAATACAAACATAAAATCCTCCTACTACACCATCCTTGTGACGTGTTGTGTGGTGCTGAGAGTGTGGTAGGGAGTTGGTGTTGTCAGGACTCCTGGGTTCTCTCTGTGGAGCTGGGAGGGGAGTGGGGTCTAGTGGTTAGAGCACAGGGGCTGGGAGCAAGGACTCCTGGGTTCTAGTCCTGGCCCTGGGAGGGTAGTGTGGTTGAGCACTTGTGGGTACTATTCAGCTCTAGAAGGAACAGAAGCCAGGAGTCCTGCTCTCCCCCCACTTTTAAGCCTTCTCTCTTGCCCTGCCCCCAGCTTTCTGTTGTTCAGACCCCACAGGCCTACATCAACATCTTAACACCCTTGTCTTGGCTCCACAGGCCCAGTGCGGGACATCCACGGGCCAGCCCCCCTTAGGGTTTCGCACTGTTACCAGGGGAAGCCACTCAGCTTCTCCACCCCCGGGACCAAACCTTGACCCCTCCAGCCCTCTGCTCCCCGCTGTTCACCTGTGGGACCCTGAGGGAGATGTGTACCTCCAGAGGGGGCCTTGCCCCTCCAGCATCTGCCGGGGCTCCCAGCCGGTGAGGGAAGGGCAGGCGGGTTTTTTAGGTGGCCGGACCCAGCATGGCCAGCCCTTGGGCAACCCAGAGAGCAGGAAGCTGCATCCGTCGGGTTCCCAACTCTCAGGATTTCGTCAACACTCTTCTGACAGTTTTTGTTTTCCTTAAAGCCCCAGCAACAGGAGTCCCAGGGCTCTGGGATGGTTCAGGCTTGCCAAGAACAAGGGAGTTTCTAGTCTTCCCCACAGCACCTCAGACAGCACGTGGCCAATACACAGCTTGTATCTCTACAGACCAGTGAGTCTGGAACATGTGGGGCTGGACACTGCAGCCTGGAGAGCCCATGAGTGATGCATGTGAAACAACTCCTAACGGAGGATGCAGCTCTGGATGGTCCCAGGGGGTCTGATCCAGGAGGCAAAAAGGAGGGGGATAATGGGCTGGCTGGGTTGGCTCCAGGGGGCAGGGAGGGGGCGGGACCATGGGTCCCAGGTGTCACGGACTCACAGGTCATGCCCATTCCTGGCCCCGTACGGTCCCTGTGGGAAACCCCCTTCAACGTGAAAGCCCTTCTCAAGGATCCACTTTTGGGGGTTAAGCCCCTACGCCTCCAGGAACCACACCTCTCTGCGCTTTAGCATGCCTCTGGACCACCAGAGCCTCCACTTCCAGAGGGAATAATGCCCCCCTGTTCTCTAGGCCAGAACGACTCTCAGCCAGCGTAAAACAGGAGGGTTTATTGAGCGTCTGAACACAGCACCGGAAACTCTCAGGGCCTCAGGCCTGGCCTCCCTCAGCACAGAACATCTAAATCTCTCCTGCATCCAGGTGGGCTCTGCCTGCTCCCTCTCTCCAGCCCAGAGACCCCGCTTTTTCCAGCTGGGCATCCAATATCCCCTCCCGCAACAGCTCCTCGCCTGTCATTTGTCTTTTGTCCCAGGTAAACAGGTTGTTGGGGCCCTCTCTCTTCAGTCCTTTGTTCCCTTCTGGCTGAAACTAGTTGCTCAGGTCACTGGGGTCCTCTATCCTCAATCCACTGTCCTCCCACTTGCTAGAACCAGCTGACTGCCAAGCTAGGGTGGGCCTCTTAGTCACCAGGTCACCGGTTGTTAGGGTTCCCCATCTCCAGGCCACTGTCTGGGGGGTCCCAGCTGCTGAGCGAGGTCACCCCTGGTCCTCTGCAACAACAAACTCTCTCCCACCACATTGTTAAACATGTATAACAAAGGGAAACGGGTAGAGACTGAAGTCAATGAATGGCTACACAGGTGGTGTCGGACAGAAGGCTTTGGATTCTTTGACCATGAGATGGTGTTCCAAGAAGAGGGAGGGCTAGGCAGAGATGGGCTTCACTCAACGCAGAAAGGGAAGAGCATCTTCACAAGCAGGCTGGCTAACATAGTGAGGAGGGCTTTAAACTAGGTTCACCGGAGGAAGGACACCAAAGCCCTGAGGTAAGTGGGGAAGTGGGATACCGGGAGAATGTATGAGCAGGAGAGCACAAGAGGGGAGGACTCCTGCCTCATACTGAGAAAGTGGGACAATCAGCGTGTTACCTTAAGTGCCTATACACAAATGCAAGAAAGCTGGGAAACAAGCAGGGAGACCTGGAAGTCCTAGCACAGTCAAGGAATTATGATATGATTGGAATAACAGAGACTTGGTGGGATAACTCACATGGCTGGAGTACTGTCATGGATGGATATAAATTGTTCAGAAA
The DNA here is from genome assembly GCF_025201925.1 of Gopherus flavomarginatus. Lineage (NCBI taxonomy): Eukaryota > Metazoa > Chordata > Testudines > Testudinidae > Gopherus > Gopherus flavomarginatus. Next base: position 6,379,894 of record NC_066636.1, read on the forward strand.
GGACAGGCAGGGCAGAAAAGGTGGGGGAGTTGCCTTGTATGTAAGGGAGCAGTATGACTGCTCAGAGCTCCGGTTTGAAACTGCAGAAAAACCTGAGAGTCTTAGAATTAAGTTTAGAAGTGGGAGCAACAAGGGTGATGTCTTAGTGGGAGTCTGCTATAGACCACCAGACCAGGGGGATGAGGTGGACCAGGCTTTCTTCCGGGAACTAACAGAAGTTACTAGATCACAGGCCCTGGTTCTCATGGGAGACTTCAATCACCCTGACATCTGCTGGGAGAGCAATGCAGCGGTGCACAGACAATCCAGGACATTTTTTGAAAGTGTAGGGGACAATTTCCTGGTGCAAGTGCTGGAGGAACCAACTAGGGGCAGAGCTCTTCTTGACCTGCTGCTCACAAACTGGGAAGAATTAATAGGAGAACCTGGGAGGCAGTGACCATGAGATGGTGGAGTTCAGGATCCTGACACAAGGAAGAAAGGAGAGCAGCAAAATACAGACCCTGGACTTCAGAAAAGCAGACTTTGACTCCCTTAGGGAACTGATGGACAGGATCCCCTGGGAGAATAACATGAGGGGAAAAGGAGCCCAGGAGAGCTGGCTGTATTTTAAAGAATCCTTATTGAGGTTGGAGGAACAAACCATCCTGATGTGTAGAAAGAATAGTAAATATGGCAGGCGACCAGCTTGGCTTAACAGTGAAATCCTTGCTGATCTTAAACAAAAAAAAAACTTACAAGAAGTGGAAGCTTGGACAAACGACCAGGGAGGAGTATAAAAATATTGCTCAGGCTGCAGGAGTGAAATCAGGAAGGCCAAATCACAGTTGAAGTTGCAGTTAGCAAGTAATGTTAAGAGTAACAAGAAGGGTTTCTTCAGATATAGTAGCAACAAGAAGAAGGCCGGGGAAAGTGTGGGCCCCTTACTGAATGAGGGAGGCAACCTAGTGACAGAGGATGTGGAAAAAGCTAATGTACTCAATGCTTTTTTTGCCTCTGTCTTCACAAACAAGGTCAGCTCCCAGACTGCTGCACTGGGCAGCACAGCATGGGGAGGAGGTGACCAGCCCGCTGTGGAGAAAGAAGTGGTTTGGGACTATTTAGAAAAGCTGGACGAGCACAAGTTCATGGGGCCGGATGTGCTGCATCCGAGGGTGCTAAAGGAGCTGGCGGATGTGATTGCAGAATCATTGGCCATTATCTTTGAAAACTCATGGGGATCGGGGAAGGTCCTGGATGACTGGGAAAAGGCGAATGTAGAGCCCATCTTTAAAAAAGGGAAGAAGGAGGATCTGGGGAACTACAGGCCAGTCAGCCTCACCTCAGTCCCTGGAAAAATCATGGAGCAGGTCCTCAAGGAATCAATTCTGAAGCACTTAGAGGAGAGGAAAGTGATCAGGAACAGTCAGCATGGATTCACCAAGGGCAAGTCATGCCTGACTACCCTAATTGCCTTCTGTGAGGAGATAACTGGGTCTGTGGATGAGGGGAAAGCAGTGGATGTGTTATTCCTTGACTTTAGCAAAGCTTTTGATAGAGTATCCCACAGAATTCTTGCCAGCAAGTTAAAGAAGTATGGGCTGGATGAATAGACTATAAGGTGGGTAGAAAGCTGTCTAGATCATCCGGCTAAACGGGTAGTGATCAATGGTTCCATGTCTAATTTGCAGCCAGTATCAAGCAGAGTGCCCCAAGAGTCGGTCCTGGGGCCGGTTTTGTTCAATATCTTCATTAATGATCTGGAGGATGGCGTGGGCTGCACCCTCAGCAAGTTTGCAGATGACACTAAACTGGGAGGAGTGGTAGATACGCTGGAGGGTAGGGTTAGGATACAGAGGGACCTAGACAAATTGAAGGATTGGGCCAAAAGAAACCTGATGAGGTTCAACAAGGACAGATGCAGAGTCCTGCACTTAGGATGGAAGAATCCCATGCACTGTTACAGACTAGGGACTGAGTGGCTAGGCAGCAGTTCTGCAGAAAAGGACCTAGGAGTTACAGTGGATGAGAAGCTGGATATGAATCAGCAGGGTGCCCTTGTTGCCAAGAAGGCTAACAGCATTTTAGGCTGTATAAGTAGGGGCATTGCCAGCAGATCAAGGGATGTGATCATTCCCCTCTATTCGACATTGATGAGGCCTCATCTGGAGCACTGTGTCCAGTTTTGGGCCCCACACTACAAGAAGGACGTGGAAAAATTGGAAAGAGTCCAGAGGAGGGCAACAAAAATGATTAGGGGGCTGGAGCACATGACTTATGAGGAGAGGCTGAGGGAACTGGGATTGTTTAGTCTGCAGAAGAGAAGAATGAGGGGGGATTTGATAGCTGCTTTCAACTACCTGAAAGGGGGTTCCAAAGAGGATGCATCTAGACTGTTTTCAGTGGTGACAGATGACAGAACAAGGAGTAACGGTCTCAAGTTGCAGTGAGGGAGGCTTAGGATATTATGAAAAACTTTTTCCCTAGGAGGGTGGTGAAGCACTGGAATGGGTTCCCTAGGGAGGTGATGGAATCTCCTTCCTTAGAGGTTTTTCAGGTCAGGCTTGACAAAGCCCTGGCTGGGACGATTTAGTTGGGGATTGGTCCTGCTTTGAGCAGGGGGTTGGACTAGATACCTCCTGAGGTCCTTCCAACCCTGATATTCTATGATTCTATGATTCCTTTGTTTCAAACACAAGCTGCCCAGCACAGCGCTCTCCATAGGCATGTCCCTGCCTGCCTTGCTGAGTCACAAGGTATATCTGCCTTCTCTCAATGGGTCAGCTGTATACAGGGCCGGCGCTACCATTTAGGCAGCCTAGGCAATTGCCTAGGACGCCAGAATAATTGGTGGGAGGCATTTTGCTGGAGGGGGCGGCAGGCAGCTCCGGTGAAGCTGCCGCAGTGGTGCCTGCGGAGGGTCCGGTGCTCCGTGGCTCCGGTGCAGCTGCCGCAGTCATGCCTGAGGACAGTCGGCTCCTCGCGGGGCTCCGGTGGACCGCCCGCAGGTACCACTGTGGCAGCTCCCCCGGAGCCGCGGAGCACTAGATCCTTCACAGGCACCACTGCAGCAGCCCCACCGGAGCCGCGGGACCAGCGCGCGGGGCAGCGAAATTGCTGTATGCCTAGGGCGCTCAAACCCCTAGTACCGGTCCTGGCTGTATAGCTGATGGTCCTTAATGGGCCATCAAGCAGGCTAGGCAATGCTGATGCCAAACTGTCTGGGGTGTTACCCAGAAGCAGAGCACAAGTTTGAAATAAAGACGTACATACATATGTACAACCATAATACAAAGGCGATACAAACATATAAACAATATTATAATATCTGGTAAATTATAACATTTTTGCAGGTTTTTACATGGCATATCTGGCTGATTATTTTGTGGACGTTACCCCAGGAGCTAACATTTGAAACAGGTATAGAGCCAATACTTATAACTTTAAATACAAAAATGATCTATGCATACAGATAGCATAATCATACCCAGCAAATCATAACCTTTTCATAGACACCTCACTTGACCTCCTTCAAACAAGATTTGGTGCAATTATAGAACGTTAGTTGAAACAATGATCTATACAGTTATAGATCATGTGAATAACATCACACACTCGCCTCCCCCGGACCCAACCCATCCAACCTGATACCTGCCCCCCAGAGCTGACCCATCCAGCCTGGAACCTGCCCCCTTTCTGCCCCCTAGATCAGACCCATCTAGCCTGGTAACACCTGCCCCCTGAGCTGACCCATCTAGGTCAGTACCTGCCCCCCTCACTGCCCCCTAGAGGAGACTCATCCAGCTGGTACCAGCCCCTCCCTGCCCCCCCGAGCCAACCCATCCATCCCAGTACCCACCCCCTCCCTGCCCACCATATCTGGCCCATACAACCAATAACCTGGCCCCTTCCCACCCCCTGGACCCAATCCATCCAGCCTGGTACCCCTCACTACACACCAGAGCCAAACGATCCAACCCAGTACCTGCCCCTTCCCTGCCCTCCAGAGCTGACCAATCCAGCCTGGTACCCACCCACTCTGGGCCCCCTAAAGCTGACCCATCCAGCCTGATACCTGCAGCCTCCCTGCGCCCCAGAGCCAATCCATCCAGCCCACTACACGCTCCTCCCCACCCCAAGGACCAAACCCATCTAGCTTGGTACCCGCCAGTCCCTGCCCCCCCACCAGAGCTGACCCATCCAGCTTGGAACCAACCAACTTCCTGCCCCCTGGAGCTAATCCATCCAGCCCAGTACCGTTCCCCCAGAGCCAACACATCTAGCATGGAACCCGCCCTCTCCCTGCCACCTACTCACCCCACCCAACTCCCAGAGCTGACCTATCCAGGCCAGTACCCACCCCCTGCCTGCCCCCCAGAGCCGACCCATCCAGCCCTGACACCTGCTTCCTCCCTGCCTTCCGGTAGCCAATCCATCCAGCCTAGTACCTGCCCCCTCCCTGCCCCCCAGAGGCAACCAATCCAGCACGGCACTGTCACTGTCCTTCCCCCCAGATCCAACCAAGTAAGCCCAGTAACTGCCCCCTCCCTACCCCCCATGGCTGATCCCTGCAGACTGGTACCTGCCCCGTCCCTGCCCCCTAGAGACGACGAGCCCTGTACCTGTCCTCTCTCTGCACCCTGGAGCGGACCCATACAGTCCAGTACCCGCCCCCTCCCCATTCCTCAGAGCCAACACATCTAGCATGGAACCTGCCCCCTCCTCGGTCCCTGGACAGGACCCAGCCCATCCAGCCTGGTACTCACACCCTCCCTGTCCCCCCAGAGTCAACCAATTTAGTCCAATACCCGCCCCCTCCCTGTTCCCCACGTCTGACCCATAAAGCCTAGTACCCGCACCCTCCCCGCCCCTCAGATCCAACACATCTGGCATGGAACCCGCCCCCCTCCTGGCCCCTGGACCCAGCCCATCTAGCCTCGTACCTGCCCCATCCCTGCCCCCAGGAACTGACCCATCCAGCCTGGTACCCGCCCCTCTCAGTTCCTCCAGAGCCGACCCATCCAGCCCACTACCTGCACCCTCCCTGTCCCTCGGATAGCACCCATCCGTCCCAGTACCCCCCACTCCCTTCCCTCCCAGATTTGACCAATTGAGTCCAATACCTGCCCCCTCCCTGTACCCCCTGACCCATCCACCCAGTACCCGCCCCCTCCCTACAACCCAGAACTGACCCATCCAGCTTGGAACCTGCACACCACCCCCCTGGAGCTGACCCATCCAGCCTGATACACGCCCCCTCCCTGCCCCCCAGAGCTGACCCAGCCAGGCCAGTACCCGCACCCTCCCTGCCCCCTGGGAGTCGACCCATCCAACCCGATACCCACTGTCATAGAGGTTACACAGGCTCAGTGCTCTGGAATCGCTCTGAATCAAACCCAGGCAGGACCCTCTTTAGTGCGACTCCCTTCAGGGCACACACTGCTAGGGGAAGGCTCTTTGGCTTCGACACCTCCTGGGACCGACCTCGGAGCAGTCAGCACCCCGTTCTCACATGAGCTCCTGAAGGGCCCTGTTCCCCAAAGTCGCAGCCAGCAGTGACTCTCAGCCAGCGTTGCAAAACAGAAGGCTTATTAGTCGACCGGAGCACAGCGTAGAACAGATTTTGTTCGCGGTACTGCGCTGGATGTGTCCGGACCTGGGGGCAGTGAGGGTGTGGGTACCGGGCTCTGGGGGAGCTGAGGTAGCAGGTTCCATGCTAGGTGTGTTGGCTCTGAGGGGCAGGGACAGCTCTGGAGGGATCAGCACTGGGGGGCTAGGGAGGGGGCAGTTACCAGGCTTGCTGGGTCGGATCTAGGGGGCAGGGACAGTGCCAGTGCTGTGCTGGATTGGTCGCCTCTGGGGTGCAGGGATGGGGGTGGGTACCGGGCTGGATGGATTGGCCCCCGGGGTCAGGGAGGAGGTGGGTGCTGGGGCTGAATGGGTCAGATCCAGGGGGCAGGGAGTGGGTGTGTATCAGGGTGGAGCAGTCAGCTCTGGGGGGCAGGCATGGGGTGGGTACTGGCCTGGATGGGTCAGCTCTGGGGAGTTGGGTGGGGTGAGTACCAGGATGGATGGGTCAGGTCCAGGAGGTGGGGAGAGGGTGGGTTTCACTCTAGATGTGTCGGATCTGGGGGTGGGAAGTGGGTTGGTTCCAAGCTGGATGGGTCAGCACGGGGGCCGGGGGGGGGGCAGGGACTGGCGGGTACCAAGCTGGATGGGTTTGGTCCTGGGGGTGGGGAGTAAGCATGTAGTGGGCTGGATGGATTGGGTCCGGGGCACAGAATGGGCAAATTCTGGGCTTTGGGGGGCCTGGAGTGGGAGGGTTCTGGGCTGGATAGGTCAGATCTGGGGGGCAGGGAAGGGGCAGGTATCAGGCTGGATGGGTCGGGTCCAGGGGGCGGGAAGGGGGCAGGTTAATGGTTGTATGGGCCAGATCTGGTGGGCAGGGAGGGGGTGGGTACTGGGCTGGATGGATCGGATCTGGGGGGTAGGGAGGGGCTGGTACTGGCTTGTTGGGTCTCCTCTGGAGGGCAAGGAAGGGGTGGGTACCGGCCAAAATGGGTCTCCTCTGGGAGCATATGTTACCAGGCTGGATGGGTCATGTCCAAAGGGTGGGAAGGGGGCAGGTACTGCCCTGGATAGGTCGGATCTGGGGGTAGCTGTGAGGGGCGGGTACCAACCTGGCTGGGTTGGCTCTGGGGGCAGGTGTTACCAGGCTGGAAGGGTCAGGTCCAGAGGGTGGGAAGGGGGCAGGTACCGCACTGGATAGGTCGGATCTGGGGGCAGCTGTGAGGGGCGGGTACCAACCTGGCTGGGTTGGCTCTGGGGGCAGGTGTTACCAGGCTGGATGGGTCAGGTCAAGGGGGTGGGTTCTGGGCTGGATGGGTTGGATCCGGGGGGTGGGGGACGGGGGTGATGTTATACACATAAAGTCAAGGAATAACAGATCCATTGCTTTCCCCTCATCCACGGACCCAGTTATCTCCTCATAGAAGGCAATTAGGTTAGTCAGGCATGACGTGCCCTTGGTGAATCCATGCTGACTGTTCCTGATCACTTTCCTCTCCTCTAAGTGCTTCAGAATTGATTCCTTGAGGACCTGCTCCATGATATTTCCAGGGACTGAAGTGAAGCTGACTGGCCTGTAGTTCCCTGGATCCTTCTTCCCTTTTTTAAAGATGGGCTCTACATTAGCCTTCTTCCAGTCATCCAAGACCTCCCCCGATCCCCATGAGTTTTCAAAGATAATGGCCAATGGTTCTGCAGTCACATCCGCCAATTCCTTTAGCACCCTCGGATGCAGCACATCCGGCCCCATGGACTTGGGCTCATCCAGATTTTCTAAATAGTCCTGAACCACTTCTTTCTGCACAGAGGGCTGGTCACCTCCTCCCCATGCCGTGCTGCCCAGTGCAGCAGTCTGGGAGCTGACCTTGTTTGTGAAGACAGAGGCAAAAAAAGCATTGAGTACATTAGCTTTTTCCACATCCTCTGTCACTAGGTTGCCTCCCTCATTCAGGAAGTGGCCCACACTTTCCCCGGCCTTCTTCTTGTTGCTACCATACCTGAAGAAACCCTTTTTGTTACTCTTAACATCTCTTGCTAACTGCAACTCCAAGTGTGATTTGGCCTTCCTGATTTCACTCCTGCAGCCTGAGCAATATTTTTATACTCCTCCCTGGTCGTTTGTCCAAGCTTCCACTTCTTGTAAGTTTCTTTTTTGCTTTTAGGATCAGCGAGGATTTCACTGTTCAGCCAAGCTGAACAGGAAGCACAGGTCGCATGGCAAGAGACTATAAAAGGCAACTGCATCCCATTCATTTTGTCTTCAATCCTGCTTCTTACCTCTGGAGCAACTTTGCTACAAACTGAAGCTCGGAACAAAGGACTGAATGACCCATCCAAGCTGTGGCTGTACTCCAGAGACTTGACTTAAGCCAGCAGTTTATTCCATCACTGCTACAAGTCTGAACCAAGAACTTTGCCATTACTCTATGTAACTGATTCCATTTAACCCATTTTAACTCTCATGTATATTTCTTTCTTTTTATGAATAAACCTTTAGATTTTAGATTCTAAAGGATTGGCAACAGCGTGATTTGTGGGTAAGATCTGACTGGTATATTGACCTGGGTCTGGGCCTTGGTCCTTTGAGATGGGGAGAACCTCTTTTCTTTTACTGGGGTGTTGGTTTTCATAACCATTCATTCTCATAATGAGTGGCGCTGGTGGTGATAGTGGGAAAGTGGAGTGGCTGAGGGAATTGCTTGTGTGACTTCTGGTTAGCCAGTGGGGCAAAACCGGAATCCTCTCTGTGTGGCTGGTTTGCTGTGCCTTAGTGGTAAAGGAAATCCAGCCCTGCTCTAAGCAATTTGTCCTGAATTGATACTCTCAGTTGTGTCCCGCCAAAGGCCGCTTTGTAACAAGGTGGTACCAGGCTAGATGGCTCAGCTCTGGGGGGGACAGGGAGGAGGCGGGTACCAGGTTGGATGGGTCAGCTCAGGGGGCAGGGAGCTGGTGAGTACTGGACTGGTTTTGTCAGGTCTGGGTGCAGGGAGGGTGTGGTACTGGGCTGGATGGGTCGGCTCCTGGGGAGGGGGGTGTGTTACTAGGCTGGAAGGTTGGCTCCGGGGGTGGGACAAGTGTTACCAGGCTGGATGGGTTGGGTTTAGGGGCTGGTAAGGGGGTAGGATACTGGGCTGGATGGGTCAGCTCTTGGGGGTGACTGTTACCAGGCTCAATGGATCTGGTCCAGGAGGTGGGAAGGGGGTGGCTACCATGCTGGATGAATAGGGCCTGGTAGGGCTGGTACTAGGCTAGATGGGTCAGGTCTAGGGGGCACAAAGGGGGCAGGCTCTGGGCTGGATGGGTCAGCTGTGGGGGGTGGGGAGGGGGCGGATTCTGGACTAGATGGATCCGTTCCAGGGCGAGGCGGGGATGGGTTCCCAGCTGGATGCATTGTCTCTCGGGGGCACGTATGAAGCTGGATGGGTTGGGTCCAGGGAGTGGAGAGGGGGCAGGTATTGGGCTGTATGGGTCAGCTCTGTGGGGATGGGAGGGGGCGGGTACTGGGGTGGATGGGTTGGATCCGGGGGTGGGTGTTACCAGGCTTGATGAGTCGGGTCCAGGGGGTGGGAAAGGGGCAGGTATGGTGCTGGAGGGTCAGGGCTGGGCGGGGCTGGTACCAGCCTGGATGGATCAGGACTAGGAGGTGTGAAGGGGGTGAGTTCTAGGCTGGATTGGTCAGCTGTGGGGGGCAAGGAGTGGGTCAGGCAAGCTCCAGGGGTCAGGGAGGGAGCAAGTTCTGGACTGTATGGGTTGGCTCTGGGGGGGACAGGGAGGAGGGCGGGTACCAGGCTGGATGGGTTGGCTCTGGGGGGACAGGGAGGAGGGTGGGTACCAGGCTGGATGGGTTGGCTCCGGGGGGGACAGGGAGGAGGGTGGGTACCAGGCTGGATGGGTTGGCTCTGGGGGGACAGGGAGGAGGGTGGGTAACAGGCTGGATGGGTTGGCTCTGGGGGGGACAGGGAGGAGGGCGGGTACCAGGCTGGATGGGTTGGCTCCGGGGGGACAGGGAGGAGGGCGGGTACCAGGCTGGATGGGTTGGCTCTGGGGGGACAGGGAGGAGGGCGGGTACCAGGCTGGATGGGTTGGCTCTGGGGGGACAGGGAGGAGGGCGGGTACCAGGCTGGATGGGTTGGCTCTGGGAGGACAGGGAGGAGGGCGGGTACCAGGCTGGATGGGTTGGCTCTGGGGGGACAGGGAGGAGGGCGGGTACCAGGCTGGATGGGTTGGCTCTGGGGGGGACAGGGAGGAGGGCGGGTACCAGGCTGGATGGGTTGGCTCTGGGAGGACAGGGAGGAGGGTGGGTACCAGGCTGGATGGGTTGGCTCCGAGGGGACAGGGAGGAGGGTGGGTACCAGGTTGGATGGGTTGGCTCTGGGAGGACAGGGAGGAGGGCGGGTACCAGGCTGGATGGGTTGGCTCTGGGGGGGACAGGGAGGAGGGTGGGTACCAGGCTGGATGGGTTGGCTCCGGGGGGGACAGGGAGGAGGGCGGGTACCAGGCTGGATGGGTTGGCTCCGGGGGGGACAGGGAGGAGGGTGGGTACCAGGCTGGATGGGTTGGCTCCGGGGGGGACAGGGAGGAGGGCGGGTACCAGGCTGGATGGGTTGGCTCCGGGGGGGACAGGGAGGAGGGCGGGTACCAGGCTGGATGGGTTGGCTCTGGGGGGGACAGGGAGGAGGGCGGGTACCAGGCTGGATGGGTTGGCTCTGGGGGGACAGGGAGGAGGGTGGGTACCAGGCTGGATGGGTTGGCTCTGGGGGGACAGGGAGGAGGGCGGGTACCAGGCTGGATGGGTTGGCTCCGGGGGGACAGGGAGAAGGGCGGGTACCAGGCTGGATGGGTTGGCTCCGGGGAGACAGGGAGGAGGGCGGGTACCAGGCTGGATGGGTTGGCTCTGGGGGGGACAGGGAGGAGGGCGGGTACCAGGCTGGATGGGTTGGCTCCGGGGGGGACAGGGAGGAGGGCGGGTACCAGGCTGGATGGGTTGGCTCGGGGGGGACAGGGAGGAGGGCGGGTACCAGGCTGGATGGGTTGGCTCCGGGGGGGACAGGGAGGAGGGCGGGTACCAGGCTGGATGGGTTGGCTCTGGGGGGACAGGGAGGAGGGCGGGTACCAGGCTGGACGGGTTGGCTCTGGGGGGACAGGGAGGAGGGCGGGTACCAGGCTGGATGGGTTGGCTCTGGGGGGACAGGGAGAAGGGCGGGTACCAGGCTGGATGGGTTGGCTCCGGGGGGGACAGGGAGGAGGGCGGGTACCAGGCTGGATGGGTTGGCTCTGGGGGGACAGGGAGGAGGGCGGGTACCAGGCTGGATGGGTTGGCTCTGGGGAGACAGGGAGGAGGGCGGGTACCAGGCTGGATGGGTTGGCTCTGGGGAGACAGGGAGGAGGGTGGGTACCAGGCTGGATGGGTTGGCTCCGGGGGGGACAGGGAGGAGGGCGGGTACCAGGCTGGATGGGTTGGCTCTGGGGGGACAGGGAGGAGGGCGGGTACCAGGCTGGATGGGTTGGCTCTGGGAGGACAGGGAGGAGGGCGGGTACCAGGCTGGATGGGTTGGCTCCGGGGGGGACAGGGAGGAGGGCGGGTACCAGGCTGGATGGGTTGGCTCTGGGGGGGACAGGGAGGAGGGCGGGTACCAGGCTGGATGGGTTGGCTCTGGGGGGGACAGGGATAAGGGCGGGTACCAGGCTGGATGGGTTGGCTCCGGGGGGGACAGGGAGGAGGGCGGGTACCAGGCTGGATGGGTTGGCTCCGGGGGGGGACAGGGAGGAGGGTGGGTACCAGGCTGGATGGGTTGGCTCTGGGGGGGACAGGGAGGAGGGCGGGTACCAGGCTGGATGGGTTGGCTCTGGGGGGGACAGGGATAAGGGCGGGTACCAGGCTGGATGGGTTGGCTCCGGGGGGGACAGGGAGGAGGGCGGGTACCAGGCTGGATGGGTCGGCTTCAGGGGGCAAGGAAGGGGTGGGTACAGCGCTGGATGGGTTGACTCCAGGGGGCAGGGAGGGAGTGGGTACAGGGCTGGATGGGTTGACTCCAGGGGGCAGGGAGGGAGGGGGTACAGGGCTGGATGGGTTGGATCTGGGGGCCGTGAAGTGGGCAGGTACCAGGCTGGATGGATCAGCTCTCGGGGGGTGGAAGGGGCCGGGTTCTGTGCTGGATCAGTCGGCTACAGGGAGTGCGGAGGGGGCTGGTGCCAGGCTGGATGGGTCGGCCTCAGGGGGCCAGGAGGAGCCGGGTACTAGGCAGGATGGGTGGTTCTGGGGCATAGGGAGGGGGCAGTTACTGGACTGGATTGGTCAGATCTGGGGGGGTAGGGAGGGCGCAGACACCAGGCTGGACAGCTCAGATCTGAGGGGGTGGGTACAAGGCTGGATGGTTTGGGTTCGGTGGGCAGGGAGGGGGCAGGTACCATGCTGTACGGGTCACCTCTGGGGGGGTAGGGAGGGGGCAGGTACTGGGTTGGATGGGTCAGCTCCGGGGGGCAGGAACAGGGTGGGTATTTGTCTGGATGAGTCAGCTCTGGGGGGCAGGGAGTGACAGGTACCAGGCTGAATGGGGCAGAGAGGGGAGCAGGCACTGGGCTGGATGGGTTGGCTCCAGGGGGCAGGGACGGGCAGAGTCCAGGTTGGATGGGTCAGGTCCAGGGGATGGTTTCTGGGCTGGATATGTTGGCTCCTGGGGGCAGGTACCAGGCTAGATGGGTTGGGTCTGGGGATCTGGTGGTACTAGACTGGATGGGTCAGCTTGGGGGGCAGGGAGGTGGCAGGTACTGGGGTGGATGTGTTGGCTCAAGGGGCAGAGAGGGGGCAGGTATCGGGTTAGTTGGGTCGGCTATGTGGGGCAGGGAGGAGATGCGTACAGGGCTGAATGTGTCAGCTCTGGCGGGGGGCAGGGAGGGGGCAGGGAGGGGTGGGTTGCAGGCTGGATGGGGTGGCTCCAGGGGGCAAGTGGTACCAAAATGGATGGGTTGGCTCTAGGGGGCAGGGAGGGGGCGGGTACCAGAGTGGATGGGTTGGATCTGGAGGGCAGGGAGCGGGTGGGTACCAGGCTGGATGGGTTGGATTCGGGGGGCAGAGAGGGGGTGGGTACCAGGCTGGATGGGTTGGATTCGGGGGGCAGGGAGGGGGCAGATACTGGGCTGGATGGGTTGGATTCAGGGGGCAGGGAGGGGGTGGGTACCAGGCTGGATGGGTTGGATTCGGGGGGCAGGGAGGGGGCGGGTACTGGGCTGGATGGGTCGGATTCGGGGAGCAGGGAGGGGGCGGGTACTGGGCTGGATGGGTCGGATTCGGGGGGCAGGAGGGGGCAGGTGTCGCTCGGATCCAGGGGGCGGACCCAGGCAGTCTTTGCCAGGCTCCGCCCCATCAGGCTGGTTCCCCAATAAAAGTCTCAATGACTCTTTCCATGTGTTTTATTAAATATAAATTATTTAAGTCTGCGCCATTGACAGGTGTGTGAGGGGGTTCACCCTGAGAACTCCCCTCCCCTCTGTGGGGGAACCCAGTGCCTGGGGATGGCCGGGAACCGGTGGGTTTTTAATGGTAGGAAAGACCCAGCCCCCAGTTGAATGGATTTGGCCCAGCCGGTTACTGCCAGAGGCTGTGGCCAGGGCCTGGCTACAACATCAACATCTTGCCCCCATGGTCTTGCAGTGGGGAATTAGAGCTGGTGCCCCTTGGAGGGGAGAAGTCCTGTGCCCTACTCCCTCCTTGCCCAAGCTAACCAGGCCGCTGCCCTGGGGCATGCCTGAGGTTGCACGCTCTGAGAGGAGGAAACTGCCCTTAGCATCCCAATGGGCTGTTAGCTTCGAGCCCCATGGATCTGTGGGACCCCTACCAGTCCCACCCCAGCAGGGGGTGGGGGTGGGGCAGAGGGCAGCAGACCCAGCCCCCCCCATTGGTGGTGTGTGGGAGGGTGCTGCCATTGGGGGGATTCACGCATACGTCCACTGCCCCCCATGAGCCCCATGGTCAGGCTGCACAGGAAAGTTGAGAGCTGCCATTTTTACTGGGCCTGCAACGCCAGCAGGCGGGCCCTAGCATCAGCTGCCATCTTGGTCCTGCGGTCGTCCTCCTGCGTCCAGGCCTGGCTGATCCAGTGCCAGCGGCAGTGGGGGAAGCCACTCGGAAATCCAACATCCACTCGCTCCTCCCTCCATTCGTCTCTGCAGGAAGCTGATTGGGCTGTTGGCCATTTTGAGCCCCTCTTGGTGGCCATTTTTTACCCCACCTTGGCAGCCCTGGGATAAGCCAACCGGCCGATTTCAGGAAGTGAATGGGACCATCAGCCATTCTGAACCCACCTCAACGTCCCAGGGCTAAGCCGGACTTCTTCCCCAGCCAATTGTACTCATCACCAGGCTCAACCGTCAGCCATCTTGAACCCAACTCAACGGCCATTTTGAACCCATTTTTGATGGCCATTAGTGTATCTAACCTTGTGACTTCTTCCCTGTCCAGTGCAAATCCATCCCCAGGTCCAACGGAGGAAGTCAACAGGGCCGTTTTGAACCCCCTTTGTCAGCCATTTTGAACACATCCCTTGATTCCTAATCCCAGCCAACAGCCACTCATCCCCACCTCTAGGAGGAAAAAGTCAACCGGGGAGACAGCCATTCTGAACACCTTCCCCCAGCCGATGGCCACTCATCTCCACCTCCAGCAGCACAAGTCAGCTAGCCTGTCGGCCACTTTGAGACAGTTGGCTAAGCCGAACCTACACCAACCCCCTCCCACAACAGGGACGACCCTGGGTGTCTGTCCCCCAATGGCTTGATGTGTGTTGGGGAGGAAGAGTCACACATGTGTCTGCATGCGCTGCTGGGCGGGCCGCCCGTAGTCTGACTGCCGTGAGAGGGAGGTGTAGGAGTAGCGGGAGCCACCCGACACCTTGCTGGCCTGGTCCGAGTGTTCGTAGCTGTTCTCTGCCTTCTCATAGGCGCTGGGCTTGACGTAGCTGGTGAAGGCCCGGGTGTAGGGGGCCGTGAGGTAGCCCCCCCCGTACACCGCATCCTGTGGGTAGTGGGGCTCGTAGGCTGTGCGGGAGCTGGGTGCCCCCAGCGTATAGCGGTGGCTGTAGGGCTGCCCTGAGGGAGGGAACATGGCAGCATGGGACCCAGCACAGAGGGGGCGCGGGGCCGGGGCATACTCTGAGAAACTGCCAGACAGGTGGGGCTCCTCGTGAGCACGGACCTTGTAGTAACCGTTGGTGGGGTCCTGGGGAGGGGTAGAAGAGAGACATCAATGAGACAGATGGGGGAGGGGAGATTGGGGACTGCCCCTCAGAGTGGGGGGAACTGCCCCAAGTGCGACTGACACAGCAATGCTGCCTGAGTCTGCAGAGAGCCTGTGCCCCTTGCTATTGGGAAGAGAGAGATGCTGTTTGCATCCCAATGAGGTGTGAATTCCCAGCCCCTGTAGCGTGGGGGGACCCCCAGCCCCACTCCAGCAGGGCACTCTATGTGGGGCAGGACGGGGCCAAGGGAAGTGCAGGGGGGCCACTGTGCCTTTAAGAGAGGGGGAGGAGACACCCTGGCATTGCCTCTTGGGGGAAATGGGGTGGGGCCTGGGTCAGGGGCAGGGCTTCCCACCTTAATATCCCGGCTGCCCTCTTCCTCCTCCAGGATCTCGCTGTGCTCCGTGTGCGATGTGGCTGGGGACTCACTGCTCGTGGTCTGGGGGTGGGGAGAGAAAGGGGAGGGGCTGAGTCTCGAGGTGGGGGGGTCTGGCTCTGTCATCCACTGCCTGCAGCCAGATCCCGGGGCTTCCACACCCGCCCCCCCCATGAAGCTACTGAACCTGCATGCATAGGCCAGCGCGGCATTGCGGGGCGCCAGGCCGTGGGGAGCAGGGGGAGGGGATCAGTAGGGGGCGCTGTGCTGTAGGAGGTTTGTCAGGGGGCCGTGCCATGGGGCAGAAGCACAGTAGCGGGTGCAGGGCTGTGGGACAGTTGGGCTCGGTAGCGGGCACAGGGGTGAGGGGGCTCAGTAGGGGGCGCTGTGATATGGAGACCAGGGGGCTCAGTAGGGGGCACAGCGCCGTGGAGACCGTGGGGCTCAGTAGGGGGCACAGAGCCGTGGGGACCGGGGGGCTCAGTGGGGGGCACAGCGCCGTGGGGACCAGTAGGAGGCACCATGCTGCGGTGGCTCAGTAGGGGCCGCAGCGCCGCGGGACTGTGGGGCTCAGTAGGGGGCACCATGCTGTGGGGCTCCGTAGGGGGCACAGCGCCGTGGGGACCGGGGGTCTCAGTAGGGGGCCCCCACCGTGGGGCTCAGTAGGAGGCACCATGCTGTTGGGCTCAGTAGGGGGCACCATGCTGCGGTGGCTCAGTAGGGGCCGCAGCGCCGTGGAGACTGGGGGGCTCAGTAGGGGCCCCAGCGCTGCGGGACTGTGGGGCTCAGTAGGGGGCACCATGCTGCGGTGGCTCAGTAGGGGCCCCAGCGCCATGGGGAGCGGGGGGCTCAGTAGGGGGCACCATGCTGTGGGGCTCAGTAGGGGTCGCAGCGCCGCGGGAGTGTGGGGCACAGTAGGGGGCACAGCGCCATGGGGAGCGGGGGGCTCAGTAGGGGGCACCATGCTGCGGTGGCTCAGTAGGGGCCCCAGCGCCGTGGGGACCGGGGGGCTCAATAGGGGGCACCATGCTGCGGTGGCTCAGTAGGGGTCGCAGCGCCGCGGGAGTGTGGGGCACAGTAGGGGGCACAGCGCCCTGGGGAGCAGGGGGCTCAGTAGGGGGCACCATGCTGCGGTGGCTCAGTAAGGGCCGCAGCGCCGTGGAGACTGGGGGGCTCAGTAGGGGCCCCAGCGCTGCGGGACTGTGGGGCTCAGTAGGGGGCACCATGCTGCGGTGGCTCAGTAGGGGCCCCAGCGCCATGGGGAGCGGGGGGCTCAGTAGGGGGCACCATGCTGTGGGGCTCAGTAGGGGTCGCAGCGCCGCGGGAGTGTGGGGCACAGTAGGGGGCACAGCGCCATGGGGAGCGGGGGGCTCAGTAGGGGGCACCATGCTGCGGTGGCTCAGTAGGGGCCCCAGCGCCGTGGGGACCGGGGGGCTCAATAGGGGGCACCATGCTGCGGTGGCTCAGTAGGGGCCGCAGCGCCGCGGGAGTGTGGGGCACAGTAGGGGGCACAGCGCCATGGGGAGCGGGGGGCTCAGTAGGGGGCACCATGCTGCGGTGGCTCAGTAGGGGCCCCAGCGCCATGGGGACCGGGGGGCTTAGTAGGGGGCACCATGCTGCGGTGGCTCAGTAGGGGCCGCAGCGCCGCGGGAGTGTGGGGCACAGTAGGGGGCACAGCGCCATGGGGACTGGGGGGCTCAGTAGGGGGCACCATGCTGCGGTGGCTCAGTAGGGGTCGCAGCGCCGCGGGAGTGTGGGGCACAGTAGGGGGCACAGCGCCATGGGGAGCGGGGGGCTCAGTAGGGGGCACCATGCTGTGGGGCTCAGTACAGGACACCAGGTCGTGCTCACCATGGGCTCCTTGACATCTTCCTCTGTATCGCTGGGCCGGCTGGGGCTGCTGTCGCTTGCGCTGATCTGCACCAGGACCTCCGTCTTGGAGAGCGTGCTGCCTTGTTTGGCTGCTGGACACAGACAGACACAGGGGCGTGAACCTCCCCTGGGTCCCCAGCTTCTCTATGGGCCCCACCCACCGCTGGTTCGGGGGGGGGGGAATCTGTGCACCCCATTGGTGTGGTTCCCCAGCCCACCTCTGGGGGGGGACAGCCAGGTAACAGCTGTACATAACACTGCACAGGGATGACTTCCCTGGTGCTAAGATGCAGCCACCTCTGCATGGGAGCAGCTCGCCTAGCACTGAGATGAAGCAACTGCCACTGGAAGTGGAGGAGTCACTCCATCGGTGTGCAGCAGTAGAGAGCTGTTATCCTGCACCCGCCATTGGAGGGGCTGCCCACCTATGCGAGGGTATGTTTGTGTGACCTTTACATGGGACACATGTTTCATGCCTGTACAGACATGTTCTCGGGAGCATCAAGCCTATCCATGGCACCACGAGACTTCTAACACCAACCCGCGTGGGTTTCTGTACCGAAACTGGCATGTCCATGTGTGTCCTCATGTGTCCCTATGCATAGAAGCGTGGGTCTGTGTGGTACCATGTCGGGGCATGTGTGGATCCACGTATTAGCCCAAGCACATTAACACATGTTAGAAGTGTGTCTGCATGTGAAGGGGGAAAAGCCCATCTCAGCCTTCGAAAAAGGCTTTTTAATTTAACAAAAGTTCCAGCAGCTCCCTGCCCTTCCCCCAGCCCCAGGTCACTGCACTCTGCCTCTGCCTCCTCCCCTGAACGCTCCCCCAGGTTCTCCTCCCTCTCCCCGGTTTCCTGGGACTCAGCTGTTCGTGTGGGAAGCCTGGAGGTTTGAGAAGGAAGCAGTGGCTTCCCGCATGTGAGCTGGGGCAGGGGGCGCGAGGAGGGCTCCAGGCGCCATACGGCTCTGGTCTGGCCCCCAACCCCGACCCCAACCCTGTCCCCAGGCAGCACGGCTCCAGCCCGGCCGTGGCCAAGCGGCTCCGGTCCCAACCCCAACCCTGGCTGAGCAGCCCCAGCCTGGCCCCCACCTCCAGGCAGCGTGGTAAGGGAGCAGGGAGGGGGTGTTGGATAGAGGGCAGGGGAGTTGAGGGGGTGGATTAGTGTCGGGGCGGTTAGAGGGCAGGGAACAGGGGGATTGAATGGGGGCAAGCGTCCGGGGTGGCAGTCAGGAAGGAGCAGGGGTTGGATGGGGCGGTGGGGGGCAGTCAGGGGCAGGGGTTCCAGGGGCAGCCAGGACAGAGAGAAGGGGTGGTTGGATGGGGTAGGTTGTCCCGGGGGGCCATCAGGAATGAGAGGAGGGGTTGGATGGGGCGGCAGGGGGCAGTCAGGGGACAGGGAAGGGGGGTGGATGGGGCAGGGGTCCTGGGAGGGGGGCTGTCAAGGAACGTGGGAAGTTGGATGGGACAGGAGTTCCGGGGAGGTGGGGGGGCATGACCCCCTTGTGGGGTGAGGAGGAGGGAACCGGTTGTTAACATTTTGTCAGCTCATCACTGACTCACGTCTGTAAGTGGGGAGGGGCAGAGCTAGCCAGTGACCTCACCTTTCCCGTGGCACCAGCGCAGGCAGCAGACAGACACGCCAATAACCAAGACCAGCAGCATGGTGACGGCAGCCGCGGCCGAGGCCCCGATTATCATGATGGGGAGGACCTCTGTGGGGGAAAGAGCAGATGAGAGTGGGTCCCTGCTGCTAAAGCACACAGACAGCTTGCCCAGTGCTGAGATGCAGCCACTCTGGGGAGTGGGGACAGCAGGAGAAAAGTCGCACATAACATCTCACAGGGATGGCTCACCCAGCACTGAAATGCAGCCACCTCTGGGGTGGGCCAGCTGGGGAACACGGTTCATCTGGTGACAGCCACCTCAGGAGTGGGCCATCTGGGTAAATTGTAGCTGGTTTGGTGTGGGAGGGTGGGGCAATTGGGTCAGGGGTTGGAACCCATGGGACCCATCCTGTCAGCATGAGGCTAAGTGGTGCCAGTCTGTGCAGCTCTTCCAGGGTTGCGTGTGGGTGGGGCCAGTTGGGCTGTGGGGATGGCTAGTGTGGATGTGGGCAGGGCTATGGGCTAGGGGCAGGACTTACCCTGCCGGCGCAGTGTGACGGATGCTGAGCGGGCCCCGAAACGGTTCCAGGCCGTGCAGTTGTAGGGCTGGGCGAAGTCCTCCAGGTGCGTGGGCTGGATGAGCAGGGCCGAGAGCACCCCCCGCTCCGTCAGCGCCGTGTCCACTGTGAAGCGCTGCTCTGAGCCGCTGTCCAGCACCCGCTCGCCCCAAGCCCACACCTACCGCGAGAGCGAGGCACAGGCCCTGTCAGCGGGAGGGCAGGCTGGGGGTGGGCAGGGGACAGCAGCACTCAGGATGCGGTGGGGGGCATGGTGGGGAGTTCAGGGGGTCAGTCAGGGGCCAGCCCTCACGATATAGTAGGGGCAGGTGGGAGGGCAGGGGGGCATCTGAACTCACAGTGTGTTCAGGACAGGCTGGGGAGCTGGGGGTGAGTTGCGGGGCAAGCAGAGGGCAGTACTCACAATGTGGTCAGGGCAGGTTGTGCGGCTGGGGTATCAGTGGGGGCAGCACTCATGATGTGGTAGGGGCAGGTTCTGGGGCTGGGGAATCGGTGGGGGCAGGGGGCAGCACTCACGATGTGGTCGAGGCAGGTTTTGGGCCTGGGGTATCGGTGGGGGCAGCACTCACGATGTGGTCAGGGCAGGTTGTGGGGCTGGGGTATCAGTGAGGGCAGCACTTACGATGTGGTCAGGGCAGGTTGTGGGGCTGGAGTATCAGTGGGGGCAGCACTCACGATGTGGTCGTGGCAGGTTGTGAGGCTGGGGCATCGGTGGAGGCAGCACTCACGATGTGGTCATGGCAGGTTGTGGGGCTGAGGTATCGGTGGGGTCAGGGGGCAGAACTCACGATGTGGTCGGGGCAGGTTGTGGGGCTGGGGTATCAGTGGAGGCAGGGGGCAGCACTCACGATGTGGTCGGGGCAGGTTGTGGGGCTGGGGTATCGGTGGGGGCAGGGGGCAGCACTCACGATGTGGTCGGGGCAGGTTGTGGGGCTGGGGTATCAGTGGAGGCAGGGGGCAGCACTCACGATGTGGTCAGGGCAGGTTGTGGGGCTGGGGTATCAGTGAGGACAGCACTTACGATGTGGTCAGGGCAGGTTGTGGGGCTGGAGTATCAGTGGGGGCAGCACTCACGATGTGGTCGTGGCAGGTTGTGAGGCTGGGGCATCGGTGGAGGCAGCACTCACGATGTGGTCATGGCAGGTTGTGGGGCTGGGGTATCGGTGGGGGCAGCATTCACGATGTGGTCAGGGTAGGTTGTGGGGCTGGGGCATCAGTTGGGGGCAGCACTCACGATGTGGTTGGGGCAGGTTGTGGGGCTGAGGTATCGGTGGGGGCAGGGGGCAGCACTCACGATGTGGTCGGGGCAGGTTGTGAGGCTGGGGTATCGGTGGGGGCAGCACTCACGATGTGGTTGGGGCAGGTTGTGGGGCTGGGGTATCGGTGGGGGCAGCACTCACGATGTGGTTGGGGCAGGCTGTGGGGCTGGGGTATCAGTGGGGGCAGGGGGCAGCACTCACGATGTGGTCGGGGCAGGTTATGGGGCTGAGGTATCGGTGGGGGCAGGGAGCAGCACTCACGATGTGGTCGGGGCAGGTTGTGAGGCTGAGGTATCAGTGGGGGCAGGGGCAGCACTCACGATGTGGTCGGGGCAGGTTGTGGGGCTGAGGTATCGGTGGCGGCAGGGGGCAGCACTCACGATGTGGTCGGGGCAGGTTGTGAGGCTGAGGTATCGGTGCGGGCAGGGGCAGCACTCACGATGTGGTCGGGGCAGGTTGTGAGGCTGGGGTATCGGTGGGGGCAGCGATCACGATGTGGTCGGGGCAGGTTGTGGGGCTGCTTATTGATGGGGGCAGGGGGCAGCACTCACGATGTGGTCGGGGCAGGTTGTGGGGCTGAGGTATCGGTGGGGGCAGGGGGCAGCACTCACGATGTGGTCGGGACAGGTTGTGGGGCTGGGGTATCAGTGGGGGCAGCACTCATGATGTGGTCGTGGCAGGTTGTGGGGCTGAGGTATCAGTGGGGGCAGCACTCACGATGTGGTCGTGGCAGGTTGTGGGGCTGAGGTATCAGTGGGGGCAGCACTCACGATGTGGTCGTGGCAGGTTGTGGGGCTGAGGTATCGGTGCGGGCAGGGGCAGCACTCACGATGTGGTCGGGGCAGGTTGTGGGGCTGGGGTATCGGTGGGGGCAGGGGGCAGCACTCACGATGTGGTCGGGGCAGGTTGTGGGGCTGCGGTATCGGTGGGGGCAGGGGGCAGCACTCACGATGTGGTCGGGGCAGGCTGTGGGGCTGAGGTATCGGTGGGGGCAGGGGGCAGCACTCACGATGTGGTCGTGGCAGGTTGTGGGGCTGAGGTATCGGTGGGGGCAGCATTCACGATGTGGTCCGGGCAGGTTGTGGGGCTGAGGTATCGGTGGGGGCAGGGGGCAGCACTCACGATGTGGTCGGGGCAGGTTGTGAGGCTGGGGTATCGGTGGGGGCAGCACTCACGATGTGGTTGGGACAGGTTGTGGGGCTGAGGTATCGGTGGGGGCAGCACTCACGATGTGGTCGTGGCAGGTTGTGGGGCTGAGATATCAGTGGGGGCAGGGGGCAGCACTCACGATGTGGTCGGGGCAGGTTGTGAGGCTGGGGTATCGGTGGGGGCAGCACTCACGATGTGGTCGGGGCAGGTTGTGGGGCTGGGGTATCAGTGGGGGCAGGGGGCAGCACTCACGATGTGGTCGGGGCAAGTTGTGGGGCTGAGGTATCGGTGGGGGCAGGGGGCAGCACTCACGATGTGGTCGTGGCAGGTTGTGGGGCTGAGGTATCAGTGGGGGCAGGGGGCAGCACTCACGATGTGGTCGGGGCAAGTTGTGGGGCTGGGGTATCGGTGGCGGCAGCACTCACGATGTGGTCGGGGCAGGTTGTGAGGCTGGGGTATCGGTGGGGGCAGGGGGCAGCACTCACGATGTGGTCGTGGCAGGTTGTGGGGCTGGGGTATCGGTGGGAGCAGTGGGTAGCACTCACGATGTGGTCGTGGCAGGTTGTGGGGCTGAGGTATCAGTGGGGGCAGCACTCACGATGTGGTCGGGGCAGGTTGTGGAGCTGAGGTATCGGTGGGGGCAGGGGGCACCACTCACGATGTGGTCGGGGCAGGTTGTGGGGCTGGGGTATCAGTGGGGGCAGCATTCACGATGTGGTCGTGGCAGGTTGTGGGGCTGAGGTATCGGTGGGGGCAGAGGGCAGCACTCATGATGTGGTCGGGGCAGGTTGTGGGGCTGAGGTATCGCTGGGGGCAGGGGGCAGCACTCACGATGTGGTCGGGACAGGTTGAGGGGCTGGGGTATCAGTGGGGGCAGGAGGCAGCACTCACGATGTGGTCGGGGCAGGTTGTGGGGCTGGGGTATCAGTGGGGGCAGGAGGCAGCACTCACGTTGTGGTCGGGGCAGGTCGTGGGGCTGAGGTATCGGTGGGGGCAGCACTCACAATGTGGTCGGGACAGGTTGTGGGGCTGGGGTATCACTGGGGGCAGGGGGCAGCACTCACGATGTGGTCGGGGCAGGTTGTGGGGCTGGGGTATCGGTGGGGGCAGCACTCACGAAGTGGTCGGGGCAGGTTGTGGGGCTCAGGTATCGGTGGGGGCAGGGGGCAGCACTCACGATGTGGTCGGGGCAGGTTGTGGGGCTGGGGTATCGGTGGGGGCAGGGGGCAGCACTCACGATGTGGTCGGGGCAGGTTGTGGGGCTGGGGTATCGGTGGGGGCAGCACTCACGATGTGGTCGGGGCAGGTTGTGGGGCTGGGGTATCGGTGGGGGCAGGGGGCAGCACTCACGATGTGGTCGGGGCAGGTTGTGGGGCTGAGGTATCGGTGGGGGCAGGGGGCAGCACTCACGATTTGGTCGGGGCAGGTCGTGGGGCTGAGGTATCGGTGGGGGCAGCATTCATGATGTGGTCGGGACAGGTTGTGGGGCTGAGGTATCGGTGGGGGCAGGGGGCAGCACTCACGATGTGGTCGGGGCAGGTTGTGGGGCTGAGGTATAGGTGGGGGCAGGGGGCAGCATTCACGATGTGATCGGGGCAGGTTGTGGGGCTGGGGTATCGGTGGGGGCAGGGGGAAGCACTCACGATGTGGTCGGGGCAGGTTGTGGAGCTGAGGTATCGGTGGGGGCAGGGGGCAGCACTCACGATGTGGTCGGGGCAGGTTGTGGGGCTGAGGTATCGGTGGGGGCAGAGGGCAGCACTCACGATGTGGTCGGGGCAGGTTGTGGGGCTGGGGTATCAGTGGGGGCAGGGGGCAGCACTCACGATGTGGTCGGGGCAGGTTGTGGGGCTGAGGTATCAGTGGGGGCAGGGGGCAGCACTCACGATGTGGTCGGGGCAAGTTGTGGGGCTGAGGTATCGGTGGGGGCAGGGGGCAGCACTCACGATGTGGTCGGGACAGGTTGTGGGGCTGAGGTATCGGTGGGGGCAGGGGGCAGCACTCACGATGTGGTCGGGGCAGGCTGTGGGGCTGGGGTATCAGTGGGGGCAGGGGGCAGCACTCACGTTGTGGTCGGGGCAGGTCGTGGGGCTGAGGTATCGGTGGGGGCAGCACTCACGATGTGGTTGGGGCAGGCTGTGGGGCTGAGGTATCGGTTGGGGCAGGGGGCAGCACTCACGATGTGGTCGGGGCAGGTTGTGGGGCTGAGGTATCGGTGGGGGCAGGGGGCAGCACTCACGATGTGGTCGGGGCAGGTTGTGGGGCTCGGGTATCGGTGGGGGCAGGGGGCAGCACTCACGATGTGGTCGGGGCAGGCTGTGGGGCTGAGGTATCGGTGGGGGCAGGGGGCAGCA
This sequence comes from Gopherus flavomarginatus, assembly GCF_025201925.1. NCBI lineage: Eukaryota > Metazoa > Chordata > Testudines > Testudinidae > Gopherus > Gopherus flavomarginatus. Next base: position 6,403,866 of record NC_066636.1, read on the forward strand.
CTCACGATGTGGTCGGGGCAGGTTGTGGGGCTGGGGTATCGGTGGGGGCAGCACTCACGATGTGGTCGGGGCAGGTTGTGGGGCTGGGGTATCGGTGGGGGCAGGGGGCAGCACTCACGATGTGGTTGGGACAGGTTGTGGGGCTGGGGTATCGGTGGGGGCAGCACTCACGATGTGGTCGGGGCAGGTTGTGGGGCTGGGGTATCGGTGGGGGCAGGGGGCAGCACTCACGATGTGGTTGGGACAGGTTGTGGGGCTGGGGTATCGGTGGGGGCAGCACTCACGATGTGGTTGGGGCAGGTTGTGGGGCTGGGGTATCAGTGGGGGCAGGGGGCAGCACTCACGATGTGGTCGGGGCAGGTTGTGGGGCTGAGGTATCGGTGGGGGCAGAGGGCAGCACTCACGATGTGGTCGGGGCAGGTTGTGGGGCTGAGGTATCGGTGGGGGCAGGGGGCAGCACTCACGATGTGGTCGGGGCAAGTTGTGGGGCTGAGGTATCGGTGGGGGCAGGGGGCAGCACTCACGATGTGGTCGGGGCAAGTTGTGGGGCTGAGGTATCGGTGGGGGCAGGGGGCAGCACTCACGATGTGGTCGGGGCAAGTTGTGGGGCTGAGGTATCGGTGGGGACAGGGGGCAGCACTCACGATGTGGTCAGGACAGGTTGTGGGGCTGAGGTATCGGTGGGGGCAGGAGGCAGCACTCACGATGTGGTCGGGGCAGGTTGTGGGGCTGGGGTATCAGTGGGGGCAGGGGGCAGCACTCACGATGTGGTCGGGGCAGGTTGTGGGGCTGGGGTATCAGTGGGGGCAGGGGGCAGCACTCACGATGTGGTTGGGGCAGGCTGTGGGGCTGAGGTATCGGTGGGGGCAGGGGGCCGCACTCACGATGTGGTCGGGGCAGGTTGTGGGGCTGGGTTATCAGTGGGGGCAGGGGGCAGCACTCACGATGTGTTTGGGGCAGGCTGTGGGGCTGAGGTATCGGTTGGGGCAGGGGGCAGTACTCACGATGTGGTCGGGACAGGTTGTGGGGCTGGGGTATCAGTGGGGGCAGGGGGCAGCACTCACGATGTGGTCGGGGCAGGTTGTGGGGCTGAGGTATCGGTGGGGGCAGGGGGCAGCACTCACGATGTGGTCGGGGCAGGTTGTGGGGCTGAGGTATCGGTGGGGGCAGGGGGCAGCACTCACGATGTGGTCGGGGCAGGTTGTGGGGCTGGGGTATCGGTGGGGGCAGGGGGCAGCACTCAGTGCCGTGGGGGGCAGGTTGGTGGGCTGGGGGGCTCAGAGGACAGCACTCACAATATGGTCAGGGCAGGTTGTGGGGCTGGGGTATCGGTGGGGGCAGGGGGCAGCACTCTCGATGTGGTCAGGGCAGGCTGTGGGGCTGAGGTATTGGTGGGGGCAGGGGGCAGCACTCAGTGCCGTGGGGGGCAGGTTGGTGGGCTGGAGGGCTCAGAGGACAGCACTCACAATGCGGTCAGGGCAGGTTGTGGGGCTGGGGTATCGGTGGGGGCAGCACTCACGATGTGGTCGGGGCAGGCTGTGGGGCTGAGGTATCAGTGGGGGCAGGGGCAGCACTCACGATGTGGTCGGGGCAGGTTGTGGGGCTGAGGTATCGGTGGGGGCAGGGGGCAGCACTCACGATGTGGTCGGGGCAGGTTGTGGGGCTGGGTTATCAGTGGGGGCAGGGGGCAGCACTCACGATGTGGTCGGGGCAGGCTGTGGGGCTGAGGTATCGGTGGGGGCAGGGGGCAGCACTCACGATGTGGTCGGGGCAGGCTGTGGGGCTGAGGTATCGGTGGGGGCAGCACTCACGATGTGGTCGGGGCAGGCTGTGGGGCTCAGGTATCGGTTGGGGCAGGGGGCAGCACTCACGATGTGGTCATGGCAGGTCGTGGGGCTGAGGTATCGGTGGGGGCAGCACTCACGATGTGGTCGGGACAGGTTGTGGGGCTGGGGTATCGGTGGGGGCAGGGGGCAGCACTCACGATGTGGTCATGGCAGGTCGTGGGGCTGAGGTATCGGTGGGGGCAGCACTCACGATGTGGTCGGGACAGGTTGTGGGGCTGGGGTATCGGTGGGGGCAGGGGGCAGCACTCACGATGTGGTCGGTGCCGGTTGTGGGGCTGAGGTATCGGTGGGGGCAGGAGGCAGCACTCACGATGTGGTCGGGGCAGGTTGTGGGGCTGAGGTATCGGTGGGGGCAGGGGGCAGCACTCACGATGTGGTCGGGGCAGGTTGTGGGGCTGAGGTATCGGTGGGGGCAGGGGGCAGCACTCACGATGTGGTCGGGGCAGGCTGTGGGGCTGAGGTATCGGTGGGGGCAGGGGGCAGCACTCACGATGTGGTCGGGGCAGGTTGTGGGGCTGAGGTATCGGTGGGGGCAGGGGGCAGCACTCACGATGTGGTCGGGGCAGGTTGTGGGGCTGGGGTATCGGTGGGGGCAGGGGGCAGCACTCAGTGCCGTGGGGGGCAGGTTGGTGGGCTGGGGGGCTCAGAGGACAGCACTCACAATACGGTCAGGGCAGGTTGTGGGGCTGGGGTATCAGTGGGGGCAGCACTCACGATGTGGTCGGGGCAGGTTGTGGGGCTGAGGTATCGGTGGGGGCAGGGGGCAGCACTCAGTGCCGTGGGGGTCAGGTTGGTGGGCTGGAGGGCTCAGAGGACAGCACTCACAATGCGGTCAGGGCAGGTTGTGGGGCTGGGGGGCTCAGAGGACAGCACTCACGATGTGGTCGGGGCAGGTTGTGGGGCTGGGTTATCAGTGGGGGCAGGGGGCAGCACTCACGATGTGGTCGGGGCAGGCTGTGGGGCTGAGGTATTGGTGGGGGCAGCACTCACGATGTGGTTGGGGCAGGCTGTGGGGCTGAGGTATCGGTTGGGGCAGGGGGCAGTACTCACGATGTGGTCGGGACAGGTTGTGGGGCTGGGGTATCAGTGGGGGCAGGGGGCAGCACTCACGATGTGGTTGGGGCAGGCTGTGGGGCTGAGGTATCGGTGGGGGCAGGTGGCAGCACTCACGATGTGGTCGGGGCAGGTTGTGGGGCTGGGGTATCGGTGGGGGCAGGGGGCAGCACTCACGATGTGGTCGGGGCAGGCTGTGGGGCTGAGGTATCGGTGGGGGCAGGGGGCAGCACTCACGATGTGGTCGTGGCAGGCTGTGGGGCTGAGGTATCAGTGGGGGCAGGGGGCAGCACTCACGATGTGGTCGGGGCAGGTTGTGGGGCTGGGGTATCAGTGGGGGCAGCACTCACGATGTGGTCGTGGCAGGCTGTGGGGCTGAGGTATCAGTGGGGGCAGGGGGCAGCACTCACGATGTGGTCGGGGCAGGTTGTGGGGCTGGGGTATCAGTGGGGGCAGGGGGCAGCACTCACGATGTGGTCGGGGCAGGTTGTGGGGCTGAGGTATCGTTGGGGGCAGGGGGCAGCACTCACGATGTGGTCGGGGCAGGTTGTGGGGCTGGGGTATCGGTGGGGGCAGGGGGCAGCACTCAGTGCCGTGGGGGGCAGGTTGGTGGGCTGGGGGGCTCAGAGGACAGCACTCACAATGCGGTCAGGGCAGGTTGTGGGGCTGGGGGGCTCAGAGGACAGCACTCACAATGCGGTCAGGGCAGGTTGTGGGGCTGGGGGGCTCAGAGGACAGCACTCACGATGTGGTCGGGGCAGGTTGTGGGGCTGAGGTATCGGTGGGGGCAGGGGGCAGCACTCAGTGCCGTGGGGGGCAGGTTGTGGGGCTGGGGTATCAGTGGGGGCAGAACTCACAATGCGGTCAGGAGGGGGTGTGCTCCGCACTAGACACTCCAGCCGTGCCTTGTCCCCCAGCACCGTCTGCTGGCTGGACTCAGCGCTGATGATAGGGGGCCCTGCAATGGGGGAAGGCAGAATTTAGGGGGGCGGCACCTCCTCATACCTCTCCCCCAGCACAGACACCCCCGTCCTCGGACGCCTTCAGGCCGGTGCAAGAATGTTTTGTGAGCGAGGCGAAACTTCCACCTTGCGCCCTCCCCCGTCCCCGAGCCCCCACCCTGAGGCGCCCCCTCCACAGCAGCACCCCTCCTCTGCCCTGAGGTGCCCCCCCCGGCAGCTCCCCATTCTCCGCCCTGAGGCACCCCCCCGCACCAGCTCACCCCTGCTCGCCTCCTATCCAATGAGCATATGTGTCACAAGCCTGGGCGGCGGGAGAAGCGAAGCAGCCACGGCGTGCTTGGGGAGGAGACGGGGCAGGGGTGAGCTGGGGCAGGGGTTCCCCTGCATGCCCCCCGCCCCTACTTGCTGCAGGCGGCCCTCCCCACGCTCCCCTGCCCCAGCTCTCTCTGCCTAAATGGCGGCGGCGACTGAGGCAGCTGAAGATCTGGCCGCCGCGGTCACTGCCGAAGAAAATGGTGCCCCCCAAATCCTAGCACCAGTCCCCTAAATCGTTGCACCGGCCCTGGATGCCTTCCCCACACCCTATAGGAAGCAACCCCCATGGGGCTGGGCCACCTGAGACTCCACCCATGGAAGCCCCACCCCCAGGCAATGCCCAGCCCCCATGAAATGCCCCACCCCTGCCCTCACCATTGACCGCCAGCGTCACCTCCTTGTCAGCCACACCGATGCGTGGCACGATGGCCTTGCACACGTAGGTGCCAGCATCCTCCTGCGTCACGGTCTTTAGGTGCAGGGTGTTGCCATTACTCAGCACCTGCAGCCACATGGCAGGGGTTAGAGTGGGAGGCCAGGACGCCTGGGTTCCAGCCCAAGCTGTGGGAGGGGATTGGGGTCTAGTGGTTAGAGCAGTGGGGCTGGGAGCCAGGAGTCCTGGGTTCAATCCCTGTCCCTGGAAGGGAAGTGGGGTCTAGTGGTTAGAGCAGTGGGGCTAGAAGCCAGGACTCCTGGGTTCAATCCCTGGCTGTGGGAGAGGAGTGGGGTCTAGTGGTTAGAGCAGTGGGGCTGAGAGCCAGGACTCCTAGGTTCAGTCCCTGGCTCTGGGAGGTGAGTGGGGTCTAGCAGTTGGAGATGGGAGCCAGGACTGCAACGGGCAGGTCACTCACCACGCCGGATCCCTTCTTGGTCCAGGCCAGGGTGAGGGGCGGGTTCCCAGCCCAAGCGCAGGTGAAAGAGGCATCGGCCCCGACATCCACGGTGAGGGGCTTGGGCTGGGAGACCAGGCGGGGCCCGACTGCAGGGGGAGGATCCAGTCAGTACAGGGGTGGGGCTTGTGGTGGGGGGGCAGGGTCATCCTCTCAACACTGCCAGACCCCCCCCATAGTTCCCTGCCAATACTGTACCCCTCCCCCATGCATGCCCACCTTTAATTGTCCTCCCCTGCTCAGTGCCCAGCCCCTGCAGCAACCACAGCCTGGCTCCCTAACTGTGCCCATCCCTCACCCTCCCAGCCCACTCCTCTTCCCCACTGCCAGCACCCATCCCCTGCAAACCCCCCACAGCGCCCACCCCCACTCACAGTGCTCATCCCTCACCCCTCCCAGCGCCCACCCCCACTCACAGTGCACATCCACCAGGGTGCTGACATTGGTGCTGCCCACGACGTTGGCCACCTCGCAGGACACAGGCTGGGTGAAGAAGGAGTGATCCACCCTGGCCTCGTAGCTGTCCCCATTGGCCTCAGCGATGACCACGCCGCCCTTCGCCCACCTGCCCCACAGCCGGCGAGGGGGCGGAGAAGAGACGCACAATTAGGGGGAGCCTCTGCGGCAGCAGCTGGGGACAGTACCGCCTGTTCCCACCAGGGGGCGTGGATTCTCCTCTGCACCCGGCAGGTAAGGCAGCAAGAGCCGGTGAGGGGGGGCCTGCACGTCCCCACTGCAGCCACCAGAGGGCAATGCATCCCCCCCCCCCCCCCGGCTGGGCCCGCGGGGTCTCTCAGGGCACCCGGACGCCGGGGTCCACCAGCGGCTCTTACCGGTAGCCGGTCACCTCGGGGTTGGCAGTGGCGGTGCAGAGGAAGCTGACCTTTCCGCCCTCTGCGACGGTCTGTGGCTGGACAGAGAGGATCACGGTGGGGGGGTCTGGAGGGGGGAAGGGGAAGACAGTCAGAGACATGCGACCAGCTCTGGGGTGGGGCTCACCTGCCCCTCGCTAAGCCCCCTGCCCCTCACAACACAGTGCACCCCACCAGGTGCACCCCCACCCACTGCAGCACAGCGGCACCGAGTCCTCTCCCTGCCCCTCACAGCACAGTGCCCCCCTGCAGCACAGTGCCCCCCACCTGACCCTCCCCGATCCCCACAGCACGTTGAGCCCCCACAACATGGTGCGCCTGCCAGCTCCCATCCCCCCACAGCATGGCACCCCATGCCAAGACCCAGCCCTGCCCCCCCACAGCGCAGCACCTGCACCCCCAGGTCAGGACTCACACAGCACGTCAAGGGTGATGGAGGTCTGCCTGCCAGCAGGTGCAGCCGGGTTGGTGACGCGGCAGGTGTAGGCGCTGCCCATGTCCTGGGTGCTGGGCGTGACGAGCAGGGTGCTGATAGCCGTCGCCCGCTTCCCATCCTCCATCAGGGCCTGGGGAGCAGGAGCAGAGGTCAGGCCTCAGCCTGAGGCCCATTAGGCCCATCCCCCAAGGGGTCCCAGGGGCTGGGAGGGAGAATCTCCCACCCCCGCACTGTGCCATTCTTTCATGCCATATCCCAGCTCCCCTTTAATACCCTATCCCCCCCGCTCCTTTAATAGCCTGAGTCCCACCACACACTTGGGCTGCCCCTTTAATTCCCAACACCCCCCACACTTCAGGCTGCCCGTTAATAACCTGCCCCTGTGCCTCCCCTTTAATGCCCTAGCCTGCACCCTGGTGTCTCACCTTGGCATAGAGGGCAGAGTCTTGCAGCTGCCCATTGCGGTACCAGCTGATCTCAGGGGCAGGCTTGGCACCAGACACCTGGCAAGTCAGGTTGTAGGGCACGCTGGCCTGGACCCGGACGATGGGGCCATTCTGGATCACGGGGTCATTGGGCGGTACTGGGGGGGCAGATGGGAGACAGGGGATCAGTGATGGGGTGGGAGTCCCCAGAGCGGTGCCCCAGCTGTGGGGAGAGGGGGCTCCAGTGCTGTGAGCTTCCCCAGGGTGGTTCCCCAGTTGTGGGGGAGGGGACACTCACAGAGCACCGTGAGCTGGGCACGCTGGGAGCGCAGCGCCGCCTGCGTAGCCTGGCACTCGTACACGGCGTCGTCACCAAGCTCAGCAGACTCAATCCTCAGGTTGTGCTGCCCAGCCGCCGGATCCCCGACAATGGAGTACCGGGACCAGCCTGCGGGAGAGAGGGACAGACTGCCGGGACTGGCACAGCACCCCCCAGGGACCCCCATCTCCCCCCACTGCAGCATAGAGCCCCCAGGGATCCCCAGTCCCACTCACAATACAGCACCCCGCAGGGACACAGGGTACCCGCCCTGCAGCACAGCACCTCCCCAGGAACCTCTGGTCCCCCCTCACAGCACAGCTCCCCAGGGACCCCCAGTCCTCCCCCCACAGCATGGCACTCTATGGAGTCTCCTGGTCCCTCCCCCCCACTGAACAGTGCCCCTTGGGGACCCTCAGTCTGCTCCCCTGCAGCACAGTGTCCTCTGGGGATCCCAGTCTGCTCCCCGGCAGCACAGTGGCAGTGGGGTCCGCTGATCCCTCCCTCCCTGCAGCACAGCGCCCCGTCCAGGAACCCCCAGTACCCCTCGCAGCACAGCGCCCCCTGCTGACCCCCCCCTGCAGCCGCATACATACCAGGCAAGTCTCGCTCTCCGCCCAGTGCCAGGCCATCCTTGGTCCACTGCACCATGCCCTGGTAGCCCACAACCACGCAGGCCAGCGTCACCGACTGCCCTGCCACGATCACCTGGTCCATGGGCTGCTGAAAGAAATATGCCCCCCAGCCTGGCGGGTGGGGGCAGGGGGAGGTGTTAACCAGACAGGGGTCCAGGGATTATGGGAGGGGGGATTGGGAGCCAGGACTCCTGGGTTCAATCTCATCTTGGGGAGGGGAGTTCATGAGGGAAGGCTCCCAACAGGCGCACAAGGTGGGGGGAGATTGGATGGGGAAAGGGAGCAGCATGGGGAGCACAGGCCAGTGGGGATGGGGGATCCCAGCAGCAGGGGAGGGGGGTGTGGGGAGCATAGGCCAGTCGGGATGGGGGATCCCAGCAGCAGGGGAGGGGTGTGTGGGGAGCATAGGCCAGTCGGGATGGGGGATCCCAGCAGCAGGGGAGGGGGGTGTGGGGAGCCCAGGCCAGTGGGGATGAGGGATCCAGGCAGCAGGGGAAGGGGGCATGGGGAGCACTGGAGGGAGAGATGGGGAATCTTGGCAGCAAGGGAAAGGTTGGTGTGGGGAGTGCAGGCTGGGGGGATGGGGGATCCAGGCAGCAGGGAAGGGGTGTGAGAGGAGGACAGGATGGGAGGGATGGGGAATATAGGCAGCGGGGAAGGGGTGTGAGAGGAGGACAGGATGGGGGGGATGGGGAATCTAGGCAGCGGGGAAGGGGTGTGAGAGGAGGACAGGATGGGGGGGATGAGGGATCCAGGCAGCAGGGGAAAGGGGCATGGCGAGCACTGGAGGGAGAGATGGGGAATCTTGGCAGCAAGGGAGGGGTTAGTGTGAGGAGTGCAGGCTGGGGGGATGGGGGATCCAGGCAGCAGGGAAGGGGTGTGAGAGGAGGACAGGATGGGGGGGATGGGGAATCTAGGCAGCGGGGAAGGGGGCATAGGGAGCACAGGATGGAGGTGGGGGGGGATGGGGGATCCTGGTAGCAGGGGATAGGGCCACCCAGAGGATTCAGGGGGCCTGGGGTCTTCGGTGGCGGGGGGGCCCCCACTTCGGCAGTAATTTGGCGGTGGGGGGTCCTTCCGCTCTGGGACCCGCCGCCAAAGTGTCCTGAAAACCCGTGGCGGGGCCCCCCCGCCGCCGAATTACCACCGAAGATCCGGCACTTCGGTGGCGGGTCCTGCTTCGGCGGTAATTTGGTGGCGGGGGGTCCTTCTACCCTGGAGCGGAAGGATCCCCCGCCGCCGAAGACCCGGAGCGGAAGAAGCTCCGTGGGCCCAGCGCAAGAGAGTTTTCCAGGGCCCCCGGAGCAAGTGAAGGACCCCGCTCCAGGGGCCCCAAAAAACTCTTGTGGGTGCCCCTGTGGGGCCCAGGGCAAATTGCCCCACTTGCCCCCCCCTCTGGGCAGCCCTGGCAGGGGAGAGGGGGTCATGGGGAGCATGGGATGGGGGATCCAAGCAGCAGGGGAGGGGTGAGCCGGGATGAGGCCCCCAGTAAATCCATTTGATATTGCAAGTGAATGAGGGCCTGGCACAGCTGGAGGGGCCTTTCCGTGGGTCCTGAAAGGGGTGAGGCAGGGTTGGGGCAGGGAGGCGGAAGGGGCAGGAAGAGAGGGGTGCATGGAAGGGCAGCTGCTGTAGTTGCCAGCGGGGCAGAGAATGGAGCCTGGGACCTTTCCCCTCTAGGGGGCGCAGCTGTGATCTGGACCTAAGATGGTGCCCTGGCTTGCAGGGGTGGGTCTGGTCCACCTGCACTGCCGCCCCCCCCGCCCCCCCCCGAGGAGTCCATAGGGGAGAGAGCGGGTTATGGGGTCTCTGCCAACCTCCCCACTCTGGGAACCTTAAGTAGGGTTGTAAGGGCATTGTGGTGCCAGTCCCCACAGAGCTGGCCCAGCCTTTCTGTGGGGCTGGCAGGCTGGCTGGAGGGGACATAGGTGCCAGGGCCCAAATGATGCTAGGGCTGGGGAACAGGAGTCAGAGACCCCCGCAATGTACTCAGGGCTATTTGCCCCGCAAAAGGTGGGGGCAGATTGGATGGCAAAGGGCCTCCCTCCTCTGCCCCCCCCAGCTCCACCCCCCACAGACACACCCTCCCCCAGGGTCCCCCCAGCCCTTCCCTGGGGACTCTGTCCCCTAGCCTAACCCCACCGATACCCACTCGCCCAACAGCCCCCAACTGTCCACCCCATCCCACTATAGATACCAGGGCCGTCCTTAGGATTTATGGGGCCCTAGGCAGCATTATTTAACTGGTGCCCCATGCCTGACTTGGGGCACAGCCACCACCCCCGCCTGCAGACCCTCCAGAAGAACCACCCCCCATTGCTGACACACACTGAGCTTCCTACATAGCAGACGCTGCGGCAGCCCAGGCTCACAGCCCCGGGGGAAGGGACAAGGTAGCAAAGCAGAGTCTCAGTTCCCCGCCCTGTACCCTCTCCCTCGGGAAGGAGACTGCAGCGCATGCTGGGTGCGTGGGAACCGACCTGCCCTGCCCTGCTGTCCCAGTGGTGCCCCAAATTCTCGGATACCCTGTGCAGCCGTGAATGCCTAAGGACAGCCCTGATAGATACACCCTCCCCCCACCTAATTCTGTCCCCCAATTGCCCTGCAGACTCTCCTCACTACCCCATTCCCCCTAGGCCATGCCCGAGACACCCCTACCCCCACCAGCCTTCTATGCCCCAGCCCCAGCACCCCTGGGGCAGGAACTGCTCCATTTCTGCGGGGAAGGAGCCCAGAGGCTGAAGGGTGAAAGTTCCTTTCTGCGCTCGGCTCTGATCTCCTGGCTAAACCCTTCTTAATTCCAATCCAATAACACCGCCCTTTGTCCCGATTGTTTCCAAGTTTACCCAATAAACCAGGATCTGAATAAGGGGATAATCCTCTGAGGAGGGTCAGGAGGGGCTGGGGCGGAGCGAGACAGAAGAAAACAGAGGGAGAGGCACATATGCCAGGCTTTGTGCAGCACAGGGGATCCAGGAGTCCCAGCTCTAACCCATTACACCCCACTGCCTGGATCAGAAACCACAGACTATCAGGGTTGGAAGGGACCTCAGGAGGTATCTAGTCCAACCCCCTGCTCAAAGCAAGACCCATCCCCAGACAGATTTTTGCCCCAGAACCCTAAATGGCCCCCTCAAGGATTGAGCTCACAACTTTGCGTTTAGCTGGTCAGTGCTCAAACCACTGAGCTATCCCTCTCCCCATCTTGACTGCCAGCTCTCCAGAGCAAGGGATAGACCCCAAGAGTCCTGGCTCCCAGCTCCCCTGCTCTAACTCACTAGACCCCACTCCCTCCCAGAGCTGGGGATAGAACCCAGGCGTCCAGGCATGCAGCGGGTTTCCAGGGGCAGGCAGGGAAGAGCGATGGGTGGGAAGCAGGTCATAACTGCCTGCAGAATTGGGAAGGAGGAGGATGTCCTGGTTAATTTCCAGCCCCCCTTGTTAATTTCACCCCTTGACTGGTTTTGGCTTCACTGATACTGAATCCTCCCCACCCCCCCACGTGCACACACACACACGCTAATTAGATTTTGGCTCTGAAATTACAGGAAAGTTAATGGGATTTCTGTGGGGTGGGGAGATGCATGAGGGATCCCCCCTCCCATGCACAGTGTCAGGTGATGGACACCAGCCGCGGAGCAGGGACAGATGGGCACTAAATTCTCACCCACTTGCAATGCCCAGCGGGTGGGGGGCTGGGCTGGGTGCGTGCTGGTCATCAGAGGAGGGCAGAGGAGGCTATGTACGCACACAGACAGATGTGACACACACACGGAGATGCACAGACACCGCTGTGACAGACACACACACAGCTCTGATACCCATACACACACTGCTCACTGATACACACACACGGAGATGCACAGACACAGCTGTGACAGACACACACACAGCTCTGATACCCATACACACACTGCTCACTGATACACACACAGCTTTGGCTTGATACACGAACACACCTCTCTCCTCTGTAGCCAGTGACACTGACTGACCCGCTCCACATCACACGCTGACTGAGACACACGGTGACATTGCCAGATTTACACATACACAAGGGATCACACACATCCTGACCCAGATTCCACGCCTCCTGACACCCCCGCACACCCAAACAGGCTCACCCCCCTCCCCCCACATGGACACAATCATGCACAGACTCACACTGGCGCTGGGGCATAGGGTCTCACACACAGACACACACAGTCCAGGGATGACCTGGACTCACCCCCAGGCTCCCTGAGAACATTCGCACCCCATGACGCAGACTTGCAGCAACAGCTGCAGTGCACCGGGCTGATGCTCACATCCTGGCACACCTGCTCACCAGTGCTCAGCTCACTGGGCTGGACCCATGCCCCCACTCCTGGCCTGGGGGAGAAGATACATGGCACCCTGGGGAAGACCCCTGTTACAGCACCCCACTGTTCTCCCAGAGCTGGGAGAGAACCCAGGAGTCCTTGCTCCCAGCCCCCCCGCTCTAATCACCAGACTCCACTCTCTGCCAGAGGCAGGGATAGAACCCAGGACTCCTCACTAGAACCCACTCTTGGCCCACAGCTGGAAATAAGGGGAATGATTCCCAGTGGTTAGAGCGAGAGGGGGCTGGGAGTCAGGACACCTGGGTTCTATCTTGGCTTGGGGATGGGAGCATGTCTAGTGGTTAGAGCTGGGGAGAGAGGGAGGACTGGGAGTCAGGATGCCTGGGTTCTCTTGTCATCCCTCCTTCCCCACTTGTCAGTTCTCCCACCCCCTGCACTCAGAGATACTCAGCTGCATTTCCATGCTCAACTGCAAATCCCCTTGGAAGCTGCACAGAGGCCTCAGATTCCTGCCTCCTAACAGGCGTGAAATCTGGCCCCATTGTGCGCCTGGCTCTGGGGAGGGGGCACTGGAAGCCGCGCAGTTCCAACAAATAGCTTTGTGCAGAAAGTGGGGCCCTGCTGATCCCAGCCTGGCTAGGCCCCCAGTAACTCCCTCTGCACAGAATGGGGGACAGAATGGGGGAAAGGGCCAGCAGAAAGCGCTGAGTCTCCGAGGATGGAAATAGCCAGAGGCAGGGTGGGTTAGCGGTTAGAGCATGGGACAGCGCGTCAGGAAACACAGACTCCACTGTGTGAACTCTGGGGCGGGGTGGGGCTGGGAGCCAGGACTCCTGGGTTCTCTCCCTGACTCTGCCCCTATACTGCTGCCCAGGTGATCTTGGACAAGTCCTGTTGCTGCTCCGTGCCTCAGTTTCCCCCATCTACATAAAGGGGATAATGAGAGTGACTGGCAGAGGGGGCAGCCTTAGGAAGCTGTCCCATTCCCCACCCGCCTGAGCCACTCAGTGCCCCGTTAGCCTTGGGGCCAGTATCTTGTCTCTCATGGGGCAGGGAGGGGTGGATGAGGCATGTGAGTGCAGTGGAGGGCCAGGCAGACAGAGGCCAGGCCATGGGGGGCTGTGGGGTTAATGCAGGACGCACACAAAGCCGGTGTTGTGCTGGGAGTGGCAGTGGGAGGGTGTGGGGCGGGGAGGAACATGGGGGGCCCCACCCTGGGGCAGACAGCTTGTGAGAGCGGGAGCTGCCAGGACCCACAATGGATGCCTTTGTGCTGGGGCTCATTCAGCGTCCATCCCCCCTCCTCCATCCAGCCACTCCCATGCCTGCTGCCTTGGCAGCCCAGAGCAGGGCTGGCCACTCCCCCCGCCCCCCCAGCCTGGTCCTCCTGCCCCACAGCCTGCAACCCCTCTCCACTGGCCTGCCCCCCCACCCCACAGCCTGCACCCGCCATGGCCTGCATCCCCCACCTCCACCAGCCTGGCCCCCTCACCTCCACCAGCCTGGCATCTCCACCAGCCTTTCCCCCCACAGCTTGTGACACCCCCCACCCAGCACTTCTCCACCTATGCTGGCCTGGCCCCCCTGCCTTCACTGGCCTGGCCCCCCCATGGCCTGCACCTCCCTCATGTCCTCCAGCCTGACCCCCACAGCCTCCTAGCCTGAACCCCCCACATCTCTGCCAACCTAGCCCCCACTGCCCAGAACACAGCCCAGCATTGCCCCCACAGCCCACTGGATAAAGGGGGGGGCAGCAGGAGAGAGGGAGAAAGTGGGGGGTGCAGAGGGCAGAATATGGGGATAGATAAATGGATGGGTGTCCATGTGTATGCAGATGGATGGATGGCACCTTCTCTCCCCTCCTCCCCACTGCCCCTCCCCCCTTTCACTACAGGGAGGGGGGAGTCTTGCAGCTGCACAGGGCCACCCCACTGGCATGAGAAACCCCCCTCATGCCCAGCCAGGCGCCCCATGGCAGGGGTTGTGGGGCACATGCCCGGCAATGAGCACAACACCCCCTGGCAGGTTTGCCAGTACCACCGGGCACCAGCTCGGCCCCCAGAAATTAGGTCACTTCCAAACAGCCAACAGATGTTAATTTTATGTGTGTGTCTGCAAAGCCGGCCCCTCCCCCATGCCCAGAGGAAAGGCAACCCCCTACTGGAGCCAGGGATTAGAACCCAGGAGTCCTGGCTTCCAACCACCTCACTTCCCTTCCTCCCCTCCCCGAGCTGGGGACTAGACCCAGGAGCCCTGCCTCCCAGCCCCCACCTCCCAGATCTGGGGAGAGAACCCAGGAGCCCTGCCTCCCAGCCCCCGCCCCCCAGATCTGGGGAGAGAACCCAGGAGCCCTGCCTCCCAGCCCACCCCTGCCCCCCAGATCTGGGGAGAGAACCCAGGAGCCCTGCCTCCCAGCCCACCGCCACCCCCCAGACCTGGGGAGAGAACCCAGGAGCCCTGCCTCCCAGCCCACCCCTGCCCCCCAGATCTGGGGAGAGAACCCAGGAGCCCTGTCTCCCAGCCCACCCCCGCCCCCCAGATCTGGGGAGAGAACCCAGGAGCCCTGCCTCCCAGCCCACCCCCACCCCCTAGACCTGGGGAGAGAACCCAGGAGCCCTGCTTCCCAGCCCCCCCCGCCCCCCCCAGATCTGGGGAGAGAACCCAGGAGCCCTGCCTCTCACTCCCCTCCCTCCCTGAGCTGGGGAGAGAACCCAGGAGCCCTGCCTCCCAGCCCCGCCACCCCCCCAGATCTGGGGAGAGAACCCAGGAGCCCTGCCTCCCAGCCCCGCCACCCCCCCAGATCTGGGGAGAGAACCCAGGAGCCCTGCCTCCCAGACCCCCCCGAGATCTGGGGAGAGAACCCAGGAGCCCTGCCTCCCAGCCCCGCCACCCCCCCAGATCTGGGGAGAGAACCCAGGAGCCCTGCCTCCCGCCCCACTGCTGCAACCTACTAAACCCGACATCTCTCCCAGAGCAGGGGATGGAACCCAGGCGTCCTGACCCTTACAGAAAGTATCACCAGAGTGTAGGTCAGTTACTGAGCTTGCATGGCCAGACCATCAGGGCCCCTGGGTTTGACATCCTGAGCAGCAGGGAAGGGAGAAGGGGCAGGTACCAGGGTCCGTGGGGCTGTTCTGGGGTAAGGGGAGATATGGGGCTGGATGGGCCCATGGAGAGCTGCTACAGAACAGTTACAGTCCCCTCTCCTGACCCATCCCCCCAACCCATCCCCAGCAGCCCTGGGAATGCCCCCACAAGTACCTGGGCCCCCATCCCTCCCCTGTCAGACTCTGATCTTCCTATCCCCATACCCCCCCCCCCCCCGATTTCCCACACAAGGCCCTGGGCCCCATCCCTCCCCTGTCAGATCCCGATGACCCCCCCAGCCCCATAACCCCCCCAATTTCCCTCATAAGCCCCTGGGCTCCCATCCCTCCCCTGTCAGACCCCAAATCCACTCCCCAAGTCCCCATCCAGCCCCCTGCCAGCTCTTCTGAGCCAACTGAATGCAAAACAATGCCCCAGAGCAAAGACACCCCCTGCTCCATCCAGCCCCCCTCCCCCTGACACTCTGCCCCAAACCAGTCAGGATTCATTAGTGTTTCTGTAAAGGGAATTCATAGCTGGGGGGCCCAGCAGGCCAACCAGGCGTGTAAGTGTGAGCTGGGCTAGGCTTCCCTGACACCCCCAGAACCTGCCCCCCCAACACACACACATACCCTGGGGGCGTCTGGCACCCAGCCGTGCCTGGGCACCTCCGCACCTGCCCCAGGGCAGGTCTGCTCCTTTCCCTGTCAGCGCAGGAGGAGAGGATCTGACAGACACACTGGGAAAGGGTAAGGGGCGGGGGGAAATGGAGCTGAGATTTTGCTCTCCCCCATCCCCCTCTGTATCCCTGCCAGAGCTTAGGATCCGATAGCCCACCATGCTCTTGGCCTCCAGAAGGGGAAATTGAGGCAGATTTAGCAATGGAACCCAGGAGTCCTGGCTCCCAGCCCTTCCCCTCCACCCACTGGCCCCCACTCCCTGCCCAGAGCTGGGACAGAACCCAGCAACCACCTCCTTGGGAAGTCTGTAGGGAATGATCCCGGAAATAGCCGACTCGCAGGACTCATTTGGTTCTTTCCCCGGAGTGCCCCATGGGGTGCAGGAGAGGCTGGGGGACAGCTCCCCACTGCCTGCTACCCTTCTCCCCCCATGGGGCCATATCACAGCACCCCACTATGGGCACTCATTGGGGCCCCTTCCCAGTAAGATCCTGAAGGAGCGAGACAGGCACTGGGGAGCAGGATAATTATCCCCCCCTGGGCTTACTGCATTTACTCCCCCAAAAAAAACACACAGACATTTCCCCCCCTCCAAACCACACAGCTTGGCACCATCATCCTGAATGGCAAAGGCCAGAGGAGCTCACTCAAGGTCAGGATGCCAATAGCAGAGCTGGGGAGAGAACCCAGGAGTCCTGGCTCCTAGACCCCGCTCCCCTCCCAGAGCCAAGGAGAGAACCCAGGAGTCCTGGCTCCCAGCCCACCACTCTAGCCAGTGGTGTCTGTGCAGAGTCCTGGGAAGGAAGGCTAAGAAGACCCCTCCCAAACCAGCCATTGCTCAGCCCACTTTGGGGATAGTGGAGGATATGGCATGGGGGGACCAACTGATCCCCACCCCACAAGCCCAGGTCCCATCCCCCCAGCTCCTACCTATGTGGGCGAGGCAGCTCAGGGCCAGGATGCAGGGGAGCAGGGCTGACATCTCCGTGCTGGGTTGGGAAGCTCTTGAGGGATCCAGCTCCCGTTCCGGTCTGCTGCTGGCACGGGGATGGGGATCGGTAAATCCACACTGCAGCTCTGCTCTGGATTCCTCTACACCCACCGGGGGAGAGTGGTGGTCAGGACTCCTGGCTTCTATCCCAACTCAGGGAAGGAAGAGGAGGGAAGTCTAGTGGTTAGTGTGTGGGGGCTGGGAGCCAGGACTCCTGGGTTCTATCCCGAGCTCTGGGAGGGGATGGGGGTCTAGTGGTTGGGGGACCTGGAAGGCAGGACTCCTGGGTTCTATCCCAAGCTCTGGGAGGGGATGAGGGTCTAGTAGTTGGGGGAGCTGGGAGCCAGGACTGCTGGGTTCTATCCCGAGCTCTGGGAGAGAACAGGGGACTGGGAGCTGGGAGCCAGGACTCCTGGGTTCTCTCTCGATCCCGAGAATACGCTCTGCACAACCACGCTGATGATGCTCTGGAGTCCTTCAGCTCTGGGGATAGCGACTCATTGAGGCCAGCAGCCGGCAGGCCCCGCCCAGGGTGTGCACTGATTGGTGGAGAGGGTGCTCTCATTAATAAAAAAGATCACACACACAGAGCCTGGGTCATCTGCTGCTGAGTGGGGGGAGGGGGAGACCCTCAGCCCAAACAGAGGGTTCCCCCCAGTGGCATGAGAAGGGCATTAGGGGATATGGGATGTTGGGAGGGGGTGTATTTAGGTGTGTTACACAACACAGTGCACACATGCATGAATCAAGCCAGCTCACAAAAGGGGAAAGTGGGCACACAACACATCCACAACCCCAGGAGGGGTGTGACCCGGTGTGTGTGCAGTGAGGGTTGTTTTTGTGCAGTGGTGTTGCTGTGCATAGCAGGATGTGTGTGTGTCTGTATGTGGGTTGCAGATGCAGTACGTGTGCACGTTCTGGGTGTCATTTCTGTGTTGCAGTTGGTGTGTGCGCTGCTTTTGTGTGCAGTGTTGGGTGCTGTGTGAGCACAACCGGAGCTGGTTGCTCTCCTTGCCACCCCCCGGCCCCCCAGCAGGGAGGCCTAAGAATAGGAACTGGGAATCCCAGGGGGCAGCCACTGCACAACAACCTGACGCAACTCCCGGCTTCCTGCCAGCTCCTCACCAGGCACAGCCTTTTGCCCCCTCAGCTTGGCTAGATCCTCAGCCCCCAGCCCCCAAATTCCTGGCCCAAACAGCTCCATCTTCCCCAGCCCCCAGCCTGGCCTGCTCCCCTTCCTTGGTCCCACCCTCTTTCTCTGGTTGCCCCTGTTCTTTCTTAGCCTTTCCCCGCTGCCTACCCTCCTGCTCCCTCTCCCTGCCTGGGCACGTAGCACCAGCTGACAGAGTGCATCCCGGGCCTATGACCCTGCCCCCTGAGGAGTCTTGCACTCACATGAGTGGAAATGCTATGGGGCTGGGAATGCCACCCCTCCCCCCATCTGTTCCAAATGATCTCTTGGGAGTTTGTGCCACATGGGAAATGGGGGAACCTGAGACCTCATGGAGGCATCCTACGTCCCAGCCCCCTGCCTCTAAGCACTAGACTCCAGAACTCCTGACTGCCCCCTCTCACTTTAATCACTAGTCCCCACCCCCTTCCCAGGGCCAGGGATAGGACCCAGGAGTCCTGGCTCCCAACTCTAATCACTAAATCTCACTCCCCTCCCAGAGCTAGGAAACAAACCCACTAGCCCCTACTCCCCTCCCAGAGCTGGAGATAGAACCCAGGAGCAGGGCCGCCTGGGGGGGGCAAGTGGGGCAATTTGTGCCCCAGGCCCTGGGCCCCTCAGGGGACCTCACGAGAGTTTTTCAGGGCCCCTGAAGTGGGGTCCTTCACTCCGGGTCTTCAGTGGCAATTCGGCAGCGGGGGTCCTTCTAGGACCCACCACTGAAGTGCCCCGAAGACCCACAGTGGGGGGTCCTTCCACCCCAGGACCTGCCGCCGAAGTGCCAGATCTTCAACAACAATTCGGTGGCAGGGGTCCTCCACCGCCGAAGACTCTAGGCCCTCTGAATCCTCTGGGCGGCTCTGCCCAGTATTCTGGATCCCAGCCCCCCAGCTCTCTGTGCTAGGCCATGCTGCGGGCACATGCCTGCCCTCCCAGTCCCCGGGTAATGAGGGTGAATGGGAAGCAGATTGTGCTGGGGTGGGTGTGGAGGGGGGAGATGTAAGGGGATTTCTCCTGGTTTGTGTTTTCTTTGCTAGACAGATTTCATCCCCCACCTCTGTTTCGGTGTGTTTGTGCAGTGCATATAGTTGTGTGTGTACCTGCGTGTTCATTTGTGTTTCAGCATGTTTGTGCAGCTCTGCATGTACCATGCCCTAGCATGTGAGTTGGTGTTGCTGTATTTCTGGGGTCAGTGAGCAGGACTGTGTCTGGCTCTGGGTGTGTCCAGAGGACTGTCGCAGAGCGCTGTGAGTGGGGGTGTAGCTTGGAGACACCCAGCGAGCCGCCGTTGGAATCTGTCCCTAGAGGATTTGGAAAGAATATTCTGAAGATTTGGGGATTAAACAGAAAAAAAATTGGCATCTGTATGGAGTGGGGGCGGGGAAATCACTGGGACTGGGGGCAGGGCCCAGCCGCACAAGAGCTCTGGGAGGCAGGACTCCAATATACAATTCCCACGTCCTTGATTCTAACCACTGCACCCCACTTCCCTCCCCGAGTTAGGGAGAGAACCCAGGCATCCCAGCTCCCAGCTCTCCCTCCCCCCACTCCCCGAGCTGGGGATGGAGCCCAGGAGTCCTGATGGCACAAACTCTTCCTAAGAGACTATCATGGGTCCCAATCCTTTGCCGGTGTCATTGGTTCACAGTACGGGGGCGGGGGTGGGCACTGCTCCCCCAACACCTGCCCCTCACCTCCCCAGCATCTGAATGGTGAGCGGCCCATCAATTGGTGTGGGCGTCAGGAAAAGCTGTCGGGCTTCCCAGGCTCAGCAGGGCCCGTCACCCGGGTAACGGGGCCTTGTGGGAACAGGGCCTGCTGCGACCCTATTGAGGGCGGGCGATGGAGGAGGGGGACAAAGTCCCTAAGGGAGGAGTGTGAAAAGGCCAAGGGACCCCCCCCCCAAGTCCCAGCAACATGTGGCTGCACTCCCACTCAGTTCCACGTCCCCCAGCTGCCCGGCAATCCCGCCAATCCCCAGCCCCTGCCCAGAGTGGGGGGCTGGGAGCCAGGACTCCTGGGTTCTCTCCCTAGCTCTGGGAGAGGAGTGGAGTCTGGCGGGTTAGAGCAGAGGGCTGGGAGCCAGGACTCCTGGGCTCTGGGAGAGGAGGGTGGGTTAGAGCAGGGGGGCTGGGAGCCAGGACTCCTGGGCTCTGGGAGACGAGGGTGGGTTAGAGCAGAGGGCTGGGAGCCAGGACTCCTGGGCTCTGAGGGTGGGTTAGAGCAGGGGGCTGGGAGCCAGGACTCCTGGGTTCTCTCCCTGGCTCTGGGAGGGGAGGGTGGGTTAGAGCAGGGGGCTGGGAGCCAGGACTCCTGGGTTCTCTCCCTGGCTCTGGGAGGGGAGGGTGGGTTAGAGCAGGGGTCTGGGAGCCAGGACTCCTAGGTTCTCTCCCTAGCTCTGGGAGAGGAGTGGGGTCTGGTGGGTTAGAGCAGGGGGGCTGGGAGCCAGGACTCCTGGGTTCTCTCCCTGGCTCTGGGAGGGGAGGGTAGGTTAGAGCAGGGGGCTGGGAGCCAGGACTCCTGGGCTCTGGGAGGGGAGGGTGGGTTAGAGCAGGGGTCTGGGAGCCAGGACTCCTGGGCTCTGGGAGGGGAGGGTGGGTTAGAGCAGGGGGGCTGGGAGCCAGGACTCCTGGGCTCTGGGAGGGGAGGGTGGGTTAGAGCAGGGGTCTGGGAGCCAGGACTCCTAGGTTTTCTCCCTAGCTCTGGGAGAGGAGTGGGGTCTGGTGGGTTAGAGCAGGGGGGCTGGGAGCCAGGACTCCTGGGTTCTCTTCCTGGCTCTGGGAGGGGAGGGTGGGTTAGAGCAGGGGGCTGGGAGCCAGGACTCCTAGGTTTTCTCCCTAGCTCTGGGAGAGGAGTGGGGTCTGGTGGGTTAGAGCAGGGGGGCTGGGAGCCAGGACTCCTGGGTTCTCTCCCTGGCTCTGGGAGGGGAGGGTGGGTTAGAGCAGGGGGCTGGGAGCCAGGACTCCTAGGTTTTCTCCCTAGCTCTGGGAGAGGAGTGGGGTCTGGTGGGTTAGAGCAGGGGGGCTGGGAGCCAGGACTCCTGGGTTCTATCTATGCCTTGATGTGTTTTGATTCTTAGGCAATGGTTCTTCCCAGCACTTGGGAGGGTTCCTGTTTGTTGTGGGGCCCTGTAATGGGTCAGTGAGTTCTCACACCTCAGTTTGATTCATGACAAGGGCCCAGCTGGTACTAAACTGGGCCCCTCAGCAGGAAGGTAAGGGCTGAATGGACTAAGGAGAGAAAGCTCCTTCCCCACCCCAGAAGGTTTCCCTCGCCTTTGACCCTCAGTTGCCCAGAACCAGGGCCACCCAGAGGATTCAGGGGGCCTGGGATTTTCGGTGGCAGGGGGTCCTCTGCCGCCGAATCGCCATCGAAGACCCAGCACTTCGGTGGTGGGTCGCGGGGCGGAAGGACTCCCTGCCGCGGGTCTTCGGGGCACTTAGGCGGAGGGTCCCGGAGCGGAAGGAGCCCCCTGCCGCCAAATTGCTGCCGAAGACCCAGAGTGGAAGAAGCTCCAGGGGCTGGGGCCCCACGAGAGTTTTCCGGGGCCCCTGGAGCAAGTGAAGGACCTCACCTCCGAAAAAGTCTCATGAGGGGCCTGGGGCAAATTGCCCCACTTACCCCCCTCCGGGCGACCCTGCCCAGCACTGAGATGCCACCACCTCTGGAGCGGGACAGCTGGAGGACAACTGCACAGCTGGGGCAGGGAGTGAAGAAGAATCCCGTACCCGAACACAACCCCAGTGCATACGTGTGGTGGGGGGCATCAGCCTGCAGATGTGGCCTGGAGATTGGAGTTAACAGGCCACAGCATCATGTCTCTCGGGAGCTTTTTTCCAAGCACGTGCCCGGGGGGACTGTGGGCTGAGATCATGGAAGAAAGCGGGGCAGAGCGCGGAGGGTAATTACCTCCGGCGGGAGGCTGGCTTCGTGCCAATCATGGAGCCAAGGCTGTGGCCCAGGCACCAGCTCCAGGGGGAGCGCAACCTGTGGAAAATAAACAGCGCCTGGTGATGGGGCTAATTAAAGCACCTTCTGTGAGCCGCCTGGGGACAGCGTGCCTGGCTGTGGGTCGGATGGGAGACCCTCGGGGCGGTGATGGGGGGGTTTAGTGGATGGAGTGCAGGGAACAAGGGGAGCATCCGTATGCAGTGGGGGATGGGGGACTGGTGTCACAGCTTGTGGTTGATAGGAGATTGATCCCTAGCTGGAACCTTGACCCAGAGTGCACCCCGGTATACGCTGCCTCCCACTGCCCCACTATATATCCTTCTTCCCTCCTCTACCCTCCACTCTGCCCCCTATAGACAGCCACATTATATCCCCACTGTCCCCCAATATACACAGCCTCATTATATCCCCAATGTACCCTCCCCCACTGTGCCCTGCCCCCACTGCACCCCAATATACAGAACCTTATTATATCCCCCATGTACCCTGCCCCTCAATGTACACAGCCCCATTATATCTCCATATACCCTGCCCCAAATGTACTCCAATATAAACAGCCTCATTATATCCCCCATGTACCCTGCCCCCAGTGGCCCCCAATATACACAGCCCCATTATATCCCCCATGTACCCTGCCCCCACTGTCCCCAATACACACAGCCCAATTATATCTCCATATACCTTGCTCCAAGTGTACCACAATTCAATATACACAGCCCCATTATTCATAGACTCTAGGACTGGAAGGGACCTCGAGAGGTCATCGAGTCCAGTCCCCTGCCCTCATGGCAGGACCAAATACTGTCTAGACCATCCCTGATAGACATTTATCTAACCTACTCTTAAATATCTCCAGAGATGGAGATTCCACGACCTCCCTAGGCAATTTATTCCAGTGTTTAACCACCCTGACAGTTAGAAACTTTTTCCTAATGTCCAACCTAAACCTCCCTTGCTGCAGTTTAAGCCCATTGCTTCTTGTTCTATCCTTAGAGGCTTCCTCCCACTTCCTTATGACACCCTTTTATATCCCCTATTTACCCTGCTCCCACTGCCCCCCAATACACAGAGCCGCATATATCTCCATATAACCTGCTCCCACTGTGCTCCCCCCTTGCACCTCCAAGACTCCCTGCTCCCCCAGACTCACTGGGTACCCTGCCCCCATCTCCTCCCCCCCCACTTCGGCCTGCCCTGCCTGTGGCGCCCTGTTGCCATTCAGGGGCTGACAGGCGGTGATGGACGGTGTGGCGGCCATCTGCTCCCCTTGTGGGGATGGGCTGGTAGTCGTCTGCCCTCGCCAAGGGCCGTGGAGGCCTCCAGATGGGGCTAGGCCTCCGCGGCCATCATGGACCTTGTGTCCACAACGGGCACTGAGCCTGCCCTGACTGTGGGGAGTCCTACCCTTTGCCCCCCAGCAGGGCAACATGGATGCTGATGTGATCGCCACAGCCTCCTTCAACTCACAGGGGAACCTTAGGATCAGAGAACAGTTCCCAGGAGTCCTGGCTGTCAGCCCCCCCTTACTCTAACCACCAGACCCCACGCCCCTCCCAAAACCAAGGCAGAACTCAGGACTCCTGGCTCCCAGCCCCTCATGCTCTAACCACTAGACCCCATTCCCCTCCCACAGCCGGGGGTGGGGGGCGGGGGCAGAACCCAGGGGTCCAGGCTCCGAGCTCCCATAGGCAGAGTGATGAGGGGTATATCCTGGGTGTTGGGGGGAGGAGGCCAGGGTGCTGGGCTTTGCAATAGGCTTCCCCTCCATTCTCCATGCCAGGCCCTGTCCTCTAACCCCCTATTCCTCCTCCAGGAGCTACCTCACAAGCTGCCCATTTCAGTTACAGGCCAATGTACTTGCCACAGACAGTGGGCCGAGTGGGTTATAGCGGAGGGGGGCTGGGAATCAGGACTCCTGAGTTCTATCCCCAGCTCTGGGAGGGGAGTGGAGTCTAGTGATTAGAGCAGAGGAGCTGGGAGCCAGGACTCCTGGGGTCTGTTCTCAGCTGTAACCTTGTAGAACCCACTGCCTAAAGCTGTGCCTCAGTTTCCCCATCTGTGAATTTGACACAGTTGCCCAGAGCAGGATGGGGAATTTCAGCCTTGGGCAGAGGCTGGATAGCAGCTGTGAGCAGGACACTCAGCTCCCTCTGCCATTAGCAAGCACCTCTCCTGTTGGAGGGGGGAGGGGGAAGAGGGCAGGCTGAGTCTAGCCCCAAACCCTAGGCCCTTAGGCTGGGCTGCTGGGACTTTAACTTCTCAGGAGCACTTTGCAGGGCTCCAGAGCCCCCAGGGCGGCCCCTGCCCACCTGGATATCTGCATCTGGGAGGGGCACGGGGGAACTCCCCCTCACCCAACTAGCTAGCTATCATCGCCAGGCACGTCTATCTATCTCCAGACACCCTCTCTAGTTAGCTAGCTAGCTATCCAGGCAGTTGGTTTACTATATAACCAAGTGCCAGCCCCTCCTCCCCCTTTTGTCCCTGTGAGGCAAGGCGGGCGGGGGGCCCGCTCTCACCATGACGACCTCTGCCCCCCTCCGCGGGGTCGGGGACTCCTATTGTACTGCCACGTCGTGCTTCATTAAATCTTGATCTGAGTTCATTAAAAGTGTGGTTTAGACATTCCTTCATAGTCTATTAATCCTGGCCCCCAGCCCCCACCCCCTCCCCCTCCACTCCCAGCCGCGGCACCATTATCCCCTGCAGGGGTCACAAAAGTACCATCTGTTTCTGCTGCGTTCATTCCCTGCTGACATGTTGGCAGCGTGGGAGGGAGCTGATGGAGGGCTGCGTAGCTGGGCCTGCTCGCCTTCCTCTGGGCATTGCCCTGTGGCCTCCTTCCCTCGCTGGGGTGAAGAGCCTGGGGACTGGCAAGCTATGGACCTAGCTAACCCCAGACACCCCCTTGGCTCTGTCTGTCTATCCCCAGACACCCCATCTATCTATCTATCTATCTATCTATGCCCTGTCTATTTGGGGTGCAGGCCAGTTGGTCTCCATGGCCCATTCTAACAGGCTGCTTCTCTATAGAACATGGCACCTGGTTAAAGGACGTGGCAAAATGTAGTTCACCCCAAATCTTCATAGATGATGGAGACAGGAATGGCTTTCACTCCTCTTCCTGCCCTGGGCCGGAGAAAATAGAAGAAAGGGTCTGTGTCCCATTCTCCATCCCCTGAGCCAGCCAGCGCCGCCACCCCGGGGCTGGATGACAACCATTGTCTCCTGGAGGAGAAAGGCCCCATCTCCCATTCCCCACCCACCTTGATGGGTAGGTCTTACAGTTGCGTGGTGCTGTGTGTGGTGGGGGACACAGAGACAGGCTCACCCCACGGGGGACCCCTTCATTCCCAGCACCAGAATCATTGTCTATGCTCAGTTCTCTGGGAAGTATTTAATTTGGATTTTCGGGAAGCTCTCTAGTCCCTTCAAATGGATGAAAGATGGAGGCCAATACCCCAGCCAAGGTCATGGTTGCCCACCAGAGCAGGCCTAGAGCAGTGCTGGGGGGACGAAACTCAGTGTTGGTTTCACCAAACCAGCAGGCCTCATTTCGGCGACAGGACCAGGGTTGTTACAGGACAGAGTGTGGGGGGTGTGTGAAGAGGGGCAAGATGGGGTGGCAGGACCCCATTTTCCTCATGGGGGGAATCTTTCAAAATTTTGGGATGGTCTGAAATTTGTTTGGATTTCACCGACCACCCAGAGATCCCAGCATGGGAGTCTAGAGGTGGATGGCGGATCCCTTATGGCCCCTGCCCCATAACACCCCTCACCCTGGCATCTGGGCACATGTCCAATTTTATGCTCGCTGTCCAAGTGGCTGGTGTGTTTGGGGTGGCGGGAGGGGCAGGTGGCCCCTTGCTAATCCTGTAATCTCGTTAAGAAAAGATGATTAATTGCCAACAATCCTTACAATTAATTAGAAAAGGGGACAGAGAGAGGAGAGGCTAGTGAGGGAAGAGGTCACCAGACTGGCATTGTTTGTGTGGGGTGGGGGCAGATATTCGGAGGGACAGTGATGAGAGGTGGCATCAGCTGGAAACAAGGCGGGAGGGGGCAAGGGGGACGATCGTGCCCGTTGATCCGTATTTCCTAGCTGTGGATTTTCGCACAGTTGGTCGGTTTAAAGCACACGGCCTTAAACCCCTCGTTCTGCTGGCGGATTAAGCCCTCAGCCCGTTTGTACAGGGCATATGTTGTGCCATTATGTTCACTCACACACACACACACAAACACACACACACACAAACACACACACACACACCCCACCTGTTGGCATTTTGCTGCCACCTGATGGCCAAGCGGTGCAATGCTGGGTGACTCCCACCCGCTGGGCCTGTCTCACAGCAAATTCTTTACAGGATTAAATAATTAATGGCTGGAGGGAGGCTGTGGTGAGGGGCTGTGAAAGCTGGGCATCCCCCAGAGGTCCAGGCAGACGAATTCTTCACCCCTTCGGAACACCCTGGGAAAATGCCGGGTAGGCAAGGAAATGAATTTCCTGCCCACAGCCCCAGTAACTCCAGAGCTCTGTGGAAAACAAGGAGAATCTCTGTGATGTGAAGCCAAAGCATCTGGCATGGCACTGGGCATGCAACCGGGCCAGTCACAAGAATCCTCCCTCCGAACAGCTCCCAGAGAGGGAAAAGTTTAAGGGCTCTGCGATGTGCAGGCCAGGAAAGACGGGGATAGCAGAGCCTTGGTCCTGGCCTTCCATCACAGGCCTTGCAGAGAGCAAGGTGGCCTGCATTGTCCTCCACGTGCTCTGCTGTCATATGATTGGTTCTGAGCCAATCACATGCTTCAGGGTGGCAGGGGAGCACCTGTAGCGGTCAGGAAGAGTTCCCCCCGCTTCCCCCCACAATGCACAACTGGCCAGATGGCTTCTGTTTTTTTCTTTCCCTGCCTTCCTCTGCAGCATCAGGGATCAGCCACAGCTGGGGACAGGACACTGGGCAGGGTTATCCCCTACTAGGGAGCTCTTTCTGGCGGCCTGGCTGGTGGGTCTTACACATGTGCTCAGGGCAGGCTGACCGTCAGAGTCGGAGTGGGACAGGGCCAGCAGTGGTCAGTAGGGGGGACACCCAGAGACTGGAGCCATCCATGGCATGGCGATGCTATGGACATCGACGGCTGTAATGCCAGACTGAGTGCCAGGATCCCATTGCCTGGGGAATGGGCCCTGCTGTGTGTGT
This sequence comes from Gopherus flavomarginatus, assembly GCF_025201925.1. NCBI lineage: Eukaryota > Metazoa > Chordata > Testudines > Testudinidae > Gopherus > Gopherus flavomarginatus. Next base: position 6,431,020 of record NC_066636.1, read on the forward strand.
GTGGGGGGTGATGGGGGCGGGGACAGGCAGTGCTGGGAGATGTCCCAGCTGGTGCCAGCTGGCAGAAGGGATGGGGGGAGGGCAGGAAGCATCACCCAGAGCTGGAATCTCATCCCTTCTCCTCACTATTCAGGCAGCTGGGAGGCAAAAGTACTCAAAACAAAATACAAAACTACTCAAGAAACTACTCAAGATTGTTAAGTCCCAGGCAGACTGCAAAGAGCTACAAAAGGATCTCACAAAACTGGGTGACTGGGCAACAGAATGGCAGATGAAATTTATTGTTGATAAATGCAAAGTAATGCACATTGGAAAACATAATCCTAACTATACATATGATGGGGTCTAAATTAGCTGTTACCACTCAAGAGAGATCTTGGAGTCATTGTGGATAGTTCTCTGAAATCATCCGCTCAATGTGCAGCAACAGTCAAAAAAGTGAACAGAATGTTGGGAATCATCAAGAAAGGGATAGATAATAAGACAGAAAATATCATACTGCCTCTATATAAATCCATGGTACGCCCACAGCTTGAATACTGCGTGCAGATGTGGTTGTCCCATCTCAAAAAAGATAGATTGGAACTGGAAAAGGTTCAGAAAAGGGCAACAAAAATGATGAGGGGTATGGAACAGCTTCCATATGAGAAGAGATTAATAAGACTGGGACTTTTCAGCTTGGAAAAGAGATGACTAAGAGGGGATATGATAGAGGTCTATAAAATCATAGGTGGTGTGGAGACAGTAAATAAAGAAGTGTTGTTTACTCCTTCTCATAATACAAGAATAAAGGGCCATCAAATGAAATTAATAGGCAGCAGGTTTAAAACAAACACAAGAAAGTATTTTTTCACTCAATACACTGTCAACCTGTGGAACTCCTTGCCAGAGGGTGTTGTGAAGGCCAGTACTATAACAGGGTTCAAAAGGGAGCTAGACAGATTCATGAAAGATAGGTCCAGCAATGGCTTTTAGCCAGAATGGAAGGAATGGTGTCCCTAGCCTCTGTTTGCCAGAAGCTGGGATTGGGTGACAGGGCCTGGATCATTCCCTCTGGGGCACCTGCCATTGGCCACTGTCAGAAAGCAGGATACTGGGCTTGATGGACCTTCGGTCTGACCCAGTCTGGCCGTTCTTATGTTCTTGGCACACACCGGCTGGCGTAGCTCCACGGGGATTCTCCTGCCCAGACCTGGGGACACTGTGTGGACCTGGCTACTGGGTGAGTGGTGGGATATGGAGTGGGACAGGCCCATAGGTCTGATGGTGGGGGGGACCAGAAGGGAAGGGCCAATGGGTCTGATGGGGGAGGATAGGAGGCGGGATGGGCCCATGGGTCTAATCGGGGTGGGTGGTGGGGAGGATATGGGGCAGGATGTGACCATGGATCTGATCCAGGGTGGGAAGGTTACAGAGTGGGATGAGCCCATAGGTCTGAATGAGGGCAGGGGATATGGGGCAGGATGGACCCATAGGTCTGATCAGAGAGGAGATACATGGCAGGATGGGCCTATTGGTCTGATGGGAGAGGAGGATAGGGGCTGTAGGGGCCCTGGGTCTGATTGGAGTGGGAGGGAGAACACGGGGTGGGATGGGCCCATAGGACTGGTCAGGGGTGGGGTAGGGAAGCAGGTTACATGGCAGGGCATTGGGGCACCTCAGTCCCTCCTGTTCTCTGCCTTGGCACTCAGCAGCTGAGTCTACTGAGGCCCGAAATGTTCCAATCTAAAGTTACGGGGTTCATTATCCAGGGTTCTGTGATGGCCCCTGGCCTGGGCTCTCCTAGTGCGCTGATTGGGCATTGAACTTCATGACACTGTGAATGGTGGATACTCGGGGGGCAGCGAGGCACGGAGGGCAGGAGATGCAGAAGGGAAGGCAACTGCACATACAGCCACCAAGCCCTGGCTTTCTGTCCTGAGCCCCAAGTCCCAGAACCACTCTCCCCCGCAGCCCCCAGAGCCTGCAGCTCTTGTCTATGTCAGGGCCGGCAGTGAACAGTAGGGGGGACACCCAGGGCTTGGACGCCAACGGCTGCAACGCCAGACTGGACGCCAGGATCCCATCACCTGGGGAACATGCCCTGCTCTCTCTCTCTCTCTCTCTCTCTCTCTCTGTATGCAGGTGGGTGGGTGCGTATGCCCCTGCTGGATGGAACTAGCCCTGCTCTGTGTATCATACCCCTTGTACTGCTCCTGGCTGCAGGGGATTCTCCTGCAGCTGATCCCTGAGTGGTGGGGTGGGTGGAGGCAAGTGCTGAGCTTTTGCCTGAGGAGCTCTGAGCCCAACCAGCCCCTCGCTTGCCTCTGCCTCATCCTGTAATTAACTGTGCCGCCCCCAGGGACTCCAACCGCATCCCTGGGCCAGGTTCACAGGCCAGGGGAGGCAGCCCTGGGAGATGTCCCAGCTGGTGCCATCTGGCGGGAGGAATAGGGGGAGGGCAGGGGGCGTCACCCAGGACTGGAATCTCATCCCTTCCCCTCACTCTGCAGGCAGCCAGAGGCTGGGCACACACGGGCTGGCGTAGTCCCACGGGGATTCTCTTGCCCATAGCTGGGGACACTGTGTGGACCTGGGCACCAGGTGAGTGGGGGGATATGGGGCCCATAGATCTGATGTGGGGATGGTGATATGGGATGGGAAGGGCCCATGGGTCTGATGTGCGGGATACGGGGCTGGATGGGCCCATGGGTCTGATCATATGTTTGTGTGCAGGATACGGGGTCGGACAGGCAGGGCCGGCGCTACCATTTAGGCAGCCTAGGCAATCGCCTAGGGTGCCAGAATAATTGGTGGGTGTCATTTTGCCGGAGGGGGCGGCAGGCAGCTCCGGTGGAGCTGCCGCAGTGGTGCCTGCGGAGGGTCCGCTGGTCCGCGGCTCCGGTGGAGCCGCCACAGTCGTGCCTGCGAACGGTCGGCTCCTCGCGCGGCTCTGGTGGACCTCCCGCAGGCACCACTATGGCAGCTCCACCGGAGCCGTGGAGCACCGGACCTTCCGCAGGCACCACTGCAGCAGCTCCACTGGAGCCGCGGGACCAGCCCGTGGGGCGCGGAAATTGCCGGCCGCCTAGGGCGCTCAAACCCCTAGCGCCAGTCCTGGGGACAGGCCCATGGGTCTGTTCGGGGGAGGGGGTGCGGGATAAGGGGCAGGATGGGCCTATTGGTCTGATGGGAAGGGAGGATACGGGGCTGGATGGGCCATGGTTCTGATCAGGATGGAGGAGAGGAAGCAGTCTATGTCCCCAGCATCTCCCTCTGGCAGCCGGACTGGCCTCCAGGCAGGGGAGATGGGGCACGGCCAGGGGATGAAGATCAGTGCCCCCTAGCACCAGGCAGGGGAGATGGGACACGGCCAGGGGGATGAAGGGCAGCGCCCCCTAGTGCCAGGCAGGGGAGATGGGACACGGCCAGGGGGATGAAGGGCAGCGCCCCCTAGCACCAGGCAGGAGAGATGGGGCATGGTCTGGGGGATAAAGGGCAGCGCCCCCTAGCACCAGGCATGGGAGATGGGGCATGGCCAGGGGGATGAAGGGCAGCGCCCCCTAGTGACATGCAGGGGAGATGGGACATGGTCTGGGGGATAAAGGGCAGTGCCCCCTAGCACCAGGCAGGGGAGATGGGGCATGGTCTGGGGGATAAAGGGCAGTGCCCCCTAGCGCCAGGCAGGGGAGATGGGGCATGGTCTGGGGGATAAAGGGCAGCGCCCCCTAGCACCAGGCAGGGGAGATGGGGCACGGCCAGGGGATGAAGGGCAGTGCCCCCTATCACCAGGCAGGGGAGATGGGGCACAACCAGAGGGATGAAGGACAGCACCCCCTAGCACCAGGCAGGGGAGATGGGGCATGGTCTGGGGGATGAAGGACAGTGCCTCCTAGCACCAGGCAGGGGAGATGGGGCATGGTCTGGGGGATAAAGAGCAGTGCCCCCTAGCACCAGGCAGGGGAGATGGGGAATGGTCTGGGGGATAAAGGGCAGTGCCCTCTAGTGCCAGGCAGGAGAGATGGGGCACGACCAGGGGGATGAAGGACAGTGCCCCCTAGCACCAGGCAGGGGAGATGGGGCATGGTCTGGGGGATAAAGGGCAGTGCCCCCTAGCACCAGGCAGGGGAGATGGGGAATGGTCTGGGGGATAAAGGGCAGTGCCCTCTAGTGCCAGGCAGGAGAGATGGGGCACGACCAGGGGGATGAAGGACAGTGCCCCCTAGCACCAGGCAGGGGAGATGGGGCATGGTCTGGGGGATAAAGGGCAGTGCCCCCTAGCACCAGGCAGGAGAGATGGGGCATGGTCTGGGGGATGAAGGACAGTGCCCTCTAGCACCAGGCAGGGGAGATGGGGCATGGTCTGGGGGATGAAGGACAGTGCCCCCTAGCACCAGGCAGGGGAGATGGGGCATGGTCTGGGGGATGCAGGCCAGTGTCCCCTAGCGCCAGGCAGGGGAGATGGGGCATGGTCTGGGGGATGAAGGACAGTGCCCCCTAGCGCCAGGCAGGGGAGATGGGGCATGGTCTGGGGGATAAAGGGCAGAGCTCCCTAGCGCCAGGGTTGGGAGAAGGGGCACGGCCAGGGGGTGGGGAGATGAGACATGGCCGGAATGGTGGTGAAAGGCAGCTCTCCTAGTGCGAGGCGGGGATACAGGGCATCACCAGGGGGAAGAATGGCTCCATGCTGGGGAGATAAGGTACGTCCAGGGGGATGAAGGGCAGCGCCCTCTAGCACCAGGCAGGGGAGATGGGGCACGACCAGGGGGATGAAGGACAGTGCCCCCTAGCACCAGGCAGGGGAGATGGGGCATGGTCTGGGGGATAAAGGGCAGAGCTCCCTAGCGCCAGGGTTGGGAGAAGGGGCACGGCCAGGGGTGGGGAGATGAGGCATGGCCGGAGTGGGGGTGAAAGGCAGCTCTCCTAGTGCGAGGCGGGGATACAGGGCATCGCCAGGGGGAAGAATGGCTCCATGCTGGGGAGATAAGGTACGTCCAGGGGGATGAAGGGCAGCGCCCCCTAGTGCCAGGCAGGGACATGGGGCATGGCTAGAGGGATGAAGGGCAGCTCCGACTAGAGCCAGGCGAGGAAGATTGGGCGCGGCTGAGGGATAAAGGGCAGTGCCCCTTAGTGCCATGTAGGGGAGGTGTACTGCGAGGGGGAAGAAGGACAGAGCCCCCTATCGCCAGGCAGAGAATATGGGGCACAGCCAGGGGGATGGAGGGCAGCGCCCCCTAATGCCATACTGGGGAAATGGGCCATGGCCAGGGGGATGAAGAGCAGTGCCATTTAGCGCCAGGTGGGGAGATGGAGCAGAGCTGGGGGGGATGAAGGGCAGCGCCCCCTAGTGCCATGCTGGGGAAATGGGGCAGAGCTGGGGGATGAAGGGCAGCGCCCCTTAGTGCCAGGCAGGGGAGATGGGGCATGGCCAGGGGGGTGAACGGCAGCGCCTCCTAGTGCCAGAGTGGGGAGATGGGGTATGGCCAGGGGATGAAGGGCAGTGCCCCCTAGTGCCAGGCTTGTGAGATCGGGGACAGCCAGGGGATGAAGTGTTGTGCCCCCTAGTGCCAGGCTGGGGAGATGGGGCACAGCCAGGGGGATGAAGGGCAGTGCCCCCTAGTTCCAGGCTGGTGAGATGGGGCACGGCTTGGGAGATGAAGAGCAGTGCCCCATAGCACCAAGCTGGGGAGAAGGGGCACAGCCAGGCATGAAGTTCAGCGCCCCATAGCACCAGGTGGGGAGATGGGGCTTTCCCAGGGGATGAAGGGCAGTGGTCCTTAGAGCCAGCCTGGGGAGAAGGAACATGGCCGGGGGAGGAAGGGTAGTACCCCTTAGCACTAGGCTGGGGAGATGGGGCATGGATGGGTGATGAAGGGCAGCACCCCCTAGTGCCAGGCTGGGAAGATGGGACACAGATGTATTTCAGTATATCTCCAACTGCATTTCAGATTCACAACCATCCACTGTGGTCCCAGTTTATCCTCCCAACCTGTCCCAGCAGCACTGGTGGGGATGGTGTCCAAGGGACCAGTTACCACGTTCCTCTGTCTTCTCCTTGGTGCCTTCACAAGAGGTGAGAGAACTTCCGCAGATGTTCTCTGCAGACGATCATCTCCAAGTAGTGCCAGGAGCCAGACATGGACCGACTCTCCCCTGCCACCCAGCCATCTGTTCCCCATTGCTCACAGCTCTCCCAAACAAAATCCTGCCAGGCTGAATATTTCCATGATGGGTCTCGCTCCAGAGGTCACAATTTTTGTGAAGTTTCATTCATATCTGTCTGAGCTTTTCTGAGTTACAACCAGAGGATCCCAAGCCCCAAAAGTCATCAGTGTCAGGGTTTTTTTGCCCAGCTGTCATGCCAGAACACCTGTACCAATTTCCTTCCAACTTGGCTTATTTTGGAGCTCTCACTGGTACCTAAACAACAAGCCAAAAAAGATGAGAAATGGAATAAGGGGATTTAAACTTATGGATATTTCCATCTGTATTTCCACCAATGAACCCATCAGAAATTTTGCATGTAAATCAATTGAGAAACTCTGAGACAATTTCTTTCAATTTTGGCTCACTTTGGAGTTCACAGAAAGATCTAAAGAACAGGCCAAGTTGGATGAAAATAGAACAAAGGATTTAAAGTCACATAGTTCTTCAGCATATTGTATCTTTCTGAGCTTAGGCGAGAAGGTGGGCCAGAGTGGGAGATTCTGGTGTGTGATTTCCTGGAATAATTAATTAATATTCAATTTTGACATGAGATCTTTAAAAATTAGAGGTTAATTAAGTCCCTCCTCTTTCCTCTCCCAGGGGCCAGCGCCCAGCAGGCTTTCAGAGTGGAGCCAGATAACATCACAGTCCTGGAAGGGGCTGTGGCTCTCTTGCAGTGTGTAGTGGACAATCCCTCAGGCGTGATCCAGTGGGTGAAGGATGGGTTGCTGCTAGGACCAGACACAAACATCCCTGGATTCCCCCGCTACAGTATGACGGGAGACCCCAGCAAAGGCGAGTGGGTTGGTCTGGCCTCCAGACAGCCAGCTGAGGCTAAGTGTGTCTATTCCTCCCACCCCTAGTTCAGCCATTGTGGCTGCGAACCAGCTGTGCGGACACCTGTGTGTGTGAGAGCCCTGATTGGCCCAGTTCTAGGACTCCTGGGTTCTATCCCTGGCTCTAGGAGGGGAGTGAGGTCTAGTCGCTAGAGCGGGGCTGGGAGGTAGGAGCAGAGCCAGCAAAGAACCCAGGCGTCTGGGCCGTATAGATTCACCATTCCCTCTGTGTCCTGCCCAGCAGGGGAGCACCACCTGCGGATCGTGGGCAGCCAGCTGGCAGATGACGGGGACTACGAATGCCAGGCGGGGCGCTCCAAGGAGAGCCCAGGCATTGTGTCGCGCACGGCGCTGCTCACTGTGCTGGGTGAGCTGCCAGGCTGGGGGCGGGAGGGTAGCCTTGGCTCTGGGGAGCTGGGGGAGGGGTCACTCTTCAGGGCCATTCCTCCTTTCCCCTCCCCTGCAGTGCCTCCCAAGACACCCGTCTTCAAGGAGTATGAGGCCAACAGCACCGTGACCTGGGTGGCCGGTGTGGAGTACAAGGTGACCTGCAGCGCCGGGGATGCCAAGCCGGCTGCAGAGATCTCCTTCAGCAAGGGTGAGTGCCCCCCATGGGTCTGATTGGAGGAGCTGAGCTGGAGGGGCCCATGGGTCTGATCCAGGGAGGGGGATGGGCTGGAGGGGCCCATGAGTCTGATCTGGGGGGGGATGGGCTGGAGGGGCCCATGGGTCTAATCTGGTGGGGGGATGGGCTGGAGGGACCCATGGGTCTGATTGGGGGGGGATAGGCTGGAGGGGCCGATGGGTCTGATCAAGTAGGGGATGGGCTGGAGAGGCCGATGGGTCTGACTGGGGAGGGAGACTGGGCTGGAGGGGCCCCTGGGTCTGATCGGGGAGGGGAGACTGGGCTATTATATGAGGCCAGCACTCACCATATTGTACTATAATGTGAGAGGGTCTTTCTTTTTCCATATACACCCCCCTATCTAATCCAGCCCCTCTCCCTGGTATCTGGGCACCTGTCCCCCAGGGCGCACGGCTGTGGAGTGTCTCTCAATCACCCCATCCCATCCCCCTGGTATCTGGGCATCTCTTCCCCGGGACACACGGCCGTGGGGCTGCCCTCAGCAATGCTGTGATATGTTGGCCAGGGTGGGAGTGCTGGGAACCCCCCTCCCCTCACAACCCCTCCCGCCCCCAGGTGGCAGCCCCCTCCCTGACGTGTCGCACCAGGTGCACTCTGGGTCCAGCAAGAAGCTCTCCAGCACCGTTGCCGTGCTCAGGTGAGAGGGTCCAGGGATGCCCCCACCCCGGTCTCTTTCCCTGTTGGAGCAGGGATGACCTGACTTAGCCAGGAGGTTGCCAGCCAGGTGCCCCCTTTCACACACCAGCGCAGTGCCCCCTTCCCTCCCCAGCTTCCACTAGCAGACCTGAGCCCTCTACAGCTCTGCTGGTGCCCCTCACTCCCAACCTGCAGCCCCTTGTAGGCGCTAGTTCAGGGGGAGGGGCAGACTTTTTGGCCCGAGGGGCACATTGGGATTGTGAAACTGTATGGAGGGCCGGGTAGGGAAGGCTGTGCCTCCCCAAACAGCCTGGCCCCCACCCCCTATCCGCCCCCTCCCACTTTCCAGCCCCTGACTGCCTCCCTCAGAACCCCTGACCCATCCAACCCCCCTGTTCCTTGTCCCCTGACTGGCCAGAGTGTTGATGGCGGGGCAAACTGAGGCTGCGGGGGAGGGGAGACAGCAGGGGAGGGGGCCGTAGTTTGCCCACCTCTGCGCTAGCTGGTATAGCCCGTTCCCCTTCTGTCCCCAGGGTCACCCCACAGAGCCTGGACAACGGGAAGCGTCTGGTCTGTGCAGCCACAAATGAGGCCATCTCGGCCTCTGTTGTGGCTGGCTTCACCATGAACATCTTGTGTGAGTAACGCCCACCATGCCCTGGGTGTCCCTCCAATCTCTGTGGGGACTCATTCACAGCTGGGGACACCAGTGAAAGGGTTAAAAAGATCCTCACAGCCATATTCTCCTGCATGTACATCAGCTCCACCTATCAGCTGACACTCAGTGGCTCCCCACTTAAAATATAAGCCTCACCCTCTTCTCTCCTGGGTGTCTCCCCTTCCATAGCCTGCACCCAGCTGTAGTGTTTGCCTCTGGCGCTTCCTGTTTGCAGGCTTTCTGTTTACCACAATTAACTCATCAAGGAGACTATATAAATTGACCCCTCAGTCATTAACCCTTAGGAAAAGATCAGGAGGTGACATTTATATAAATCAACCCTCAATGGCTCACCCTGAAAACAATGAGGTCCTGGAGACTCCTGTTGACTCATGTATATAAGTCGCCCTCTCAAAGTTTAACCCTTCGGACAATGAGGCTACAAAGACTTGTGTATATAAGTTGGCCCTTCAGTGTTTAACTGTTAGAACAATGGGGATTGGAAGACAAGGAACCATCACTGAAAGAGGAGAGGAAGATGAGTTGGGTCTAGTATTTCAGTTGACCCCTCAACCATTAGTCTGTGGCGCTCTGAGGAGGTGACTCATTGGTAATCCCTACAGCAATGTTTTTCTGAAGAGCTGAGGTTGGCCCATGGATGTACTTTGAGCCCTCAGAACAAGATGTGGAATCCCTTCACGGACTGCATTGCAGACAACTTTTTATTTCAGAAGGTTGAAAAAGCTACTGGGGGGAAGCTGGTCTAGACTTGATTTTAACAAATAGGGAGGAACTCGTTGAGAATTTGAAAGTAGAAGGAAGCTTGGGTGAAAGTGATCATGAAATCATAGAGTTTGCAATTCTAAGGAAGGGTAGAAGGGAGTACAGCAAAATAGAGACAATGGATTTCAGGAAGGCGGATTTTGGTAAGCTCAGAGAGCTGACAGGTAAGGTCCCATGGGAATCAAGACTGAGGGGAAAAACAACTGAGGAGAGTTGGCAGTTTTTCAAAGGGACACTATTAAGGGCCCAAAAGCAAGCTATTCCGCTGGGTAGGAAAGATAGAAAATGTGGCAAAAGACCACCTTGGCTTAACCACGAGATCTTGCATGACCTACAAAATAAAAAGGAGTCATATAAAAAATGGAAACTAGGTCAGATTACAAAGGATGAATATAGGCAAATAACACAGGAATGCAGGGGCAATATTAGAAAGGCAAAGGCACAAAATGGGAATAAAGCTATGGGAATAAAGGGAAACAAGAAGACTTTTTATCAATACATTAGAAGCAAGAGGAAGACCAAGGACAGGATAGGCCCACTGCTCAGTGAGGAGGGAGAAAAAGTAACAAGAAACTTGGAAATGGCAGAGATGCTTAATGACTTCTTTGTTTCGGTCTTCACTGAGAAGTCTGAAGGAATGTCTAACATAGTGAATGCTTATGGGAAGGGGGTAGGTTTAGAAGATAAAATAAAAAAAGAGCAAGTTAAAAATCACTTAGAAAAATTAGATGCCTGCAAGTCACCAGGGCCTGATGAAATGCATCCTAGAATACTCAAGGAGCTAATAGAGGAGGTATCTGAGCCTCTAGCTATTATCTTTGGAAAGTCATGGGAGACGGGAGAGATTCCAGAAGACTGGAAAAGGGCAAATATAGTGCCCATCTATAAAAAGGGAAATAAAAACAACCCAGGAAACTACAGACCAGTTAGTTTAACTTCTGTGCCAGGGAGGATAATGGAGCAAGTAATTAAAGAAATCATCTGCAAACACTTGGAAGGTGGTAAGGTGATAGGGACTAGCTAGCATGGATTTGTAAAGAACAAATCGTGTCAAACCAATCTGATAGCTTTCTTTGATAGGATAACGAGTCTTGTGGATAAAGGAGAAGCGGTGGATGTGGTATACCTAGACTTTAGTAAGGCATTGGATATGGTCTCGCATGATATCCTTATCGATAAACTAGGCAAATACAATTTAGATGGGGCTACTATAAGGTGGGTGCATAACTGGCTGGATAACCGTACTCAGAGAGTAGTTATTAATGGCTCCCAATCCTGCTGGAAAGGTATAACAAGTGAGGTTCCGCAGGGGTCTGTTTTGGGACGGCTCTGTTCAATATCTTCATCAACGACTTAGATGTTGGCATAGAAAGTATGCTTATTAAGTTTGCAGACGATACCAAACTGGGAGGGATTGCAACTGCTTTGGAGGACAGGGTCAAAATTCAAAATGATCTGGACAAATTGGAGAAATGGTCTGAGGTAAACAGGATGGAGTTTAACAAAGACAAATGCAAAGCGCTCCACTTAGGAAGGAACAATCAGTTTCACACATACAGAATGGGAAGAGACTGTCTAGGAAGGAGTACGGCAGAAAGAGATCTAGGGGTCATAGTGGACCACAAGCTAAACATGAGTCAACAGTGTGATACTGTTGCAAAAAAAGCAAACGTGATTCTGGGATGCATTAACAGGTGTGTTGTAAACAAGACACAAGAAGTCATTCTTCCGCTCTACTCTGCGCTAGTTAAGCCTCAACTGGAGTATTGTGTCCAGTTCTGGGCACCGCATTTCAAGAAAGATGTGGAGAAATTGGAGAGGGTCCAGAGAAGAGCAACAAGAATGATTAAAGGTCTTGAGAACATGACCTATGAAGGAAGGCCGAAAGAATTGGGTTTATTTAGTTTGGAAAAGAGAAGACTGAGACAGGACGTGATAGCAGTTTTCAGGTATCTAAAAGGGTGTCATCAGGAGGAGGGAGAAAACTTGTTCACTTTAGCCTTTAATGATAGAACAAGAAGCAATGGGCTTAAACTGCAGCAAGGGAGATTTAGGTTGGACATTAGGAAAAAGTTCCTAACTGTCAGGGTAGTTAAACACTGGAATAAATTGCCTAGGGAGGTTGTGGAATCTCCATCTCTGGAGATATTTAAGAGTAGGTTAGATAAATGTCTATCAGGGATGGTCTAGACAGTATTTGGTCCTGCCATGAGGGCAGGGGACTGGACTCGATGACCTCTCGAGGTCCCTTCCAGTCCTAGAGTCTATGAATCTATAAGCTGGCCCTTTCTGTGATCAACTCTCAGGAGAATGAGGAGTCAGCTGCAGTGTATATAAACTGGACCCTCACCTCTTAACCTCTAGAACCCTGAGGAATTGGGGGCCTGTGTCTCAGTCAACCCATCCTCAGTTACTCCTTAAAGCAATGGAGAGTCAAAGCTGAGGATGTGACCATCACCCCACCACCATTAACTTCACTCCCTATATAAGTCGACCCCCTTAACCATGAACTCCTAGAAGACTGAGGTTCTGAAGGGGAAGAGCTGGCATATATAAGTCGACCCTTCAATAAGTAATGCTGAGAGCACCAAGGAGCTGTATTTTGAGTATATAAGTCAACCCCTGAACTGTTAACCCTGTGAGTGCTAGAGATGAAATGGGTATAGAATGCCAAACCCTAACCATTAACCCGTACTGCACCAAGGAGCCAGAGATGCTAGGAGGGTCTGTCTCTAGCTGGCTCGAGGAACAGGGGATACATTGGTGTGGGATTGGAGGGGCTGGAGAATTCTCCCTGCTCCACCCTACTCTGGGGAAACCCAGAGGCATAGGGCTCTGCCCCCCAGTTGGCAAACGGGGTGGGGGAGATTATTTGATGGGGGGGTGATTCCACATCCGCTCATCTCCAGCATGAGAGTCATTAGGCAGCTCATTAAACAGCTTAATTATACACCTAGCACTCCGGGCTGTTCCCCTCCCCAAGCACCTTGATGAGCAAGCAGCTGCAGGAGGCCCCAGGCCATGGAGGGGGCCCTGCAGTGGGGAGAGGACTGTGCATGTTTCAGGCATCCTTCCCATCCCCTTGTCTGTCTGTCCAGGTCCATCCCCTTCTCTGTCCCCCCCAACTACCTCTCTTCTGTCCGATGCCCCGAGTCAGCTCCATGACCATACTGCTACCCCTCACAGCTACAAGATCTGTCTGCCCCCGGAGCGGGGTGGGGGGCAGCATATTTCAGCTCCAACTGACTGGGGCCAGCTATGCCTGTCTTCCCAGTCCCCCAGCTGGCCTGACTGACTCCTCACCCTGGTGGCAGGACATGGCACTGTTGTGCCACAAGGGAGTGCCCCTGAGCACAGGCTGCACCAGGGTTCCCCCACCACCTGTCCTTGTCTCTTCGCCCCCAGTCCCACCTCAGCCACCCACCATTGAAGGATACAAACGCCCCGAAATCAAAGCTGGAGAGACCCTGAAACTCACCTGCATCTCGCTGAGCGGGAACCCACTGGCCACGCTGCAATGGCTAAAGGTAACAAGGAGAATGGACAGCAGTGGTTGTGGGTCGGGAGTGAGGGGCATTGGCAGAACTCAGGGGAGCCCAGGGCTGGGCTAGCAGGGTCTGCAGGTCGGGAGTGAGGAACACTGGTAGAGCTCTGTGGGGGAAAGCCCAGGGCTGGACTAGGAGGGGCTGCGGGTTGTGAGTGAGGGGCACCAGCAGAGCTAGTGGGGGCAGGGCTTGGCTACCAGGGGCTGCGGGTTGTGAGTGAGGGGCACCAGCAGAGCTAGTGGGGGCAGGGCTTGGCTACCAGGGGCTGCAGGTCAGGAGAGAGGGACACTGGCAGAGCTGTGGGGGGGAGCCCAGGGCTGGGCTAGCAGGGGCTGCAGGTCAAGAGTGAAGGGCACAGGTAGCGCTGTGGGGGGGGGGGGGGAACCCAGGGCTGGGCTAGCAGGGGGCTGCAGGCCAGAAGTGAGGGGCACCAGCAGAGCTGTGTGGGGGGAGCCGAGGGCTGCGTGTTAGCACAGGGCTGCGGGTCAGGAGTGAGGGGCACCGGCAGAGCCGTGGGGGACGCTAGCCCATGTCCCCGCAGAACGGGAACGTGGTTTCCACCAGCTGGGAGACAGAGGATGCCAGCCGCGCCTCCCGCAGCCTCCTGACCCTCAGCATCAAACCCCAGGACAATGGGGCTCAGCTGCGCTGTGAAGCCATGAACCAGGTGTCGCCCCTGCCCCTGGTGGCCAGTGTCACCCTGCGTGTGGTCTGTGAGTGTCGCTTCCATCCCCCCCGGCACCCTGTGACCCCCAGCACTCCCTGCTGGCCAGTGTCATTCTGCGTGTGGTCTGTGAGTGCCCCACCCCCAGCCCCCCAGCACCCTGTGCCCCCAGCACTCCCTGCTGGCCAGTGTCACCCTGCGTGTGGTCTGTGAGTGCCCCACCCCCAGCCCCCCAGCACCCTGTGCCCCCAGCACTCCCTGCTGGCCAGTGTCATTCTGCGTGTGGTCTGTGAGTGCCACTTCCATCCCCCCAGCACCCTGTGCCCCCCAGCACTCCCTGCTGGACAGTGTCACCCTGCGTGTGCTCTGTGAGTGCCCCCCCCAGCCCCCCAGCACCCTGTGCCCCCAGCACTCCCTGCTGGCCAGTGTCACCCTGCGTGTGGTCTGTGAGTGCCCCACCCCCAGCCCCCCAGCACCCTGTGCCCCCAGCACTCCCTGCTGGCCAGTGTCACCCTGCGTGTGGTCTGTGAGTGCCTCACCCCCAGCCCCCCAGCACCCTGTGCCCCCAGCACTCCCTGCTGGCCAGTGTCACCCTGCGTGTGGTCTGTGAGTGCCGTTTCCATCCCCCCAGCACCCTGTGCCCCCAGCACTCCCTGCTGGCCAGTGTCATTCTGCGTGTGGTCTGTGAATGCCCCCCCCCAACACCCTGCGCCCCCCAGCGCCTCTGGACTGCCTCCCGGCTTTAACCCACCAGTGCCCTGCTCCCCCCAGACCCCTGCTGGCCAGCGTCACCCTGTGTGTGGTCTGTGAGTGCCCCACCCCCAGCCCCCCAGCACCCTGTGCCCCCAGCACTCCCTGCTGGCCAGTGTCACCCTGCGTGTGGTCTGTGAGTGCCCCACCCCCAGCCCCCCAGCACCCTGTGCCCCCCAGCACTCCCTGCTGGCCAGCATCATTCTGTGTGTGGTCTGTGGGTGCCCCCCCCAGCACCCTGTGCCCCCCAGCACTCCCTGCTGGCCAGTGTCATTCTGCGTGTGGTCTGTGAGTGCCCCACCCCCAGCCCCCCAGCACCCTGTGACCCCCAGCGCCTCTGGACTGCCTCCCGGCTTTAACCCACCAGTGCCCTGCTCCCCCCAGACCCCTGCTGCCCAGCGTCACCCTGTGTGTGGTCTGTGACTGCCCCCCACAGCGTCCCCTGGTCGATGAGGCTGGGTCAGGCTGGAGTAGCTGGGAGTAGGGAGCTCCCTCCAAACCTGCTCCCCTGGCAGTGGCTGGGTCTGCAGTTCTGAGGTCTCTCCCCCTCCCCAGTTCTCCCCACAGAGGTTTCCATCCTGGGCTCCAGCAGCACACCGGAGAACAAGCCGATCTCGCTGTCCTGCTCCACCACCCCCAGCAACCCCCCGGTGCAGCTGCGCTGGTGGCTGGGGTGGCGGGAGCTCACCACCACCGAGGTCACCATCACTGAGGTCAGTCCCCAGCCACAGCCGCCCAGAGCTGCCCCACCTGCTGCCCCAGCGGCCACCACAGGGGGAGACATTGAGCCAGGGGAAACTGAGAGGGGCTGGGAGCCAGGACTCCTGGGTTCTCTCCCTGAATCTTTTGTAAATTTCAATAAGCTCCTCCCATTATGGGTAATTCAGTTTCCCTCTCTGCATAACAATAGTGATGGTCACTGTCCCTGCCCCCTACGCCAGCCAGTCCCCCTAGGACAGATCAGGGCTGGTGCCCCCTGGAAGAAACAGGCCCTGGGCCCCATTTCCTGCCCCCAAGCCCGCCAGGCTCCAGGAGCAGGGGCTGGGTGCCGGGTTCTCTCCCGCAGGCAGCGCACGGCGGGACAGTGACCGTCTCCAACCTGACACACATGGCCCGGCGCGAAGAGAACGAGCTGCCCCTCACCTGCGAGGCCTTCAATGAGGTCATGCTTTTCACCCGCAGCACCAGCCTGCTCCTCAGTGTGCAGTGTGAGCCCCCACCCAGGGCAGGGGGGTGCCAATGGGTGGTGGGGCTGGGCAGGCTGCGAGGCAGGGTGGAGCGGGGTAGGAGGAGGGCTGGAGGAAGGGGAGGGGGCAGGGAGGGATGAGGGGGCAGTGGGGGGGGATAGTGGGGTGGGGCTGGAGTGAGAGCAAAGGGTGCTGGGGGCAGACGAAGTGGAGGACTGGAGGTGTAGAAACGCCCCTGTGGAGACAAGACCCCCTCAAGTCCCCACCTATGTGGAATTCCCACCCACCAGCGGCCCAGTCCCATCTCACCCCTGCCTGGGACACATGGCCAGATCTACAGGTGGAGAGGGGCCCTGGGGAAGGGGGGGCTGCACCCCCTGTGATGCTGTTGGGGACGGGGGAGCTGACACAGGTTGTCATGGCAACACAGGAGTTGATTGACATTAACCCTCTTTTTGTTCCCCATCCCTAGACCCACCCCAGAAGGTTTGGATTGAGGCCCCGCCCCCTGACAGCCGATTCCGGGCTGGCACTAAGGTCAGGCTGACCTGCTTTGCCAGTGGGGGAAACCCGGCCCCCCGCCTCGTCTGGATCAAGGTCATGGGGGGGCACAGGCCATGGGGGGCTCAGCAGGGGGTACTGTGCTGCGAGGAGTGGAGCGGGGAGCTCAGCTGTAGCACTATAGTGCAGGCAATGGGGTGGAGGCTCAGTGGGGGGCAGTCTCCCTTTGGAATGAGCTCCAACCTAGCCCAGAGCCCTACCCATGGGGTGTTATATGCGGCTGTTTCCCAGCTGCCCCGCTCCAGAGGTGGCTGCATCTGTGCGTCACTCACTGGGCTCTGGGCTCTCTCCCGACAGGACACCAAGTCCCTCAAGGAGGGGACCCAGGTGGCCTCTGGCAAGATCGTCTCCAAAGAGCTGATCCTGACCACCAGCCCCAGCGACAACCTGGCCATCTACCGCTGCAACGCCTCCAATGGCGGCAAGAGCCCGGCACTCACAGCCCAGACCCGCCTCCACGTCCAGTGTGCGTCCTTGGCCCTTGGGGTGGGGGGAGGAGAGGGGCGGTGTGTACACAAGGCGGAGTCAAGTAAACCCACCCCTTAAGGGCACAGCACCCCCATTGGGTGGTGACAGCAACGCACCAGTCTAGGGTGACCAGACAGCAAGTGTGAAAAATCGGGACGGGGGTGGGAGGTAATAGGAGCCTATATAAGAAAAAGACCCAAAAATTGGGACTGTCCCTATAAAATCAGGACATCTGGTCACCCTACACCAGTCTCAGTTCTGCCCCTTTGCTCCCACCCCCCACACCCAGTCCCCCCCATAGATGTGAAGATCACGACCATGGCCAAGGAGGTGCGACGTGGCCAGACACTGACCCTGACCTGCGTCACCGGCAGCAGCAACCCCTTTGCCACCCTGGCCTGGTTCAAGGACGCAGAGAAGTAAGAGAGGGTGCCCCTCACTCCTGATCCACAGCCCCCTGCTGTCCAAGTCCTGGGCTCTCCCTACCTGGCTCTGCTGGTGCCCCTCACTCCTGACCCACAGCCCCCTGCTGTCCCATCTTGTGCTGCTCTTTCAGGCTGAAGGGTGCGGATCTGGGCCAGAAGCCGGCAGAGTTCGGGGGTCTCTCCACCTCGGGGAAGGTGACCCTGGTAGTGTCATCCTCTGACAATGGGCTGCGGGTGACATGCCAGGCCTACAGCTCCATCCTGGCTGAGGCTGTCAACACCTTCTACAAGCTCAACATCCTGTGTGAGAGCTTTCCCTGCCTGGGGATAGGGCGCACCGCGCTGCGGGAAGCAGGGCAGGGGCTCAGCAGGGGGTGCCATGCTGCGGGGAGTGGGGTGGAGACTCTCTGTGCTGCAGGGAGTAGGGGGCTCAGCAGGGGGCGCTGTGTTGCAGGTATCAGGGCAGGGGCTTAGCTGGGGGCGCTGTGTGCAGGGAGCAGGTGGGGGCTCAGCAGGGACGCGGTGCTGTGGGCAGTGGTGTGGGGACTTGACAGGGGGTATTGTGCTGCAGGGAGCAGGTGGAGGGCTCAGCAGTGGGAAACTGTGATGCAGGGAGGGGCCAGAGGCTAAGCAGGGGGCTACAGGCTGCAGGGAGCAGACAGCGGCAGGGGTCAGCAGGGGGCACTGTGCTGCAGGGAGCAGGGCAGGGGGCACTGAGCAGGGCGGGGTCTCAGTTGCTGCTGCCCCGTGTGGCCCCAGATCCCCCCGAGTTCTCGTCAAAACAGCCGGCCGTGGCCCAGGGTGTGGAACACGGAGCCGTGGAGCTGCCCCTGCACGTCTCCGCCAACCCCCCCAAATTGAGCTGCAGCTGGAGCTTCCGTGGGGAGGTGCTGAAACCAGGTGTGTGGTGGGGGAGTGCTGAGATGAGGTGTGTGTGGGGGGTGCAGAGACCAGGTGTGTGTGTGTGGGGGGGGCGCTGAGACCAGGTGTGTGTGGGGGGAGGCACTGAACCAGGTGTGGGTGGGTGGGGGGGCACTGAAACCAGGTGTGTGGTGCAGGGGAGGCGCTGAGACCAGGTGTGGGGGAGGCTCTGGGAGGGCGCTGTCCCTGCCCAAGCTGGGCATAGCGTCCCTGCATCACTCCTCTCTCTGTCTCTCTCACAGAGGGGTCCCCCCGGCACCACCTGCTAGCAGGGGGCAGCCTGGCCATCTGGAACCTGAGCCGGGCCGATATGGGTCAGTACCGGGCACGGTGCCAGAACCCTGAGGGGCGGAACGAGACCCACCTCCACCTGGACGTGCACTGTGAGTTCCACCCCCCGCTGCCCCCTGACCTCAGTGCCCCCTTCTAACCCCTGCCCTCTCTCTGCCCCCCAGATGCCCCCTCCATCCGCAGCCTGGGGGACCCCGTCTATGTGGACCTGGGCGCCACAGCTGAGCTTGTATGCATAGCTGATGCCAACCCCATCCCTGCGGGCATGTTCCAGTGGACGTGGCTGGTAAGGGGGGGCTGCTCTGGCAGCATCTCTCAAAGGGGCATAAGCCACCTGTGACCTTTGCCACCTGGCTGCCCCATCTGACGTTTGCCATCTCCTGACCTCTGACCCTTGACATCTCTTATATGACCTTTGTCTCCTCTGACCTTTTAATTTAGCTTATGGTCTCTGACCTTTGACCCTCACGTACACAGGTCTGCCCCTTGCCCTCTGATTTGTGACCTTTGCACTTTCCCGTCCCTGACCTGTGCCCTCTGACCCCTCTCTCCAAACTTTAAGGTTTGCTGTCACCCATCTAGCCATTGACCTCCCCAAGGTGTCTTTGGACCCATGCAGTTATGTGGGTGACCTTTGCCCCGGTGGCAACCTTTGTCTCCACTCTGACCTTTGCCCTCTCCTATTTGATCTCTGCACAGAATTCTGATGTGTCTTATGTGATCCTTGTCCCTCACTGGCCTTTTTTATTTCTTTTGACACCTTTGACCCTCATTTACCCGGATCTACCCTTTGCCCCATGACCTTTGCACCTTCCCTTCCATGACCTGTGACCTTTGACCCGCTACTGAGCTTTCATTTTTCTCTAACCTTTAACATTTGCCATGTCCCATCCAACTGCTGACCTCCCCAATGCGGCCTTTGAGCCATGCAAATATCAGGAAGATCTTTGCCCCCTCTGACCTTTGTCATCTCTGTGGTAACCTTTGACCCCTCTGACCTTTGCCCTGCCTGGTTTGTCTTCCCCGCCTGTGCCTGCTGACCCTGGCTTTCCCACAGGGGGCAGAGGAGCGCAGCCTGGAGGAGCTGGAGCTGGAGCCGGAGGCCTCGGGGGCTGTGGGGCGGCTGCGGATCCGGGGGGCCCGGCAGGCACAGGCCGGGCTCTATGAGTGCCGCGTGGACAACGGGCTGCCCCCCCCAGCCCGGGGCAGCGCCCGCCTCATCGTGCGCTGTGGGTGCCCCATGCAGACCCCCCCCCCCAGAAACCCCCACTCCCAGGGCCTTTGACTCACTGGTCCCCCAGCTCAGAGATCTCCCCACCCTCTGCCCCTACCCCACCTTGAGGATCCACCACATGCACTGCTTCTCCATCCCGGGGACCCCCCCAGCCTCTCTTGTGCCCCCCCACCTTATAACCCCCTCTCCAGGGACCCCCCCGAGAACAAACCAGAACCCAGCACCCCTTGATGTGACCTTTGCCCACCCCCTCTGATCTCTTCCGTCCCTCCTTCAAACCCCCTCCCTTGGGGAACCCCTTGAAGCCTCGGGGACCCCCCCACAGAACATCCCCCTCCCCAGGGACTTCCCTGGCCCTCCAAGGCCCTCCCAACTCTTCCCCCACCCCGATTCCCAGACTACCATTCACTCTCTCTCTCCCTGCAGTCAAGCCAGAGATTGAAAAGGGCATGGGGCTGGGGAAGGTGGCCATGCCCGGGGACGGGAGCTCGCCTGCCACCCTGCAGTGCCGTGCCCAGGGGGTCCCCAGCGTGAAATTCAGCTGGGAAAAGAACGGAGCAGCCCTGCACCCTGACAACCCCAGGTAGGAGGGGGCCCAGCATGTGTGAGGAGAGGAGGGGACATGAAACCCCACAGACCCGTGCAACCCCGCCAATATGGGCAGAGACTCCCCAGGGCCTTGGTCAAGCTGGCCGGGGTTGATTAGTCCCTGGCACACAGGCACTGGGAAGCCCTGAGCTTGGCATAGAGAAGCAAAGTCAAAGACCCAGCCAACCCTGCACTGCTCCTGCCCGGCTCTGTCCTTTTCCAGCTCCATCTCACTGGCAGCGCCAGAGCACAGGTGGGCATTGCTCCAAAAGCTGGCCCTTATCCCAGGCATCTGGCGAACAGTCATCCGCCTCCTGCAGACCCCAGGACCCACGTCAGGTGACAAGACAGGAAGCATGAAAAATCGGAGCGGCAGGGGGGATAGTTGCATATATAAGACAAAGCCCCTAGTACTGGGACATCTGGTCACCCAAGACCCATGTCCTCTGCCAGCCGGAGCTCGCCAGGGACCCTGTCAATTGGCTCCATTACAAAAACTCCCCCACTGCAGAGCACCGCTTTCCTGAGCAGCTGGAATTTAGGGCCGCCTGCCAGTGGCAGGAGAAGGCTGAAAGGATCCAACTTTCATCCCTAAATGCTGATCACTGTCGATTTCACTGCCCACGCCCTGGCCAATGCAATATGCCCGGGAATTTATGAATGATGCTGGCTGAGACCTTGGGAGAGGCTGCTTTTCAGCAAGTTGTTTAACATATTTTGGCAGGTGACCTTGGCGATTTGTGTTTTCACAGTTAATCAAGCTTTCACTTTTGGAATCTTACCAGCTACTGGCATCAAATCATGATTCTCCCCCCACCCCCCATCATTTCCCACAACTGTGAAAACGTCAGCTGATAAAAATGGGAAAAAATGCTTTAAAATAAACATTGCGATTGTCTGGCGAAAGTATCAAAACGAAAATCTGCCAGAGAAAAAGATTCTTTGTTAAGAATTGCTGGTCCCAGATTTCACCACTAGGGTCACTTGACGATAACGAGCTTCTGGGGAACCGGGTCGGTTCCAGCCAGTCCTTTACCCTCCCCAGCCAGCTCTGGGACACACACACCCCATGCCTCCGATGCTGCTCCAAGACCAGCGTGTTAGCCCTTTTTCACCCCTGGGAGAGTGACATGAAGCAGAAAGGTAAACTGAGGCAGGCACCAGCTTCATAAATATGTGACAGAAAATTCCTGCTTTGTCACAGTAATGACTGGCAGAGGCAGACCCTCATTCTAATGTGCCCTTCATTGCATGGACAAAGGGCACACCAGTGAGACCCCAACCCTGGTGAGTGCCCCCCCACAACCCCTCCTCCTTAGACTACCAGTGGGGTCTCTGACCTACCCCCCCCCCTTGAGTTTGCTGCTTCCATCCTGCTTCTGATGCGATTCCTGGTTGTCATCCAGTCTCCGTCCTGATCAAATCCTTATTCTAGTCCCGGCCCTGTTCTGATTCAGCACCTGGGCCTGGGCTGACCCCAGTTCCACCCCCACCCCCAGGTACACGGAGCGCACGTGGCACGAGGGCGCCTGGCACAGCAGCACCCTGACCATCTCCAATGTCAGCGCCATGCACGACTACGCCACCTTCACTTGCCGTGCCAGCAACGCACTGGGCACGGACAAACTGGACATCCAGCTGCTCAGCACAAGTACGGCCCGGGAGGGCTGTGGGTCAGGCATGCGGGGGAGGGAGGCCAGGGCTGGGCTAGCAGAGGCTGCAGATCAGGAATGAGGGGCACCGGCAGAGCAGGGTGATCTCTCTCTCTCTTTTTCTCCTGCCTCTGCAGGCCCCCCTGACCCCCCCACGGGGTTGAAGGTCGTGAGTGTCACCCACAATTCAGCCACCCTGGAGTGGATCCCTGGATTTGATGGGGGGCTGCCCCAGAGATTCCGCATCAGGTGGGGAGCAGTGGTGTGGGGTGGAGGAGGCAAGGATGGGGTTGGAGAGGACTCTGGATGGGCAGTAGGAGGATGAAGAGGGGGTTGTGGGGTGGGAACAGTGGGACTCAGAGCTGGGGGGCTGGCATGGGTGGGGGGAGGAGGAGGAGGGTGGGGACAGTGGGGCTCACAGCTGGGAAGCTGGTGTGGGTCGGGGAGGAGGAGGAAGCTAGGGGGCTCAGGGCTGAAGAGGAGGGGCTGGGGAGGCTCAGAGCTGGGGGGCTGGCATGGGTGAGGGGAGGAGGAAGGGGCCAGGGACAGTGGGGCTCAGAGCTAGGGGGCTGGTGTGGGTGTGGGAGGATGACAGGGCTGGGGGCAGGGATAGCGGGGCTTATAGCTAGGGACTGGCATGGGTGGGGGAGGAAGAGGGGCTGGGAGGCTCAGAGCTAGGAGGGCTGGCATGGATGGAGCCATTGGGTGGGGATGGATGAGGTGCCTCCCCCCCCCAGGGTCTGGGGTGCCTCACCACCTGTGTCCCTCAGGTATCGCTGGCCAGGCACCCCCGGTGCCCTGTACATGGATGTGTTCCCCGCCCAGACCCCCACATTCACCCTGACGGGGCTGAGCCCAGCCACCCCCTACAGTATTGGTGTCAGTGCCTACAACACCCTGGGGGAGAGCACCCAGGGCCCCAGCATCACCATCACCACCGCAGGTAGGGGGTGCCTTGCTGGGGGAGGCAGGGGGTGCCAGGCTAGGGGAATGGGAGTCCCAGAAGGGGGCACCGTGTGGTGGCAGCAGGTACAGTAGGGGCCCTGTGCTGGAATGGGCAGGGGGTGTGCTGAGATGGAGGCAGTCATGCTGTGCAGAGGTGGGGGCTCAGCTGGTGGGGGTGTGTCTGTGGGTTTCGACCCTGACGGAGTTGATGTCGTTTCAGAGCTGCCCTTAGAGGAGCCGCCAGTTGTGGAGCCTGAAGTGCCGAAAACAGGTGGGTACTGGAAGGGGTGGAGAGCCCAGACTCCCGGGTTCTGTCACAGCTCTGGGAGGGGAGTGGGGTCTGGTGCTCAGAGTGAGGGACAGGCTGGCTCAGGGGGTGGCAAATGGGACGCCAGGTGTTTCCCCTCTGGCGGATGCTGGCTCCTGGCCGCTCTGTGACACTTTCCTTTGCTTTCCCAGAAGCCCTGTCGTGGCCCCCGGCCCTCACTGGGGGACTGAGTGCACTGGGGGCCTTGCTGCTGCTCTCTAATGCTACTCTCCTCACCTGCCTGTTCAGACGGCACCAGACCTGGGCAGGTAATTCCCCTCTCCCCTGGACCAGGGCACTGCCCTGGGGAAGCTCACAGCACCAAACAGTCTCCCCTCAATGAGGCCCAACCTGGGCTGATCCTTGCTGTTTTCTGGTTCTGACTGCAGGTGTCCGGGAGGAGGCGAAGGAGAGGTGAGTGTCAGGGGCAGGGCACATGAGGGGCAGGCAGTTCTGTGCATCCTGTCACACTATGACACCCTAACACAGACACACGGCCCTCCCAGCTCCCACCGCTAGACCCCCCCCTTCCTCTTCCAGAGCTGGGGAGAGGATCTAGGCATCCTTGCTCCCACCCTTTGCCTTTCAGGAGGAAGCCCAGTGCTGGGAATGACTACAACTTGGGGGAAGCAGTGAATCCAGCAGCATGGCAGACACTCCTGGACAGTTACTCAGAAAGGAGTGCATCCTCTGGGGTGAGAGGATGAGGGAGTGGGGCGGGTGGGGAGATCAGCAGGAGCGTCGTGCTGCTGGGAGTGGGGCATGCTGCGGAGGCAGGTCGAGGGACTTAGCAGGGGTAGGGGCTCAGTATGCGGTGTTGTGCTGGAGGGACCTCAGCAGAGGGCGCTGTGCTGCAGGGAGCAGGGCAGGGATTCAGCAGGGGGCGCTGTGCTGTGGGGAGCATGACGGGAGGGCTCAGCAGGGGGCTTAGCAGGGGGTGCTGGGCTGCAGGGAGCAGGGTGGGGGCTCAGCAGGGGGTGCTGGGCTGCGGGGAGCATGGTGGGAGGGCTCAACAGGGGGTGCTGGGCTGCGGGGAGCAGGGCAGGTGCTCAGCAGGGGGTGCTGGGCTGCAGGGACGAGGGTGGGGGCTCAGCAGGTGGCACTGGGCACGGGCTCAGCAGGGGGCTGTGCTGCTGGGAGCAGGATGGGGGGCTCAGCAGGGGGCAGGGCAGGGGCTCAGTAGGAGGTGCTGTGCTGCAGGGAGCGGTGGGGGGCTCAACAGGGGGCACTGTGCTGCAGGGAGCAGGGGGGCTCAGTAGGGGGCGCTGTGCTGCAGGGAGCCGGGTGTGGGGCTCAGCAGGGGGCTTATCATGGTGTGCTGTGCTGCAGGGAGCAGGGTGGGGGGCTCAGCAGGGGGCACTGTGCTGTGGGGAGCAGGGCTCAGCAGGGGGTGCTGTGGTGCGGGTAGTACGGTGGGGGGCTCAGCAGGGAGCTGTGCTGTGGGGAGCAGGGCTCAGCAGGGGGTGCAGTGCTGCGGGGAGCAAGGTGGGGGGCTCAGCAGGGAGCTGTGCTGTGGGGAGCAGGGCTCAGCAGGGAGCTGTGCTGTGGGGAGCAGGGTAGGGGGCTCAGCAGGGGGCTGTGCTGCAGGGGGGCTCAGCTGACAGGTGAGGGTTGGGTCTGGCCTGGCGGGGAAGGAAAGATGCCAGGGTTGGGGGTTACGGGGCACGTGCACTAGCAGAAAAGGAGCAGGGTCAGGCAGTCATAGAAGGGGATGTGGGAGCCAGAACTCCTGGGTTCTCTTTTTAGGGGCTAGTGTTCCCTTAGCATGTGACAGGGTCTCTTTGTGGCTCCCCTGTAGGGCAGTTCCATGGGCATCCTGGCAAGATACGTGCCCAGCCGTGAGTATCAACCCCAGCTGCCCCCACACCCCGAAAGAGCCGAGGGGGAGACAGATGCCAGCACCACAGGTGGGTGTGAGGTGTCAGAACTGGTGCCCCCTAGAGGGGACAGCATCCCTGCCCCATTCCCTGCCCCCCAAGTCTGGGAGTCCCCACCCTGGGGCTGAATCAGATCCAGCACCTCCTAGAGGGGAAAGGCTCCGTAGTCCTTTGCTGTGATCCACCCACAGGTCCTTCTGCCATTCCGGACTCTGGGTTCCCTGCACGCTGGCTCAGCCCCTTGGGTCCCCATGAATACGAGGATGTGATGGAGCCTGGGGTCTATGAGGAACTGGGGGCACTACACCTGCGAGCTGCTGCCCCACTGTCCCCAGGGGCACTACCCTGCCAGGATGATGTGGTGAGTGGCCGTCCGCCCAGCTTCAACAGGACTTCTGGGTTCTGACGCTGCTTCAGGGAGGGGAGTGGTGTGTAGTGGTCAGAGCAAGGAGTCAGGACTCCTGGGTTCCCTGCCTGGCTCAGCAAGGGATTGGCATGACAAGCTCTCTCTCTTCCCAGGGCACATATCCATGGAGGGGCTGGTCCCTGGCTGGCTCTGAGGAACCCCTGAGGATCTACGACCAAGTGGCAGATACCCCATGCCCTGGGGCAGATGAGGGGCTGCCCTTTGAACTAAGGGGGGAGCTGGTGTGAGGGGGCCTAGGCTGGGGGCCTGGTGTCTGTCTGACCATAGAATAAACCACCTGAACCCCATGGTGCCTGGACCTGGCCACTGTTGTATGAGGGACAATGGGGAACAGGGAGAGGGGCTCAGCGAGGGGAATTATCCATCTGTCCTCTCAGCCCAACTCAGCGACTACCCTTCTCAGTGACTGCAAGCCAGGTAGCAGGATGTCAATAGCCATTTATTATTTGGGGGTGTCTGGGAGTCCTCTTTGGGGGCCAGGAACCCCTGGTGCCAACACCCCACTCTGCCACCCCTCCCCCCCAAACACCTACTACAAAGCAACAGGCATCTGCCCAGGTGCACCCTCAGGCTGGTTTGGGGGAGATGTAACCCCCCTAGACCGGTTTGCTCCCTAACCCCAGGAGTGGGGCCAGAATCTCTGCCGCCGTGCAGTTGTTGCTGGGGGCTACTAGGGGCACTGGGAACAGGAGTCACCATGGGGAGGGACACTGCTGCGTTAAGAGGAGCAACTCTACTGTTTATCCCCAGACAGGTGAAAAGGGGTCTTGGATAGGGGGGTACCCTCCCCCAACAGGCAGGGCTGGCCTCTATGCCCCAGCCTGGCTGCAGGGGGCAGTGTGGGGGGCACCCTCCCCCAGCAGGCAGGGCTGGCCTCTATGCCCCAGCCTGACACAGTAGCCCCAGTATTATGCTGGCCTGAGCCAGAACAGCCCTGGCTGTCACTGGGGAGTGGGGGGGGGGGGGGCGGGCATTGATTCCTCCCAGGTCTGGACTAGCAGTTGTCTTAGTTTCATCATGGCAGCTGGCAGGAGCTCTAGCCATAGGCCCGGCCCACACAGTGCCAAGGGCTGTTTAAACACAGAACAAAAAATACAGTCCTGCCCCCGAAGGAGCTTACAGTCTGCCCCTCCTCACTTGTATAGTCAGAGCTCAGGGGACATGCACTGAGATGCAGCCACCTCTGGGGTGGGGCAGCTAGGGAACAGCTGCATATAACAGTTTCCCCAGTGCTGAGATGCAGCCACCACTGGGGCAGGGCTACTAGGCCCAGCTATAAGTTGAACCAGGGTATCTGGCCTACAGGTCTCCAGTAACACAGATGCTGTGCGGGAAGTTTGAAAAGGCGAGAAGCACTAAACCTTATTTCTGAATGAAATGTCTCATGTTCCAACAAGGGAACAAACTTGGGACCCCCTGTGTGTGTGCAGGCGCGGGGGGTAATAATAGCAACGCTGGACCCCGGCCTACTGCCTCCCAAGGACAACAGCCCTTGGTAGTACAGGGACTATGAAACAGGCAGCAGTTCTGCTTACTGCCTGAAGAGGGCACTGCTGTGCCATTGCCCTTATCACAGTCAGTCACTCAAGGCTGTTTGGGGACACAGCGCTGTGTTAATGTGGAGGGTGTAGGTCAAAGGGCAGTTGGACACATAGGTCCACTCCACACTCTGCCTCACTCTTCCTCCCCTCTACGTGAACCACTGTGGTTGATAAAAGATCATTTCACAGAAATGATAAGACTGAAGGGGGGGTAGCTCCTCCCCCCCTTGGTGGGGCTGGACACCTGGGTTCAATTCCCAACCAAGACATGATTTCATAGAAATTAACACAGGACCCTCTACTGCCCCCCCGCCCCAATCCCAGCAATATGGGGCCAGGGGGGAGACAAGATGAGGTGTGGGGCTGCCCCCAGACAAGAGAGATTTGGGCTGAGTCAATGCTCAGCAGAGGAAAGGTTAATGGGGCAAACCAACCTCCCTCCCCATGGGGGTAGGTGAGTGGGAAGGAGGCTGCTGCAAGCAGGATGTCTGGGTTCTATCCCCAGCTCTGGCTGGGGAGTTAGGTCTAGGGGGTTTAGAGACGGGGCTGCCCTTGGCCTGCCCCTCAGCTACCACCCGCTGCATTGGCATGAGTGCATGCAGCCTCACCGGGGGAGGGGGTTTGGGCA
Organism: Gopherus flavomarginatus; assembly: GCF_025201925.1. Lineage (NCBI taxonomy): Eukaryota > Metazoa > Chordata > Testudines > Testudinidae > Gopherus > Gopherus flavomarginatus. Next base: position 6,458,776 of record NC_066636.1, read on the forward strand.
GAGTCTCACCTGCTCTGTCCAATAGGGGGGCAGTCACACACCCAGCCCCAAGAGAGGGAAGGCAAAGAGCTCGGCCCCCCAAGGGGTGCAGCCGCACATGGCAGACAGCAGCAGACCCAGGCATCTGAGGGGCCATGCTACCTGCTACTGTGGGAGCCAGGGGGGTCCAAGCAACAAGGGAGCAGGGGACTTGGAAAACCCAGGTGTCCGGGCGGCCCCCACACAATAAGTTAGTTAAATACAGAAAATATTACAGACAACTTTCCCAAGAAATGCCAAATCCTCTCCCCCACCCCACTTCACTGAGCGGTACCAGATGAGTCCCCCACTGCCCCCTTCCTTTGGCAGCCATGGATCTAGGGGGGCTGGGTGGGACGGCGGGCAGTGCCAGGGAGCGGGCGCCGGCTCTTCAACAAGAGGCGCAGCTGGGGGAAGAAGGGGAGAGGTTGAGTTAGGGGGATGCTGGAGAAACCCCAGCCACACACTGTGCCCCCTCTGCAGGCTGGGGTGCACCTGCTTCTGTTGAGGCCAGGCCCCAGGGCTGTGGGGGAGAGTTTTGGGGTCCACCAGGGCTAGGGGGCCTCAGTGGGTCACAAAGGCTAGGGAGGCCTCACTCCAGGTCTCTGGAGGTGGGGTGGGGGTATCAGAGGGATGGTGGAGCTCCTGGGGGGTCTCACCTGGTCTCCCCCGGGCCCAGGGGGCAGCAGATGGGCCGGCTGCTCATTCTCCAGGTTGCGGGCACTGGGGTCAGCCCCCCGGCTCAGTAGCAGCCGCACAAGGCTTTCCTGGCAAGGGGGGCTCGGCAGGGCTGCAGCCATGTGCAGAGCTGTGTTCCCGTGGGCCTGGGGGGTGGAGGGACAGATGATCACACACAGCCCCTGTCCCCCCCATCAGGAAGGCTCCCCCTCCCCTGCAGGCCTGGCTGAGCGCACCCCACCCCCTGCAGCCCAGATTCCCCCACCCAAACAGCCCCCATCACATCCCACCCCATCCCCCTGCAGAATGGCTTCTCCCCCATCCAATCCTCCCCTCCCCCCCCCCCCCCAAGCAAGGGGACACCACCCTCTCACCTTCATGTTGATGAATTGTCGGGGCCCGGGCAGCTGCAGGAAGAACTGAACCAGCGGCAGGTTCCCATCCTGCACAGCCAGGTGCAGAACTGTCTTGCTGCTCTTTATGTCCTAGGAGGGCAGGGATGGGAGAGTGGTGAGGACCAAATCCTGCCCCCTCAAATCCCTGGGCAGCCTGTCCCTCCCACCCCCACACCCAAGAGGGAAGGCCAGGACAGCTGGGGCTATGCGGGGTGGGGGTGGTGGAGGAGGAATTCCCAGCACCGTCCCCATGATATCACCAAGGTCAACTGCAATGCAGTGGGGAGAAGAGGGGGCAAGAATGGAAGGGGCATGTTTCAGGTGCCTCCTAGCCAATTCCCCACCCATCCTCCCCCACCTACACCAAGCATGGGTCAAGGCTGACAGACACTGGGGGGGCGGGCACAGAACTCCCTCCCCTACTCCGGTCACCTACCTGGCTGGTGTAATCTGCCCCCATGTGCAGCAGGGTCTGAATGCAGGCCAGCATCTCCTGCAGCCGCTCTGGGGTCAGGGTCCCAACGCCCAGCGCCTGCAAGGCCTTGTTGTGGGAGATCACTGCACAGTGCAGAGGGGTCTGCCCTGGGGGTGACAAGAGAAGGGGTAAAAGCAGCCCCTGCACAGCCAGCACTCCCTGCTGGGGGAGGTCAGGCCTCTCCCCAGCATGCTCTCCCGCTTTCCACAGCACTCCCTGCTGGGAGAGGCCAGAAGACCCCCCCACCCCCAGCATGCTCCCTCATGCCCCACAGCTGGATGCATCCTACCGTCAAAGTTCCTGGCCTCCACATTGACAGGGACCCCAGATGCCACCACAGCCTGGGGGAGAGAAACCAGGTTAAATTAAATCGGGGGGGAGAGGGGAGTAAATCGACACTGGTTTCAGACATTGTATTTGGGTAGAAGGAGTGGGGTCTAGTGGTTAGAGGGGGGTGGGGGAAGGGACTGGGAGCCAGGACTTCTGGGTTGGATCCCCAGCTCTGGGAAGTGAGGGCTGGTTGCCTGTGATCCCAGACATCTGGGCTCCTTCTCAGCTACACACTCACCATGAGGACGTTGGGGAACCCGTAGGTGGCTGCCAGGTGCAGCAGAGTCTGGCCCTTGTGGTCAGCGGCATTGGCATCGGCTCCCAGCGCCAGCAGGTCCCGCACCAGCTCGGCCTGGTTGGCCGTGGCAGCCACCAGCAGCGGGGTCTGGGGAGGCCGGGAAACCCCAGCGTTAGAGAGCAGCAGAGGGGCCCAGGGCATGACCCTTAGCCCCCAGTAATGCCTTTATCCCGACCACCCAGTGACCCTTGACCCCTACCTTGGTGTGACCCTTGGCTCCTATCAGTGCCCTCACTACCCAGTGACCCTTGGGCCCATCGGCACTGTTGGCCAACTCATCTGCATGACCCTTACCGTCCACCCACAGCAGCTCCATTCTCCTGCCCATCCACCCCCAGAACTCCCCAGCTCACCTTGCCCTTGTGCTCCTTGATCTCCAGCCGCCCGCACTCCTTGAAGGCCTCAGCAGCCGCCTGGGCAAAGTGACGCAGCCCCCGGGCAGCCAGCAGGTGTAGGATCCTGCCATGGGGGGGGGGAGATGTCAGTGTCCCCTTGCACCCCAAAACCCCTACAGCTCCCCCCATCCAGTGCCACCCACCCTTGCAGCTCCCCCAACCTGCCTCCTGCACCCCTAGTGCCACCTGCTCTCTGCCCCTCCCTAAACCCTAGGAGTTCCCCCATCCCCTCCGTGCCACCCTCCCCTCTGCTTGCACTGCCCATTCCCCCCACCCCAAGCTTCCACTAACATTACCACATACCCCCACACCTCCAGACAGACTGTCCCATCCCCTCACCACTATGTGCCCCCCCACCCAGTCCCATTTCCCCCCTGCCAGCTCTATCCATTACCCTCTCTGGGACCCAGCAGCTCAGTCCCCGCAACCCAGATGGCCCCTTTCCTCCACTCCCAGGAGTAGGGGGCAGAGTGAGTTTTGGGATCCGCCCCCCCCAGACACTCACGTGTCCCCATCTTCATCCTGATGCAGCAGCCGCGCCGGGTCCATGCTCTGGATCTCGGCTCGGGCCCTAGCCAGCTCCCCGGGATCCAGCACCCCAACAGGGTCCCCGAAGCTACCCAGCTCTAGGGGATCAGCATAGGGGGTGCTCCGGGCAGGCTGCATCCAGGGGGCAGCAGATGCCTGCGAAGTTGGGAACAGGCCCAGTGAGGGGGCTGACACAGGGACCTGATGAGGGGAGAGAGCAGGGGGGGTTATAGCCCTCACTTCCAACCCACCGCCCTCTGCTAACCCAGCCCCACAGCTCTGCCAGTGCCCCTCATTCCTGACCCATCACCCTCTGTTAGCCCAGCCCCACAGCTCTGCTGGTGCCCTTCCCTCCCAACCCACTGCCGCTGCTAGCCCAGCCCCACAGCTCTGCCAGTGCCCCTCACTCCTGACCCACCACCCTCTGCTAGCCCAGCCCCACAGCTCTGCCGGTGCCCCTCACTCCTGACCCACCACCCTCTGCTAGCTCAGCCCCACAGCTCTGCCAGTGCCCCTCCCTCCAAGCCCCCTGCTGTTAGCCCAACCCCACAGCTCTGCCAGTGCCCCTCACTCCTGACCCACAGTCCCCTCATCTCACCTCCAAGTCCCCCGTGGCTGCCATCATGGTGCTGTAGGGATCCCCTGCTCCAAACGCCCCGGTTCCCACGGGGGCGTAGGAGTCTGTTGCATCGTACGTGGGTCCTGGGGGCTGGTAGCTGCTGGCCGTGGCCGAGCAGTGATAGTGGCAGTCAGGGAAGGCCGCATGGCATGAGGGATCGACCTGCCAGGGTGGGTAGGGAGCCATGGGGGGGCCAGAGGCAGATTCCCCCCCAGATCCCCTTACCAGCCCCATGGGCTCCAGGCACTCATCTGGATGGGAGAGAGAGACATGGATGGTGGGTGCAAAGCATGGGGGCGGGGGGAGGACTGAGCAGGGGGGTCCCAGAGCTGGGAGGGGATGTGTCCTGGGGGGGGGACTAGGAGACTGCATGGGGATCCCAGAGGGAGGGGATGGCACTCCTGAGGGATCAGAGGGTCTGGGACACTCGGGTTGTCATACCACAAGCAGGGAGTGGGGACCCCAGGGGAAAAAATCGAAGGGTATCTAGGGTTGGGGGAAAACTACAATGTGGGGTCCATGTTTGACTCACCCGTCTGGGAAGGGTCAATGGCATCTGTTGGGATCTAGAGAAAGAAAAAACAGAAATTGCTGAGTAGCCACAGGGCAGCTCACCTGATGCTGAGATGCAGCCACCTCTGGGGTAGAGCAGCCAGGTAACAACTGCACATAACACTTGTGAGTGGCCAGGAAGTAAGGGAGCATGCGCCTTGGGAGGCGGAATGGCACTGACACAAAGGGATTTGGCCCACACACCAGGAGTCACGCCTGAGGTCTGGGGCTAGAGAGGTCTCAGCTGTCATCACGACACCCAGGGAAATTGGGGGGCAGGGCAGAGGGGCTCACCTGAGAGCTGGCCACATACCCCAGCGCCGTCTGCTGCCGTCTCTTCTGCTCCAGAAGCTTCTTCACTGTCTGGGGTGGGACCGTGTTTCTGTCTCCTCTACCGCCTGGTGAGGGGAAGGGAACCAAGCACTCAGCCCAGGACTCCTGGGTTCCATCCCCCAGCTGTGACAGGGGAGTGGGGTCTAGCGGTTAGAGTTGGGGTGGGAGCCAGGACTCCTGGGTTCTCTCTCTGGCTCTGGGAAGGGAGGGGGAGGCTAGTGGGTTAGAGGCAGGGAGCCAGGACACCTAGGGTCTCTCCCCAGCTTTGGGGTCTAGTGGTAGGTAGGACACTAACGGGATGTCTCGGCGCTCTACGACCGCCCCTCCCCACACCCATGGAGCAATCGTTTCCACCCAGGCCGGTGCCTACACAGCGGATTTTTCCTTTCCAAGCCGCCCCAGGAGGAAAACGTGTCATGGACCGTCTGAGACACGGAGAGACAGAGGCCGCTGCTGCTGCGGCTGCCGCCCGCCCCGTGCCCCCGGCAGGGCTGCCCCTGCCACCCGGCAGCGTGTTCCTTCCATGCTGGAAAGCAACAGCTCACGCAGCCCCCACGCCGCCCGCCGGGGAAGTGACGTGGGCCCCAGCGACAGGTGGGGGCGGGGGGGCTGGAAGCCAGGACGCCCAGGCTCTGTGCCCAGCTCCAGGTATAGGGTGAGAACCCAGGCGTCCTGGCTCCCAGCCCCCTCCAGCTATAGACCCCACTCCCCTCAGAACCCAGGCGTCCTGGCTCCCAGCCCCCTCCAGCTATAGACCCCACTCCCCTCAGAACCCAGGCGTCCTGGCTCCCAGCCCCCTCCAGCTATAGACCCCACTCCCCTCAGAACCCAGGCGTCCTGGCTCCCAGGCCCTCCCTCCTCCAGCCACTGGATCATGTCTCCCGGAGCTGGGGCTGACGCACCCAGGATTGGGGGGAAGGGGGAAGAGTCAGTCTCTGGTGGGGGAGAATCCGAGTGCCCATTCCTGAGGGGGGCCAGGAGGCAGCCCCCTCACAAGATCCTAGTGCTCCCAGCCCCATGACCCCCCCATCTGCTACCCAAGAGCAGCTCCCGACCCACTCCTGCGTCGGGGGTGGTCCCCATCTGACCAGTCAGAGCTCCCTATGCTCCTCTTCTCGGGGGGCCTCACCCCCCGGCTGCCCTGACCATGTGCCCCCTTTCCCTGCCCCCTCCCCACTTCTCATCCAATCCGTGGTCAGTTCTGCCCTCCCCCACCTCAGCCCAGCCGCCTCCTCCTCCTCCCAGAATGCCCCCCCCCAGCACCGTCCTAGCTCGCCTCCCCCCCGTGGATTTCATTTCCGCTTCCCTCGCCCCCACATTCAAACCGAGACTGAATTTGAGACATTCGCACCCCGATGACACCGACCCACTGGGCAATGAGACAGTGTGTCCTGGAAACGGGTGTGGGAGGGTAACGCGGGGAAGTCAGGACTCCTGGGTCCTATCCCTGACTCTGGGCCAGGGCTGGGAGGGGGAGTGGTTAGAGCGGGGCTGAGAGTCAGGGTTCCTGGGACAGGATTCCTCTACCAAGCCCAGGGGTCGCGCAGGGACGGTCCATCCCCCCCCGCTCCGGCAGACCCTCAGCGGGGTCTGGGAAGGATTGAGGGTTCCCCAGACCCTCCACTCCTCCTCGGCTCGAGGCCTGTCATTGGCTGCCCACTGGAGAGGCTGTTTCCTCCTTAACGTCAGGGCTCTGCCCTAGCAGGGGTTTCCCGGTGACGCAGAGCTACTGCTCGGGGATTCCGCTCCACGCACCAATGCCCTGGGACTGTCAGGGCCATAGGACGGAGGGGACAGCCCAGACCATCACCCCGCCCCCGTGCCCCAGAGGAGATCCCTTTATCCCTCCACCCACTAGCCCCCACTCCCCTCCCAGAGGTGGGGACAGAACCCAGGAGGTCCAGGCAGCCCTTAACCACCTAACCCCCCAACCCCCGTTGCATATCACTGCACTCTAGGCACCAGCTGCCAGTAACAACTGGTCCATAGCCAGTTCTTATTACAGCACTAGTATATAGAGACCATACAGCCCTGGGAACTCCTCCCATCCCACGTATTATAGCCCTGATGGTCTTCACGGAGACCAGTCTAATATAGGTTTCCCCTCCCTCACTCACTGCAGACTTGTCTATAGGGCTGTAACTCAGGTGTCAGATACCCTGTTCTGTATAGGGACTGTTCCAATACAGAAGGCCCCTACACCCGTCTCTGATAGCTGTGTCTCAGGCCCAGCAATACCCGTCCAATATAGAGCCCTTCCTGCACAATACACTCCAGTCTATGATAGCAATGTCCCAGGCACAGCGATATTGGTCCATACACAGCCCCTCTACACAATACAACTCAGTCAATGATAGCTGCAGCCCAGACACAGCGATACCGGTCCAGTACAGCACCCCCCGCACAATACAGCCCATTCTAGGATAGCTGTATTTCAGGCACAGAGATACTAGGCCAATACAGACCGGTCTATAATAGCTGTATATCTCATGGGACAGCTAAGCAAATCTGTATACGGACTGGTCCCATACAAACACCACTCCTTAAAGGTACAGCACCCTGCTTTTATTCAGCAGCTTATAAAGGGAGCAAAGAAGCAGCAATGTGTCTCCTCGAAAGCAACCACATCCCTCTCTTAAAGGGCCAGTGCACCCCACTCACCTTTCTGAGAGCGCATGCCCCCCAGCCGCTGTTCCCCGCGAGCTCACTGCCCTAGTAAGCCCAGCTGCCGTGTGTCCCGGCTTATAGGGGGCAAGCACTGCTCCGCCCCTTGAAGTGGAAACACCTGCTTTCTGAGGCCGGCTAGTGACATTTTCCCCACCCCCTCAGCAGGGCGGGGCTAAAACGAAATCGCTTTCTGATTGTCCCCAGCTCACTGAGAGCCCGGACTCCGGGTTCGGGGGGGGGGGGGGGCGCTAGTGGTTTAGCGCAGGGGGGCTGGGAGTCAAGACTCCTGGGTTCTCTCCCCAGCTCTGGGTGGGGACTAGGGTCTAGCGCTTAGAGCACAGTGGCTGGGACCCAGGATTCCTGGGTTCTCTTCCTGGCTCTGGGGGCCAATGGTTACAGCAGGAGGGGGCTTGGAGCTAGGGCTTTGGGTTCTACGCCCAGTCCTGGGAGGGGAGTGGGGACTAGTGGTTAGAAGGGGGAGGGGCTGGGAGCCAGGACTCCTGGGTTCTCTCTCCAGCTCTGGGAGGAGGGGTTCCCCAGGCATGACATCAGAGTTCCCAATGACCACGTTTGCAGAAGTGACACCGGACGGGCGCACTGCTCTGGGGGCTCAATATGTCACAGCGGGGGCGGGAGATTCCCCCCAGCCCTGGGGTGTTCCCTAAGCCACGGTCCAGCGCCCAGGCGCTGCTGCTTGGTGGCCTTTCCGGGGGGGCCTTTAAATACACGACACCCACGTGTAACCACAGGTTCCTTATGAGGCTACCGGCCTGGACAGCCCATCAGAGACCGCCTCCAGGTGCGACACAGCTGGTTCCCATGGCAACTAGTGAGTAGTAAGAGAAGAGACAGAAAAAGCAATTTAAAGGGGAGGGAGCTGGGAACGAGCCTGGGGGCCTCTCCCCTCTAGGGGGCGCTGGCTCCCATCCAGCCCCAGGGCAGGGGACTGACTGGCTGGCTGGGGGGCGTGGAATGGGGCAAGGGCCTTTCTCCTCTAGGGGGTGCCAGCTCTTCCCTGTATCTTGAGCTGTCCTGGCTTTTGAGGAGGGGAGTCTTTCATTCCTGTCCCTACAGCCTTCATTTGCCCCATTGCTGGCTCCACTACTCGGTCTAACCACTAGACCCCACTCCCCTCAAGAGCTGAGGTTAGACCCCAGGAGTAAGGATAGAGATAGCTAGAGACTCCTTATGTGAACATTTCCCTCTCCATCTGTCTGCTCTAATTAACAGGCTATTTCTGTGGGACACTATTATCTATCTATCCCCATACACCCTGCCTAGCTATCTAGCCATCCCAAGGTCTCAGGTTTGCAGAGCAGCACCACCCTGTGGTGGCAGGTGGAAATGCTCCTCGCAGCGGCAATGAAGCTATTGCCCGTAGGGTGAGGGCGGGCAGGGGAATCAGTGGGGCAGAGTCGTGGATGGGGCAGGGTCCCCAGGTACTGAGTCATCAGTGGTGACTCACCACATCACTGGGGAATCTGCGACAGACGAATCATTGGGGTATTTCCCCCACTCCACGCCCCTCTCCCGGCCCCAGGCAGGGGCTCTGTATCTGTCTGTCCACTGCCTCCAGCTCCGGGAGGGAGGGGGAGCCAGGACTCCCGGGTTCTATCCCCAGCCATAGCAGCAGGGGGGTCTGGTGGATTGGAGCAGATCGCCTGGGTTCTGTTAACAACTGTGCTACTAGAGACAGACCGCAGTGCTGCGAGCTCAGAGACCCAGAGCGGCTCCGCCCTGCCTCGCCAGGCTTTTATAGCAGCGATAATTTTAGTTCCCAACACACAAGGGGAAGTGAAGAGTCATTAGTTGTAGGAGCATAAACACGGCACCTGTGTGACTCAGAGCAGGTCACCCTGCCTAGGGAAGACGCCCACTCGATAGATGGCTAGATAGTGGGGGATGTGTGGGGAGAGACAGTGGGTAGTGGGTGCTGATGGATAGATGAGGGGGTTGATGATGATGGATAATGGGTGTGGATGGGGATGGAGAGATGGGCAGTGCATGTGGATGGGGAGGGATAGATGAGTAGTGGGGGTGGATGAGGATGGAGAGCTAGGTGGTGGGGGTGGATGGGGATGGATAATAGGGTGTATGTGAATGGATAATGGGGATGGATAGTGGGGAGTGGATGGGGATGGATAACGGGAGTGGATGTGGATGGAGAGGTAGGCGGTGGGGGTGAATGGGGATGGATAATGGAGGGTGGATTGGGATGGATAGATAAGCACTGGGGGAGGGTGGGGAGGGACAGATAGGCAGTGGATGAGGATAGATAATGGGGGGGTGGGATAGATAGGCAGTGAGGGGTGGATGGGGATGGATAATGGGGGGTGGGTGGGTGGGGAGGGATAGATAGGCAGTGGGGGGTGGATGGGGACAGATAATGGGGGTGGGTGGGGAGGGATAGATATGCAGTGGGGGTGGATGGGGAAGGATAATGGGGGTGGGTGGGGAGGGATAGATACGCAGTGGGGGGTGGATGGGACAGATAATGGGGGTGGGTGGGGAGGGAAAGATAGGCAGTGGGGGTGGATAGGGAAGGATAAGGGGGGGTGGATGGGGATGGATAATGGGGGGTGGGTGGGGATGGATAGATAGGCAGTGGGGGGTGGATGGGGACAGATAATGGCGGGTGGGTGGGGAGGGATAGATAGGCAGTGGGTGGTGGATGGGGATGGATAATTGGGGGAGGGTGGGAAGAGATAGGCAGTGGATGGGGATGGATAATGGGGGTGGGTGGGGAGGGATAGATAGGCAGTGGGGGGGTGGATGGGGACAGATAATGGGGGTGGGTGGGGAGGGATAGATAGGCAGTGGGGGTGGATGGGGATAGATAATGGGGGGTGGGTGGGGATGGATAGGCAGTGGGGGGTGGATGGGGACAGATAATGGGGGGTGGGTGGGCATGGATAGATAGGCAGTGGGTGGTGGATGGGGACGGATAATGGGGGTGGATGGGGACGGATAATGGGGGGAGGGTGGGACGAGATAGATAGGCAGTGGATGGGAATGGATAATGGGGGTGGGTGGGGAGGGATAGATAGGCAGTGGGGTGGATGGGGATAGATAATGGGGGGTGGGTGGGGATGGATAGATAGGCAGTGGGTGGTGGATGGCGACAGATAATGGGGGGTGGGTGGGGATGGATAGATAGGCAGTGGGTGGTGGATGGGGACGGATAATGGGGGTGGATGGGGATAGATAATGGGGGGTGGGTGGGGATGGATAGATAGGCAGTGGGTGGTGGATGGGGACAGATAATGGGGGGTGGGTGGGGATGGATAGATAGGCAGTGGGTGGTGGATGGGGATGGATAATGGGGGTGGATGGGGATAGATAATGGGGGGTGGGTGGGGATGGATAGATAGGCAGTGGGTGGTGGATGGGGACGGATAATGGGGGTGGATGGGGACGGATAATGGGGGGAGGGTGGGACGAGATAGATAGGCAGTGGATGGGAATGGATAATGGGGGTGGGTGGGGAGGGATAGATAGGCAGTGGGGTGGATGGGGATAGATAATGGGGGGTGGGTGGGGATGGATAGATAGGCAGTGGGTGGTGGATGGCGACAGATAATGGGGGGTGGGTGGGGATGGATAGATAGGCAGTGGGTGGTGGATGGGGACGGATAATGGGGGTGGATGGGGATAGATAATGGGGGGTGGGTGGGGATGGATAGATAGGCAGTGGGTGGTGGATGGCGACAGATAATGGGGGGTGGGTGGGGATGGATAGATAGGCAGTGGGTGGTGGATGGGGACGGATAATGGGGGGTGTGTGGGGATGGATAGATAGGCAGTGGGTGGTGGATGGGGATGGATAATGGGGGTGGATGGGGATAGATAATGGGGGGTGGGTGGGGATGGATAGATAGGCAGTGGGTGGTGGATGGGGACGGATAATGGGGGTGGATGGGGACAGATAATGGGGGGAGGGTGGGATGAGATAGATAGGCGGTGGATGGGGATGGATAATGGGGGTGGGTGGGGGGGGATAGATATGTGTAGGGTGACCAGATGTCCTGATAATATCAAGATTATCCCGATATTGAACCCTTTGTCCCACATCCCGATCAGTGTACGATAATCAGGTGAGGAGGCAAGCGGGAGGAAGGTGCCGACTCCGTGGGCCTTTTATATGCTCTGCTATGTGGAAGGACACCCCTTTGTTCTTACTGTGGAAAATCAAAGCAGCAAGATGGGGTTTGGATTCACATGTCCATGCATGACTCAGTCTGCAGGCGGCAGCCATTGCTCATAAGCTACCTTGAACGTTCCCCAGGAAGACTTCTCAGTTGTGGATTGGAGTCTCCCAAGGTCCATTGTAAGTTAAGTGTCTGGAGTCTCCCCAGGTCCATTGTCAGTTACATGTTTCTTGACTGGGCACTTAATCTACAAATTCCTTTCTCAAGAAGCTGACCAAATGCTTCACTAATCCTACTTAGGATCAAACACTTTGAGCTACAAGTACAGAGCCAATATTCATAATTTCAACTACAACAACGATACAGCATAATCATAATCAGCAAATTATAACCTTTTTGTGGACACCTCACTTGATCTCCTTTGTACAAGATTTGGGGCCACTATAGGACCTTGGTTGCAACAATGATCTATACGGTTACAGTTCAAGTCAATAACGTCACATCCCTCTAGCAGGCACTGGCTCTAATCCTAAGGGCAGGACTTTGGCTGGCACAGTGGGTGGGGAATGGGACATGGGGCCTTTCCCCTCTAGCCAGCTCCAGCTCCCATCTAACCCCAGGGCGAGGGACTGGCTGGCTCAGGGGGGCAGGGAATGGGGCACGGGGTCTTTCCCTCAATGGGGAGCTGCTTCTGACCCATCTCCAATGGCCTTTTCAGCCCTCTGCCTGAAGGTCCTGGTGGATGCAGACAGCCCGGGCCTGATCAGGGAGGGTGACTTGTTCACACTGAGATGCATGGGAACAGCGGGTCGCTGGACCTGTTCTACTTCTGGGTTCACAACTACAAGGACCTGCCCAGGCGCCCCCTGTCCAGATTGAGCAGGGGGCAATCTTGTGTCACGGAGGCAATTACACCTGCATAGAGTGGGTCTCTGGGACCAGGCACAGCTACCTGGCCATATCCCCTACAACCTATGTGGCCATCCTTGGTGAATAGCAAGTACCAGTGCAGGGCCACAGCCCTGGGGTGGGGCCAAGGAGCATAGATGGAAGGGGGCCTTCTCTCACCACATTCCAGTTGGGGGTGGGACCACAGCCATGGGTGCGGAGCAGGAGAGCACAGATTGGGGGTCCTTTCTGTCACTGACATTCCAGTTGGGGGCAGGGCCACAGCCATGGGGGTGAACCAGGTTCACAAATGGGATGGGGCTAGAGCATTGGGGATGGAGCCATGGAGCCCCTCTGCCCCATGCCATGCTGTGCCTAAGCCCCCCAGCTGCCACCCTGCAGGGGCACCATTAGCTAATATCTCGTTCGGCTTCCTCCACAAGCCCCTCCTCCCCCCATGGTGCATGTGGCGGCAAACTCAGGCCCTTATTGCAGCATGGGAGAACACCTGTCCCTGATGTGCCAGCTGGACACCAGTGTCTATGGCAGAGGATGGTGAGCCTATGGTACAAGGATGGTGAGTAGCTGGGGTGGACACAGCCAGAGCTGGCTTTCCTACATGTCCGGGTGGCTGATTGGGAAGAGTATCAGTGTGAGGTGCACAGCACCCCAGGGAAATTCACCTCCCTGCCACTCACCATCACTGTTGTGTGTAAGCAGTGGGTGCATTTGACTCCACGTTATGCATTACATAGCCAGGGAATGGCTTAGAGCCCCCCATGCACCATGGTTGAACCCCTACCCCATGCCACTCCAGCACCATCCTTCTCCAAGACCAACCTCAATTAAAGAAGCTCCCAGCTCATGCTCCAGCTGGGTCCACTTTGTTGACCAGGCACCAGTATCCCTGTCCAGCGCACAGAGCCATCAAATGGCCAAATGACATTGCAAGTCAACCTGATATCAGGCCAAAAAACACCTGTTCAAATAATGTAGACTTGGCTGAAATTTAATATTTTTTAATCATTATGAAAAAATGTCCGGTTTGCTCCCCTCAAAATTAGCTCTTTGCCAGACTTTTCATTGAAATTTTCATCTCAGCTTTTATCTACAGTGTTTCTGAAGGGGCAACTCATGGGTGGCAGGTGAACAAGCCATTGGGGGAGGCTAGCCCCTTGCCCCTACTTCTCTGCCTGAGGCCCCACCCCCCTTCCCCACCAGAGTCCAGAGCCCTCGTGTGTGTGTGTGTGTCCCTGCCTGCCCCCGCAGCCACTGCCCCCCTGTGTGCGCTCCCAGTCCTGGAGCACCCCTAACCCCTGCGCCAGGTGGCGTGGCATGGCCCCAGCCTCAGCACCCCCAGACCTGGCCCAGGCCTCGCAAGCAGCAGTCCCAGCCTGCCTGCCCCAGCCTCTCAGCCACAGAAGAGTGGGAAGGGAACTGGAAGCAGGTAGGGGAGTGCCTGGGGGTGGAGTGTGGGTGGGACCATGCCTGGCTGGGGAGACACAGCCTTTCCCATCCTATAATACCTGCTGCCCATGGGGCAATTGTTGAAAATTATAATCAGTTAAAATTAAAGTTAAATAATCTTTTAAACAGAAAATGGTGTGGGTGTGTGTGGGGGTAAACAAAATTGTTTAGGTTTTTCGGAAACAGACAATTATGATGACTGAACAGAACCATATTTGATCAAAATGCAGATGAAACGATGGATGAAAATTTGGAGGAAATGTTTGCTCAAAGTCAGATTCGAAAGGGTAGGTTCAAAATTTAGCAAAAGTTTCAAATGCCAAATTCCCAAAACTTTTTGGGGAAAAAAAGGGAAAACGGCTCCATTTTGTACCCAGCAAAACAGAAACACACACATTTTTGTGATCATTCAAGTTTTTTCTTCCATTGGCCTGTGCACCTGCCAGCACAAGGGGGCTCTAGTTTCACTTGGGGCAGGGTGTGTCTCTCGCTCTGAGTCTGTGATCTCAGCAGGGACAGAGACTGTCTCTGTCTCTGTGTCCTGGCAGTGTTCAGCACAATGGGGCCCTGATCTCAGCAGAGGCTTCTAGATGCTATTGTAACAAGAGGAGATTGGAGATTTTATGAACCTGAAAGAAACTCCAATGTCCAATAAACACTTGGGAGGAAAATTCTCCTGGTTAAAAAACCAGCTTCCTTCCTGCCTCCTCCACTGACTTGCCTTCACTATCCCCAGGACTATGCTGCCCCCTCCATCACCTCCTATCTTCCCATCTCCCTTGTGCCTGCCCCACTGCACCCTGCATGACACCAGAGCTAATGACCCTATTCTCCATCCCTCCCCCTACCACAGACTGCAGTGACTGGTACCAGCTGAGCCCTGGCCTCATGATAGGCTTTGGAGCAGGGGTCCTGCTGCTCTTCCTCCTGAGCAACCTCGGGGTTTATTGTCTGGCCAGGAGAATCCTACAGTGGAAAGAACTGGGGGGGAGGGAGAGTCTGCAAGGTAAGGGACCCCCCTGGGTGGGAACTGAGGGAGGGGCAGAAAAGCGGGGGCTCTGGCTGCATCACGGAAAACCTAGAGTGTGAAGAAAATCAACCCACTGCTGTGTGTGTGTCCCTCCACCCCCTGCTGGAGGGATTGAGCCCTGCACTGTGTGTGTGTCTCTGCCGCCCCCTGCTGGAGGGGCTGAGCCCTGCATTGTGTGTGTGTCCCTGCCGCCCCCTGCTGGAGGGGCTGAGCCCTGCACTGTGTGTGTGTGTGTCACTCCACCCCCTGCTGGAGGGGCTGAGCCCTGCACTGTGTGTGTGTGTCACTCCACCCCCTGCTGGAAGGGCTGAGCCCTGCACTGTGTGTGTGTCACTCCACCCCCTGCTGGAGGGGCTGAGCCCTGCACTGTGTGTGTGTCACTCCACCCCCTGCTGGAGGGATTGAGCCCTGCACTGTGTGTGTGTCCATGCCGCCCCCTGCTGGAGGGGCTGAGCCCTGCACTGTGTGTGTGTGTCGCTCCACCCTCTGCTGGAAGGGCTGAGCCCTGCACTGTGTGTGTGTCACTCCACTCCCTGCTGGAAGGGCTGAGCCCTGCACTGTGTGTGTGTCCCTGCCGCCCCCTGCTGGTGGGGCTGAGCCCTGCACTGTGTGTGTGAGGGTTGGCGGAAGCAGCCTGCTTTGTGGAGGGGGGGGTGTTGCCAGGAGGGGGAAACGATCAGTTTGGGGGGAAATGTTTAAAGAAGTAAAATAAACAGTGAAAGGGGATAATTGTGTCTCCTTCCCCAGGGGGCAGCAGAGGACCCCAGCGCCCCATAGAGAGACTCACGCTATGAGGTCCGTGAGAGAGGGGTCTGTTAGCCCTTGGGTCCCCACTGCCCCCACATACTGCCTGGAGTTGAGTATGCAGCTGCAGTCTGTGCCCTCCCCCCCATCAGGGTGAAGCTCTGCCCCCAGCTGGACGGAATCAGCACTCCCTGAGTATGCACCATAGACCCCATCCAGATAACGGCTCAGGGGAGATTTTCCTTCACATCCAATAGCCAGATTCTGCGCTGGCACAGGGGGCTGGGAGATCTCGCCCCAAATACAGTTGGGGATGCTCGTCGTTAGTGCATTAGGTAACTGCAATTCACAGCTCTGCAGGGCGGTAAAGATAAGCATGAAACCCAGGAGTCCGGGCTCCCAGACCCGCCCCCCTGCTCTAACCACTAGACTCCACTCTCCTCCCAGAGCTGGGGATAGAATACAAGAGTTTGGATCCCAGCCCCCCTCCCTTAACTATTAGACCCCACTCTCCTCCCAGAGCCAGGGAGAGAACCCAGGTGTTCTGGATCCCACTCCCCCCCCCCCCACATTACTGCAGATACAGGCAGACATCACACACAGGTCTCCTGTTGGGGGAGTGTCCCCTCTTTCACACAAACTGTCTTTCTTCCTGTGTCTCCGGCAGGAAATCCCATGTGCCGGGGAGATTCCCTGCCCCTCGGACAACAACGGCAACTATTGTAACAGCCCCATGGACTATTGTAACTGAGCACGGCTGAGATCCCTGCCGTCCACAGTCCCCTCCGCGCTGCCGCAACCTGGATCTCGATAAGAGTCCACCACTCATGCCCCAGGGAGCATTCACCCTCCTCCATTAGCTGGGGAAACCCATGAGAACCCAAGCGTCCTGACTCCCAGTCCTTCTTCCACACCGCAGCAGAGCCAAGCCCCAGGGCAGGCCCCACTTGTGCCACGGGAACTGGGCATTTCTGGGGCAGTTTAATTGTAGTTTCGATTTTCCAGGCTGTGTTGGCTTTTGGGAGGCAGGTCAGCCTAGGCGATAGAGAACAGAACTGGGAGGGAGGCGATCTGGAGGTCTGCTTGCCCATGGGCAACTCACAGCCCTGCTCCATGCCTCAGTTTCCCTGTCTGTGCAAGAGGGGTAATGGTCCTGCCCTCCTGTATAGAGGGGTAATGATCTTGTTCTCCTGTACGTAGCACCTGGAGATCTCTGGCTGGAAAGCGCCAGACACGGGCAGGGTGTCGTTACCAACCCCACTGCTTTCTTTCAGTTCCAGCCCCTTTCTCAGCTTTAACACAGTTTTTGTCAGGGAATTGCCTTCATTTTGTTTCTTGTTATTGGATAATAAAGTGGTTTTACAAAACCATCAGCTTGGGTGACTGCTGCTGGACAGGGGGGATTTGCCGAGGGCAGGGGGCTCCGAGGCTTGAAAGCAAAAGGAAAAATGACGCAGCAAGCAGCCTTTCAAAGGTTTTTTTTTAGCAGATTGCGCAACCGGGAGCCAATCACACTCTCCTGCCAGGATCCATTTTTGACCGGATGTTCCAGCTGAAAACCGGATGCCTGGCAACCCTACCTATAAGTTGGTCTAATAATGCCTCAACTTATGATCAAAGATGTCAGTTTGTTGCCATGGCTCTTTTGTGGTAAGACGTCTGCTGATGGCCCCATCCAAACATTTCCCGAAGCTGGTGTCAGCTCACGTTCCCAGTGTCGTTGTGGACAAAGCTCCCCCTTAAACGCTCTGTTCTCAGGTCTCTAAAACTTAGGGGTCACTGTTGGGCCATTTATCTGTGACAAAGTTCATAGGCCTCAAGCCTTATGCTAACTGGTGCAGCCAGCCATTTACAAGAGACAGGCCTGTGGGTTGCTTGCATTACTGTCCACAAAATAAATGCTAAAGCTAGCTCTATGGGCTACACAATGCTGCCACAGGGCGCCATGTGACCAGGAGCAAGCCATTGCAGCGCTCCATGCCTCAGTTTCCCCATCTGTACAATGAGGATAAAAATCTTACTTTTCTCTTTTTAGACTGAAAATGCTTTGGGGCAGTCTGAGCAGCACCTGGAACAATGGTACCCTGATCCCAGCTGGGGCAGGGACTGTCTCTCGCTGTGTCTGGGCAGCACCTGGAATAATGGTACCCTGATCCCAGCTGGGGCAGGGACTATCTCTCGCTGTGTCTGGGCAGCACCTGGTACAGTGGGGCCCTGATCCCAGCTGGGCCATTAGATGTGACTGTAACACATGTGGTAAATTGTAACAATGACCTCACGGTGTTTAGCTTTATTCAGCATTGCAGCTTCTTGCCTCGCAGAGAAGGACTCAGAAGCTCCTAGCCCAGCCACTTACAGTATGTTCATTGGTCTGCCCATCTTAACACCAGAAGGGACCTGTCATAAACAGATAGCTAAGGGTTAATGCTCTTTTACCTGGAAAGGAGTAACCTGAAACACCTGACCAGAGGACCAATCAGAAACAAGACTTTTTCAAATCTGGGTGGAGGGAAGTTTGTGTCTGAGGTCATTTCTTGTGTCTGTCCCTCTTGGCTATGGGAAGGAATTTTCTGTCTCCTGCTTTCTAATCTTCTGTTTCCAAGTTGTAAGTACAAAGATAGGTTTGGTTTTTTTTGTATTTACATGTGTGTAGTTGCTGGAGTGTTTTGAATTGTGTTCTTTTGAATAAAACTGTTTATTCATATTTCTTTTAAGCAATTGACCCTGTATTTGTCACCTTAATACAGAGAGACCATTTTTATGTATTTTTCTTTCTTTTTACATAAAGCTTTCTCTTTAAGACCTGTTGGAGTTTTTCTTTAGTGGGGAACTCCAGGGAATTGAGTCTGTAGCTCACCAGGGAATTGGTGGGAGGAAGAAGTCAGGGGGAAATCTGTGTGTGTTAGATTTACTAGCCTGAGTTTGCATTCACTCGGGGTGAAGGGGGGGGTGGAAGAGAGATTAGCTATCTCGGTGCTTGTGGTTTCCAGGACTGGAGACAGGGAGGGTGGAGTCTCTCTGTTTAGATTCACGGAGTTTGCTTCTGTGTATCTCTCCAGGAACCCAGGGAGGGAACACCTGGAAGGGAGAAAGGGGGGGAAATGGTTTATTCCCCTTCATTGTGAGACCCAAGGAATTTGGGTCTTGGGGTCCCCAGGGAAGGTTGCTGGGGGGACCAGAGTGCCCCAAAACACTCTAATTTTCTGGGTGGTGGCAGCTTTACCAGGTTCAAGCTGGTAACTAAGCTTGGAGGTTTTCATGCTAACCCCCATATTTTGGATGCTAAGGTCCAAATCTGGGAATATGTTATGACAGGACCATTGTGCCCACACAGTCTGCCCAGCCTGGAGACCTCCCCCCAGGGATCCCGGACTCCAGCCCAGATCTGATGGTCAAGCTAGAGCACTGCTTTTACGGATGTCTGATCTCCACAGAAAGACTCAGAGGGCTGGAGACTCTGGCCTGTCCCTGGGGCAGTCATTCCCAGGGTCAGTTCCCTTTCTGGGGAAAATCTGCCCTTTATTCCCAGTCTTGATTTGTCTGGCTTCATCCCCCAGCCATCAGCTCTCGCTCTTTCCCTGTCTGTTGGGTTGATGAGTCCTCTGCTCCCCAAAAGCTCCTCCCCAGGGAGGTACTCACAGACCAGGATCTAATCTGCTTGTCTCCATCTCTGGGAGAAACTCACTAGATCGAGCTCCTTCAGTCCTTGGCTCTCAGGCAGGTTTTCCAGCCTTCGGATAGTTCCTATTGCTCTTCTCTGACCCCTCCCTGATTTCCTGAAGCCACAAAGACTAGTGGCAAAAGCCGGCCTCCTGGGTTCTTTATCCAGCTCTGGGAGGGGAGCGGATGTGACACTTTGTACCTCAGGGGAAAATCCAGCACCCCCATGTTCATCCTTGTAAAATGATTGTGTGGTATCCAGTGCAAAGTTTGTCATGTCGGGTGTCTTTGGAAGGCTCATGTTGCACTGAGCATTGTTATTACAGTAATGTTATAGTAAAGTTACAGGTTGTATCCTCATGACATAAAATAAGCCCAGGAAAAAACTCTCCAAGAGCAGAGGGGCAGTTCACACCTCATCAGGGCAAGTATGGGGCAAACCCAGCCCAGCCTCACAGGAACAAAGGACACTGGCCTAGGCAGCAACAAAAGGAGCTGATGGGCTCTCGAGTGAGTCACCCCCCTGACTTTGGCCACTTTGGGACTGTGATGAGGTAATGCTCACCTGACTCTGAAGGGGGCGGGGGCAAAGCCAAGAGGGAAGAAAGAACATGATAAAAGGGAGAGACCTTTGCTATGCTCTTCCTCTCTTCCACCTACATCTACAGACACTACACCAAGCTAGTGAAGCACTGATCAAAGGGGAGAGCCTGGCTGAAGGGCAACCAGCCAGCCTGTGGTGAGAAGCATCTACGTTTGTAAGGGCATTGAAAGTGTTAAGATCAGCTTAGAATGCAGTTTGCTTTCATTTCATTTGACCAAATCTGACTTATTATGTTTTGACTTAAAATCACTTAAAATCTATCCTTATAGTTAATACATCTGTTTTTTTTCCTCTACCTGAAGCATTGCATTCAGTTTGAAGAGTGTCAGAGACTCCCCTTGGAATAACAAGCCTGGGACATATACATTTCTTTGTTAAATTGACGAACTCATATAAGTTTGCAGTGTCCAGTGGGCATAACTGGACACTGCAAGATGGAGGTTCCTAGGGTTGTGTCTGGGACTGGAGATATTGGCTAGTGTCATTCGGTTGCACAAGCCAAGGAGCAGCTGACATGCCGGAGGCTGTGCGTGAACAGCCCAGAGTGGGGTTCTCACAGCAGAGCAGGGTGGGGCTGGCTCCCAGAGTCAAGGATTGGAGTGACTTAGCAAATCACCAGTCCAGATAACCAGAGGGGAACGTCACAGCAGGGTCTGCAGGTTAGAGCAGGGAACTGGAAACCACGACTCCTGGGTTCTCTCCCTCGCTCTGGGAGGGGAGTTTGGTCTTGTGGTTAGAGCAGGGGGGACTGGCAGTGAGGAGTTTTTTGTTCTATCTCTGGCTTTGGGATGAGTGAGGGTCCAATGGATTAGAGTGGGGGAACAGGGAGTCAGGACTCCTGGGTTTCCATGCCTGGCTTGGAGAAGGGTGTGGGGTCTAATGGTTAGATCAATGGGGGGGAGGGGCTTTTCCCTGATAGGCGGCTGGGTGGAATGAGCTGTGAGCATCTCAGACCTGTTCCTAGCAAATGTGTCTGAAGCACAAAATTGACACCAGGGCTGGCTGAACAGGCCATGGGGACAGAGGGGGCCACCACATAAGAGTTCCCAGCTAAACCCCTCCAATGCATCATCAGGGATCTACAACCCATCCTGGACAATGATCCCACACTTTCACAGGCCTTGGGTGGCAGGCCAGTCCTCGCCCACAGACAACCTGCCAACCTGAAACATATTCTCACCAGTAACTGCACACCGCACCATAGTAACTCTAGCTCAGGAACCAATCCATGCAACAAACCTCGATGCCAACTCTGCCCACATATCTACACCAGCGACACCATCACAGGACCTAACCAGATCAGCCACATCATCACCGGTTCATTCACCTGCACGTCCACCAATGTAATATACGCCATCATATGCCAGCAATGCCCCTTTGCTATGTACATCGGCCAAACTGGACAGTCTCTACGGAAAAGGATAAAGGGACACAAATCAGATACTAGGAATGGCAATATACAAAAAGCTGTAGGAGAACTCTTCAACCTCCCTGGCCACACTATAGCAGACCTTAAGGTGGCCATCCTGCAGCAAAAAAACTTCAGGACCAGATTTCAAAGAGAAACTGCTGAGCTTCAGTTCATCTGCAAATTTGACACCATCAGCTCAGGATTAAACAAAGACTGTGAATGGCTTCCCAACTACAAAACCAGTTTTTCCTCCCTTGGTTTTCACACCTCAACTGCTAGAATTGGGCCTCATTCTCTCTGATTGAACTAACCTCATTATCTCTAGCTTGCTAGCATATATATACCTGCCCCTGGAAATTTCCACTACATGCATCTGACAAAGTGGGTATTCACCCACGAAAGCTCATGCTCCAAAATGTCTGTTAGTCTATAAGGTGCCACAGGATTCTTTGCTGCTTTTACAGATCCAGACTAACACGGCTACCCCTCTGATACTAGAGGGGAGCTGGGCATTAGCAGGGAGGCCATGAGCATGGGATACAGCAGTGGTTCTCAAACGTTTGTATTGGTGACCCCTTTTACACAGCAAGCCTTTGAGTGCAACCCCCCTTAGACATTAAAATCACCTTTTTTATGTTTAATACTATTATAAAGGCTGGAGGAGAAGCGGTGCTAGGGATGGAGGCTGACAGCTTGTGACACCCCCATGTAATAACCTCACAACCCCAGTTTGAGAACCCCTGGGGTACAGACTGGCTCAGCAAAGACCCCAGGGGGAATTCAGTGTCCAGGGCACATGAGCTGCGCCTTCTCTTTGTCTCCAGGTGGCGCTGTTACAAATTGCATAGGGGGCCATCAGGGGGCTTACGGTGTGACCCACGTGAATGGGGGAAAATGCAAATTGCAGAACCCAGCAGGCCCCGCCCCCCGAACTACAGCTCCCGGCGGGCCCCGCCCCTACAGAACTACGGGCCCCGCCCCCGGACTACAGCTCCCGTGGGGCTGTGCGGCAGCGGGTGTTCGGGTCCCGGCATGGAG
Organism: Gopherus flavomarginatus; assembly: GCF_025201925.1. NCBI lineage: Eukaryota > Metazoa > Chordata > Testudines > Testudinidae > Gopherus > Gopherus flavomarginatus. The sequence goes on from NC_066636.1 coordinate 6,481,054, forward strand.
CGGGGCGGTGGAGCTGAAGCTCTGGGCGGCCCAGGAGATGGGGCTGCCCCCCGCGAAGGTGCCCCCCGATGGGGCCTTCCGCCGGTGAGAGCCCCAGGCCCCCCAGCGCGGGATCCCCCCGGCTCCTGTTCCCCGGGTTCCCGTTTCCCTCCGTGTGCTCCCCGGGCTCCTGCGGCTCCCTCCCCCGGCCCCCTCCCCTGCCCCCTCGGGGTCCCCTCGCTCCCTGCGCCCCGCTCCTCCTCCCTCCTTGGACCCCCCCTTGCCTCCTCTGCGCCTTGTACCTCCCTGCCCCGCCCCCCCGCCTATCATTCCCCCACCTGGGACCCCTCTTCCGCGTGGGCTCCCTGCCAGCCGCCCGCCCCATGGCCCCCACCTGTCCCCACTCACCATGTCCCAGCGGGGGGGCCAGAGCCGCCGCCCCCCCTCCGCTCTCCCGCAGAAAAGGGCCTGGCAGCCCCCGGAGATGTTACCCCCCAGCCCTGTGAGGTTACCTGGATGAGCCAGGCCGGGGGGGGAGGAAAAGGGGCAGGCTCGGGGAGCGGGGGGGGAATATACGGCCCTGAGCCGAGGGCCTCCCATGCTCCTTGTACCCCAACCCACCACTTTGGGGGTGGGGGGCACAAAGTCCACCCCAGTCCTCCCATCTGTTCTCCCCCAACACACAGGTGGAACCCAGGCCCATTTCCCCCCATTTCTTCATGAGGGCAGAATTGTTTCCCCACCCTGCCCTCCTTGGGAGCAGCATCTCCCCACATGGTCTCTTCCCCAGCCACAAGGTTTTTGTGGCCCATGGGGCTGTTGATTTTTCCTCCCCCCCGCCCCCCATGCTCCCTTCCCAGACAGTCATCTGCGTGGTTCACACCCATCACAGGATTCCTGGGTTCTGTCTCCTACTCTGGGAGGGGAGTGGGGCCTAGTGGTTATCATCTGGGGCTCGGGGTGCTGTTTCCCTGACGCTCTTTCCCCTTCACACCCCACAGAGATCTCCCTGGAGGTGGCCCAAGAGCGGATCCACGACGCCCAGCGCCGCTCCCTGTTGCTCAAGGCCTATGCGGCCCGCATGGCCAAGGAGCACAAGCAGCTGCAGGGCAACGTAACACAGCTGGGAGGCGGCTGGAGCAGCTGCAGGACATCAGCAGGTGTGTGGTGGGGTGGGTCTGTCCTTAGCATGGGGTCCCCGCTGTCCTGGTCACATCCCCCAGAATCCTTTGCTCTCGAAGCACTACCCAGTGGACATCTCTGCTGAGTAGTAACTCCCAGAATCCTTTGCTCCTTGGGAGAGGGTCCCATGGCGAGTGGCATTAGGGATAGGGGACTGCCTATCCTGGGTAACATCTCTCAGGATCCTTTGCTCCATGGCAGGGTCCCACTGGGGATGGGGGATGGGTTGAGGTGAGGGTGGGGGGATGTCCTGAATTTTGCTCCCCCTCTCCCCCATCCCATTTTCATGGCCTTCTCTGGCCTCTGCAGAAAGGCCAAAGCAGAGCTGGTGGTGAGAGGGAAGGTGCCTGACCTCGGATTTGCTGGCGTGGAGCCTGAAGTACTGGTGAGTGGGGCAGAAAGGAATTTGGGAATCCTGCTCCCTTGTGCTAGTTGGGGATGGTGATCTGGGGATCCCAGTCCTGGGATCTTGTGGGGGATCTGGAGATCCCAAGGCAGGATCTAGTGACAAGCGGTACCCGGTGATCTGAGCCCTATGAATGCCAGCATGGGGCTCTGGTGATCTCACTGTGGGATCTGGTGATGGGGTTTGGTTGGGGGGGAGGAGAAGGGAATCAGACTGAGCCTGGTGCTGGGACCTGGAGGGAGTCTGTCGGGCCATTGCAATCAGGTCTTGGGATCCTGAGGGATCTTACTGAGCCTGGTACCTGGATCCCAATAGGGGGAGAATCCAGTAGATCCTGGTGATTCGACCTGTGATTCCTGGTGATCTGCAGCTTTCTTGAGAGCCATTGTCTCCTCCCCACCCCGGTAACCTATCAACCTGTCTGTCCATCTCTCCGCAGCCTGACATGCGGACAGCCAGCTGCGCATCCACTTCCTGAAGTCGCTCTTCGAGCACAGCATGTCTGGGGCCTTCCCGTAAGATCCTCTCCACCCCCCACCCTCCCCACGCCACTCTGTTTCTGACCTGCCCCATGTGTGTCCCTCATCAGCAGGACAAGCAAGGAGCTACTGGATGCATCCTACCAGCACTGACTGAGCATGGTGGAGGTAACGAACGAGAAAGGGGCATGGGGTAGGGACCCTGGGGACGGCTTGCATGGTGCAGAGATTCAGCCACCTCTGAGCTGGGAACAGCTGCACATAACGCTGCACTAGGACAGCTCACCTGGTGCTAAGGTGCAGCTACCTCTGGGAGGGGCAGCTGGGTGTCCCTTAGCACCATGCTGGGGCATTGGGGCAGCTCTGACTGCTAGGGGAGATCCCCCCTGCCCTGCTCCCTGCAGCACAGCTCCCCCAGTGCTGGGCTGGGGCATCAGGGCCAGCCCTAACTGCCAGGGGAGAGCCCCCTGCCCTGCAGCACAGTGCCCCCAATGCCAGGCTAGGGCATCGGGGTCAGCCCTGACTGTCCTGGGAGAGCCCTCTGCCCTGCTCCCTATAGCACAGCGCCCCCAGTGTTGGGCTGGGGCATTGGGGCAGCCCTGACTGGTAGGGGGGATCCTCCCTGGCCCTGCTCCCTGAAGCACAGTGCCCCCAATGCCAGGCTGGGGCATCAGAGCCAGCCCTGACTGCCCAGGGAGAGCCCCCTGCCCTGCTCCCTACAGCACAGTGCCCTCTAGCACTGCAGTGGGATATTGGAGCCAGCCCTGATGGAGGGTACAGTGTCCCTGCCCCGCTGTGGCTCATCCCACCTCTTTGCCCACGCAGGACATCCTGGGTTCCCACCCTCCCAATCACGTCCTGGCAACCCTGGAGCACTTGGCTCTGGAGAACACCCTGCAGATGCAAGAGCTCACCAGCCGCATTGACATTCCCCACGACGTAGAGGCCCTCAAGTGAGTACTGCTAAGGGGTGGCAGTGTGGGTGCATGGTGCTGTACAGAGCTGTTGCCCCCGCAGTGGTGGTGGCCTGTACTGGGAGGGGCAGAGTCAGAGCTCGGGAGAGGGGGTGCTGTGGGGCTTTGGCCCCCTGGTGGTGGTAGCTTGTACTACAGGGGGCAGAGTCAGGGCTCTGGGGGGCTGTCACCCCAGTGGTGCTGCAGTGACCCATGGCACCAATGCTGGGGCTTGTACCTCTGCCCTGCAGGTTCTGCTACGAGAGCTCCCGCCTGGAAGACCTGGCGGGGCCGCCAGCAGCCCTGCCCTCGGTCCGGGGCCTCGTACAGGTGAGTGGGGACATGGGGAGGGGCAGGCAGGGCCGCGTCTGGAGGCTGGGCAGTCCCAGCAGCTAGGATATAGTGGGGGGGGGGCACAGCAGGGAGGGGAGGTGGCCCCATCTGGGGGCTGGGGGAACTTCCCACCCCAGGGGCCTTCCTGCGCAGTCAGGGCCCCTTGGAGAGCTCTCCCTGCTGGGAGACTTCCCAGTTCCATGGAGGACCCCCACATGGTTGGTGACTGTCCTGAGTGCTCCCTGCTGGGAGACTTCCCTATCCCATGGGGTCCCCTGGTGCTGTTGGGGTCCTGTGGCAAGCACCCCCTGCTGGGGAGACATCCCCACCAGCCAGGGTCCCTCCTGCACAGTCAGTGACCACCCACCCCTGGGAGAGTGTCCCCTGCTGGGACCCCTGGTGCTGTTGGTGCCACCCAACACCTACGGAGTGGGTCCCCTGCTGGTCCCCATCCCCCCACTGAGCCGGCCTGTGACTTGTCCCGGAGCTGGAGCTACGGGATGGGCTGCACCGGGCTAGCGGGAGCAGGAGGCGAGTGCCCACCACGCCGAGCTGCAGGCCTTGCAGAGCAAGCAGCAGCACATCCTGGACTTCCGGCTCCTGGTGGGGAGCATGGGGGGTGGTGGAATCTGGGGGTCAGAGCAGGGTAACCTCTGGACATGGGACCTGCCTGGGGGGGTGGGGTAACAATAGGGCACACAGGAGGATGTGGGGGGTTGGCTGGGAGGGGGCCCATAGGTGGGGGGTTCCTGGAGGGGGATCCACAGGGTACCTGGCTGGCCTAGGGGGAAGGAAGTAGAGGGAGTGCATGCTGGGGGGAATATAGGGGTGTGGGGATGATGGGGGAAGGGAGGGAGTGGACAAGTTGGGGGAGAGTGGCGGTACCTTCTGGGGGGAATGGGAGGGATTGCGGGTGTGAATATGGGTGCTCCTTGCTGGCATGTGGGGAGCAGAGACACTGTCTTGAAGCAGCCCCAGGACTTCTGTCCCCCATATTCCAGCGCGAAAAGCAGCAGCACATCCAGGCACTGATCAAAGGCACCTCCTAGATAAAATCCCAGCTCCGCAAGGACCAGGTCGAGGTAAGACACATCCCCCACGCGTTTTTTGTCTGTCTCTGTCTCTCTCTCTGTCTCTCTCTCTCCTCTCTCGCTCTCGCTCTCTCTCTCTCTCTCTCTCTCGGTAGCGGAAGGGGGAGTCCAGGGCCAGGATACCAGGAGGTTGTGGGTCAGGATTGAGGGGCACCAGCAAGGCTGGGGAAGTGGGGCCCAGGGTTGGGATGGCAGAGATCTGCTGGTTGGGACTGAGTGGGGATGGCAGTGGGCTGTGGGGCAGGATCGAGGGGTACCAGCAGGGCTGGGGAAGTGGCACCAGCATGGTCTCCCCCCCACTGTCTCTCAGGTCCAGGTCTTCATGCAGAGGAAGCTGCTGGGCCCGGAGCAGGACATGACGCTGGAGTCGCAGCAGCTGCACGGAGGGGTGGAGCGCGAGGTCCAGCAGCTGGGGGCCGTCACCCTCCCCTGCCTTCTGCGCCGCAGCCTCCTGGGGTGAGGCCTCCACCCCTTCGCTCTGTCTGATCTGCCCCGTCCCCCCCGCGGGTCCTCTCCCCCACAGCCAACAGGGCTCTGGGGCCGACTGTCCTCTCTAGGGTGCCCCAGGGGCTGGATCCCCATATGGGGGGAGCCCCCTGGCCTTAGGGGGCAGTACCTTGGATGGAGGGCTCTGCCCCCCCTCCCTCCCACTACTGGACTTGGGGTATGCAGCATTCCTGGGATCTTCTCCCCCCACCTGTGCCCCATTGAAATGGGGCTCAGACCAACCCTGGGAAAAGCAACCTGAGATCTGCAGGTTGGCGGGGTAGGTGCCTGCCCAGCAGTACTGATACTCTGCTCCTCTGCCCCATGCTGGGGGCGCTGGTCCTCTGCAAGGAGCATCAGTACTTGGGCAGTGGTATTAATGCTGCAATAGTGGCATTGAGACAGGCAGGAGCATTGGTGCTGGGGAACAGGGCCATCCCTAGCTATTCTGGGGCCTTATGTAGCCCCCCCGGGGGGTGGGCAGGCCTCCACGTGGGGGGAGTGGGTGAAGAGCGAGCCCCAGGCCTCCATGGGCAGGGGAACATCCTCCAGCACTCACCAGCAGCACGGCTGGGGCCGCATCACTGCACTCCTGCTGCTGGTGACTGCACCCTGGCCCTGCTGCAGAGCTCGGGAGTGTGGGCGGGACTGGGCAGGGGCCCTGGGGAAGAGCCGGAGCAGGGGCTGGAGCAGCATGCAGGTGTGCAAATTTCCTGGTGCCCTACGCTGCTGCGTATGGGTAAGGACGGCCCTACTGGGGAATACCCATGAAAACCCAGTGTACTCTGGAATGGGGTTTAATACTCTGGTGGGAGCATGAATATTCCCTCCAGGGTAATAATGCTCTGAGAGCATCGGTACCCAACATCTGTGGTGGGAGGATTAATACTTTCTGGGCTGATAATGCTCTAGGAGCATCGGTAGCCTATAGCAGTGAGAGGAGCGTTGATACTCTCTGGGGTATTAATACTCTGGGAACACTGGTACCTGCTGTCCCCAGGGTACCAATGTGTACTACTCTGGCAGGCTTGCTGTGACAATGGGGTCCCACCAGTCCTTTCTGGGGAGCAGGGCGGGAGGTGGGCTGGGGTGTCTGGTGAGATGGGGGATGCCTGAGGGTGGGGGGTTCAGGGGCTGATCCTTGGCATCCCTGACCCAGTCATCCCCCATCTCCAGGTCCCGGCCCACGAGCTCTCCATCCATAGGCTGGACTGGACGGCACTCACCCTGCATCAGGCCTTCCTCACTATGTGCCAGGCTTCTGGCTTCCCTCTCTGCAAGGTGAGATGCACACTTGGTGGAGCAATGGGGCAGGGAGTGGGGATGTCTCCCCACAGGGTAGGAGTGAGACCCTCTTCTGGGGGGAATTGGGATGGGGGGTCCTGGAGGAGGGGGTGGGGCAGGAGCACCCTCCAGTTTATTCTGCATTAAACCTCCCTAGAGCCCCATGGGGGCTGATCGGGGGGGGGGGGGGGGGCGGCAGGCAGGCCCTGTCTCTCCTCACCCCCCCCGTCTCTGTCTGTATCTGCCCCAGGCCCCGGAGTACCCCCTGCCCCACATGGCTGAGCTGAAGAAGGAGCTGCTGGCCCTGCGTGCCCAGCTGGGCTACAAGAACCGGGCACTGGCCAGCCTGCAGCAGCGCCAGGACTCCCCGGGGACCAATGCGCAAGGTGAGATCCCCTCCATGGCTCTAGATGGACAGGGGGACGCATCCCCAGCCTGAGGACCCTTCCCAGGGTCTGCAAGGGGCACCCTCCTGGCACACAAGCTGGCCTGAGGGCGGCAGGACCATGGCATCCGCTTATAACTCAGCACCCCACACCCCACCCCTCAAGCTGTAACTCCTCCAGGCCTCACCAATGTCTCTTCCCCCAGCCCTGGTGCAGGCCCTGCGGGACCGTGACCGGGAGCAGGCCGGAGCCCTGGGGCCGCGGATCCAGCTGGTGACGGAGCAGTGCAGGCAACACATTGAGCACTGGCCCGAGGTGCTGGCTGCCATCGACGCCTGGTGAGGAGCCCCCACCCACCTGGTTTATGGAACGTTTTGTTCTCTGGAGGGGAGAGGCCCTGCCCATCCTGTGCTGGGGGTTGGTTCTCCCCTGCCTGGGGTGGGGGCTGTGAGGAAGAATGGGGCTTGCCCAAGTGGTGGGGGCACAGGAGGGACTTATCGGGGGGGTGTTAGTGGCTGGGGCCAGAAGGAAGGGGGTGGCCTGGTGCCTCTGGAGAATGGGCGTAGCTAAGGAGGGGCTGGGGGGCATGTGCCATGAGGGAGGATGTTTGGCGGGGAGGTTGTGCGAGGGTGGTAAGGGTGGATGTGGGGGTGTCTGTGTGGGGGTGGGGAGAACGCAGAAGGAGCCATCTCTCCCCCTCCCTGTCTGCAGGTGGGAGCATATGGGGCAGTTTGTCCTGCCTGCGGAGCATCGCCTGGGCTGGAGCACTGGACCCTGGCCCTCGAGACCCTCCTGCAGCAGCAGCACAGCTGGGCCTGATGGCCCCATCCTGTCTGGGAGGGGCTGGGGAGCCCCGCCCCCAAAGGGGTGCAGTTGTAGGTAGCCATACCCCTGTTAGGGAAGGAGTGTGGGTGGGACATGCCTATATGGGGTGGAGATTTGGGGGGCTTAGCCCAGTCCAGTCCAGCTGTCTCCTCTTGTGCAAAGTGGGGAGGGTCAGTGTTAAAGGGGGTGACCAGATGCTGGTGGTGGGAGCAAGGTGGGGGAGCGGGTGTCAGGTGTGGGGGGATCCCAGATGGGTTTTGTGGCATTCTGTAATTCACATTGTTCTGAATAAACGGACTAAATTCACATTCAGGCCCATGGCAGGGACTGGGACATGGGGCCTTTCCCCTCTGGGATGCGCCAGCTCTGATCTCCCCCAGGGCAGGGACTGGCTGGCTCAGGTGGGCAGGGAATTGGGCATGGGACCTTTCCCCTCTGGGCCCCAGCTCTGATTGGGCCCCAGGGCAGGCACTGGCTGGCTCAGGTGCGTGGGGAATGGTCCCCTGCTAGGAGGCACCAGCTCTGGCTGCTCCAGGCCGGCTGGGCCTGTGGTTCTGCCTGGACCATCCCGCCCTCCTTCGTGCCCTGCCCAAGGGGCTAGTAAACACGGACTTGTCCCAAACGCCTGAGCCCAGGGGTTTATTCCTGCGCTGAGGTAGCAACAGCCTCTTAAATGTTTTCTGAAACAACGCTAGAGTAGAAATAAGAAGAGCAGCCACCGTCCAGGTAAAGCCCCACCAGAAAAAGCAAAGACAAACTAGGGGAGGGCTAGCTCAGTGGTTTGAGCATTGGCCTGCTAAACCCAAGGGTGTGAGTTCAGTCCTTGAGGGGGCCATTTAGGGAACTGGGGTAAAAATCTTTCTGGGGATTGGTCCTGCTTTGAGCAGGGGGTTGGACTAGATACCTCCTGAGGTCCCTTCCAAGCCTGAGATTCTATGACAGAAAACACAGCTAAAGGTTACAAATAAAAGACTGACTCAGCACACATTTTTTTCCTTTTTTTTTTTTTTAAATGCGTGGAGTGGATGGAGCAACCTCCTATTCCATCTCCCTGTTCCAAAAATCCATTTAATACTTAAAACAAATTATCAACTTTAATATTTACACAAGAGAAGGTACTGCACAGCTAGGGTCAGGCTTGGGTTATGGGGGATTACAAGTATCAGTTATAAGGTATGTACATATCACACAACCAGCATAGATCCCGATTGGGGTGCAGAAGTTTTTTAAGCATCAGGAGATCTTAGCCTTCAGATCAAAAAGAAATACCTTTGTTTTGCAACACTGCACTACCTTCCCTTCTGGTTCCCATTGCTTTTCACCAGGAGCTGCTTTGATAACGTCGTAGCTAAGTGGCAGTCGCTGCCCCGAAGTGACTCCAATGCAGTCCCTCAAAGCACAGACTCTCCACACCGGATTCTGCTCACGCAGAGAATTCTCTCCACCCGCTCGGTTGCTTCGGTTCAGCTGGCTGGTCTCTGGCCTGGTCCACACTACAGCGTTAAATCGATTTAAACAGCGTTAAATCGATTTAACGCTGTACCCGTCCACACTACAAGGCACTTTAAATCGATTTTAAGGGCTCTTAAAATCGATTTCTGTACTCCTCCCCAACGAGAGGAGTAACCCTAAAATCGATATTACTATATCGATTTAGGGTTAGTGTGGACGGAAATCGAAGTTATTGGTCTCATTCTTTTACTGAGCTACCCAGAGTGCACCGCTCCGGAAATCGATGGTAGCCTAGGACCATGGACGCACACCACCGAATTAATGTGCCCTAGTGTGGACGCGTAAAATCGATTTTATAAAACCAGTTTTATAAAACCGGTTTTAATAATTTCGATTTTATGCTGTAGTGTAGACGTGGCCTCTGTTGCAGCCAGACACTGTTGATCTGCATAACCCTGCCCACTGACACATGCCACCTTTCTTCAGTGTCAGCTACTCTCCCTGCAGCAGAGGCAATGTGCCACACTCTGCCAGAGCACCGCTGCCCCTCTCTGCCCTGGCCCCACTCTGAGAATCAGCCCGTCAGGGCGCGTCCCTCCCCACTGATCCAGGCACCGCACCGTCCCTGCCCTGAGCTCCCCACAGCTCCTGCACTCATTGCAGGGAGCCAGGCAGTGCGAGCCGGGCTGTGTATCAAGGGGCAGGGGGCGTGCTGGAGTGATGGAATTTCCAGTCCCTAAAAGTGTGGGGGGGGCCACCAGCACTGGAATGTGACTGCCCCGTTCCTCTGAGCCCCCTCCCTTATGCTTCACCTGCAGGCCCCACCCTTGCTCCACCCATTCCCCTTCATCCCTGTCCCTGCATCACCCCTTCCCCAATGCCCTGCTGTCATAAACAGACAAGTAAGAGTTAATAGAACAGAAGTGCTTCATATCTCTTTTGCCTGTAAAGGGTTAACAAGAACAGTGAGCCTGGCTGTCACCTGACAGAGGACCAATCAGGGGACAGGATACTTTCAAATTTTGAGGGAGGGAAGTTTTTGTGCTGTGCTGTTAGTGTTTGGTTGTTCACTCTGGGGGCTCAGAGGGACCAGACGTGCAACCAGGTTTCTCTCCAATCTCTCTGATACAGGCTCTTATATGTCCAGAATAGTGAGTACTAGGTAGATAAGGCGAGTTAGGCTTATGGTTGTTTTCTTTATTTGCAAATGTGTATTTGGCTGGAAGGAATTCAAATTTGTATTTTGCTGAAAGGATTTTAATTTGTACTTGTATACTTAGGCTGGGAGGGTATTCCCAGTGTCTGTAGCTGAAAGACCCTGTACATATTCCCTCTTAAATTTACAAAGATAATTTTTATTGTTTTTCTCTCTTTAATTACAAGTTTCTTGTTTAAGAACCTGATTGTTTTTTTATTCTGGTGTGAGACCCCAGGGGACGGGGTCTGGATCCACCAGGGAATTGGTGGGGAGAAAGGAGGGAAGAGGGAGAGAGAGGCTATATACTCTCTGTGTCAGGATAACTTTCTCTCTCAGGGAGAGTCTGGGAGGGGGAGAGAGAAGGAGGGGGGAAGGTGAATTTTCCTCTCAGTTTAAGATTCAAGGAGTTTGAATCACAGTGATCTTCCAGGGTAACCCAGGGAGGGGAAGCCTGGGAGAGGCAATGGTTGGGGAAAGGGTTTTCTTTCCTTGTGTTAAGATCCAGAGGGTCTGGGTCTTGCGGGGTCCCCAGGCAAGGTTTTTGGGGGACCAGAGTGTACCAGGCACTGGAATTCCTGGTTGGTGGCAGCGCTACAGGTCCTAAGCTGGTAATCAAGCTTAGAGGAATTCATGCTGGTATCTCTTGGACGCTAAGGTTCAGAGTGGGGAATTGTACCATAACACCTGTCCTCCCACCACCTTTCCCTCCTAGTCTGTCCTCATGCCTCCCCCCCCCCGAATCCCTGCTCCATGTGGCCCCTCCCCTCTAGGCCACACCCACTCCTCCAAGGCCCCGCCCTCACACTGCCCCTTCTCCTGAGTTCCCCCCTTGCACTTCACTTTCTCCCCAATCCCCTGCCCTCGTGCTGCCTCTTCCCCCAAATCCCCTGTCCCCACACCAGCCCTTCCCCCAGGGCACTGCCCCTTTTCCCCAGTTCCCCAATCCCGCATGGCACCTTCTCCCGAGGCTGCACCCCACAGCGCTCCATCCCTGTGCCACCCCATTTCCCCTACCCCGCATGGCCCCTTCCCCCGAGGCTCTGCCCCACACTGTCCCTTTTCCCCAATTCCCCAAGCCTGCATGGCCCCTTCCCCCGAGTTCCCGCCCTTGTGCCTCCTCTTCTTCCTGAAACCCTGGCCCTGCACTGCCCCTTTCCCCAAGGCCCTGCCCCCCCACCAGCCCTTCCCCCAAGGCTCCACCTTCACCCAGCCCTTTTCCCAATCCCCTACCCTCCCTCACCCCTTCCCCCCATCCCTGCTCCTGCATTGCCCCTCCACTGCCCAGCCTCTTCCTCCAAGGCCCTGCCCTCGCACCAGCCCTTCTCCCCGAGGCCCCAACCTCACGCTTTCCCATCTACCTGAGCTCCCACCCCTGCAACACCCAGCAACCCAGGAACAGGCCAGACTAGGGAGGCAGGAGGTCAGAAACCTCCTTAAGAAAAAGAATCTGGTCCCAGCCCCCTGTCCCGCCCCAGGTGTAAGGGGACTGTTATCCCCTTACTAACATTCAGTGGGGGTGTTTGGTTGCTAGCTCCCTGCACTAAAAGGGAGGGATCGATGGCAAATCAGGACCTTGAGACTGAGTCCCCAGGAACAATGGCGAGAGGCAGATGCTCCAGGTCAGCCTGATTGACAGGGCGGGCAGGCTAATCAAAGAGACAGAAGGCCAGGGTGGGTCTCCTTCTCCCTGTGAGCTGAAATTGCTTGGGTCAGACGGAGTGGGGCCACGCTAAGGAGAGAGCAGGGGCCCAAGCTAAGCTGCTGGGAGCAGAGCTGCAGCCCAAAAAGCCAGAGCACAGCCCAGAGAGAGAGACCTGCCCTGGGAGGGGAGCTGCAGCAACTGGAGCCAGAGGGGCCAGAGAAGCAGCCCAGGGAGCAGGTGAGAGCTGAGAGCAGAGTCACAGAAGCAGCCTGCAGAGCAGACCTGCAGCAACTGGAGCCAGAGGGGCCAGACAAGCAGCCCAGGGAGCAGGTGAGAGCTGATGGAGAGTCACAGAAGCAGCCTGCAGAGCAGCCCTGCCCTGGGAGTGGAGCTGTAGCTACTGGAGCCAGGGAGGCCAGAGAAGCAGCCCAGGGAGCTGAAGGCACAGCAGCAGCAGCAGCCGTGCTGAGGCAGTGTGGAGCTGGGGCTGGAGCAGTCTGGGGCTGGGTGTGCTGAGCAGCTGGGGAGAGCGAGGGGGACCCTGGGCAGTGGGCCCAGCACAGGGAAATGCCTCAGCCAAGAGGCTCTGCAGGCCAGACTTGGAGGGGGATCATAACCCTGACAGAGCGGGGGTGACACTGGGGAGAAGGGTCCTGCCACCCAGAGCCTGAGAGTGTGTGGCCACTGCCAGAGCAAGTGTCCAACCCGCAGTGTCCCTGCAGCACAGCCAGGCCTGAGAAGGAGGCCTGGGACCTACAAGGAACAGACTGAAATGCCCTGATGTCCAGAGACACTGTTTGTGATGGTCCCTGCCACAGAGCAGGGTGATGTGTTTTCCTTTAACCTTTTCTTTTTTAAAATTAATTGTTAATTAAATAACTTGTATTTGCTTTAAATTGTATGATGTGATCAGTGGGTCAGGGAGGTGCGCAGTGCAAAGAGAGTACCCTGGAGTGGGGACACCCTAGCCCCTGTCCTGGGTGACCGCAGCAGGGTTGGAGGTCGAGCCCCCCAGGAATCCTGGGCCCAGCCTTGTTGGGGTTACCAGGATTCTGCCAGACAGGAGAGTGGAAGGGGAGTCCTCAAGGGCAGGGAGGCCTCTGGGTAAAGGAAGTGGGAGCGAGGACTCAGATCCTTTCACTAGCCCACTTCACCGGGGTAGTGCAGAAGCCAGGAAAGTTCCCCACAATAGCGGGACCATTCCCCCACTTACACAGACTTCCCAGGTGCCCTTGGGCACATCACTCAGTCTTTCTTGGCCATTCTCCTGGCCGGGAAATGGGGCTGGTGGCACTTCCCGCCCTCGCACTAGCCTGGGAGGAGAACTACCCTGTGGATTAAGAAGATGCTCAGATACTGTGGTGATGGGGAATGGGTTTGTGTGTGTGTGTGGGGGGGCGTATTAGCACCATTGTTTGGTATATGGAGTCTGTTTGGAAACAAAATATTTCCTTAAAGTCATGCCCAAACCCTGTATTCAGCGCTAACCTTGGGAAATATTTAACAGAGCAGCGTGGTTTTTTTCCCCATGTAGCCAGCCTCCGACCTGGCACCAGCCCCCAGTTCTGCCCCGTTCCTGCCACTGCAGCCCCATCTCACCTCCTGACTCCGGCTGGGCACCCCTGGGCCCCTCGTAGCAGGGGGCTGTCCAGGAGAGTGCAGGGGGGTCTCCTTGCAGCCGTAAGAGGGTGTCTGGTGGGTGCTGTCACCTCTGCCAGAGACCCCCAGGAAACCAACTGGCTTCCTCTGCATGTGGGAAGGGGGTCCTATTTTCTGACTTGGGCTGGCAGGGGGAAGTTTCCATGATGTCAAAGCTGGGGGGTGTGTGTGTGTAGAATCATGACTCTGAAGTGGCAGGGCACCCTCCTCCCTCTCCCCGCAACCCTGCTCAGATTCCACTAGGGGCCTAGGCTGGGATCTCTAGGGAGGGAGACACAGGAAAAAACAGCTGCCATTATGGAACCCAGGAGTCCTGGCTCCCAGTCCTCCTGCTCTAACCTCTAGACCCACCTCCACTCCCAGAGCCAGGGATAGAACCCAGTGGTCCTGGTGCCCAGCCCTAACCCTAATGGCTTCAGGAAAAGTTTTCCATGAATAATTTGTCACAATCCTGCATCAGTAATAACTCCCTCTTTAGAATTTTCTTGTATCAATCTTCTCGAAATACTCAGTACAGTATACTACCTTTGTTAAAATGGACCTTCTCCCTAAAAACTGTTATAGGCAGCGTTCAGTAATGAGCGTTCTTTATTATTATTTTCATGAACCACTCGCTTCCAAATGAGCATGAGAGACCCCTAATAACTTCAAGATGAAGACTCCGTGAGAAATTAATGACAAGCGCTGTTATAAAGGACTTCCTCATTTTTCAAATGTTCCCTTACCAATTTACCAATAATGCTCAGGACAGAAGCCAAATGGCTTTAGAATGAAGATTCTCTAGAAATATGTCACGCGCAGTGATCAGTAATGAGTTTGCTTTGGGTATTATTTTCCAGATTCAATCTCTTCCAAAGGATTAGGACATTATTACAGTCACTTTAAAAAGACAATTGTATGAGAAGTTTGTCACAAGTGCTGTTCAGGAATGACTGCCTCTTGGTTTCTCATTTTCCCGATCTGATTTAGCCATAGGGCTCAGGACAGAATGCTAACTGTTTTAAAACTAATATTCAAAGAGAAATTTTTCCCCACTGAGGATCAGAACTGAGTTATGCTTAACGAAGCGATCGATTGAACATGATAAGGATGGAATTCTAATGGCTTGAAGCTGAGGATTCAAGGAGAAATTTATCACCAGCAAAGCTAAATTACTAGTTTTGCTTTGTTTGTAATTTTCAGAACTGCTTTCTACCAAAAGACAAACACATAATCCTAATGTTATATAGCAAAGATTCCATTATACATTCCTCACAAGCACTTGAGTGTTTGTCTGTACTTTTCCTGAATTGACCTCCTCCAAATCATCAGGGTATAATAATAATGGCTTTCAGATGAAGCTTCCAGACGGAATTAGTCAGCGGCATTAATGACTTTTACTTTGTTTTTAACCGATCAACCCCAAATGTTCAAGTCCTAACTGCTTTAAAATTAAGATTCAAAGAGAAATTTTCCACCAGCAGAGATCAGCATTGAGTTATGGTTTGTTTGCAATTTTCACGAACCACCCACTTCAAAGTAATGAGGACAGAACACCAATTAATTAAAAAGGAAGATTTGAAGACAGATTTGAAGACAGATTTGTCAACCGCAATGATCAGTAATGCTTTTTGCATTGTGTCATTTTCTTAACCAGTCTCTTCCAAATGTAGAAGATTGTATCCTAATGGCATCAGGAAGAGTTTTCCATGATTAATTTGTCACAATCCTGCATCAGTAATGACTCCCACTTTATAATTTTCTCATATCGATCTCAATACTCAGGACCTTCTCCCAAAAAAGTGTTACCTGCAGTGCTCAGTAATGAGCGTTCTTAATTATTATTTTCATGAACCCCACTCTTCCAAATGATCAGGAGAGATCCCTAATGACTTCAAGATGAAGACTCCATGAGAAATTCATCACAAGTCGCTCCTGCAGCATAGCTACACCCAGTCCTTTTCCGACATATCCGTGCCTTTCTGGGCTGATGCCATTTCAGAATGGGGGCATCTGTTATCATTTGTTTTTCTGTTCTGTGATGGTCTCTGTATCTCTGTTGGCTCTCTCTGCGTGCTGTGACTACTGGCTCAGGTCGAATCACCTGTTCCTCCTCTGTGGTCCTTGTATGACCTGGGTGCCACTGCACCCCTCACAGTTTTGGTAGTCCACTCCAAGTGTCTCCCTACTGGCTGGACGCTCACAGCAGTGCCTGCCTCCAGGGCTGCTAGATCCTTGTCTCACCTGTTGTACTCTAGTGCCTGCTTTCTCTGATGGCCATCTTTCTCCAGTATCCCCATCCTCCTGGCATGAACATTGGTCTCCCCTCATTGATAGCAGAGTTTTGGTCCTTTGTTCCACCAGTGCAGGCACTGAACTGTTTGCCACCCCATGATGTGGTACTCCTGTATGCCAAAAATGCTAACTAGGGGTCTGAACCAGAAGAAACAGCCTTATGTAACAGCTCAGCTGTTTTCACAGCTGATTCCACCTTACCATCACTCTATGGGTGTGTGGTAGGTAGACTCCCATTTACATGCCAATTTCTTCAATTCTGCTGAAGCAAATTGGGCCAGCTCTCAATGAATACAGTATCCAGAAAGCCATATCTCACAAAGTAGTCCCTCAGTTTGCCTGTCAGTTTCTTGTATCATGCGTTGCATCAGGGCATTGAGCTCAGAAAAATATTTACAGTTTTCACTGTAATCAAGTACTGGAGTGGAAGGTAAGTCTGTGTCCACCTTTTCCCATGGTTGGGTGGGCAGCTCCTGTGGTAACAGTTTTTCTGCTGGTGGTTATCACATAACAGGCCTGTCACACCCTTCTATCCAGGAGCGGAATTGTGTATTCATTCCCAACCAGTAAACTCACTCTTGAGCCTACCTAGAAAGCTGTCAGTGCCCATGTGTGAGACAGGTAGTTTCTGTATTACATCCTTATGACAGGAGGCAGGGACAATGGCTCCTCAAAATATGGTTCCATCCTGCACGCTCAGCTCATCTTTAATTTGGCAATGGGGTTTTATGCCTATGAGTGCTTGGCCTTTGTCTTCTCACGCTGCTAGTCTCACTCTCTGGACTGCCAGTAGCTGGGTGGCCTTTTCTGTAGTGTCTTTGATTTCCATCAGCTTCGCTGTTGAAATTGAGAGACAGAGCAGCATGTTTGTGGATTCAGTGTCCTGAGCCCCTTCCCCCAACTGGCTCATAGAATCATAGATTTTAAGGTCAGAAGGGACCATTATCAATTATCATCTCCAGGGTATATTTGCCCTGCTGTGGGTTTCAGCCAACACCAGTTGTTATCATGGACAATATCCAGGCAGGGGTTAAATTCTCATGGAGTATTTCCAGAAGGGCCCCCTCCATCTCTACCCCTCAAAATGCTGTGAAAACTCCAGGGGATTTGAAAATATTTACTGGAGCTCTGCTCTGGACAGCTCTGGCTGAAGTTAAGCCCTGACGATATCCACTCTCTACCTGGTAGTGCTGGAGGTGCATCAACATGTGCTGCTATCCTCTTGGAGCACTAAGAAGGGGCTTTGCCTTGATTGTCTCTTGGGGTTTCTGGTCTATTACTAGGTAGCTGTAGATGCATTGATGGAATTGCTCCACTGCAGCACCAAATATCCTAGTCAGAAGCTCATTTTCTGCTTGGGCGTGTCCCTGCCCTGTCTCTGTCAGCGCTTTGCTGTCATAACTGACTGGCTGCTCCTGCAAAAGAGCTCCCCCATTCCTTTCCCAATGCATCCCACTGAAGTGTCACTGGCTCTCCTGGCTGGTGGTGCTTCAGGACAGGGGCATCCATTATCACTTGTTTTGGCACATCAAATACTTGGTGGGGACCTGCCCTGTCCTACCCAACATCCTGCCTTGTGAGCTAACGTCTGGGTTCAGCTCCTGCAGCCAGGTGTGGACAGAACTTGGACAGAATATGTACCATTCCTATGAAGTGCTTGTGACATTGGACCAGAAAGGGTTAAGCAACTAGCAGGCTAAATGACCAAAATTCCACCTTTAAAGACATATTAGAAAAGTATGGAAATGATCATTACAACCATTCCTTATAATTAGCTAACAAAACCATGTTAGATAGCGCTTCAAAATGCAGACCAGTATTATTAGAGTATTAGAGAAATACAAATTATACTTGTTTACTGATACCTTGTTAGATGTTAACCATGTAACCAGATGGTTCCTGTCTCTTATTGTATTCTATTAATTCAGAGATCAAAAGGGAATGGTAAGCGATAGATGGAACTTGGGTGTAATAATATCATTGTCCTTATTTCTCTTTGACATTTGTAGTACACTAATTACCCGGTATACATAGGAAATAGAAGGTTTTACTACAAAGCCACTATTCTTCCCCCAAGGAATACCTGTTGTCAAGAGGCTATTGATAGCCTGCCAGAAATCTATACAAGAACTCAAGGGCACTTACCCATTATCTTAGATCTGCTTAAGCTTGGTCAGGGGAAGCTTGTGTCATAAGACTGAGGTCTCCAGCTCCAGTCTGGATTATCCCGCTAATTCTCATGGAAGAATTAGAACAAACTCTAGATATGGACGACATATTTTGGACATGACCTGATGAACTGATTCGAAAAGAACTTTTTGCAACTCAGCAGCTCACCATCTCTGCTATGAAACTGACCTAAGAACTTTATTCATCCTGTATGTATAATGATCTGTTAACCACAATACTCTCTCTTCTTTTTTTAAGAAATCCTAGTTTAGTTAATAAGAATTGGCTATAAGTGTGTATTCGGGATTGATCAGTGCATAATGTGCCTGATCCTTTGGGATTGGTAGAACTTTATATATGATGAACAAGGTTTTCAGTAATCCTCATCATATTTGCTTTGGCTGTCTGGGTGAGAGTCAAAGCTGGATAGCTCTAAGGGAGTTGGCTTCTGGGTAACCAGTAAGATACTATAGAAACTGGTTTGTTGGTGCAGGCTTGGTGAATCTAATTATTAGAATAACCATCAATGTTGGGGATTGTGTGCCCCATTCTCTGCAGTTTGCCCTAATTGAGCAATCTCAGTGTGGCCCTTCCTAGGACCCTGGTCACAGTGCTGTGCCCCTTTCCCATCCCCTGCTCACGCTTAACAGGCACGGACCATCCTAGAACAGGGCCTATTGTGCTTCTTTCCCTCCTATTCCTCTCTTCAGCTTCCCTCTCTCCACCAGCTCCTTGCAGCCTCTGAGCTCTGCTTCCCAAAGCTCCAGGCCTGCCTGCGCTGAGGCTCTACACTGGCTACTGTGTCATGCAGCTCACCCGCGCTGCACTGGTCTGGTTTATCCCATAGTCTGCACCGGTGGAGCAAGGCCACGACAAACCACAGCTGCTGGGGTTTTCTAAGAGAAATAAAACAAACAGATTGGAGCCCCATGCCGTAGGCAATTAGCCACAAGCGTGCTATCACCTGATCACTGCTCATAGGTTGCATCCCTTCCCCCATTTTGTGTCTGTCCATCATTTGTCATGGGAAACATTGGGGCAGGGGCTGTGTCTGTGCAAGGAAAGTGGGGTCCTAACCCTGCCTGGGGCCTTGGGGAGTGACTGTGTGGTTAATGGCTTAGGGAATTGCACTAATGATGCCCCAGCCAGGACAGAATATGCTTCCCTCTCCCAGTGCTGTGAAAATAACCAGTGCTAAAGCCAGTGGCTCTGACTCCAGTACAGACAGGGAGCAGTAAGAAGGGGCCATTATACCAAAGAGCCACACCTGACATCCTGATATCAGCAGGGCGGCAGATTGGGCTGGGTTGGGGCTGGGTTGTACTTCCCTTAGGTACCTGCCAGCTTGTTTCCCAAGACCTAGGCTTCTATCTGAAGGTGGTGAAGAAAAGCTTCAAGCCATGAGCTAAAGGGTGAAGCGATGTCTGCTGGCATCTGCAGCCAGCCTGAAACAATAGAGCTGAGAGTTGTGAACTGTGCCCAGTAATGTCAGTTCACAACTCTCAGCTCTATTGTTTCATAGCTAACGAGAGCAAAGCCACACTCCAGAAGTCTCAGGACCAATCTCTATGGACAACAACCCCTCTGGGAGTATTGTTACATCAACCCGCTTAACGATTCCATGGCCAATTGCAACACATGGGGGACGAAAACCAACACAGGGCTGCTGTGAATGGCATCCCAGCTGAGAGTCTGGCATAGCACCAGCACTCTCCTCCCCCGACCCCAGCACCTGAGTGAAAGCTGCTGAGGACACCATCTGCCCTCCGACCCCCAAGTATCCAGTCTGGCAGAAGGGTATGTGGTAGCGAGCCAGCCATCTTGAAGAACAGCTGAAGCTGAAAGTGGTGCCTATAACCGGCTGTTACATCTTGGCTGAACCTTCCACTGCCATAACTTTGCTTCCTTCCATGGAGGCTAATTTGCACCGGCTGGCCACTTCTCATTACAGCCTATGCTGCTAGGGCCACCGACAACTTTGGGTTTGGCTACAGTACGAAATTATTTCAAAATTATTCTATTAGAATTTTCAGAAGCAATTTTACACATTCGGTCTTTTGTGTCCCCACTATAGCGCGTGAATTCAGCAGAGTGCGTCCACAGCACTGAGGCTAGCATTGAATGTCGGAGCGGTGCACTGTGGGTAACTATCCCACAGTTCCTGTATTCTCCATCACCCATTGGAATTCTGGTTAAGCTCCCAGTGCATGACGGAGCAAAAACATTCTCGCGGGTGTTTCTGGGTGTGTCATCAGTTGCTCCTCCCTCCGTGAAAGCTATGGCAGACAATCGTTTCGAGCCTTTTTCGTGTACAGATGCCATCCTGCTTTCAGCAGACGATGCAGTACGGTGCACCTCTTCTCTCCTAGTACTCGCATTTCGTCTTGTCTTTCTATGTAATCTCTATAAGTATCTACTCTTTCTCCTCCTCTTTGACCACTTCCACTGCCAACTCTGCTCGGCCATCGTGAACCGAGCAGCACAGCTTCTGCTGCCAACTCTATAGATCAGATTGATAACAGCCTGTCTCCTCACTCTCACATGCCTCAAACCTTCTCACACACATGCTTGTGTGTTGGTGGGCAGCCGCTGTATTGTCAACAATTTTGATCTGTTATCCTTACACTGCAGAAGTGGGAACACTGCAGCATCTTTAGCTGGACACCAAAACTTTTAACACATTATTGTGATAATAATGCCAATCTTTAGACCAGGGTTAAAAAACCCAGAAGATTAAATTATTTTTCTGACAACTGGCAAACCCACAAAAAAATAAATCCAGGCCGGTCAAATACCGGTGACCCTACCCCAGGTAGAGCCAGGGTGGGAGAGTTGTTGACAAAATGTCTTATGGAAATGCCGATTTGGGGAAACCAAACCTTTTGTTGGGAGGATTCTCAGGTCTAGGATGGAATTTCTGGTCAAACCCACAGAGACTCTAGCAAAAGCCCTCAGCCAGGCTGATGATTTCAGCTATTTAAATCTGAAATGTCACAAGCCATGGCTACACTGGCGCTTTGAAGTGCCAGTGTAGCCATACCCACAATGTTGTAACTGTAGGGGGCCTAACCCAAAAAGGAGTTGAATCATCCAATACCCAGGTTGGAAGGGACCTCAAGAGGTATCGAGTCCAGCCCCCTGCTCAAAGCAGGACCAATCCCCTAACAGATTTTTGCCTCGGATCCCTAAATGGCCCCCTCAAGGATTGAACTCACAACCATGGGTTTAGCAGGCCAATGCTCAGACCACGGAGCTATCATATATGGGGTGATGAGCGGGGAGTTGTAAGGTTATTGTAGGTGGGGTTGTGGTACTGCTACCCTTACTTGTGCGCTGCTGATAGTGGCAGCGCTGCCTTCATTGCTGGGCATCTGGAGAGTGGTGGCTGCTGGTCGGGAGCCCAGCTCTGAAGGCAGAGCCACTGCCAGCAGCAGCACAGAAGTGAGGATGGCCTGGCATGGTATGGTATTGCACCCTTACTTCTGCTCTGCTGCCTGCAAAGCTGGGCTCTCAGTCAGCACTCGCCACTCTCCAGCCGCCCAGCTCTGAAGGCAGCACAGAAGTAAGGGTCACAATACTGCTACCCACAAAAATAACCTTGCAACACCCCTGCAACTCTCTTTTGGGTCAGGACCTCCCACTTTGAGAAATGCTGGTCTCCCCTGTGAAATCTGTATAGTGTAGGGTAAAAGCACAGAAAACACCAGACTTCATGGGGGGAGACCAGATTTCATGGTCTATGATGTGTTTTTCATGGCCACGAATTTGGTAAGGCCCTATGTATGGCACAGCCCCAGTGGGGACTCTGGCCACTGCGCTGCAGTGTCAAATCTCTTCCCTTCTGGCCCAATGGCTCCATGTTATTTATACCAAGAGGAACAGCTCCAAGAGGAAAGAACGAGAGACTGACACTATCCCTGTAGCTCAGAACTCTCTCCACAATCAGACAGAGCAAGGGCCCCCAGGCATGGGCTCTGACCATTGTCCAGCCCAGTAGAGCGCTTTCTCTTTCAAATTTTTTGTGAAATATTGGGCAAGGCCCTATTTTTGCTCCCACATGGAATGCAAACCTGGTCAGACCCTGCAGTTTTCCCTCAGCACCCTTGTTTTTCGACCAGTCCTCGTTGCAATGTTGTTAAAGCTGCAGCTATGTCTGGCAGACAGCCGGGAACTGGGCACAGTCTCCTCTTGGAATGAGAGACTGGAGGGAGCTGCAAGGGCAAACCCAGGAACAACTGATCTCCAATGCCTGTTACTCCCCATTCCCGATCACCCATCTATCCCCTTCGCAGTCTCCAAACCCCAGCACCCAGATCCCTCTCATCCCCTTCACAACCCCCCCATTAGCAACCCTCCTGCTCCTTTCTATTTCCCATGCCTGTATGACCGATCACCTCAACACACCACTCCTTCTCCAGCCCAACCTCTCCCCGCCCCCTGGGTCCTCTGCCTCCCAGTCATGGACTGCAAAGGTCAATCGCCCTGGGTCCAGACCCTTCCTTACAACCCCCTTGCTCACAGCCAGACAATTATCACTGCCCAAAGGAATGGCCACCCTACCTGGATCCCTGGTGCAATAGCCTGGGGACCATGTAAATGACTGGCACTAGGTCCCTCCCTCACATAGATCTCTGGTGCACTCCCATGTGGATGCCTGGCATGCTGCTCTGGGGGGCCCCTCCCCAACCAGGGGGTGCACTGGCCTTTGTCCTGCATGGGTCTCTGGCACACTGCCTCAGGCGCCCCCTCTCCCCAACATGGGTTTCTGGCATGCTAGCCCCTGTTCCACCTGGGTCCCTGGTGTGCTGCCCCAGGAGCCCCCTCCCCCACACAGATCCCTGGTGCGCTGGCCCCTATCCTGCATGGGTCCCTGGCATGCTGCCCCAAGGCCCTACCCCCCCGTGGATTCTCTGGTGTGCCACAAGGTAGGAGCTGCGACTGAAGCAGCAGCCGCACTGGTAGGGGCGCTCGCCCATGTGGGTGAGCTGGTGCTGGAAGAGCATGGCGCGGGCGCCATAGCTCTTCCCGCAGGCATGGCACTTGCAGGGGCGCTCGCCTGTGTGGATGTGGTAGTGGGTGATGAGGGTGCCATTCTGCGAGAAGCTCTTCCCACACTCGGTGCCGCGGAAGGGCCGCTGCCCGGTGTGGGTGCGCAGGTGCTGGATGAGGTTGGAGCTGCCGCTGAACTGCTTGCCGCACTCCCCACATGGGCAGGGCCTCTCGCCCGTGTGCACCCGCTGGTGCTTGTGCAGGTCCGAGCTCTCAATGAAGCGCTTGCCGCACTCCCCACACGGATAAGGCCACTCGCCCGTGTGGATCCTCTGATGCCAGATCAGCACTGAGCTCTCGAAGAAGCTCTTCTTGCACAGTGGGCACTGAAAAGGCTTGTCCTCCTCACCTGTGCCCTGTGGCCGGGCATGGCGCGAGTGCCGGGCAAGGCCAGCATGCCACCCCAGCCTCTCCCCCCGCTGCAGGATCTGCTGCACAATGAGGTCCTGCAGCTTCCTGACACCTCCTCTCCCATGGCAGGGACGGTCTCACTGTATGTCTGGGCAGTGCCTGGCACAACAGGGCCCTTATCTCAGCTGGGGCAGGGACAGACCCTCTGTGTGTGTCTGGGCAGCACTCAGCACAATGATGAGGGTCTCTGTGCCACCATAACACAACATACAAATAATGCTTAATATTCAGCCCGTTGGTTGATTCCCTGTGCATGGGGATGGGGCAGCTGGCAAAGGAACCTGCCTAAGCGTGTTGTTTTTAGCTAAGCTGATGAAGCCTCCAGCAAATGCCAGGGATGGCTGAGCTTGCGGGCAGGACCTGGTCTGGCACTCAAGAGAGCAACGCTGGCTTCCTGCCTCTGCAACATGCTCCCAGCGTGATCGTGAGCTCCCTGAGTGGCCAAAGGGGTGATGATCCTGCTATGTGTGCAGGCCGGGAGCCCGTCAGAAATGGGACTATGTCACAGCCCAGCCAGCAGGGCCCAGAGCCTGGCTGGGGTCTCTAGGCACTAGCTCACTACTAACCACTGGTCAGTCCCTGTGCTCAGGAGCGGGGTGCCCAGGCCTTGCTGGGCCTGTAGCCCCCTAGCTGAGTCCTCCCCCTGTGCAGTGTGGGGCAGAGAGGGAACTGGCCCCAGCCCCTTCAGGTTTTGCTCTCCCTGGCCCTGGCCCTGGCCCTGGCTCTTTGCTCCTGACCCCTCTGCAGAGCAGGCTGAAGGGGAGGGGATGTACCCACTCCCAAACTGTACACCCTTAAAATAAAAGCCAGTGTGATGTCACCTCCCTTCATCCCCAAACCACCTCATGTCCCGTGCTCTGCACCTGCCTAGCGACAACCAAGCCCATCACAGGACAGAGCCCAGCTTGGTGCCAGGGGCCAAAGGGGCTGGATTTGGTTCCCAGTTCCCATGCACTGGCCAAGCACCAAGGCAGGGGATGCCCTGTGCTGGCATCACAGCAGCTTCACTCCATTTTCTGATGAGGCAGCAGGGCACATGGCAGTGCTCAGCGTCCCACTGGCCCTGCCCACACTACGCCCACTCTGCCCGCTGGGGTCCCAGCCTTTCCGACCATCACGGCTAGTCACAGAGCAGGTCTGTCTCACTGCTCCCCTCCACAGCCACCGCTAGGGGTGTCCATCTCCTCAGGGTCCTGGGGATCCGGGACAAGCACCTCGGCCCCTCCTTCCAGCCAGAAGACATCATCTGGGCCATGGGCGGAAAATCCTGTTTGAGGAAAGAGAGCAGGGGAGCTCACAACATGCCACTGAGAGCTGGTCCCACAGCTGGACACATCCCACAGGGCAGGGCACACCCCACTTGGTGGGAAGTTCCCCACATGCAGGGCAGACTCCGCGGAGCAGGACAGACTCCCCAGGGCAGGATGGTGCACAGTAGTCCATAACTCCAGCTGCACTGGGAACATCGTCACCCAGCCCAGTGCCAGAGCCAGGTTCCTTTCTTCTCTAGGCACAGGACAAGGATCCAGGTTCCTCCCTCCCCACAACATTGTGGACAGAACAGGGATTGTGTGGCTCCTCACCCAGTCAGGGCCGGTGCAAGGATATTTTGCGCCCTAGGCGAAACTTCCATCTTGCGCCCCCCACCACCAAAAAATCACATACATTATACACAATACATGGTCACGAAATTGTGCCCCAGACCTTTTTTTTTAATCTGCCATGAGGCTGCATCAACTGTAAACGAAAAAAAATGAAATTTTATTCCTATCAGTCCTTTTTCTTGTTCACTATTAAAAGTAAAGGCTAGAGAATGCATGTCACTTACTATAATTAACTATTTGAATGTCATCAACTGTTTGACTTAAATATTGATTAAGAGATCAAGATGACTTTCCCTTAAAATTAAGCGATGTTGATTGTAATCAGAAATACACCTTTTTTAGTCACGTATACGTCCTTCCTTCATATCAAAATCTGACTGGGAGTGCTGCGGAACCCATTCTGCCTAACTCGCCATGCACCTCCAAATGATTAAAAACATCAAATGGTACAAACTCAATTTGAATGAAAAATTCCATTTTCTAATTAAATAGGTCACACACAGTCAAATGGTTGCCAAGTGCTCTCTGTGGTGGTATGTTCATCTGCTCTAAATGCCTACTAACTTCCCTGTGAAAATAATCTTTGACTTTGATCCAATGAAAGCAGGATGGAAAAGCGTCCCCCCCAGAAGACCTAAGACACGATGGCTGGATGACATAAACAGACACCTGTCCCTCACAGGCACTACCTCATAACATGCCAGTTGTGCTCAGGACAGAACATCACAGAGGAATATTATGCATTCAGTGGTCTCTACACTGGCCAAGCAACAGCACGACAACTAACCTAACCAGTCCATCCAACTTTTTTGACTGCTTCTTGGGCACTGGTGAGGGGTAGCGGTGCCAGACTGAGCCCGGTGATGGGTGCAGTACAAGTCCACAAACTGAGGCAAGGTGCTGGGCCTAGAGTCCTGCTGAGACTGCTGTCCTGCACCAAGTGGAGCACAGCCTCCATGAGGAGAGAACTCAAATAAATATCACGCTCCTTCTGCAGGATTCCCCCAAGCACTTCTTCAGGCAGCTGCTATGGGGGTCACTCACAGGCTTAGGCCTGCCTGTTGCAGGCAAAACACAGCAGCAGGGCTTAAAACTCAGACAGGTTCGCCCAGAGGATTCAGGGGGCCTTGGGAAAAGCAAAATTGGGGGCCCCTTCCATAAAACATTTGCAATACTATAGTAACATGTATTAGGAAATGTAAAAAATAACTAGTGAAATACATTCAAAAATTAACTTGTAATAATTTAAAAATACACTAAATACATTATTTAAAAACATTCAAAGCTGTAATGGTCTGTATACATTTGCAATTATATAATGGGCAGATGGATGATTGTGATGGTTGGTACCAATGGCTTGTCGCTGCCTGGGGGTGGTGCTGTTGTTGCCCAGGGCTGGGTGGGGAGCTGGGCTCTGGGTTCAGGGGTGCCCAGTTCACAGGGGCTGGGCTCAGGGATGTGGGGAGATGGGGTCAGGGTCGTGTCCAGCTCAGAGGGGCTGGACTCGGAGCTGGGGGTCAGGGCTGTGGGGGATGGGGTCAGGGGGGTGCCTGGGGGCACTGGGGCAGCTCAGCTCTGCAGGCTGCTGTTCTCTGGAGCAGCCCACATACAAAGGGAGCAGGAGCAGGGACCAGCCAAGGACCAAGGGGGCAGGAGCACAGGAGCCTGAGGGCGAGCTGTGGGGAAGCACTTGCTTACCTTGCCCAGCACATGAGCGTCAGGGTCTTCTTTCTTCCTCCACTCCACCAGACCACCGCTGAGGCTCTTTTCTTCTCCTTGCCCCTCGCTGGGGCTGACGTGGAGGCTGAGCCCCCGCTTTCCTCCAGAAGCCCTTGTGTCGCGCCATCGCAGGGCTCCTACCACATGCGCTAAGCAGAGCTGCGCAGCTCTGCCCAGGTCCCCCCGCAATGAGAAAAATTGCACAGGCTGGAGCCCCTGCTCTGGGAGGGAGAGGGATTCTGATTTCTGAGCCTCTGCCTGCAGCTCAGGGATTCCCCTGGGTCAGCGTGCGGCGGCAGCCTGAACCTCTGGGCAGTCGCAGCTGCGCCCTGACCCAGGGGACCCCTGGGATGCCGGCTGCCACCAGCAGCAGCGGCCAGTCAACCATTTAAAAAAAAATTGGGGGGTGCTTTTCGGCGCCCCTAAATGTCGGCACCCTAGGCAACCGCCTAGTTCACCTAAATGGTTGCACCAGCCCTGCACCCAGTGAGCCATGAATTGCCAGTGTGGCGTTCCTCTGCTTGTCCTCCTTCCCGGGCATCTCCTCAGAGGTACACACGTCCTCCGCCTTCAAGGTCACTGGGGCCTGGAACATGCAACCCTCACTCAGCACCCGCTGGTCCTGGGACCATTCCCCACCCGTCGCCTCCAGGGACCATCTCCTGCCCTGCAGCTGGTCTGGCAGTCCCTGACACCTGCTGAGCTCATCATTCATCCAGGCCTGCCCCGAAGGGGGGTGGTTCCCCACTGACTGTGTCTCCTCCCTTAGGGCAGGCCTGGTTGGCTGGTCTTGCTCCTCCGTCTTCACCTGCTCGGGCAGAGATGCTTCCTGCTCTGTGCCCATCTTCGATCTTGGGCTGGGCTGGAATCCCAGCCCTGGCCTGTGCTCCAGCTCCCTTGGCCCTGTACGGCAAATGATGTCCAGCTCCGCTCCTGAACCTCCGTCCCTAGCACCGATGGGTGTGGGAGGCTGTGGTAGGGGGTCTCCGTGCCACGCCACTCTGGCAGATGGCCGGCAGACAAACCTGTCCACATTTTTTTTTTGCAGCCAGACTAAGGTAAACCCCTCACCCCAAGTGCCAGGCCCTTCCCAAAGCCAGAGGCGGAGACAGCCCCTGCCCTGAGGGGTACCAGAAGAAAGGCAAAGGATAGTATGTGTGGCAATCAGCATGCACCACACCCATTCCAAGCCGATCTTTCTCAAGGCACTGGGGGTCTGAGCTAGGGGGAGCAGGACGAGGAAGGAAGGTGCTGTGGAGTGGAGGGTGGTGGCTGGTTCTCCACAGAGAGAGCAAAGGGACGTTCACCAGGCTGCGGGAGCAGAGGCTGTATGGTCAAGGCAATGAGGTGGAAGTTCAGGGCTGGACAGGGCAGCGACAGTGGGGGTGTCTGATGGGGAGGGAGAAGTGGGACAGGGAGCCCATGGGGCCCTCATGATGCATCAACACCCCCCACCAGGGCCAGCGTTTACCGAAGGGGAAAGACGCCTTTGACCCCCAGTAACCAGGCTTGGAGCCACTCCAACTGCGTGGCTGAGTCAGGCAGGCGGAGCGGCAGCCAGAGCCAACCGCCGGGGGCAGAGAGCGCAACCCTGGCATATCCCACAGCACCCGGGGCCCAGGCCTGTCCTGCAGGAGCCAGGTTTGGCACATGGTTTCCCCACAGGCTCCTTGGCCCAGCTGGCCCTGCAGAGGGGATGGAGCTCCTGGAGAGATGCGCACCAGCCCCTGCCCAGCCTCTCTCCCCTGGGGCAGCACTGGGCATGGCATAGGGGGGGTGGCTGGAGGAGGCTGCCCTTCCATGGGAGTCTCTGCTCTGGCAGAGCCGAGCTCTGACCTGTAGCCACTCACCACGACCCGTGAGTGCCTGATGGGGAGCACAGCCAGCCCAGCCCGGCCCGGGGCACACAAACAAGCCGGGGGGAAGCTGCACCTGCTGTGCGAGCGCTCCCCTTCGGGAGCCCTTCCCCTGCAGAGGGCGCTGGGAAATGTAGGTCGCCGGAATCCCGTGGGAGCCAGGCGAGGGCTGGAAGGGGCTCCCCTGCCTTGTCAGAGGGCAGGGGGAGCAGTGGGTGCATAGCAAGGGGCAGGGTGGAGAGTCCACACTCGGGGAAGGCAGCAGGAGGCTGGGGGAACTTACCAGAGGGTCCCTAGAGTGTGTGTGTGTGCGGTGCCACACGGGGTCCTGTGGGGACTGGTGCTGTACCTAGGACAGAGGGGTCAGGTCGAGCTCTTGATGTACAGACTGCCAAACAGCTACTCAGCTCTAGAGACAGAGCGAGGCTGCAGAGAAACGAGCGAGCTCAGCTAGAGAGTGGCTGAAGACATAGGTTGAGATCAGCAAGGGACAGAGATCAAGAGACAAGGCTAGCTGCCCTGAGGGCTGCGTCGTCAATTAATTTTGGAGCCTGAGGCCTTGGCTACACTTGAGAGTTACAGCGCTGGTGGTGGCTTTACAGCGCTGTAACTCACTCCCCGTCCACACTGGCAAGGCACATACAGCGCTGTATCTCCCTGGCTACAGCGCTGCTTGTACTCCACCTCGACGAGAGGAATAAAGAGAATAGCGCTGGTGCTGCAGCGCTGGGGTGCCAGTGTAAACAGGGAATAATCTTACTACACTGTAACTGACCTCAGGAACCTTCCCATAAGGCTTTTAAGTGAAGGTCCCGCCCTTTGTTTTGTTGTGATGCCTCTGTTTGTTTTGTTGTGAACTCGGGGCTCCCAAAGCTGCTTATCAAAAAAACAAACACAGCTCCTGTTTGCTGGGAATGAGCTCCCTTTGGAACGCCCACAGCTAGTGTTTGCTTGAAGAGTGGGGCTTGAGGAGCGAAGCAGCACGGCGTGCAGGGGGCGTCCGTTTCAGAGAGGCTGCTTATCTGGTGCTTTCAGCGAGCGAGAGAGGGGTGAGGGAGGGGGTCAGAGCTTGCAGCTGCTGACAGAGTGTCAGCTCCAAAAATCCACTCTCTCTCTCCCCCACGCTGTCACACTCCACCTCCCCCCTTTTGAAAAGCACATTGCAGCCACTTGAATGCTGAGATAGCTGCACATAATGCACCGCTCCCAATGCTGCTGCAGATGCTGCAAATGTGGCTACGACAGTGCGCTGGTAGCTGTTAGTGTGGCCACACTGCAGCGCTTTCCTTGCTCAGCTATACGAAGACAGGTTTAACTCCCAGCGCTGTACAGCTGCAAGTGTAGCCATACCCTAAATCTCATTTTCATAAGTCATTTAGGCACTGAGGAGTCTAAATAACGTCCACCGTCAATGGGCTTTTGGAGAGACCAGGTGGAGGAGGGAATATCTTTTACTGGACCAACTTCTCTTGGTGATAGAGACAAGCTTTGGAGCCACACAGAACTCTTCTTCAGTCCCTGTCCCCTGACTGCCCCCAGACCCCTGCCCCTGATGCCCCATCCAACCCCCTAGGGTCCCCTGCCCCCATTCAACCCCATTCCCCCCTAACCACCCTGACCCCTAGCCACAACCCCACCCTTGACCACAACTCTGAACTCCCCTGCCCTCTATCCAACTCCCCCACTCCATGCCCCCTCACCATGCTGCCTAGAGCACTGGTGGCTGGTGGTGCTACAGCCACACTGCCCAGCTGGAGCCAGGCCACGCTGCTGCCACCACCACAGAGCACTGGGTCAGGCCGGGCTCTGCAGCTGCACTGCCCCAGGAGCTCACAGCCCCACCACCCAGAGCATTGCGCCAGTCATAACTATAAAGGGAAGGGTAACAACCTTCCTGTATACAATTCTATAAAATCCCTCCTGGCCAGCAGCACTAAAATCCTTTTACTTATAAAGGGTCAAGAAGCTCAGGTCACTTGGCTGACACCTGACCCAAAGTACCAATAAGGGGATAAGATACTTTCAGATCTTGGGGGGAGCAGGCTTGTGTTTGTGCTCTTTGTTTTGGTGGTGGTCGCTCTTGGGACTAAGAGGGACCAGACATCAATCCATGTTCTCCAAATCTTTCTGCACAAGTCTCTCATATTTCAAACTTGTAAGTAACAGCCAGGCAAGGGGTATTAGTTTATCTTCGTTTTCTCAACTTGTAAATGTTCCTTTGCTAAAGGGAGGTTTATCCCTGTTTTGCTGTAACTTTGAAACTAAGGCTAAAGGGCTCTTGGAATATGATTACCCTGTAAAGTTACTTTCCATCCTGATTTTATAGAGATAATTTTTACTTTTTTCTTTAATTAAAATTCTCCTTTTAAGAACCTGATGGATCTTAAAACAATGAAAAATCAAAGAGTTTTGGATCTGTGTTCACCAGGACTAATTGGTGAGGGTATACTCTCAAGCCTACTGTCATAACTATAAAGGGAAGGGAACAGCCCTCCTGTGTACAATACTATAAAATCCTTCCTGACTAGAGACACCAAAATCCTTTTACCTGTAAAGGGTTAAGAAGGTCAGGTCACCTGGCTGACACCTGCCCCAAAGGACCAATAAGAGGACAAGATACTTTCAGATCTTGGCAGGGGCAGGCTTGTGTTTGTGCTGTTTGTTTTGGGTGGTGGTCGCTCTTGGGACTAAGAGAGACCAGACATCAATCCATGTTCTCCAAATCTTTCTGCACAAGTCTCTCATATTTCAAACTTGTAAGTAACGGCCAGGCAAGGCGTGTTAGGTTTATCTTTGTTTTCTCAACTTGAAAATGTTTCTTTTTGCTAAGAGGATTTACCTCTGTTTGCTGTAACTTTGAACCTAAGGCTAGAGGGGGTTCCTCTGGGCCCTATGAATCTGATTACCCTTAAAGTTATTTTCCATCCTAATTTTACAGAGATTATTTTTACCTTTCTTTCTTTAATTAAAAGCCTTCTTTTTAAGAACCTGATTGATTTTTCCTTGTTTTAGGATCCAAGGGGATTGGATCTGGAATCACCAGGAACTGGTGGGGGAAAGGAGGGGGGGATGGTTAAATTCTCCTTGTGTTAAGATCCAAGGGGTTGGATCGGTGTTCACCAAGAACTTGGTGAAGAAGTCTCTCAAGACTATCCAGGGAAGGGAGCTAGTATTTGGAAGTGGTGGCAGAAAAAACAGATCTAAGCTGGTAATTCAGTTTAGAAGTTCACATGCAGGTCCTCATATCTGTACTCTAAAGTCCAGAGTGGGGAAGGAACCTTGACACCTACCCAGGAAAAGGGGTGTAAGGACTTGTAGAGGGGAGGAATTAGTATCAAATCTGCCCAGGAAAGGGGGGGTTAGAGACTTGGGAAATATTTGGGGAAAGGCAGAGTTCCAAGTGGCTCTCCCCTAAGATTTGAAACACGCTTGATGGTGGCAGCTTACTGTTAACCTAAGATGGTAAATAAGCTTAGGGAGTCTTTCATGCAGGTCCCCCCAGGAGCTTGAGGGCCAGACAGGACAGTCCTGTAGGTCAGATGATCTATCACCCATCAATCCATCCATCCATCCCAATATATAATCCTCAATCCAGCCATCCCCATCCACAGCCAGCCATCCTCATCCCCATACATATCCATCTATCCATCCATCCCCATGCCCATCTGTGACGTTATTGACATGAACTGTGACCATATAGATCATTGTTACAACCAGGGTCCTATAGTTGCACCAAATCTTGTACAAAGGAGGTCAAGGAAGGTGTCTATGGAGAGGTTGTAATTTGCTGGTTATGATTATGTTGTCTGTATGTGTGTATCATTTTTGTATTTGTGTATCATTTTGTATTGGTTATGTACTTGTATCTCAATGTGTTTGATTCTAGGTAGAATCGGTGAAGCATTTGGTCAGCTTCTTGAGAAAGGACTTATTCTGAGTAAGTGCCCAATCAAGAAACACTTAACTGACAATGGACCTTGGGAAACTCCAATCTACATCTGAGAACGTTCAAGGTAGCATGTGAGCAATGGCTGCCACCTGCAAACTGAGGCCTTGGCTACACTGGAGAGTTGCAGCGCTGGTGGTGGCTTTACAGCGCTGCAACTCACTCACCGTCCACACTTGCAAGGCACATACAGCGCTGTATCTCCCTAGCTACAGCGCTGGCTGTACTCCACCTCGGCCTGCAGAATAACGACTGCAGCGCTGGTGATGCAGTGCTGCTCCGCCAGTGTGGCCATCAAAAGCGCTGTTATTGGCCTCCAGAGGTATTCGGAGGTATCCCAGAATGCCTGTTCAGCCACTCTGCTCATCAGTTTGAACTCTACTGCCCTGGCCTCAGGTGACCCGTCCTTCAAATGCCCCAGGAATTTTAAAAATCCCCTTCCTGTTTGCTCAGCCAGGTGTGGAGTGCAATCAGTGAATTTTTCCGGGTGACCATGCCTCCACGCGCCAAACGAGCCCCAGCATGGAGCAACGGCAAGTTGCTGGACCTCATCAGTGTTTGGGGGGAGGAAGCTGTGCAGTCACAGCTGCGCTCCAGCCGTAGGAATTACGATACCTATGGGCAGATCTCAAGGGCCATGCTGGAAAGGGGCCATGACCGGGAGGCGCTGCAGTGCAGGGTTAAAGTGAAGGAGCTGTGAAGTGCCTATTGCAAAGCCCGCGAGGGAAACAGCCACTCTGGCGCTGCCCCCATGACCTGCCATTTTTACAAAGAGCTGGACGCAATACTTGGGGGTGAGCCTACCACCAATCCGAGGACCATGATGGATACTTCAGAGTGCGGGGAGGGAGGTGGGAGGAGGAGGAGGAAACGGAGAGTGAGGGTACTGGGGTGCGGGGAGACACCCTGGAGTCCCTGGAGGCATGCAGCCAGGAGCTCTTCTCAAGCCAGGAGGAAGGTAGCCAGTCGCAGCAGCCGGTATTTGGTGAAGGACAAGCAGAGGAGTGGGTTCCCGGTAAGCGGCTTTTATTTTCAGGATGGAAATGTTTCAGGAGAGGAGGGAGGGTTAGGGCTGCATGCATGCATGCCTAGATGTGGAATAGCCCACTGATGTGGTCTATCACGTCGCGGTAATCGGCCTTGGTAATCTCTTCAAAAGTTTCAGCCAGAGCGTGGGCAATGCGCTTGCGCAAGTTTATAGGGAGAGCCACTGTGGTCCTTGTCCCAGTCAGGCTAACGCGTCCACGCCACTGTGCCGCGAGGGGTGGGGGGACCATTGCTGCACACAGGCAAGCTGCATAGGGGCCAGGGCAGAATCAGCATTGCTGTAGGAGACCCTCCTGCTCTTCCCAGGTGACCCGCAGCAGCGAGATAGCTTCCAGGATTAACTGCTGTGGAAAATGTTGGGAGAGTGTTCAGTGTAGGTGCTCCCTGCAGCAGTTTGCTTTCCCTAATGCACAGAAACCCCAGTACAGCCCTGAAGCAATCAGTCCTCCTTACCATTTCGGGGCTCCTGTGGGTTATGTGCACTCTCGTTGGTACAGGAAAATTATGCTATTGTGAAGACTGTAAACTCCTTCACTGTGTGGGAATAACTGTCTGAGATATAAACAATGCTGCCTCTGTTAATTGTTGCCTTTTTTGCCTTTCCACAAGTGACCTTGAGTTCTCGGCTGCCCGTGTTATCAACAGCGCAAAGACTCCAAAACCTGCAGAAGAAGCCGCGAAAAAGCAAAGATGACCTGCTGCAAGCAGTTATGGATCACTCTGCCAGAGAGAATCAAAAAGTGCAGGACTGGAGGGAAAAGGAAAGCAGGATCCGCCAGACAAACGCAGCAGCCAGGAAGAAAAGCACAAAGCAGCTGATAAGCATCCTGGCGCGCCAAGCGGACTCTATCCAGGCGCTCATAGCCATGCAGGCAGAGCACTACTGCACCGCCCTCCCCGTCCCAAAGCTCTTTCCCTTGTGCCCCAATGTCAGCTCCAAACCCCCTTCCCCAGCATCCAGGTTCTTACCACCACCAGCTGCCTCCAACACCTGGACGTTCGCCAACCAGCCCTGAGAACTACGACCCTTACCCTCTGCACTCAACCCCCATCGCCATGCAGTATAGGCATCCTGAAGTACAGCAGACATTGCACAGCACTCCAGACAGGACTTATTCAAACCTGTGACTGTACAGTTCTCCACCCCACCCTGCCTTTTAGGTTCCCAAAATGTTGTGTGTCTGTCAGTAAAGTTATTTTCTTTTCAATAAATGAATTCCTGGCTTTGAAAACAGTCTTTATTATTGCAGAAAGTCAAAGATACCTTAGCCTGAGAAAGAAACAGGCACTGCAATTCAGCCTAGGAAAAACAGATTCCTACTAACATTGTAACCACTGCACTTCACTCCCGTGCAAGGCACCAAACATTACTGTTGGTTTTCAGCCTCAAATTCCTCCCTCAAGGCATCCCTAATCCTTGAAGCCCTGTGCTGGGCCTCTCTAGTAGCCCTGCTCTCTGGCTGTGCAAATTCAGCCTCCAGGCGTTGAACCTCTGAGGTCCATGCCTGACTGAATCTTTCACCCTTCCTTTCACAAATATTATGGAGGGTACAGCACGTGAATATAATTGTGGGGATGCTGCTTTCCCCCAAGTCTAGCTTTCCATACAGAGATCGCTAGCGCCCCTTTAAACGGCCAAAAGCACACTCCACAGTCATTCAGCACCGGCTCAGCCTGTAGTTGAACCGATCCTTTCTCCGGTATACAAGCTTCCCAATATACGGTTTCATGAGCCAAGGCATTAACGGGTAAGCGGGGTATCCAAGGATCACAATGGGCATTTCAACGTCCCCTACTGTGATCTTCCGGTCTGGGAAAAAAGTCCCTGCCTGCAGCTTCCTGAACAGGCCAGTGTTCCGAAAGATGTGTGCATCATGCACCTTTCCAGGCCAGCCTGTGTTAATGTCAATGAAACACCCACGGTGATCCACAAGCGCCTGGAGAACCACGGGACAGCTGGTGGCAGCAGAGCAGCTGGCAGAGCGGTGTGGCTGTGGGATGGGTGGAGTGGCCTGCAGAGTGAGCAGACCCAAGCAGTTTGCAGGGAGAACTGGAGCAGCTCATGGAGCAGAGCAGCTGGTGGAGCGGAGCAGTTTCTGAGGACGGCTGGAGGAGCAGTGTGGAGTGGCTGGTGAAGCGGAGCAGTTTGTGGAGAAGGCGGAAGCAGAACCCACGGAGAGGCAGGGCAGTTGGCCCCGGACCACGTAAGGTGCCCCTTTCTACCCAGGCTGGGGGGAGGGACCTCTACAGATAAACTCTCGAACTCTGGGGTGGTATTGACCAGAGACTTTTGGGTTGTTGGACTTTGGGGTGATTGGACTTAAAACCCTAAGGGGAAAAAGGACAGTGCCAATGTCCTATGGGGCATTGCACTGACTTAGGATGAGGGGTCCCTCCATTCCGTGCGGCAGCCCCAGCAGAAGCAGTACAGCCCCCCAGCCTACTGGGAGCAGGGCAGGCAGGGGGTGCACAGAATCCTGGGGTCCAAGTGCTGGACGAGGTGCTGGCAGCACAGGCACTGGAGGGCAGAATGAGGGCGTGTTAGCTACTGAGACCTCACTCACACCCCAGATCCCAGCCTGAGTCAGAACCTGCAGGGGGGATCAGGTCCCCCTCACTTCCCCCAGG
Organism: Gopherus flavomarginatus; assembly: GCF_025201925.1. Lineage (NCBI taxonomy): Eukaryota > Metazoa > Chordata > Testudines > Testudinidae > Gopherus > Gopherus flavomarginatus. The sequence goes on from NC_066636.1 coordinate 6,517,112, forward strand.
ACTCATCTGGCGGTAGCTGCCCCTGGCCCCCTCTTGTGCCAGGATTTGGGCCTCCAGCGTGGCCTGGTCCTTGTTCAAGAAACGCCTGAGTTTGCACAGCCCCACGCAGAGACAAGTGGTGTCCGGGCAGCATGGGCAGCAGAATGAGGTGATGCCCTGGATGGGAATGAGGGGACCCACATCAGCCACCAATTCTCCCCTGCGGCCCCCAACCTACCCTACCCCCATCCCTCCCCAACTGCCTTCCTCCTTAACTCTCCTGAACTCTCCTCCTCTTCCGCTGGCAGCCCCCAACAACCTCCCCTCCCCATCACTCCCTCAACTGGCCCAAAAATCTGCTCTGAAAATCCAGCCCTCTGACTCCCCTCGGCTCCTCCCTCCTGCCCCGCCTCCCCATGCCCAGGGGTGGAGTGGTTACCTGGTCCAGCAACACCCACACCCATCCCCACAGCCCAGCTGTGCTCACCCAATGCCCTCACAGAGCCCCAGGGGACCCCCACCACCACCTGGAGGGAGAGAGGGGGAGGGGTGAGACAGGGCTCAATCCTCCTGGGAGCTCAGCTACTCCAGCCATTCCCAAGGGATGACCCCAAAGGGTCTCCCGGGGGCAGGGGGAGCAGGAGGGTCCAGGGTCTCACCTGGCCCCCCCCCAAGGGGGAAGATCACCTGGAACTGCTCAGCAGTGCCCACCGCTGCCCCGATGCCATTGCAGGCTGCCGGGATCATCTGTCCTTGGCTGGAAAACACACACACATGGCAGGAATCCACCTGCTTTCCCTTTCCGCCCAGCCCCCGAACCCTGTCAGAGCCTCTCCCTCCTGACCTGCAGCCCGCTAGCCCAGCCCCTCTTCTCTGCCAGTGCCCCTCACTCCTGACCTGCAGCCCCTGCGAGCCCAGCCCAGGGGTCCCCAGTTCTGCCAGTGCCCCTCAGTCCGGACCCGCAGCCTCCTGCGAGCCCAGCCCAGGGGTCCCCAGTTCTGCCAGTGCCCCTCAGTCCGGACCCGCAGCCTCCTGCGAGCCCAGCCCGGGGGTCCCCAGTTCTGCCAGTGCCCCTCAGTCCGGACCCGCAGCCTCCTGCTAGCCCAGCCCCCCGGTGCATTACATTCCTGGCCCAGAGGCTGAGGAAGGGCAACAGGATCCGGTTGTGCAGGGCAGCTGCAGCTCTCACCAGCTGTCAGGAACTGCTCCCAGCAGCACAGAGCGAGCGCCGCAGTTTGTAACGTTCGCCCAGCAGAGCTGGGGGGATCTCAGGACTGGGCTAGCAGGGGGCTGTGGGTTGGGAGTGAGGGGCACTGGCAGGGGGAGCCCAGGGCTGGGCTAGCAGGGGGCTGCGGGTTGGGAGTGAGGGGCACCGGCAGGGGGAGCCCAGGGCTGGGCTAGCAGGGGGCTGCGGGTTGGGAGTGAGGGGCACCGTAGGGAGGCAAAAGTGAAAGGGAAAGTGGGTGGATTCCCGCTGGGGGGTTCCCAGACCAGGACACATGATCCCAGCAGCCTGCGATGGCGATGGCGTTGGCGCAGTGGCGGGCGCTCGCTGAGCAGTTCCAGGTGATCTGCCCCCCTGGGGGGTCCCCAGGTGAGACTCTGGCCCCTCCTCTTCCCCTCCCCCTGTGGGGCCCTTTGGGGTCACCCCTGGGGAAGGGCTGAAGCAGCCGAGCTCCCAGGGGGTCGGGCCCTGTCTCACCCTCCCCCTCTCTCCCTCCAGGTGCGGGGTCCCCTGGGGCGCTGCAAGGACAGGTGTCCTGTGGGCACTGGGTGAGCGTAGCTGGGCTGCGGGGATGGGTGCGGGCGCTGCTGGACCAGGTAACCACCCGCTGGGTGGGGGGGAGGCACAAGGGGGCTGGACCTTCAGGGGAGATTTTGGGGTGGTTGAGGGAGTGATGGGGAGGCAGGTTGGGTGGGGGGTGCCAAGGGAGGGGGATTGGCTGCGGAGTGACAAGGGACGGGTTCCGGGGCTTGAAGGGGGAGGAGTCAGTTGTGGTGATGGGGGAGGGAAGGGAAGGGGTTGGGGGTGCCAGGGAGATTGGATGTGCAGTGACCGGAGAAGGGGAGGGGGTTTAAGGGGGAGGGATCAGTTGAGGTGATGGGGACAGGGCGGGGTTAAGCAGTGCCGGGGGATTGGATGCAGAGTGACAGCAGAAGGAGAGGGGTTAGGGGGTGCCAAGAGGATTGGATCGAAGTGACAGGGCAAGGGGAGGGGTGCTAGGGGGATTGGATGTGAAGTGACAGGGCAAGGGGAGGGGTGCTAGGGGGATTGGATGCAGGTGACAGGGGAAAGGGAGTGAGGTTTAGCGGGGAGGGGTCATTTGGGGAGATGGGGAAGGGGAGGGGGTAGGAGGTGCTAGGGGGATTGGATGAGGAGTGAGAGGGGAAGGGGACAGGGTTCAAGGGGGAGGCACTTGGGGAGGGATGGGGTGGGGTAGATGGGTGGCCCAGGGCTGCAGGATAGGGGAGAATTGGTGGCCCATCCAAGTCCCCCCATTCCCATCCAGGGCATCACCTCATTCCACTGCCCCTGCTGCCCGGACACCCCTTGGCTCTGGCAGGAGCTGTGCAAACTCGGGCTCTTCTCGGATGAGGAGCAGGCCACGCTGGAGGCCCAAATCCTGGCACAGGAGGGGGCCAGGGGCAGCTACCACCAGGTGAGTCTTGGGGGAGGCGTGGGGGATCCCAGCCCCCCCACTCCAGATGAGTGGGTCTCAGTAGCTAACGATGAATAGATGGATGTGTGTGTCTGGGGCTGGATGGATAGGTGGGTGTATCTGGGGCTGGATGGGTGTGTATGGAGGGGTATGTATGGGGATGGATGGATTGATGGGTGCACAGATAGATAGATAGAGGGAGTAGATGAAGATAGAGAGGGTGCATGGAGATAGACAGATTAGATTGAGGGAGTGGATGGGGATAGATAGGGAGAGGGCGGGGGGAGAGAGAGATACTATATTAAAACAAAACCTAAGGAAATTCCCAGCCAATAACCTTGTGAAACTGACTACAATTGTTAAGTTCCCTTTTATGGTGTTTTGTGGGGGAAGCGGGGGACATCGCCAACAGGCTGGGCTGGGAGCCCAAGAACTGGAGCACTGAGAGCTCAGAGCCCAGGGAAATAGAGCACAGAGGTGCCTAACTCCCCGCCATGACTTCCCTCAGTGTCCACGCAGCCAGCACCTTGTCCAGCGGCTGGACCCCGGTACCTTGCGCACCCTCTGCCTGTCCTGCTCCCAGCAGGCCGGGGAACTGTATTGCTTCTGTTGGGGCTGCCACACGGACTGGAAGGACCCCTTGCCTCAGGGAAAATCCTGCTCCAATCCCCAGTGCCCCCTACATGCTGCACTTTACGACACCCTGGAGATCCAGGCCCCGGGGTCATCTGTCCATGGCTGCCCCTCACTGCGGGCCTGTCCTGGTGAGCCACACTGGGCTAGCCTGCCCCCTGGTGGAGTGCCCGGAGTGCTGGACAGAGTTCTGCTACCGCTGCCTGAGGGACCATCTCGGGGAGGATGCCGACGAGACAGAGTGGGAGCGTGATGAAGATGAAGGCCTGGATTACAATAATTACTTGGAGGCCAGCTGCAGTATCACCGGGAGGCAGGAGCTGAACAGGTCCCCCTAACTCAAGGGAGACGCCAGACTCAACCCCTGCTGTGACCCCTGAGAACTCCCCTCCTGCCTCCCCAAAGCCAGATCCCACCTCATCACACTCAGCCCTGCTCCCAGGTTTGGGGACCCCCAGGGGCCCGACCCCCACTCCTTGCTCAAAGGATGCCCGGGGCAGTGCACTGGCTCCTGGGTATCGAGGTGCAGGGAGGAGTAATGCCTCTGCCAGAGATAGGGGTGCAGGCATGTGACAAAATGGGGAATTTCCCTCGTTATGTTGTGAGTCTTACGTGAGTTTTACTGGTTTGCATGAATACTATGTGTGCCTCAGTTTCTCTGTGTGCTGCACCGATACCTTGGCGGTGGGAATAGATGTGTGTGACTTCGGCTGAGACCTCTGGGGCAGGTGAAGCTGCTCCAGCCTGCATATATGCTATGACCCGTGCCCTCCATAACCTGAGACCCAAGAGGGGAGTGCAACCAGGTGATGGGCAAGTGACTGCCCCGAAGCGAGACAAAGAAGAGGAGGAGAAGCAAGCTGGGTAGTCTGCTTGGGGGGCTGGAAGAGGGGGAGTCCAGGCCATCTGGCCTAGGACTCCCCAAGATGGACTTTGCTGAAAGTCACTGATTTCTGTGCTAACACATTGTGTTCTATCCACTCCATTCCTGTCAACTAATAAACCTTCTGTTTCACCGGCTTGCTGACAGTCACTGCTGACTGCAGGAGTTGGGGTGCAGGGCCCTCTGGCTTCACCAGGAGCCCTGCCCGGGCAGACTCACTGCGGGAAGTGCACGGTGTGGAAGGGGATGCTGAATGCTCTGAGGTCAGACCCAGGAAGATCGAAGCTGTGTGAGCTTCTTGCCCTGGAGACAGTCTGCTCAGAGAGAGGAGGCTCCCCCAGAGTCCTGACTAGCTTCATAGGGAGTAGATACAGAGCACTGCCCTGGTGGCTCCGTGACAGGGCTATTGCCCCATCTCTTGGGTATTGGGGTGTAGAGAGAACTGACACCTCTCCTAGCTATTGGGGTGCAGGGGCCATTGCCCTATCTCCTGGGTATTGGGGTGCATAGAAGACTGACACCTCCCCCAGACACTGGAGTGCAGAGGACATTTCCTCCTCTATAGCCTATTGGGATGCAGTGGGCACTGCCACTTCACCTGGCTGCTGGGGGACAGGACTAGTGGGCCTGTCCTGAGTGCCACACCTTGGTGAGCCACACTGGGCTAGGCTGCCCCCTGGTGGAGTGCCCGGAGTGCTGGATGGAGTTCTGCTACCGCTGCCTGAGGGATCATCTCAGGGAGAACGCCGATGAAACAGTGGGAGCATATCCCCCACTAGGCCACTAAGGGAGATAAGCCCCCCAGCGTCACTGCTCCCGTCCTCTAAGCAGGGGTGGGAGTTTTATGGGCCTGTGGTGCCCGTGCTCCAGTAAATTCAGGGCCCTGTGGGCCCGGATCCAGCAATGTTCAGGGCTTGGTCTCTCCCTCGGCCCCGCCTGCCACCCCCGCGTGCCTCCTTCCTCCCTGCCCCACCTGCACCCTGGGCAGAAGGCAGCTCCCACCTGCAGCTGGGCACTGCACTCCCTTGCTGCCCGCCCATGGCAGACTGACTGCTACGCCTGCGGAGGGAGGAGGGGTGGAGGCACAGCAGCATCCCTTCCCCACCCTGGCAGACAACTCCGAGGGGACTTATCCTGTCTGGACCTCCTGAGCAGCAGCCTGGGGCTTGGGTGAGTGTCATGTCGGCAGGGGTGGCAGGTTATATGGGCTCGTGGTGCCCGAGCACCAGGAATATTCAAGGCTGGGGGCTGTGCTCCACCAATATTTGGAGCTGGGTTTCTCCCCTGGCCCTGCCTGGAGCGGGCCCTGCGCCCCGCCCTCGCCTCGGAGCTTCCCTGCCTGAAGGGTCCCTCTCTCCCTTGCTTGTGCTGCCGGCTGCCTGCCGCTGCTTCTGCCTAAGGCTATAGAGAGCCGCGGCCAGCAGACTGCTGGAGCACCTGGGAGAGGGGAGGGGGGAGGAGGCACGCACGTGCTTGGGAGCCCTCTCTCCCGTCCCCCAGCACCCACCTGGAGGAGACGCCAAGGGGACTTCCGGCCAGGAGATAGACATCTGGAGTGGACCTCACTCACCTGAGCAGCTGCTGGGGCTTCGGTGAGGTTTGACCCTGTGATCCACTCCCTCCGCCCTGCAGCCTGCACTCCTGCCCAATGCTGGGCAAGGGGCAGCCCCATCCCCAGTGAGGCAAGGGTGAGGGGCAGCAGGGGAGGAAGGAAGCCACATGTGATGACAGTCCCCCCACAGCACCCACCCACCCACCACAGGGGAGATGGGGGAGGGGGCCTTCCTAGACCTGAGCAGCTGGGGCTTAGATGAATTTTGTGACACCCTACCCCCCCCAGCCACCACCCTGCAGTCCCCACTCCTGCCCCACGCTGGGCAAGGGGCAGCTCCATCCCCAGTGAGGCTATGGTGAGAGGCAGCAGCAGGGGAGGGCACACGACGGCAACAACACCCCCCAGTACCCACCTTAGGGGAGGCGAATGGGCTTTCTGGACCTGAGAGAGGCCCTAGGAGCATGTGCAGTGACCGTGGTGCAGAGTGAGTGTGCTGCCGGGGGGGGTGTCCTCTCTGGCCTGAGCCCTGGGGTAGCCTGTCTGCACCCCAAGTTCCTTATCCCCAGCCCTTCCCCACCCCAAAGCCTGCACCCCCAGCACCCCAACCCTGAGCACCCTCCTGCACTGTGAACCCCTCATCCCTGGCCCCACCCTAGAGCCCTCATCTGAGGGGAAAAACGTGCAACTTAAATTTGGTGGTCAGTTTGGAGTATCATTGTGTTCAGCACAATACTTGATTATTTTACACCCTTTAAAGTACATAACTAGTCGTATACAGGTGTTACTAAGTGGGAATGTTCTTAATGTTTTCTCTGAATACTGTGTGGGTGCCTCAGTTTCCTCTATGCATTTCTCAAGGTTCTAGATGGTGGAATAAGGGGGTGTGATTGTTGTAGAGCCCTAGAGTGCCAGTGTGATGCCGTCTGCACAGAGAATGGCTGCAACCCTGTCTCCTGGCGACTGATGGCCTGGGCCGCTCTCCTGCAAGGTACCAACTGAAGGTGTTCGAGAACAAAGAGATCAGGTGGCCTCCTAATGCCTGGAAAAGAGACAAAAGGCCAGAGGAGAGAGTGTCAGTGCCTTGCGGACTTCTGGGAAGCGCATGGTGTGGAAGGGGATGCTGGGATGCTTTGGAACTACTCCATACAAAGCTAGTCAGGACTCTGGGGGAGCCTCCTCTCTCTGAGCAGACTGTCTCCAGGGCAAGAAGCTTACACTTTCCTGGGACTGACCTCGGAGCATTCAGCATGCCCTTCCACACTGTGCGCTCTCCGCAGTGAGTCTGCCCAGGCAGGTCCTGGGGCAACCAGAGGTCCCTGCACCCCAACTCTGCAGTCAGACGTGACCCTCAGGCAGCCAGTAAAACAGAAAGTTTATTAGATGACAGGAACACAGTCTAAAACAGAGCTTGTAGGTACAGAAAACAGGACCCCTCAGTCAGGTCCATCTTGAGGGGGTGGGGAGCCCAGACCCAAGTTCTGGGCCTCTCCCCATTTCCGCATCCAGCTCCAAACTGACACTCCTTCCTCTGGCCTTTGTGTCTCTTCTGGACAAGGAGGCCACCTGATCTCTTTGTCCCCAACACCTTCAATTGGCACCTTGCAGGGGAAACTGAGGCACCCACACAGTATTCAGAGAAAACATTAAGAACATTCCCACTTTGTCACAACAGGTGCAACAAAATATAATACTGTATACTGAAGCAGGCAAGTGCTGCTTCTGACTTTCCATTTTTAATTGACCCTTGTAAGCTTGTGGTGCCGACGTGTTGTAGCTTCATTTTATATCGGCTTCCAGGGCGGGAGTGGGGGGGCACCACCAAAAATTATACAAACCTGCCGCCTATGGGGCCCCTGAACCGCTGATGCCGCACCTCCATGTTGTAGTGGTGAAGGATGGCTCCTTTCATCTTGGTGCCGTCACTGGCCTCGCTGGTATCCCCCAGCTGCTGCCGCTCAGTCACCGTCTGTGGCAGCACCAGCCAACTTGGGAACTCCCTGGCCACCCAGCACTGCCCTGTTGCAGGGCCTTTCTCTGCTTGATGCACTTTGTCCCCTGGGTCAGGGCTGGCTCCTTCCGGCCTCTCCAGCTTCACGGTGCCTGGCACCTCCCGCCCTGGCACAGCTTGAGAGTGGAGCCCCGAGGCAGCAGCTCCTCCCTGCTGGTTGGCCATCTCCAGCCTTGGGAGACTGGCCTTGGTATCAGCTTCTGGCCCGTGCTCCGCACACATCCCCTCTGTGGCCTGGTCTACACTATGCGTTTAAACCGAATTTAGCAGCGTTAAACCGATTTAACCCTGCACCCGTCCACACAACGAGGCCCTTTATATCGATATAAAGGGCTCTTTAAACCAATTTCTGTACTCCTCCTTGACGAGAGGAGTAGCGCTGAAATCGGTATTGCCACGTCGGATTAGGGTTAGTGTGGCTGCAAATCGATGGTATTGGCCTCCGGGCGGTATCCCACAGTGCACCACTGTGACTGCTCTGGAAAGCCCTCTGAACTCAGATGCACTGGCCAGGTTGACAGGAAAAGCCCCGCGAACTTTTGAATTTCATTTCCTGTTTGCCCAGCATGGAGCTCTGATCAGCACAGGTGGCGATGCAGTCCCAAATCCAAAAAGAGCTCCAGCATGGACCGTGTGGGAGATACTGGATCTGATTGCTATATGGGGAGACAAATCTGTTCTATTAGAGCTCCGTTACAGAAGACGAAATGACAAAGCATCTGAAAAAATCTCCAGGCTATAATACAGAGTCCACAGCACAGTGCTGTGTGACAAGCGTAACGGAAAGCCAAAGAATCAAATGGACACTCACGGAGGGAGGGAGGGGGTGCTGAGGACTCCAGCTATCCCACAGTCCCCGCAGTCTCCGAAAAGTATTTGCATTCTTGGCTGAGCTCCCAATGCCTGAAGGGTCAAAAACATTTTCCCGGTTGTTTCAGGCTGTATGTTGTCAATTTACCCCCTTCCCCTCCCCCCGAAAGAAAAGGGAAAAAAATCGTTTCTCACCTTTTTTCAGTGTCACCGTATGTCTTCTGCATGCTGCTGGTAGACGGGGTGCTGCAGCACTGAACACCAGCATCCCCTTCCTGGTGGCAGATGGTACAATATGACTGCTATCCAGCAGCAGCAGCAGCAGCAGCAGCAGCCCGTGAGTGCTCCTGGGTGGCCTCGGTGAAGTTGGCTGGGGGTGCCTGGGTAAAAATAGGAATGACTCCCAGTCATTCCTGGCAGATGGTACAGAGTGGCTGGTAACCATCTTCATCTTACCAACTGAAGGCTGTGCTCCATCAGCCCCCCACTTTCATGTCTAAAGAAAAGATTCTGTACTCCCTGGACTATCACAGCAGCAGGAGGCAGGGCTTCTCTCCTCCCCACCCTTTAATGTCCTGCCTGGACTATCATAGCAGCTGGAGGCTTCCTCCTCCTCATTTTATCTCACTAAAAATCAGAGCTTTTATTCCTGCATTCTTTATTACTTCATCACACAAATGGGGGGACACTGCCACAGTAGCCCAGGAGAGTTGGGGGAGGAGGGAAGCAATAGGTGGGGTTGTTCCAAGGGGAACCCCCTAGAATGGCATGTAGCTCATCATTTCTGTGGGATCTGACACGGAGCAGCTGTGCTCTCTGATACACTGGTTCTCTAGCACACTTGCCCCATATTCTAGGCAGGACTGACTCTATTTTTAGAAACCATAAAGGAGGGATTGACTTGGGGAGTCATTCCCAGTTTTGCCTTTGCACCCCCGGCCGCCCTCAGCCAGGGGCACCCACGATAGCAGCAGACAGTACAAAACGACAGATAACCGTCATCTTACTGCCAATTTACAATGGCAGCAGATGGTACAGAACCCTGATAACCGTCTCTGCTATCATGCAAAAGCAAATGAATGCTGCTGTGTAGCGCTGCAGTAACGCCTCTGTTAGCTGCATCCAGTACACATACGGTGACAGCTGGCTGTGGAAAAAGGAAAATTGACAGAGGCAAACCAAAGGCAATATAAGTTACAGAACTGAGATTACATTTGCAAAGCTTAACTGTCCAGTAAGATCCAACAGTGTGCCTTTGTGACCCCGGAGCCGGTGTGGCTTGGTGACACCAAAGAAGCCACAGGCAGCCGACCTGGACTGGAATCTCTGAAAGAGACGCTGCAGGAGATTCCAGGGTGTAAAAGAACAGCCCTCCCAAGAGCGGAAGCATGTTGGAAATTCTGGACAAGCTGTATACAGGATAATCTCCTGTCCACCTCTCCCCCTTCTCTGAACATTATACACAGAAGTGGCCAGTCTGGACGTACGTGTGTGAGTATGAAAGGGGCTTCGGGCTTGGGGTATTAATGTTTTCCTGAGTGATGTGGGAGCGTTCCCAACACTCTCTGTTGTCGTTTTATTATTTTATTAATGGATCTTTAAAAATTCAGTTATATGATGTGTTTTCTTTATCTTCCCCCAATGATCCTATAGTGTCAGCCTGATCACCTGACACGAGGGATAGATTGGTAACAGAAATTTGTCACAGTTTGGTGAGCAATTAAGAAGGGGGGAGCCCTGCAGAATTTACACCATCTATTTGTTTTACCCTTGTTATTTTATGTTTGCTTTGCTTGGTATTGTTGGTGTTATATGTTGAGAACTGCATGATTACAAGTGAGCCCTAATAGGATAAGGAAACGTTATCTGGTTCTGGTTCTGTTCTGTTTAATCGGTAACTGTTGTTTTTCTGCTCTGTTCATTTGGGTGTTAGGAGTGTGGGCAGAACTGAACCTCTCGTTCGTAATTCCTCGGAGTGGAAGCCATGCGTGCGAGGAAGCTCTGAGGTCGAATTGAGATCCTTCTGTCCCGACCCCTGTAGCGGTCAGTGTATAGAAGTGGGAAAGCCTGGCTTAGACTGTAAGTTCCTCTGCTCTGTGTAATTCTCTTTTCTGTTTAAGTGTCAGCAGACAGATGGGTGGGTCTCTGGGTAAACCCTCTAAAGGGGGTTGGATTATATGTTAAGTAAATGGTCTTTGCCCAATGGGCCATGTGTTTTTGTCCAGGTGGCAAGCCTCACGAGGGAGGACTTGGGTAGTCTTGTGAGTAAGAATGTTTAAGGGAAGAGACCAGGAGGGGTGGGGGCTAGTTGAGAAGCCCACCCTCCTAGCTAAACTGGTAGTGGAACAAGTTGGTGCCCATGGAAGGGACGGTTCAGCAAGAAAAGCAGGATCGAGCCCAGGTGGGCAGGCAACAGACAGAGAGATTGGAAAACAGATTGGAAAACTTTTAAGGGTGTAGTGGAAGGAAGGAGTCAGTAAGTGTAAGCATGGGGATTTCAAATACCCAGGACTTACTTGGAATGGTGAGTTAAGTTGATAAAAGTCGCTGTTGGGAGACAAGCAAGTGATTTAAGGGAGAGTAAGAAGTGAACTCTGTAGTTGCTGGAGGAAACAGCAGTTGAACTTTGTAAAAATGCTAAAGAAGAAAGTTCTTGGTGTCTGTGAAATGTTTGTAAATAAATTCAGGCAAAGAAATTATTGGATTGCAATCATTTGGTCTGGCTATGAACAATTTAGTTAAATTAGCTGAAGAATGTATACAGTGTTATGTAATTGAAAACCTGGGCTGCCTATGAAACAAATACAAGAAAATATGGGGTAATTCCTCTGTTTTGCCTGAAGTCAACAAGGGTATTTGTATATTTTAAGCGATGATTGTCTGCCCAGAAGGGGTAGACCTCTGTTTTTTTTGTCTTTCAGATAACCAGAGAAAACTGATGCCAGCTGAACAGCATTCAACGTACCATGCATTTACTGGCACAATAGGAATTATGTTTTGTGTTCTATGTTCTGTCTTGTGGTGTTTGTCTTGTGGCCGGAATTGTTGTGTTTAATATTTTTATAGAATAGTCTAATTTAAAATCAAACAAAAAGGTTAAATTAAAATAAAGATACTTGTCTTGTTCAACTTGCAATACAAAGTGTTTGGATAAATCAGGAGAATGTGATATACTAAAGTCTAATGCATTTCCTTAAGTAAGAAAAAGAAACTTCATTGGCCAAATTGTTAATTGCAAAAATTGTTGTTAAAATTTGCATACCAACAGTCTTTGGAAGCAAAGACATGAAAAATTAACCCACTCCCCATATTGTACATGGGATCTTTCTGGCTACCTCAGATTTCTAGCCAGGGGGCTGGGGATGGTGGAAAGCTATTGGACTAGAGGTTGAATTGAATGAACTCCTCAAAGTGGGTGTGCTTGTCCTGGCTTGTTGCTCCAAAGCTCTGTAATAAGGTTATTTTAGTAAAAGGGTATGTGTGGCATATATTGAATAATAAGACTAATGTACTGTATAATGACAATGTTTGTGTGTTCCTTGTTGGGAAAAAGGACTATAAGTGAAAAGTGGAAGTTTCCTTTGCAGGTTAAAAGAAGCCAAGAAGGGAAAAAGGACAAAGAACAGAATGAATTAACGAGACAAAAATAATTAGCTAGCAAGCTCAGGCTATAGATAAGACACTGACTCCATTCAAGGACACTGCTCACAGTTAAGACTTGGCTAAAAACCAGGAAAAGGAGGGCTTGAATTTGCCCACACAGCTATAAGGTTTGCAAAACACTGCCAGGCACTAATAAAATGTGTTAGGTTTCTTTCCTCACAGGTAAGGAAGCGCTACCCAAAGACCCTAGCAGCCCTGCCACTCCTTGGAACCAGGAAACTGGATTGATGTAAAGGTCCACCAACGAAAGGCTGCTTTGGCTCCATGCTGAAAAGGCCCTTATTAAGCCCTGCTGACTAACAATACCGCTGTGAAGTGCCAAAGACTGACTGCTTGGACCCATGATTCTCACTGCAAAAAGACCCCTTGTCATAAACAGATAGCTAAGGGTTAATGTTCTTTTACCTGGAAAGGAGTAACCTGAAACACCTGACCAGAGGACCAATCAGGAAACAAGACTTTTTCAAATCTGGGTGGAGGGAAGTTTGTGTCTGAATTCTTTGTTCTGTGTTCTGTCTGTCCCTCTCGGCTATGAGAAGTGATTTTTTCTGTCTCTTGGCTTTCTAATCTTCTGTTTCCAAGTTGTGAGTACAAAGATAGGTTTGTTTTTTTTGTATTTACATGTGTGTAGTTGCTGGAGTGCTTTGAATTGTATTCTTTTTGAATAAGGCTGTTTATTCAATATTCTTTTAAGCAATTGACCCTGTATTTGTCACCTTAATACAGAGAGACCATTTTTATGTATTTTTTTCTTTCTTTTTATATAAAGCTTTCTTTTTAAGACCTGTTGGAGTTTTTCTTTAGTGGGGGACTCCAGGGAATTGAGTTGCAGCTCACCAGGGAATTGGTGGGAGGAAGAAGTCAGGGGGAAATCTGTGTGTGTTAGATTTACTAGCTTGACTTTGCATTCCCTCTGGGTGAAGAGGGAATTGCTTGTGTTTCCAGGACTGGAAACAGGGAGGGTGGCATCCCTCTGTTTAGATTCACGGAGCTTGCTTCTGTGTATCTCTCCAGGAACCCAGGGAGGGAACACCTGGAAGGGAGAAGGGAAGGTAAATGGTTTATTCCCTTTTGTTGTGAGACTCAAGGAATTTGGGTCTTGGGGTCCCCAGGGAAGGCTTTTTGGGGGGACCAGAGTGCCTCAAAACAGTCTAATTTTTTGGGTTGTGGCAGCTTTACCAGGTCCAAGCTGGTAACTAAGCTTGGAGGTTTTCATGCTAACTCCCATATTTTGGATGCTAAGGTCCAAATCTAGGAATAGGTTATGACACCCCTCCACCTCGGGAGAATTCTCCTATTGATGCTTAGCCTATTTCTCCTTCTAGCTCCACTGTGCTTTCTGGACAGTAGGGAAACAGTACAAGGTGAAGTGCTAGTAACCTCTCCCTTGTCCACTGACAGATCTACTGTGCCTTTGAATTTTTCTAAAAGAATCAAAACCATTACAGGGTGATGTGCTGGTAACCTTTCCCCTGTAGGATGCTGAACCACGACTGTTTCGGGAAAGAAGAAGGAACACTCAGAAATAGCCAAAGTCCAGGAATTCCTGACTAGAAAGGACATTAAGAACTGACCCTGGTGAAGAAACAAAGACTGATACACCAGCGGGAGGACATTTGTGGGACCCGTGCTTGGGAATGTGGTATTGATTGGAGCTTGCGGTTTATTCTACAGGCTGCGCCCTGTGTCCTGGAGAGTGACTAATAATGTAACCCCCCCTCCTATGCTATTAATGTCAATGTCTTTTGAAAGTACCTGAGAATAGTGAAATAACAGGTGTATTATAGTACTACACCAAGGAAAGATGGTATTGAATATAACTGAGGCTGGGAAGGCATTGCAGTGGGATCTAGTATGTTTAGGAATTCAGGATTTCCTGAATGACCAGCTAATAGCCATTCGGAGTGATCTTGAGCACCAGACTTGGCCCACTGCCCTTACAGAGGCATCAGAAATACCATTTGATCTATGATCATGGAGACATAAGTGGACACTTCCTGGGTAGAAGTGTGGCTTCCCAGGGTGGGGTGTGCGCCCTTATAGGGGATGAATGCTGTACTTATGTCCCAGAAAACACACAGGATATTAACAAGCACATCCTGTCAGCCAAACAGGCTTTTGAACAGTGGAAGGCCTAAAAAGGGGAACCCACTATTTCTGATTCCCTCTGGGACTGGTTACCCAACCTGGGGGGACTAGGGGGAGGCATTGTTCGCCTCCTGCTCACTGGTGTGGTGTTGTGTATTGTTACACTCCTTTTGTTTGCTTGCTGTAAAGCACTCCTACATAGAATTTGTACCTCCCGTTCCCCAGGAAATCCTGCTATACTCCCTCATTAATGAACCCAGCTCCCTAGAGCTTAATCGCTTTTTGTCCTCAAAGTATGAGAAAACTCAGCCAAAAGTTTGTTGAGTATTCTCAAAGGAGGGAGTTGTTGGTGTCACTAGGCATAAATCTAGGCTTCAGTGAACCAAAGCTCCTCCATGTTGAACTCTACTTGATCTAGAAAACTAGCAGCTGTGAAATTAAATGTGTAACAGTAAGTGATCAGTTGCAGCACAGCTCAAACCAGTCTAAAGCAGTAGTGATAAGGCCTGTGCACCTTTAGCAGAAGGACAAGATAACTTGCAGAAGGAAAACTTACTAACGAGATGCCGCGGCCAAGATTACTTAATGCACCTGCACTTACGTAACTGCTACAGGGGGAGGAAGGGTGGGTGGGGAGAAGAAAGAAGAAAGAGAAAAAAAGCATAGAACGGGAAAAGCCGCTTGTGTAGTGGTGCATGATTTGAGGCGTTCGTCTCCTTGCACCGCTTTGAGATCTCAGACAAGCTCTGCTTGCTTCTCCACCCTGGTGTGTGTTCATTGGCGCTTCACACTCTGGGCAACGAACCACTGTTGCTTGCCTCGGGCACCCTCTATGTCGGCAACACTGTGGGATAACTACGGGATAGCTACCCACAGTGCAACTCTCCGGAAATCGACGCTAGCCTCGGTACATGGACGCATACCGCCGAAATAATGTGCTTAGTGTGGCCGCGTGCACTCGACTTTATACAATCTGTTTTACAAAACCGGTTTATGTAAAATCGGAATAATCCCGTAGTGTAGACATACCCTGTATGTAACTCCCCAGCTTGGGGCCAAATGCCAGCTGTGCACGATTCAGTCTCCAGGCCCTAGGGCAGCCCTTTGCCCAGTGCCTGCTCCTCTGGGGACAGGGAGAAGGTACAGGGGTCAGGAGTGAGCACTGCAGAGGGAGGCTCCCCACTCTATAGGGGCTGCCCCCTAGCACCCCAAGAGGTAAAGAGCGCCCCCCATAGGGGTCAGCCCTAGAGAAACCCCACACACACTCTATAGCGGCTGCCCCCCAGTGCCCCGCGAGGTAAAGAGAACCCCCCATAGGGGCTGCTCCTAGAAGAGAAGCCCTCCCACATTCTATAGGGGCTTCCCCTCAGCGCTCCAGGAGATAAAGAGCCCCCCCCATAGGGGATGCCCTAGAGGAGAAGCCCCCCCCACTCTATAGGGGCTTCCCCCCAGCACCACAAGGTAAAGAGCCCCCCCAATAGGGGCTACCTTAGAGGAGAAGCCCCCCTACACTCTATAGGTGTGCCCCCAGCACCCCAGGAGAGGAAAAAGCCCCCCATAGGGGCTGCCCTAGTGGAGAAGCCCCCCCCCCCACTCTATAGGGGCTTCCCCCCAGCACCACAAGGTAAAGAGCCCCCCCAATAGGGGCTGTCCTAGAGGAGAAGCCCCCCTACACTCTATAGGGGTGCCCCCCAGCACCCCAGGAGAGGAAAAAGCCCCCGATAGGGGCTGCCCTAGAGGAGAAGCCCCCCCACTCTATAGGGGTGCCCCCCAGCACCCCGGGAGAGGAGAGCCCCCCCCATAGGAGAAGCCCCCCCTCCCCTCCCCTCCCCTCCCCCATAGGGGATGCTGGGCCCAGCCTTCCACGCCCTACTCGCTCCCATCCCCCAGCTAAGACCGACCAGCCCCGCCCACCAGCTGCCCCGCTCCTGAGAGGTGGGATTTGGGGATCGAGTCCCAGCGCCCGTCTCCGCCCCTGCTGCTGCTGTGGGAGGTGCGATTGGTCACGCTGCGTGTCCCTCAGGGATGGACAATAGCGATTGGTTGGACAGTACTGAAAGGCAGGTGGCAGCTATTGGCCAGGCTGCCCGTCCGTCAGCCACTCCCTCAACAACACAGACTGCATTCTTCTCACAAAGCCCGCCCACGCCAGGTGAAGGCCCCGCCCATGGGTGGGGCATTTGGGCCTAAACCCGGGAGCGTCCTGGGTAGGCGGGTCCGGGGGCAGCTCGCTGCCTTGCGGGGGGCGCGGCCCTGAGCGGGGCTGGGGCTGGGGCTGGGGCTGGGGCTGCTCGGGCAGGGTAGGGGGCTGGAGGGGACGGTTGTGGCTAGGGGGATGGCTGTGGGCAGGGGCCTGGAGGTGATGGCTAGGGGGCTGGAGGGGATGGTTGTGGTTAGGGGGCTGGAGGGGATGGTTGTGGCTAGGGGGCTGGAGGGGACGGTTGTGGGTAGGAGGCTGGAGGGGATGGTTGTGGTTAGGGGGCTGGAGGGGACGGTTGTGGCTAGGGGGATGGTTGTGGGCAGGGGCCTGGAGGGGATGGCTAGGGGGCTGGAGGGGACGGTTGTGGTTAGGGGGCTGGAGGGGACGGTTGTGGTTAGGGGGCTGGAGGGGACGGTTGTGGTTAGGGGGCTGGAGGGGATGGTTGCGGTTAGGGGGCTGGAGGGGACGGTTGTGGCTAGGGGGATGGCTGTGGGCAGGGGCCTGGAGGTGATGGCTAGGGGGCTGGAGGGGATGGTTGTGGGCAGGGGCCTGGAGGGGACGGTTAAGGGCCTGGAGGGGCTGGTTGTGGGCAGGGGGCTGGAGGGGATGAGGAAGTGGGGGATGGGCATGGAGCTGGGGTTACCAGACTCTGGAAAGGGGAATAGCTGAAGGTTCTTGTTTTCTGCCTCTCTCCATTTCTCTTCTTGCTCTGTTGGCTCCTCTTGCCGTAGACATGCCCCTGCACAGGAGAACCTGCTGGCTGAGCCCAGGACCTCTGTCTCTGCAGCACCCCACGCTGGGCCTTCTCCCCATCCCCCAGAGGGGCAGGTGCTGGGCAAGGGGCTGCCCTAGGGCCTGGAGACTGAAAGGTGCACAGTTGGCCTTTGGCCTCAGGCTGGGGAGTTACATACGGAGCGTGGGCCGGAGGCTCGTACCAAGGCCAGTCCCCCAAGGCTGGAGATGGCCAACCAGCAGGGAGGAGCTGCTGCGTTGGGGCTCCACTTTCAAGCTGTGCCAGCGCAGGAGGTGCCAGGCACCGTGAAGCTGGAGAGGCCGGATGGAGCCAGCCCTGACCTGGGGAACAAAGTGAATCAAGCAGAGAGAGGCCCCATGGCAGGGCAGTGCTGGATGGCAGGGGAGTTCCCAAGCTTGCTGGTGCTGTCACAGACCATGACTGAGCGGCAGTGGGAGTGGGACGGCAGGGAGGCTGGTGACAGTGCCAAGGTGAGGGAAACCATCTTGCGCCGCTATGACACGGAGATGCAGCGCCAGCGCTTCAGGGCCTTCTGCTACCAGGAGGCTGAGGGGCCATGGGAGATTTATGGCCACCTGTGGAAACTTTCCCATCGCTGCCTACAGCCAGAGACTCTCACCAAGGAGCAGATGTTGGAGCTTCTGGTTCTTGAGCAGTTCCTGAGCCTCCTGCCTGAGGAAATGCAGAGCTGAGTGCAGCAGGGTGGCCCAGAGAGCAGTGAGGAGGCTGTGGCCCTGTCAGAGGATTTCCAGCTAATCCACCTGCAGCCTTGGAAACATCAGTCCCAGTTAGGAACATGGGAGGTGAGTGGGGTGTCTGTCTCCAAGGCAGTTTTCAGCTTCTGTGTTTGTCACTGTTGAATCAGTTAATGACACCTCTGCCCCTGTTCTTGGCCTGTGACTAGGCCGGGGGGCTGGCAGACCCAGCAGTGGCAGGTGTTAAGTGGGGGGATGCTGCTTGCTGCAGGTGCCAGTGACATTTGAAGAGGTGGCCTTGTATTTCACCCCAGCAGAGTGGATTCTGCTTTGAGTCGCAGAGGGAGCTGTACAGCGATGTCGTGCAGGAGAATTACAGGAACGTTGGCTTGCTGGGGAAGGCTCAGGTATTAGCTGCTGTTTACTCTCTGGGCTGGCTGGGTCAGCTTAAACTCAAGGCTCTTGCCTGGCTCCTTTGGCCAGTGTCTGCTCTCCCGATAATCTGTGCGGGAGACTGTCTTTCCCATGTCAGTGGGGCTAATCATACTTCCTCAGAGTGCCCGTTCACACTCTGTCACAGAGTCACCGGAGCAATGCTCTGGAACTACTGCCTACGAAGCCAGTCAGGACTCTGGGGGAGCCTCCTCTCTCTGAGCAGCTTTGACCTTCCTTGGTCTGACCAGGAGCATTCAGCATCCCCTGCCCCACTGTGTGCTTCCTGCAGTGAGTCTGCCCAGGCAGGGCTCTTGGGGAACCCTGCACCTCAACTCCACAGTCAGCAGTGACTCTCAGCCAGCTGGTAAAACAGAAGGTTTATTAGTCACCAGGAACACAGTATAGAACAGAAATTGTTAGCACAGAAATTGGTGACTTTCAACCAAGTCCATCTTGTGGGGCAGGGGAGCCCAGAGCCCCAAGCCAGCTGAGACTGACTTGCTTCCAATTGCCTCACCCCTGCCCTGCCCGTTGCTGCTGCTCTGGTGTTTGCAAGAGTCACCTAATCGTGTCTCCCTCCTGGGTCTCAGGTTATGTAGTGGTGGCCACAGCAAACATGCAGGCAGCTGGAATAATCCTCACAAAAGTCACACACGCTTATTCCCATCACCTAGACATTGGTGCAATACACAGGGAAACTGAGGCACACACAGCATTCATGCAAAACAGTAAGATTCACATACAACATAACAAGGGAAAATCCCCACTTCATCACACACCCAATTATTAAGAAATGGATTTCCATAAGGTCGCACAGGAAATCTGATAGTCAGAAACTGATTGCAGGTGTTCTGGCTGCCAGGCCAACATACATGTCTTCCTTAAGAAATGATTGACGTCTTGTTTTCTCCCCTGCAGGCAGATGGAACAGAAGAACACGCTGAGTGTCTCAGATCCCCAGGGCTCTGAGGACATGTAGCTCCTGAGAGGCCCCTGCACAAGTATAGAGGCTTTAACCCATTCCTCACAACATCAGTGAATGAAGGGAAATACTGGGATCCCAGCAAAGCAGCTGTGAGCTTCTCAATTCCATCCTGTCTCATCTCTCTGGCTGTGTGGGGTGATGATACTCTCAGTGAGTCATGGACCCACTGTGCCACTGAGCTGGCCTCTCTCAGCGTGTCCTTTCATAGTCAGAAGAAGTCCAGCTATAACTAAGTGAAAGCCCCAGGGATCTACTCTTTCCTAACTTTCTGGGCATCAGTAATGATGGGAGCAGGAAGCAGACAGTTGAACTCATCATTCGCCTGGGGTAGAGCTGTGAACCCCAATTACGTTATAAGAGGCTTAGCCTCCTGCTGTGTAAATTCTACCTTGCAGCCAGGGAAGCTCTGCTCATTAATCATATTATCATGAGTGCTGGGTGTGCAGAGGAAGGAGGCTGCATTTTTCAGAAGGAAGAAATTGGAACATGGAGATGTGCTGAGACTATTTCTGAAGCATTTGTTCCAGTCTTGGCACTCCTACAGGGGAAGGAGAGGGGGCTGTTGGAAGCTTTATTCCACCTACCTCTTCAACCAAGATTACTACCTTCTGCCTCCACCCCAGTCTCTGGACTTCAGTGCCCTGCCACGGCTTCCTCTTTTTCAATGCCACCTTGCCCTCTCCTCTCTCCCCCCTGGCCCCCACCCACCATGTTCCTTCCCTTGCTGAATGGATCTCACACAGCTGCTCCAACCCACCCAGGTTGTACAAATCATCCAGCATAGTGACCCCTGCACCCTTATCCAATTTGCGAAGATAGTCTCCCATCCTTATGGTGACTTCCATGTAGGTCACCCCCAGGGTGTTTTGCAGACCCCAAAATATTTTCCTATACATGTCAGGTATCAGTTCAAACTTAAGCAGCAAAGCTCGTATGAACAGTTCATAATCCCCAGTCTCCATACCTTCCATCTGGCTGTACGGTTCTCTAGCTTTGGGACTGAGTGGGGCGGGGGTGGTAAGACAGCAGTGCTGATCCACAGGTTTAAGCCTTCTCAAAGGCAGTGAAGCAGGCATCTATATCCCCTCCCTCCTTAAACTGGGGCAATGATTTGGAGCCTAGGTTCCCTGCAGGATTGGCATCTCGGAGTCTTTCCCTACTTACCCCTTGGTGAGTCCTCATGCCTCTCCACTCCTCCATCTCCCATTCATGGTTACGCTGCTTCTCCTGCTGTTCTGCCTCGTGCTTTCGCTGCCTCTCACTATCCTCTAGCCTTTGTTGCTCCAGCTGTGGCTCCTTTGCTTTCAGCTCCAACTCCATCCGCGTCAGATCTATGGACAGGGAACCAGGTCATGAAGACACCCTTCTGGATGGGTAGCTGGATCTTGTGGACGCCCTGCTGCCAACTCCAGCTGCTCCCTCTGCTGTTCCCGCACCTCCTTCTAGCCCCGTTTGAGTCTGGAACCTGCTTCTTAGACTTATCATCCTTCTCCAGCT
The DNA here is from genome assembly GCF_025201925.1 of Gopherus flavomarginatus. Taxonomy (NCBI): domain Eukaryota; kingdom Metazoa; phylum Chordata; order Testudines; family Testudinidae; genus Gopherus; species Gopherus flavomarginatus. The sequence continues at coordinate 6,537,957 of NC_066636.1, forward strand.
GTACCATGATGAGCCTCGCAATGCTCCACCTTCTCTCCATGCAGGTCTGTGATGGTTTTATGCCATTTCCTCATTATTCCCTCTAGTAGGCCCCTTATGGCAAGATGCCTCTGGTGCCTTCTGCAACCATCTGCCAGGTGCATTTGGTAACCATTCAACTGCTGCCATCATCTGCCACAGATCCACAGGCAGGTGAGAAATGAGGTGAGGAATCAGGCCCTTTTAAATACTCAAGAGCTTGCTACAGAAAGTGAACCAGCCTTTTCAGCTCTCCGGTGATGGGGCCTTTCTGGGACCCCTGGCTGGGGAAAGCATGACAGAGCATCTCGTCCCCAGGGGCTAAGCTCCAGGGACGGTGCTGCCATGTGACGCTGGGGAGCTCCAATCCATTAAGCCTCAGACAGCTGGGAGCAGTGCTTGCTTCTCCCAGCTAGCTCTGAGGGGGCTAGAGCAGAGGTCTTCATGGCACTGTAGTGAGCACAGCACCGTGAGCTCCTGGCCTAGCCCCCTGTGTTCCCAGACATGGCCCCCAGGGTGGCCAGGAACCCACCACACAGGGTGAAGCCATGGAGCAGAGGGAGGAAGGGAGATTGGTCAGCTTGGCTCGAGCACGTGAATGAAGGCCATCTGACTTCCAAAGGACTGCTCCAAGCCCAGGGTAGTAAGATTTAAAATACAGAGGATTCCCCTCTAGGCAAAACTTTAAAGTATTAAAAAAAAAAAAAAAAAAAAAAACAACCAGGAATAAACCTCCCTTTTAGCATAGAGAAAATTCACAAGCTAAAACAAAAGAGAATCTAATGCATTTTCTTGCTATTACTATTCCTGTAATATTAGATGCATCATTTCAGTAAGAGCTGGATTACGTGATTTTTTTTTATTTTTTTTTTCTTCGAGAGGACAACAACACAGAGCTCAAAGCAAAAACCTTCTCCCACAGATCTGAAAGTATCTTCTCCCCTATATTGGTACTTTTGGTCCGGTGCCAACCGGTTATTTGAGCTTCTTAACCCTTTACAGGTAAAGGAGGATTTTATGCTTCCCTGAGCTGTATGTTCATGACAGGGCCTTTCTCTGCTTGATCTACTTTGTTCCCCAGGTCAGGGCTGGCTCCATCCAGCCTCTCCACCTTCGTGGTGCCTGGCATCTCCCACCTTAGCACAGCTTGGGAGTGGAGCCTATAGGTGGCAGATCCTCCCTCCCCCTGCCCAGCACCTGCCCTCTGAGGGATGGGGAGAAGGCCAGTGTGGGGTGCTGCAGAGACAGAGGGTTCTCTGGGGGGGCACAGCTATGGTGAGAAAAGAGACACCTACACCCTGGGAAGGGAAGGTGACCCCTGCTGTATAGGAGCTGCCTCCCCCAGGGAGGGAAAGGGGCTTCTGCTTTATAAGGGCTGACCCCCCCCCCATGATGGGATCCCTGGGGTACAAGCTGGAAGTAGGGTGCCACTCTGCCACCTTAACTCTCCAGCCTGGGCTGTCTCTCAGGATGCTTTGCTATTATCACTCAGCACCACAGCAGGTGCAGCCCTACACCAGCTAGACTGCATGAAGACACCCAAAGCCTCTCATGAATCACACAGTGAAAGGCATCAGCCAATTCCCCCTGGCTCCCCGACCTTGCACCCCTGAGCTGTATTGCCCTGCCCTGGGCAGGGCCTGACCACTGTAAGTTTATTATCCAGTCCGCCCCTCCCTCAGTGCGCTGCAGCTTTTGTATCTGAGCTGAGGTTTCCCAAGCACTTCAAGCAAAACACAGTGTTTTATGTAAAATGTAAAACAGGATTATTAGCTACAGAAAGATTGATTTTTAGGTGATAGGCATAAGGACAGATGGTTTCCAATAAAAATAAAGCACACAACCTAAATTGTAAACCTTTTTGCAGTAGGCAGTATTTAGATGAAGCAGTGTTTTCACCCCACTGGATGTTACAATACACAGACTTCCCCCTGAAGCCTGGACCAGTCTTCTCAGATGATTTGTCTTCTCAGTGTCCCAGTTATTTCCAGCATAAGTGGAGGAGGAGCCCAAGGCATGCTGCCACTGTTACCTATTTTATATCCTTAGCCTTATCCATGTGCCTAGGAGATGCTTGCCCAGACATGGCCTGGTGGGCTTCACTGAGTCATTGGGTTGAGCAATCCCCCGGTGTGGTCTTGTACTACTGAGTCATGGGGTTGAAGAGTCCCCATTGTGTGATGCTTGCTCAACTGTCATTGAATTATAAATCCCTTAACTACAACTCCCCTGCTGATTAATGGTTGTGGAGCACCCCCTGGGAGTAGTTCACCTTCTTTGTATGTCCCTAACAAACTTACAACATCTCTTAGGAACAACCATACAGCACAATCTGATAATTTGATACATACTAATGATATACACATTTGGATAGAACAATGGGTTTCAGCAGATCTCTTACAGGGCATGCTTTGTCTGAAACATATAATCATATGACAATGGTGAATATGGGGGTCCAGGGTGCTGCTTTGAGGCACAGAATGCCCAAGGAGAGGAAGGGCCTTTCACTCTATAGGGACATCTGGGTGACATCCCCTTGCTCCCCTCCCCTTCCCCAGTCACTGCCGCCCACAGAGCAGGGCTCCAGGAGGACCCACCCACCCACTGCCAAGGCCACATCTGGGGAGATTTGAAAAGTGCCCCCCTCCCAGTGGCACCTGTTGCAGACTCCAATAGACTCCAACAGGAGAGCCCCTTTGCACAAAGTCCAGGGAACATTAGCTGACTGGTGGGATGCTAGTATCTTTTCAGTCAACTTTTTAACCTGAGCAGGATTTCTCAGATCCGGATACTCACCTATTCTTAACCAGCCAACAATTTATTAATGCACCCAGAACCACATTAATACATAGTAAGCAGTTCAACCTTAAATGTCGACACAATTGCCTGGATGTGCTATACACACAATACAGTCCCACAAGCAGTGCTCCCAGACTAGAGTTGCGGTTCAGCAGTTATACCAGGGAACAATGCAAGTTTACTTACAATCATCAATTCTCAGTTATTTAGTATCTCCCGCATTGCTCACACTGCCCAGGTGCACTTTCCTGAGGTGCGTTGAAGGGGGTAGTTACTTCTCTTTGACTACGTTGGTCCAAAAGGGACAGGGTTAGAATATTAAAAGCAATGGCTTAAAACAATTCATTTCAACCTCTCTGAAGTGAATTTGCTTAGACTTATAAAGGAGTTAAAATCTAACATATGGCTATCATAGACAATTAGGGTTGGAAGAGCCCTCAGGAGGTATCTAGTCCAACCCCCTGCTCAAAGCAGGACCAATCCCCAACTAAATCATCCCAGCCAGGGCTTTGTCAAACTGGGCCTTAAAAACCTCCAAGGATGGAGATCCCACCTTCTCCCTAGGGAACCCATTCCAGTGCCTCACCACCCTCCTAGTGAAATAGTTTTTCCTAATATCCAACCTAAACCTCCCCCACTGCAACTTGAGACCATTGCTCCTTGTTCTGTCATCTGCCACCACTGAGAACAGCCGAGCTCCATCCTCTTTGGAACCCCTCCTTCAGGTAGTTGAAGGCTCCTATCAAATCCCCCCTTTTCGCTCCTAAATAAACCCAGTTGCCTCAGCCACTCCTTGTAAGTCATGTGCCCCAGCCCCCCTAATCATTTTTGTTCCCCTCCGCTGGACTCTCTCCAATTTGTCCACATCTTTTCTGTAGTGGGGGGCCCAAAACTGGATGCAGTACTCCAGATGTGGCCTCACCAGTGCTGAATAGAGGGGAATAATCACTGCCCTCTGTTTAGGCAAGAGTTAAAAATTCAGTTAGCAGCTGAGACAAACACGTGACTAATATAGCCCTTCTGCCCATCAGAATTGGCAGCAACAAGGGCCGGGTTCAGTATCTAGGGGTTCCATTTCAATAACACAATGCAAAACACTCAACTCCCCACCCAGTGACCTGGGACAATTATATAGCACCCCCTTGGGTGCCTCTAAGAGGCAATACTTCCCCTCTTGCAGGCACAAAGTCTGAGTGTAGCAAGATCCTTTTAATAAAGGAGGGAAACGTTGTGGCATTATGTTGGGGAAGCACCAAAAAACAGGATTCATAACACAAACCATGGGCAAAAGCCCCACCCCCAAGTAAGTTTGGCAGTGTCCTTAAGTCTAGTAACCTCACAGTCACCCTCAGGCTACGTCTACACTACAGCATAAAATCGAAATTACTAAAACCGGTTTTATAAAACCGATATTATAAAATCGATTTCATGGGTCCACACTAGGGCACATTAATTCGGTGGTGTGCGTCCATGATCCTAGGCTACCATCGATTTCTGGAGCGGTGCACTCTGGGTAGCTACATTAAAGGAATGAGACCAATAACTTTGATTTCCGTCCACACTAACCTTAAATCGATATAGTAATATCGATTTTAGGGTTAATCCTCTAGTTGGGGAGGAGTACAGAAATCGATTTTAAGAGCCCTTAAAATCGATTTAAAGTGCCTTGTAGTGTGGATGGGTACAGAGTTAAATCGATTTAATGCTGTTTAAATCGATTTAACTGTGTAGTGTGGACCAGGCCTCACTCACAGTTTCTGTCTTTGGTCAGTGCAGCCCCCAGAGTTCAGAAGTTCATCTGCAGAGTTTACCTCCCAGACTGGGTGGAAGTGGGGGGAGGTATGGAGGGCAGCTTACATGCTCCACTGCTCAGGTCAACGGTCGATTGCCGTATTTCTCAGCAGGGTTCTGCTACAGTTTTCACCACCAGCTGCTTCTCTCCGCTAGCTATCCTGCTAGCTGCTCACCAATATGTCTTCAGGTCCCCACTTAACACAGCTCTCAGTAACTTTAGCTCTTTAGTCAATGCAGCTGTTAGCAGGGGAGCCCCAGTGCTGGCACACTCAGAACCACTTGCCCAAAGTAGGTCTAATGCTTAGACTTAGGAATCAGTGAGTTCAACTCTGCAGCATGTAACAAGACTCCTAATGGAGTCAAAATTAGCTTGTCATTGTATAGTGGAGAGCATCAAAGTACTGTTTAGGGCCCTCCAAAGGGGCCCATACTACCAGGTACACATACCTGTCCCCAGCCTCTCTCTCAGTTCACTGGATTCTGGAACCCATGTCCCTGCCTAGCAAGTGTTACTTAGTTGAGGGCGAGTCCCTCTCATAAAATGCCAAGTACAGTTCTATGTCCTTGATCCCATAATCAGGATAACAACACTTTATTACTCCTGCTCCAATAACAAAGGGACTAGGGGTCCCACAGCAGCCAACGTGACCATTTGGGCAAGTCATCCCTCCATGGGAGTGGCCATGCAACCAAGATCAGCCCCTGAAGTCCTTTTCCACCGCTCACCACCAGATGTCAGGGTAGAGCTCATTCTGACTGTTTACACTAACAAGCAGACATACCAGAGGCCCAAGGACAGTGGCAGCTGTAAACACTTGATAGACTTACATAGTCAGATGTTCACCCAGTAACTCGACCTCTCGGTAAGAAAGAACAGTACAAACCTCTGCCACAGCTCTCTGGGTATCTGTGAACACTCACCTCACCCGACCCCTTCTCCTTAAGGTGGTCATAGATAATTGATATAATCCAAATAGTTTTGTGCGTATGTCTGCTCCTGTCATTATCATGGTCTCTCTCTCTCTGAAACAATGTTTGTCTCCGTAAGTACAAGATAAATACAAATTAAATTGTAAGAAAAATGTATTTAATTGGTCATTGTAGGACCATACTTTTGAAGCTGTTTATCAGTTTTCCTGGTACAGTGAATAAACCCCTTCAGTATTGTTTGTGCCTGTCTGATTCTTGGGGAAAAGAATCTCCTTGCTTCACACCTTGATCTGCTGGCAATGCTCCTACTAATGCAACCCAATATGCCATTAGCCTTCTGGCAACAAGGGCGCACAATTGACTAACATCCAGCTTCTCGTCCACTGTAATCCCCAGGTCCTTTTCTGCAGAACTGCCACTTCACCAGTCAGTCCCCAGCCTGTAGCAGTGCATGGGATTCTTTCATCCTAAGTGCAGGACTCTGCACTTGTCCTTGTTGAACCTCGTCAGATTTCTTTTGGCCCAATCCTCCAATTTGCCTAGGTCACTCTGGACCGTATCCCTACCCTCCAGTGTATCTACCTCTCCCCCCAGCTTCGTGTCATCCACGAACTTGCTGAGGGTGCAATCCATCCCACCATCCAGATCATTGATGAAGATGTTGAACAAAACCAGCCCCAGGACCGACCTGTGGGGCACTCTGCAGTTAACTAGACATGGAGCCATTGATCACTACCTGTGGAGCCCGACAATCTAGCCAGCTTTCTATCCACCTGATAGGCCATTCATCCAGCCCATGCTTCTTTAACTTGCTGGCAAGAATACTGTGGGAGACCATATCAAAAGCTTTGCTAAAGTCAAGGTATATCACATCCACCACTTTTCTCCATATCCACAGAGCCAGTTATTTCATCATAGAAGGCAGTCAGGCTGGTGAAGCATGACTTGCCCTTGGTGAATTCATGCTGACTGTTCCTGATCACCTTCCTCTCCTACAAGAGCTGCAGAATGGATTCCTTGAGGACCTGCTCCATGATTTTTCCAGGGACTGAGGTGTAGTTCCCTGGATTATTATTCTCCCCTTTTTTAAAGATGGGCACTATATTTTCCTTTTTCCAGTCATCCAGGACCTCCCCCAATAGCCATGAGTTTTCAACGATAATGTCCAATGGCTCTGCAATCACATCAGCCAATTCTCTCAGGGCCCTCAGATGCATTGCATCTGGCCCCATGGACTTGTGCATGTCCAGCTTTTCTAAATCGTCCTTAACCTGTTCTTTCACCACAGAGGGCTGGACCTCCTCCCCATACTGTGTTGCCCAGTGCAGCGGTCTGGGAGTTGACCTTTTCTGAGAAGACCTAGGCAAAAAAAGCATTGAGTACTTCAGCTTTTTCCAAACCATCAGTCACTAGGTTGCCTCCCCAATTCAGTAAGGGTCCCACACTTTCCCTGACCACCTTCTTGTTGCTAACATACCTGTAGAAACCCTTCTTGTTACCCTTCACATCCCTTGCTAGCTGCAACTCCAATCGTACTTTGGCCTTCGCTGATTACACCCCAGTAGGCTCGAGCGATATTTTTATACTTCTGTCTAGTGAGGTCTCACTAGGGAGCATAGACTCAGCAAAATAACTCACAAGAATTGATATTAAGAACAGAAGGGGAAATATAATCTTTGAGATGGGATCTCCATTTTTCCTCTTGGCACTGAAATTGGGGAGAGTCCTTTCCACACAGCTGCTCCAGGAGTCGCTCACATTTAGGATTCTGCTGCTTCTTGTGTTGGGCTTAGTCAACTTTCCTAAGCACCTGGTGACCTCCGTTTACATGTCCTGGTTTCAGGGCTCATCGGAGGGGGGCCACTCTCTGATTCCCAATGGACACATGCCAAGGGAGTGCTTAGGTTTTAGCTCTTTAATTTCTTTGTCGTTTCCATGGGTATCCAGTAGATGGTGCTGGTGTATAACAGCTTTCTTCAATCCTTTTCTTATCGGAGGCATTTTAAGTTTGATTCATTTCAAGGATTGTATTTCATTACCTGCCCGTGCTATCATTTGGGATCCTCCTCCTAAGTAATTTTTCTTAATATCCCAAAGTTCTACCCTGGTTGATATCTTTCAACATTTCTCTGTCCTTGTGCCAGACAAAGCCTATCAGAGCCGTAGGGCGAATCGGGGCGACTGCTCTGGGCCCTGTCCTGATGGGTGGTGGTTGAACCACCATTTTGGGAAGACAAGCCTGCCAGCCTCGCCCCTTCTGCCCAAGGCTCTGCCCCCCCCCCCCACCGGAGCTCCAAAACCCCTTCCCACCCTGTAAAAGGAGAAGCCCTGACTCTGAGGGGGCCCCACGACCGGAGAAGCCCGGCCCGCCCACTCCAACCACAGCGGGCTGAGCCTCTGTCACCAGCCCCCCGACCCACCCCATCCCACCCAAGCGCCAAGCTGAGCTGCTGGCCTCCCCACCCCTGAGCCCCCCTTTCCCTCGTCAGAGTCGGGCCAAGCCGCCAGCTTCCCTGAGAGCCAGGCAAGGCCGAGCCCCTGGCCTTCCCCAGCACTGGGCCAGCCCCAGCGGCAAGCTGGGCTGGGCTGGGCTGAGCCATCAGCTTCCCCCAGCACCATGCCGAGTGCTGTGCCTCGAGTGCCTGCCGGGCTGAGTCAGGCAGAGTCGGGGCCAGGCCGAGCCGCCATCCCCCTAGCGCCAGCTCCTCCTGCCCCTGAAGGCCACACTCCCCACACTGAGCTGCCGGCCCCAGCAACCAGCCGAGCCTGCTCCGTCCACTGGCTGCTGGTTCTCCACGTCCCTCCTCACTCCCTCGTCCCAAGGAGGAGGGATGCAGCAAGTAGTGGGGATGGGAGGTAGTGTGGAGTGGAGGAGGTGGTGGGGGTCTCGGGGAAGGACTGGGGCCACCGCAGCCCAGGTGTCTGGCCGTGGGTCGGCGGCAGCACCATGGAAGGCCAGTGCGATTGGCCAGCGCGGTTGATCCCGGAAGAGACAAATCTATCACTTCTGCCCCGGGCCCCACATCCCCCTAGGGATGGCCCTGTTGCCTATTATTCTCGAGTGCAACAGTTATTTACAATTAAAACCAATGAACCCCTTATAATCTTCTCAAGTTGGAGGACAGACTCTGCAGTCTTTGCTTATACAAAAGCATTTCACGTTATTTAGGACTTACAACAGAAAAGCTTTTTGTAGCTCGAACGTTTCCTCCCTCACCAACAGAAGTTGGTCCAATAAAAGATACTACCTCCCCCACTTTGTCTCTCTAAGGCCTGGTCTACACGATTTTAGGTCGAATTTAGCAGTGTTACCTTGATTTAACCCTGGATCCGTCCACACGACGAAGCCTTTTTTTTTTATTTAAAAGACTCTTTAAATTGATTTCTTACTCCACCTCCGACGAGGGGATTAGCGCTGAAATCGGCCTTGCCAGGTCGAATTTGGGGTAGTGTGGACTCAGTTGGACAGTATTGGCCTCCAGGAGCTATCCAAGAGTGCTCCATTGTGACCGCTTTGGACAGCACTCTCAACTCAGATGCACTGGCCAGGTAAATAGGAAAAGCCCTGCAAACTTTTGAATTTAGTTTCCTGTTTGGCTAGCGTGGCGAGCTGGTCAGCACAGGTGACCATGAAGAGCTCATCAGCAGAGGTGACCATGGAGTCCCAGAATCGCAAAAGAGCTCCAGCATGGACCATACAGGAGGTACTGGATCCGATCGCTGTATGGGGAGACAAATCCGTGCTAGCTGAACTCTGTTGCAGTAAAGGAAATGCCAAAACATTTGAAAAAGTCTTCAAGGGCATGAAGAACAGAGGCTATAACAGGGACCCACAGCAGTGCCACATGAAAATTAAGGACCTAAGGCAAGCCTACCAAAAAAACAGAGAGGCAAATGGCCACTCCGGGTCAGAGCCCCGAATATGCTGCTTCTATAATGAGCTGCATGCCATTCTAGGGGGTGCAGCCACCAGTACCCCAACCCTGTGCTTTGACCCCATAAATGGACTAGGACACAACACGGAAGCAGTTTTGGGGGACAAGGAAGATGATGATGAGGAAGTTGAAGATAGCTCACAGCAAGGAAGCGAAGAAACCAGTTTCCCCAGCAGCCAGGATCTTTTTCTCACCCTGGACCTGGAGCCAGTAACCCCTGAACCCACCCAAGGCTCCCTCCCAGGCCCGCCAGGCAGAGAAGGGACCTCTGGTGAGTGTACCTTTGTAAATATTAGACATGGTTTAAAAGCAAGCATGTTTAATGATTAATTTGCCCTGGCATTCGCAGCCAGTACAGCTGCTGGAAAAGTCTGTTAACGTGTCTGGGGATGGAGCGGAAATCCTCCAGGGACATTTCCATAAAGCTTTCCTGGATGTACTCCCAAAGCCTTTGCAAAAGGTTTCTGGGGAGGGCAGCCTTATTCCATCCTCCATGGGAGGACACTTTACCACACCAGGCCAGCAGCATGTAGTTGGGAATCATTGCAGAACAAAGCATTGCAGCATATGGTCCCGGGGTTTGCTGGCATTCAAACAACATCCATTCTTTATCTCTCTGTTATCCTCAGGAGAGTGATATCATTCACAGTCACCTGGTTGAAATAGAGTGGTTTTATTAAGTGGACATTCAGAGATGCCTGTTCCTGCTGGGCTGTTTTCCTGTGGCTGAACAGAAATGTTCCCTGATGCTAGCCACGTGGTGTGGGGAGGGCTGAAGCCATCAAAATGCGACCTTGTAACGAAAGCACATGTGCTATGTAATGTTAACAGCAAGGTTTACTGTGAAAGAGTGTAGCCATTGTTCTATAAAATGTGTCTTTATAACTACCACTCTCCCTTTTTTTTCCTCCACCAGCTGCATATGTTTCTCCTTCCCAGAGGCTAGCAAAGATTAGAAGGCAAAAAAACGCACTTGGGAGGAAATGTTCTCTGAGCTCATGCTGTCCTCCCACTTTTACAGAGCACAGCAGAACGCATGGAGGCAGATAATGTCAGAGTGCAGGAAAGCACAATATGAATGCGAGGAGAGGTGGTGGGCTGAAGAGAGTAAGTGGCGGGCTGAAGATGATAGGTGGCATCAGCTTGCTGACAGAAGTCAGGAGTCAATGCTCAGGCTGCTGGACCATCAAACTCATATGCTCCAGCGTATGGTTGAGCTGCAGGAAAGGCAGCAGGAGCACAGACCACCACTACAGCACCTGTGTAACCAACCGCCCTCCTCCCCAAGTTCCATAGCCTCCTCACCCAGATGCCCAAGAACGCGGTGGGGGGGCATCCGGCCATCTAGCCACTCTACACCAGAGGATTGCCCGAGCAATAGAAGGCTGGCCTTCAATAAGTTTTAAAGATTTTAAGTTTTAAAGTGCAGTGTGACCTTGTCCTTCCCTCCTCCCCCACCCCTCCCAGGCTACCTTGGCAGTTAACACTCTATTTGTGTGATGAATTAATAAAGAACGCATGAATGTGAAGCAACAATGACTTTATTGCGTCTGCAAGTGGTGATTGAAGAGGGGACGGGAGGATGGTTAGCTTACAGGGAAGTAGAGTGAACCAAGGGGGGGGTGGGGCTTCATCAATGAGAAACAAACAGAACTTTCACACCATAGCCTGGCCAGTCATGAAACTGGTTTTCAAAGGTTCTTTGTTGCGCACCACACTCTCCTATACTCTTCTAACCGCCCTGGTGTCTGGCTGCATGTAATCAGCGGCCAGACAATTTGCCTCAACCTCCCACCCTGCCATAAACATCTTCCCCTTACTCTCACAAATATTGTGGTTCACACAGCAAGCAGTAATAACAATGGGAATATTGGTTTCGCTGAGGTCTTTCTGAGTCAGTAAACTGCTCCAGCGCACTTTTAAACATCCAAATGCACGTTCTACCACCATTCTGCACTTGCTCAGCCTATAGTTGAACAGCTCCTAATTACCGTCCAGGCTGCCTGTGTACGGCTTCATGAGCCATGGCATTAAGAGGTAAGCTGGGTCCCCAAGGATAACTATAGGCATTTCAACATCCCCAGTGGTTGTTTTCTGGTCTTGGAAGAAAGTCCCTTCCTGCAGCTTTTGAAACAGATGAGAGTTCCTGAAGATGCAAGCATCATGTACCTTTCCCGGCCATCCCACGTTGATGTTGGTGAAACATCCCTTGTGATCCACCAGTGCTTGCAGCAGCATTGAAAAGTACCCCTTGCAGTTTATGTACTCACTGGCTTGGTGCTCTGGTGCCAAGATAGGGATATGCGTTCCATCTATCGCCCCACAACAGTTAGGGAATCCCATTTCAGCAAAGCCATCCACTATCGCCTGCACATTTCCCAGAATCACTATCCTTGATATCAGCAGCGCTTTGATTGTGTTGGCTGCTTGGATCATAGCAGCCCCCACAGTAGATTTTCCCACTCCAAATTGATGCCTGACTGACCAGGTGTTGCAAGCTTCCACAGGGCTATCACCACTCGCCTGTGAACTGTGAGGGCTGCTCTCATCTTGGTATTCTGGTGCTTCAGGGCAGGGGAAAGCAAGTCACAAAGTTCCATGAAAGTGCCCTTACGCATGCGAAAGTTTCGCAGCCACTGGGAATCATCCCAGACCTGCAACACTATGCGGTCCCACCAGTCTGTGCTTGTTTCCCGGGCCCAGAATCTGCATTCCAAGGCATGAACCTGCCCCATTAACACCATGATGTGCACATTGCTGGGGCCCGTACTTTGTGAAAAGTCTATGTCCTCATCACTCTCATTATCGCACTGCTGTCACCTCCTCTCCTGGTTTTGCTTTGGCAGGTTCTGGTTCTGCATATACTGCAGGATAATGCACTTGGTGTTTACAGTGCTCAGAATTGCCGTGGTGATCTTAGCGGGCTCCATGTTCCCCGTGCTATGGCGTGTGTGCTGAAAAAAGGGGCAAGACAATTGTCTGCCGTTGCTCTGACAGAGGGAGGGGCGACTGATGACATGGCTTACAAGGAATTAAAATTAACAAAGCGAGTGGCTTTGCACCAAGGAGAAACATAAACAACTGTCACACAGAATGTCCCCCTCAAGGACTGAACTCAAAACCCTGGGTTTAGCAGGCCGTTGATTTCATGGCAGGAGGAAGGGGGGAAGCAAATGAATATAAAACAAATCAGGTCCATTTCTTGTTTTGATCCACTTCATCTATCTTTTACATCTTAGGCTGGCAGCAGATGGTGCAGTACGACTGCTAGCCATCGTCATCTCCTGGGTGCTCGGCAGAAGATGGTGCAGTACGACTGCTAGCCATCGTCATCTCCTGGGTGCTCGGCAGAAGATGGGAATGACCTGGCTGAGTCACTCCCATGTCTGCCCAGGTGCTCTGACCAACCTCCCTGAGGTCGGCTAAAAGAGCACCCAGGAGTACAATGATGACAGATACCAGTCGTAATGCACTGTCTGCTGCCAAAAGGCAATGAGTTGCTGCTGTGTAGCAATGCAGTCCCACGTCTGCCAGAACCCAGGAGACGTATGGTGACGGTGAGCTGAGTGGGCTCCATGCTTGCCGTGGTATGGCGTCTGCACAGGTAACCCAGGAAAAAAGGTGTGAAAAGATTGTCTGCCATTGCTTTCACAGAGAGAGGGAGGGAGGGTGGGAGAGGGGCGCCTGACGACATGTACCCAGAACCACCCGCGACAATGTTTTTTGCCCCATCAGACATTGGGATCTCAACCCAGAATTCCAATGGGCAGCAGAGACTGTGGGAACTGTGGGATAGCTAGCCACTGCTACCCACAGTGCAACGCTCTGGAAGTCGATGCTAGCTTCGGTACTGTGGACACAGTTCGCCAACTTAATGCACTTAGAGCATTTTGTGTGGGAACACACACAATCGACTGTATAAAAATGATTTCTAAAAAAAGACTTCTATAAATTCAACCTAATTTTGTAGTGTAGACATACCCTAATAGAACAAGAAACTTCTTCCACATACAGAAGGATATGGATCTGAATCACAAAGCAAACAAATGTGCAGATTCTAATTTGGGGTGAAAGATTATTCTCAGTCTATTTGATTTACAAGTGTAAGCAGAGTCAGGATGAGCGCTACCCTGAAATCTGGTGGTGAATTGTAGGGAATGTGGAAAGAATTCCAAGAATTTCAAAGAACGGGGAAAGATTTGCATTGGCATCTACCCTCCACTTAGCATAAGCCCACAGCAGACTGGGATGGTCATTTTAACAGCTCTGGGATCCCCAATTTCTTTGCTATTGGGGCAGGAAAAAAAAAGTTTGTCACCCTGATTGTGTGAATGGAGAGCTGTGGGACTGCTTTGTGACAGAGATGACTCAACCTCAGTTGGGTGGTACTTGCTAAACATGGGACATGGGTTTCAAAATCCCATGAAGGGAGAGAGGTTGGGACCTGGTGTGTGTACCTGATGGTATGGGCCTCTTGTGAGGGCCTGGAACACCAATTGCACATCTTCCTCTCTCCACTGTGGAATGTCAGAGTTGGTTTTTTTATTCCCTTAAGAATCCAGATACAGGTTATTGAGCTGAGCTCACTTTTGGCTAATAGTGCACTAGCACTGGGGCTCCCCTACTACGAGCTGAAATCACTGAGCTGAGAGCACTGAGTACTGTGCTAACTAGTGGGGGAGCCTGAAGCTATACTGTGGAACAGAGCAACTGGTGGAGTGGAGCAGTTTGTGGGGATGGCTGGAGCAGATCATGGGACAGCTGGTAGAGCAGAGGGGCTGGCACAGTGGAGTAGCTATGGGACAGGTGGAGCGGCCCACAGAGTGAGCCGAGCAGTTTGCAGGGAAAACTGGAGCAGCTCATGGGGCAGCTGGTGGAGTGGAGCAGTTTGTGAGGACGGCTGGAGGAGCAGAGTGGAGCGGCTGGTGAAGCAGAGCAGTTTGTGGAGAAGGTGGGAGCAGAACCCACGGAGAGGCAGGGCAGTTGGCCCTGGACCATGTAAGGTGCCCCTTTCTACCCAGGCTGGGGGGAGGGACCTCTGCAGATAGACTCTCGAACTTTGGGGCTGCACTGACCCAGGACAGAGACTTTTGGATTGTGGGACTTTTGGGACTGTGGGTGATTTGGGGGTTGCTGGACTCAAGAGCCCAGGAAAGAGGACACAGCCCAATTTCCTGGGGTGGGTCTTTGAACACGGTTTGGTCTATGAACTCTAGTTGAGGTGTTTTCCCAATTTACTGTTTGTTGTTTATCTCATGTATTAAACCTTTTCTGCTACACTGAGACTCTGTGCTTGCCACAGGGGAAGCATTGCCTCTTTGAGGCGCCTAGGGGTGTGTGTAAGATTTTCCCAGGTCACTGGGTGGGGGCTCGAGCTGGTTTGGCATTGGGTTATTGAACGGAACCCCTGGATACTGAACCCGGCCCTTGTTGCTGCCAACTCAGAGGGGCAGAAGGGTTACACAAGGAACACCATGTAGTTTGTAATTTGGGGTGAAAACCTGTGGCTTGGATTTCTTGGGGGAACAGCTTATCCAGGTTGACCTTTGATCTTACAGCCACATTTCTAGTTTAATTTGCAGCTTCCTCACCCATCACTTCTTGATCCACTCAGTGTACAATGGTCACTTTGCACAGGAAATGTGACCCGTGCTTGAAAACTTGGAGTTATTTTAACTAGGCTGGGAGGGAAAAAGAGGTTTATGCATATATGCAGGTTATGAGAGATTCTTGCCTAGGTGACTAGCAGTACTCTGAGGGCTGATATGTACTAGAAATGTATATTGGCATCGCTATGTATCTAGGGGTGTGAAAAATCCACATCCCTGGGCGATGTCGCCATGCCAACCCAGAACTAGGACAATGGAAGAATTATTCAGTCAACCCAGCTACTGCCTCTTTGGGAGATGGATTAACTACGCCAGTGGAGAACTCCTCCCATCACTGTAGTGAGTGTCTACACTGTAGCTGAAATGAGATCCAGAGAGAGCAGGAGACAGAAAAACCAGCAGCAGTAGCAGACCATTAAATGCTGAAAGTGGAAATAGCTGCCCACCAATGAATCATGGAGGAGAAAGAGAAGCAATGCCAACAAGAGCTCAAGCTATGAGAACTAAAAACAGAAAATTCTCAAGCAGTAATCAGTCCTCCCTGAGGGCCACAAGCTGTGCTCCATACACAGCCAATTGGATGGCAGGTGGGAATACCTTCCTACTTTTGAAAGACTCTGTACATTCCATGACATTACAGAAGACAAGAAGGTTCCCATGCTAGTTGCAAATCTCTCTGGTAGAGCATTACATGTGTAAGCAGAGTCAGGATGAGCTCTACCCTGACATCTGGTGGTGAATTATGGTGAGTGTGGAAAAGAACTTAGGGGGCTGATCTTGTTTGCATAGGCACACCCACTCTGCCTAGCATGAGGCCACAGCAGCCCCAAATGATCACTTTGACAGCTGTGGGATCCCCAGTTTCTTGGTTATTGGGGTAGGAGGAATAAAGTGTTGTTACCCTGATTATGTGAATGAAGGACTATGAGACTGTTTTATGACAGTCTCACCATCAACTAAGTAGCACTCACTAGACAAGGGACACGGGTTCCAAAACCCTGTGACTTGAGAGGGGTTGGAGAAAGGTGTGTGTACTGGATGGGGTGGGCCCTGTTTGAGAGCCTGGCATGCTAATTACATCTTTTTCTTTCTCTCCACTGTTAAACAGCAAAGCTAATTTTGATTCTATGAAAAATCTAGTTACATGCTGCTGAGCTGAATCCCCTTTGGGCCAATGGTGCACCAGCACTGGGGCTCCACTACTACAAATTGAAATCACTAAGAGCTGAAACTGCAAAATTTACTGAGGTGAGGTAAATTACTCAGTGCTGTGTTAACTAGGGGGGGAGCCTGAAGATATATTGCTAAGTGGCTGCAGAGCAGTTTGTGGGGACAGCTGGTGTGGTTAATGAGATGGCTGGTGGAGTGGAGCAGTTTGTAGGAACGTTGGAGCCCGCAGAACAGTGAGTGGAGTGGAGCCGTTTGTGGGGTTGGCTGGAGGAGCAGAGTGGCTGGAGGAGCAGAGTCGTTCCTGGTGAAAGGCTGCAGCAGACCTCCACGGAGTGGCGGGGCAGTCAGCCTTGGCCCATGTAAGGTGCCCCTTGTGTCCCCCCCGCCCAATTCCACCCAGGCTCGGGGGGATGTAAAACTCTGCAAATGAACTTTTGAACTCTGGGGAACGGCACTGACCAGGGACAGAGACTTTTGGGTTGTTGGATTTTGGGGTGATTTGAACTTAAGACCCTGAGGGGAAAAGGACACTGCCAAACTTACTTGGAGGTGGGTCTTTTGCTCATGGTTTGTGTTATGAATCCTGTTTGTGGTGTTTCCTCAACGTAATGCTGCATTGTTTTCCTCCTTTATTAAAAGGATTTTGCAACACTCAGACTCCGTACTTGTGCCTCCTAGAGGCGGCCGGGGGTGGTGGTGGTGGTATGTAATTGTCCTAGGTCACTAGGTGGGGAGTCGAGCCGGTTTTGCACTGCCTTATTGAAACAGAACCCCTAGATACTGAACCTGGCCCTTGTTGCTGCCAACTCAGAGGGGCAGAAGGGTTACACATGTATTTGATTAAATGAAAATTGAAGGGGCTTTGAAATATGCTGAATTTTAAAAGACCATATTGCAAAGATTTCAAATGATCCCTGAGGTTAAGGTTCAGAAACCTCAGAATGTGGGATAAAGTGAGCCATAGACATCAAACCGGGATTGATTAGAAGAGCTGAGAGGCGGTGGGGTGCTCCGTGCCGCCGCCCAAGCTTTCTGAAGGCTGTCATCTGCTTTCTGCTTAGTCTGGAACTGTTCCCTTGAAGCTGGAGACACCAGTTCTTCCTTAGACTGTGGACTTGGGCTTGGTCCCTCTGGAAGCGATGTAGATGATGGGGTTGTTTCCGTTGTTGGTGAACCGCTCTTCGCTGGTGAACCAGGGGGTATTTCAGGCTCTGGCTGAGCCTCTTGGGTGTGGTTGTCTGCTGCTTCTGCCAGTTCAGGCTCGCTGGCGCCCTCTGGTGTTGGGGTTGAAAATGGATTTGCAAGCACAGTCATCAGTGCTGGCAACCGTTCTGGTGCTGGCTGCTTTTCCAGTTCCTGGTCTGGGACTGGAAGCACTGTGGCTGTTTCTGTTGTTGACATGGGATCCGGGTCCACTGCCTCTGTCTGGGTCTCTTGTAACACAGATGGGGCCTCTGTGAACGGCTCAGGAACAGGAATGGGTCTAGAAGCTTGCCTGGTTTGGCTGCGGGTAACCATTTCCACTCTTTTGGCCCGCTTCACCTGGTTGGCCAAGTCTTTCCTCAGTAGCATGGGGATGGAATTATTGTCATAGACTGCAAAAGTCCACATTCCTGACCAGCCTTTGTACTGGACAGGCAGTTCAGCTGTAGGCAAGTCTACAGCTTGTGACATGAAGGGGTAAATTGTCACTTGGGCCTTTGGGTTGATGAATTTGGGGTCGACGAAGGATTGGTGGATAGCTGACACTTGTGCCCCCGTGTCTCTCTATGCGGTAACCTTCTTTTTGCCCACTCTCAAAGTTTCCCTTCGCTCCAAGGGTATTTGAGAGGCATCTGGGCCTGGGGATCTTTGGTGTGATGATGGTGTAACGACTTGCACTCGGTTGGGGTTCTTTGGACAGTTGGCCTTTATATGTCCCAGTTTATTACATTTAAAGCATCGCCCAGCTGACTGGTCATTGGGCCGAGGTGGGTTACTGGAGACTGGTGAGGTGGAAGAATAGGGCGTCTGTGGCTTTCCTTGGGTTGTCGGCGGAGTCTTTGGCTGCCCTCGGTTGTAGGGTTTATTGTCGGTGTGCCCTCTGGGATATTCGTTCCCCTTGACAGTAGCTTTTTTTTTTTTTTGCCACTTCCATCCATTTGGCTCCAATTTCCCCCGCCTCGATTACCATTTTGGGTTTTCCATCTAGGATGTACCTCTCTATTTTCTTAGGAATACCATCTAAGAACTGCTTCATTTGTATTAGGAGATGCATCTCGTCCATATTGTTAACCTTTGTTCCTGATATCCAGGCTTCATAATTCTTTGCAATGTGGTAGGCGTGTCGGGGGAATGACACATCTGGTTTTCATTTTTGGTTTCTGAACCGCCGACGGGCATGTTCAGGTGTTATCCCCATTCTGTATCTGGCCTTGGTTTGAAAAAGTTTATAATCGTTCATTTTCTTCTTAGGCATTTCAGCCGCCACCTCTGCTAAGGGTCCACTGAGCAGTGGCCTCAATTCTACCATGTACTGGTCTTCAGAGATGCTGTACCCAAGGCAGGCTCTTTCAAAATTTTCTAAGAAGGCCTCAGTGTCATCACCTGCCTTGTAGGTGGGAAATTTCTTGGGATGTAGAACCATAATTGGAGAAGTGTTGTTAGAATTGGCTAGGTGCTGTTGCTTCGCCTTTTCTAATTCCAGGGCCTGCTGGTGGGCTTCCCTTAGGAGTTCCAACTCTCTCCTGTGGGCAGCCTCTTTTTTCTTTCTCTCAGCTTCATTTCTTGTAGTTTTTTTTTCATGTCTCGCTTGTGGTCTGCCTCTTTGATTTGTGCCTCTCCATCCACTTTTGCCCTGGAAGTCATGTTTCCTGCTTTCTTGTGCTGAGGCGCCCTCTGGTGTTTACTGCCTGTGTAAAAGTAAAATAAATTATATTGTAAAAATAAAAAGGATTAAAAAAATGCTGTCTGTACCTTTTAAAAAAAACTGTTAAAATGCTGCAATCCAGGTGTCAGAAATACAAACATTCACATAGAACAATTGCACCATTTAAGGGCAATTGGTAAAGTATTAGCCTCAAATCCATAAAAAGTTAGTAAGAAAGTAGAATATGCATGCTGTGCCCTAGGTAAATTTTACAGTTTTGCTTTCTTTGTTCCTTTGTCTAATTCCCGCTCTTTTATCTGTATAAATAAGACTGTTTTGGCCTTGCATGGCCGCTCACATATTCTAAATGTTATTGGCAGAGCGCTGTGCTAATAAAACAAAGTGGTCTGACAAATTGTAAGTCCTGATTCTAACTTTAACAATTTGGAGGTTCTACCGAGATGGCAACTGTCTTCACTGGGGCTGTGTGATTCCTGACTGTTTTTGTGGGATGACCGTGGCAGCCGGCACCTGGGCATTTGGCCCAAGCGGTCCCCCACTAGAGCGGAAAGGCGCACAGCCACAGTGAGGTCTACGCCATCGAACCTGTTGGTTCCCACTCTGTTCTGGTAGGGATCCCGGGATCTGACATCAGGAATCTGGTCAGGTAATTATTTCTGTGTTTTGTCCGGATTGAGGACTGTCCTGTCTCTATGTCTATCTGTCCTCTTGTGGAGTGTTTGAGTCTGGGTGCCGTCTCTGTCTGGGGATCGGCTGACCAAGGGGTTCCTGTCCCCGCGGTCTGAGTGAGTGAAATCTGCACAATTGCAGCCGCACCACACCTTGGGTAAAACCCTTAGTGTGAAAGCAAGGGCAATTGAGGCAGTAGCCTGTGGGCTCCTTTTGTGTGTTGCAGCGGGCATCGCTCTGATGAACCCGAATTTCCTTCTTGTGTGATTGGTGTGTGAAAGTCCTCCTGTACTGGTAACCAGACGTCTAAGTCGGGACAGTTCTCTAAATGAACGCCGGCTCATTTTATGTATTTAGGATGGGTCCAGACTCCTGTAAATAGGGTCCAGACTCCTGTAAATTTCTGGGAAAATGGTCTAGGCTAACTCAGGGGGATCCCAAAACTCAGTGGCCACTGTTAAAATCTTGAAACAAAGACTGAGTGGACGTCTTAAAGGACAAACTCGGCCAACCTAAAACTAAATTGGCTAAAGGAGAGGTTAATTGTTTCATGCAGTGGTGGAAAGAGGCAAATCATAGGTGGACAAAATCAAAACTGGCCTCTCTCACTTATTCAAATAATAAGTTAAAAGCTTTATTAAAAGCCTCCTCTCCCACCACTAGACCGAGCGCTCCCCTTTACCCCGTTCTCCAAACCCCGGATCGATCCAACCCGCTTCATACTCCCATCTCATTGTAAAAATGACCAAAAAGCCCCTTGTTCTGTTCCCCTTTGTTGTCTGCCTCAGAAACTGATTCTTTATAGTGTCCCACTACCAATTCAGCAAGGTTGGGGGCGGGGGGGGCTCCTCAACTAGCCCCCACCCTTCCTGGTCCCTTTCCTTGAACATTTCTTTCAAAATTGTGAAATGACCACAATATCATTCACAAATGGTTCATTGAAAAAAAGCAGGATCGGGCCCAGACAAGCAGGCAAGCAACAGAAAAGAAACAGGTTGAAAGCCCTAAGGGAATAGTGTCAGGAGTAAAAAAAAAGTAGTAAGTGCAGGCATGAACCTCTGGAACAATACTTAAAAGGGTGAAATCTAAGGTAATAAAGGTGTCATTTTGAAACATAAACAAGTGATTTAAGAAAAGAGAGTGAAAAGTTAACTATAGAGGCTGGAGAGAATTAAGCAGTTAAACTTTGTGGAAAATGTTAAAAAGGACCATGTTAAAGAGAGAGAATTCTTGGTTTCTTTGCAGACATTCTGAAGGAAAAATGGGCCCTTTTCCAGAAGAGTGCCTGTAAATAATCCTTATATATATACAGCTATGCAAAAACAAAGCAGTGTAAAAAAAATGTTAAGGAAAAGAAAATGTGTATGTATCTATTTGTCTGTGTATGTAAAGTTCTAAGAATCTAAACCAACACATCTGGGTTGTAAAACTCCTGTTTTGTAAATATGATAAATTAATTTTGGTTTTTTTTGTTTTTAATGCCACTACAAATTCATTTAACTCTAATTCAAAGTTGCAAAACTGACAGACCTTTTTGCAAGACACAGGCAATTAGTGTTGTTTGGCTTTGGTATTTAGCATTTAACCCTTAAGGGGTAACTTCATTCTTTACAAAAATTAAAATGTTTTCAAATAAAGACCAAGTCATGGCTGCAATAGGGCAGTCAGAATCAGGAGAATAGGTAGAGATTCTGGAGTTTTTGTTTGGTTGGTTTGTTTTTTTTTTGTAACAATAGTAAATAAAAGCTGTAATGACAGAATAAAAAATTAACAGTGACCCTCTAAAGCAACAGCAGAGGTGAGGTGCACAAAACAAAAAGAAGCAATATTAAAAACACTGAGCCTTAAAATGGCTTAGTGTCAAAAGGGGGATATGTAGGAGCAGGATTTTATAATATCCCATAAAAATTAAAGTATAATTTGATTTCATCCTGCTAGTCACTATTTTTAAATAGCAGAAAGAAATGACCCCCTGGGACTATAGGATTCTGTTTTCCCATATGCATTACAAATTGGGCCCTCTCTAACTCTTTGTTTTAAGATTTAGGTAGTAAGAGACAGGATTCTCTATTGTGTCTGTGTTAAGTAAATTAGAGAAACATTGAAGGCCTGGGTCTCAATGTAAATTGTCTTAGTTATCAATTGTAAAACTTAGCAAGGTTTAATTTGCAATGTTTTTTTTGTTCAATATAAAATACTACTGTTTGTATTCTCAAATCTATTTGTGTAAATGAGGAATGTATGCATCAGAACAAGATAAGGTGTGAAGGCCATTGTTATAGCCAGAGTCAAGGGACGGCTGTTAAACTGTCTGGCATCTCAGAGTGGATACATGCTTCGCAGTGTAAGAATGCACCACCCCCAGTGAACCAAACACCACCTCAGGACCACGCAGAGTCAATTTTTTTGACTCCAGAAGAAGACGTAGAGGAACAGCCTGCAATACCTTACAATCTACGCTCTCGTAAGAGTTGCCAAAAGCAGATGACTACATAAAGCAAGGCCCAAGAAGAAGCAGTAGTGAGCCGAGCGCCTGCTGCCTGGTGGACATAAAACTGTGAGTGCAGTTCCCTCAGTTGAGGTTGTCAGAACCAGAAGGGCCTTGCCTCCAACATGCAGCTCTGGTAGCGCCTGTTCCTCGGCTGCTGGTATCTTAAGGTCTGAAGTGCACACAATGACAATTCTTTTATCCAGCAGCAAGTGTGAATAGCTCAGACCCTTATTATTTCTAAATGCTGGGTCTGCAGCCACATCCCAGCCCACTCTCAAACTGGTGTTCCTGTCCTGGCTATCCCACTCAATTCCCCAGACCTCACTGGAGGACCTTGTCTGTTTAACACAATATGAAACAGTAATGACACCTGGGAAAAGGCTATTGGCAGTTCCTTTATCCCACTTGGGAAAGCAATACACCAGGCAAAAAGGCTCCTAAGTAGTTAAATAATGGCAAATAAAACCAGAGAAAGTTTAAGAGCCCTGGCCAAGAAAACAGAGGCGATCGGACAGGTGGCCCTCCAGAACCGTCAGGCATTGAACATAGTGCTCACGGCCAAAGAAGGAACCTGTGCTCTCACTGAAAAACAATGTTGTATGTTTATACAATACCAATAAGGTAATAAATCGCTACAGCCACTTAGAACAAATCGCATATCTTCCTCATGAAGAGCTAAGTTCTTTATGGAAGTGGCTAAGTAACCTGTTCAATTTCTCTGGCATAGGAAACTGGTTGTTTCAGGGAGCCCTAACTATCCTGTTTAAAATCTTAGTGATTTTTGTATGCTTTCAGTTAATCTGTTGTATCCAGAATTGTGTCACCCAAATGGCTGCCCCAAAACAGAGTGCTAATATAATAATTTTAAATATCACTAATAAACAAAAAAATAAAAAACGGTTAATTTGTAAAACCCAGTAATTGTTGGTCATGGCGTGCGCTTGACCAAAAGGAGGGATTGTAAAAGTAAAATAAATTATATTGTAAAAATAAAAAGGATTAAAAAAATGCTGTCTGTACCTTTAAAAAAAACTGTTAAAATGCTGCAATCCAGGTGTCAGAAATACAAACATTCACATAGAACAATTGCACCATTTAAGGGCAATTGGTAAAGTATTAGCCTCAAATCCATAAAAAGTTAGTAAGAAAGTAGAATATGCATGCTGTGCCCTAGGTAAATTTTACAGTTTTGCTTTCTTTGTTCCTTTGTCTAATTCCCGCTCTTTTATCTGTATAAATAAGACTGTTTTGGCCTTGCATGGCCGCTCACATATTCTAAATGTTATTGGCAGAGCGCTGTGCTAATAAAACAAAGTGGTCTGACAAATTGTAAGTCCTGATTCTAACTTTAACACCTGAAATGCTGGTTCTCTGTTGGCTTCCTGGGGTTGCTTAGCAACAGAGTCCTTTTTAACTTACTAGCCTCTCCCGAAAGAGTTAAAAAGCAAAAGAAAACTCTCTTTCATTTACAAATGTGTCCTGGCTGGAGTGCGTTGCTACCACTTAAGGCTGCTTTGTTTAATAAACGACCATCGTTAAACCTTAATAGCCCTCCCTATGCACAGCTAGAACGGAGCAAGGAAGAAAAAAAAATTTATCTGGCTGCAGTTTAAAAAAAATAACCCCCTTCCCTCTGCTTATAACCAGCTAGCAGAGAAGCAAATTAATAATCTTACTGGCTTTTGGATTCTTATCTATCCCACTCAGCTGCCAACCATGTCATAGCATTCCCTCTCAGATCTGAACATTAGAGTTCAGAAAATGAGATACTAGCACCTGAATCCTCTAAGCTTAATTACCAGCTTAGATCTGATAGCACTGCCACCACCCAAAAATATAGTGTTTTGGGGCACTCTGACCTCCCCAACCTTCCCTGGGGACCCCAAGAACCCAGATCCCTTGGGTTCTTAAAACAAGGAGAAATAAACCATTCCCCCACCTTTCCCCCTCCCAGAATTTCCCTCCCTGGGCTATCCTGAGAGATACTGATCCGACCTCTTAAATCACCATACAGAGAAGCATCTCCCTTCCCTTCCACAAAGAGGCAAACAGATTCAAGGAAAACAGAGAGAGATTCTATCTCTCCCCCCTCCCGTCTCCCCCACCTGTCCTGGTGAGTTATCCCAATCCCCTGGAATAAAACAAGGGAAACAAGAAGAAAAAAAAATCAATCAGGTTCTCTAAAAAGAAATCTTTTAATAAAAGAAAGGAAAAAGTAAAGAATTATCTCTGTAGCTTCAAGATGTAAATATTACAGGGTCCTATAGCTTACAGACACCAGAAAGAGACTTTCCCCCCAGTACCAATACAAATCAAAATATTCCCAGCAACTACACATATAAAAGTTAACCAGCCAGATCCACAATTGCAAATAGAGTAAAACAATCAAAAAGCCTAAACCGCCTGTTTTTACTTACTATTTGAACAGAAACTTAGAGAGCCTGTAGTAATGTCTGGTCTCTCTCAGACCCTCCGAGAGAAGAACACACAACAGACAAAGAACAAAGAGCTTCCCTCCACCCAAATTTAAAAGTATCTTGTCTTCTGATTGGTCTTCTGGTCAGGTTCCAGTTCCCTGCTTGTAACCCTTTACAGGTAGAAGAGACACTAACCCTTAACAATCTGTTTATGACAAAGTGGCAACCTGAAAAGGCCACAGAGCTTGCAAAGGTTACAAACTTAAAAGGCTATGCTAACAATAACTGAAGTTACAAAGTCTGCAAAAAGGTTGCAGAACTTAATGATACAAGTTACAGATCATACAATTGCATTTGAGCCGAGGCTTTACATAACATTTCCTGCGCCTTGGTCACCCCAAATTGTGGTGACCATCCAAAGGGGGATGGTGTGCCTCTGTTCATCCATGCCAATGCTTCAACTTCTGGAACAATTCCGGATTTTCATTACATGTAGCATGTCCACAGTAACAGAAATACATATCAAAATATTGACCAGAGGATGTAACAATGAGTGTCAAACAGCCCTTCTCATGTACAACATTGAGATGAAAATCAGAACATTTGGTGGGAAGGTAAACAATTGGTAAAGGAGGTAGTTATCACAGGCTTTTGGATGGAGGTGGCCCCCATGGGGATAGGTACGTGACTGACAATTTGGTAGGAGACGGAGGGGTAAGGAGAGGGAGGGTTCTAGTTGGAGTTAAAGAGAGCTGTGAGAATGGTTTGTTGCTATTCCTTGCCTAATACAGTATCTTCCCTCTTCCCAACCACCATACACCATAATGCTAGCAATGAGACAAGCGCTACAAGACAAACGTAAAACATGAAACATAAAACACAGAACATGAGACAACACAGAAGTTTTGTCACGACGATGCACCATGGTGCGTTTCAGTTGTTCTTCAGCTGGTACCAGCTCTTTCTGGTGTTCTAAAAAAACCAGAAATTGTGACAAGGACTTAAACATTGTAAACTGTAGGCTATCGTAGAGAGGAACGTGGAGTCGGGGTCGTCCCCCCTATATGCTTGAGCTGTCCCCGATAGACCCACTTCCCCTGGAGGCCTTGGTCAATTTGGAACACTGTATCACTTCCCTTATTACAAATAGTAAACGGCCCCTCCCACCTTGCTTGGAGGGGTTTAGTGTTTCATTTCATGTACATTACCTGATCACCCACCTGCCAGGCGGGTGGTTTCTGTCGCTCCTTGTCCATTTTTTCTGAGCCTGTCCCATTGTTTGCTGCATGAGTTCAACAGCTCGAGGAAGTTCCTCTCTTAGAAGTTTATACCATTGGATCAGTTCCGGACTGGTGGAGTTGGAGGGGGAGGGGACCGATTGTGCTCACATAAGGCGCATTGGTCGTCCAAACGTTAATTGGAAAGGCGTCACTGAACTATGTACTGTGATCTGCTCCTGATTACGGTTAACACTAAAGTCAAATGTTTCATCCAGGCCCCCCTTTCTCTGACAAGACTTTAGACTAGGCTGTTTTGATGGTACAATTTATACGCTCCACATGCCCAGAGCTATGAGGATGCCTAGGAATATGCAGCTTCCGCTGTATTCCCAAAGCATCCAACAATGCCTTTCAGACCACCGACACAAGCTGGGGTCCCCTGTCTGAATCAGTTACCTTGGGAGATCCATATCTACAAATGATCTCCTTGAACAGAACCTTAGCTGTTTTTTCGGCGCTATGGGTTTTCATGGGGAACGCTTTTACCCATCCCGAAAACGTGTCCACTATCACCAAAAGTGAGGTATATCCTCCTTTCCCGGGTGGTAACCCTTCAATAAAATCTACCTGGAGGCGAGCCCACGGACCTTCCGGCTCTCGCTCATGACCTAAAGGCAGCTGATCCTCAGATTCCCCTGGTCAGCGTGGGTTAAAAGCAGCACATGTAAGGCAATTTTGTACCCAATTGGTCACGTCCTGTCGCTATCCTGGCCAGAGGCTATGTCTCTAGCTCATTGCAGAGTCCCTTCCATGCCTTCGTGGGCCAACGCATGGGACCAACATATAATATCCTGTCAATTTCACTGTGCTGGTACTACTACCGGGTGATCCTCTGGGTGTTCATCTTGCTTTAACTGCTGACGCAGGGCCCCTCATGTGGTGACAGCAGCCACCACACGGGTTCTTGCTAACCCATCCACTTTATTGTTAAAAAGGGCTTCCACTGATGAGTCTGCACTTCAATGACCTTTAACATATCCTACTAACAATTGATTAGGGTTAGCAGTGACCCACTGGTGCACACCCTCCCAGTCCTTACGATGGACCAACACCTTTCCGTCGGCACTTCTCCAGTCAATACTGGCCCATTGCGGCATCCCTTTAGTTAATCCTCCTAACACATACTGAGAATCTGAAAAGACCACCAAAGGTCTCAGACATGACTCCCAAAGCTTTAAACATTCCATCAATGCCTTTAATTCAGTCAGCTGTGCCGACTCTTGGGGCCAAACTTGCACTACTGACTTATCTTCCAGATTTATGGCTGTGCTCTGTATGTGTTTTTTTCCCTCTTGTACCCAAGCTGCCCCATCTGAAAAGTAAATGTTGGCCGGTGCTGTTAGGCTCCATGCTTGCTCTATTGAGGTTATCCAACCCACTGGCACTGGATTGGTCTCTGGCACAGGGCACTCAAGTTTTGCCCCTTTTGTCTGAAGCAAGACCCCTGGTAGTTGCCCAGCACCTGGGGTATTTTGGTATTGGACCCCTCGATTTACCAAGGCCAGGGTCCACTGAGCCATCCTTGGGTTACTTACTCCTGTTTGGGTGGGTTTTCCTGACAATATATATTTTAAGGGGGTGTGGATGCTCTGAATTATAACTGGATTATCTCTCACCACCACCGCCCCTACTTCCAGCACCCATATTACTGCCAGACATTCCCTTTCACATGGGCCAAACTTTTGCTCCACTGGTGTTAAAAGGCATGAATAAAATGCTACTGGGGCTGTTTTCTGCAATGTGTCCGCTTGTAACAACACCACAGCCAATGCCTCAGGACTGGTGGTGACCCTCTCATATATGGACTCTCCAACCTGTACGGGTCACGGTGTCGCTGCTCGCAACAAAGATTGCTTTAGCTCACCAAAAGCTGCTTCCTGTTCCGGGCCCCACTGGAATTGGGCCTCCTTCCTCAATAGGCTATAAAAGGGTTTGGTAATACACGCATAGTCCCATATGTGGGCTCCTACAAAATTAAAAGCCCCATATATGGCCTGTAGGCCTCTCCAATCTTGGGGGGCTGGCAGATTCTGCAATGCTGACAATCGTTGTTCACTAAGAGACCTTCCTGTTTCCGATAGGGTAACCCCCAGACACTCCACCTGTGGTTGTATTAATTGTGCCTTTTCCAGGGACTCCTTAATGCCATACTGTTGAATCAACTTCAGTACTTGTACAGTCCTCCCTCGAGCATCCGCATCGTCCATTCCCATTATCAGGATGTCATCCACATATGAGACCACTCACCCCTTATCCCCTGGAGGGAGATGCTCTAACATTTGGGTCACTACCTTATGCGCAATAGCGGGGGTGCTATGAAATCCCTGGGGTACGTGGGTAAAGCAATACTGTACTCCATCCATGTGGAACGCAAATTGGTCCTGTGATCCTTCCTCGAACGGGATAGCAAAGAAACAGTTAGACAAATCCAATACAGAAAATATTTTAGCTTCCCTTAGTATGTCTTGTAACACCTGGGTCATGTCTGCGACTATTGGTGCCCACTGGGGGGGGTCATCACATTGACAGTCAGTCTCCATGAGACACCATTAGCTTTCCTCACGGGTCATATCGGGGAATTAAAGGGGGAAGTCATTCTTTTCACTACTCCCTGTCCTTCCAGTTCCCTGACTATCTCTGCTACAGCCCGGAGTGCCGCAGTGGGGATAGGATATTGTTTCTGTGGGGAGACCGCTGGTCCTTCTATTTTCACTGGTTCCCCAGTCCATTTACCGCAGTCCAGCTTGTGGGCCGCCCATGCCTGGGGAAAGCACTTCCTCCACTTCTCCTTGCTATCTCTGGTCACTGCCGCCACTCCCAGCACACTACGCATCAGCAATCCTGTATTTCCCTGCCTTACTTCAGGGGTTCAGTCTTTCTTTGGGGTCCTCCATAAACCTTTGTTAGCACAATTAACCACTATTCCTCCCTCCCGCAAGCAATCTATGCCCAAAATTGGTTCTGTAGTCATGGAGCTATAAATCCAGGGCCATCTTTGAGTGAGATTCCCCACCCAGGTGATCAATCGTCCCAACACTTGTCCCTCCACCAAGGTACCATCAAATCCCTGGATCTCAATGGTTCCCTAGATTGGCACTCCCGGCACGAGGCAGGGAAGCAGTGACAGCCATGCCGGTGTCCACCAGTGCCACAAAATCTAGTTCAGATGCCTCAGGGTGCTCACGTGGCTCCCCCACCCAAAGGCGCACCCGCAACCTTCGTCCCGAATTCACCTGGAGAGGTCCCACCCAGGTCCATTCCTGGGTGCTTCCCTCTCCCAGTGGATTCGGGAAGTTGGGGCCCCCCTAATCTGAGGTTGCTTTTCTGTTCCCAGTATCACCCCCTGGCTCTGGGAGCTTCTATCCCAGCTGAAGGCAGTGGAGTGCTAGGGACTCCATGGACTTCCCGTCCCATTGGCCCATGGGTTCCCCCCGGTCCTTCAAGGCCATTTACAACTGCATGCGTAGCCAACTGGTGTCTGGTCGGGGGCACCTGTATCTAGGTGCTGGGGCTGCAGCCATAGCGATGGGAGCAGGAGACCCAGTTCCGGGCTGACCAACCACTCTGGTGGTCCGGCGCGCCGCTTCCCTAAGGTGTGATATGTCTAGGGGCTCTCCCTGCCTCCACACTCCCACAGCCATCTGAACATCTTTGGGCAACATTGCAGCAATAACCTTTAATTCGGCTGTTGGGACCACAATCTCGGACAGGGTCCTGGGGATCGCTCCCCCTGGGTGCAGGCTGGATACCTCCCAGTTAACAATCCTGCTAATACCATTCTTTCCACAAAAATGTCAGGGGCCTCCCCTGGAGTGGGAGAGCCCTCTGCATACTGGCAGCTAACCTCCTGCGGTGCCTCTCCTTGAGCCAAATTACGAACCAGCCCAAACAGGGACTGCCACCGTCCATCTGCCTGTGTTTGTAGTGCAATTCCCATATCGCACCCCAGCACTGTGGATGCCGCCCTCAACAGCTTCCTAACATCCTCTGGGTTTAACCCCTGATCCTCTATAGCCATGAGAAACTGATACGCCCATTCCAAGAATGTGCTTGCCTTGGGTGGGCCTAACCCCTGAGCCAGAGAAGTTATCTCCACAGGGGTCAATGCTATTTCCTGCATGGTTACCCTTGTTACTGGTCCGGGCTCCCTCTCTGGGCCAGGGGGCCGTGCTGGAAAGTTAACCATTGCACAGCTGCCACCGAGGCAGGCCGAGCTCCCGGCCCATCTGGTGCCATCCCAGGGTTGGGATCACACCATATGTCCCCGTCCCAGTCTCCGGGGTCATATCAGAGTGGCACCTTTGTCCCCAGTCCCAGGGGTCCTGCTGCTCTCCTGCCCGGACGGGTCCCCTGCTCTAACACCAATCCCCGCAAACATTCCACTTGGGCCTCCAACTCCTTAGATTGTTCCCTCTCTTCCTCAGCCTGTTCAGCTCTCTCCGTAGCCTTGATGGCAGAGATTGCTAGCTGCTGACAGCTTGCCCCTGCCTCTTGTGCCTGTGCCTTCCACATATTCCTCTCCGCCTTTACCTGCTCCAACTCCTGCTTCACTTGCATAGTCTCAGAATTATAGTCAGCTTTAGCAGTTTGCCAAGCACAACAAGTTTGCCACAACAACCATGCCGCCATCCGATCCTTAGTCTTTGAATCGGATGATAAATCTCACAATATTTCTGATACGTATCTTCTACGTCTACCATGGTGTCCCCTGATGAAACCGCCCCTGGGACCCATGGTAGACGTAGAAGATATGTACCAGAAATAAAAGAGGTGCTGTTGTCATCATGAACAGGTCTGACTATGAAAAGGAGGCCGCCAGACAACTCTCCAACACCAAATTCCACAGGCCACTTCCCTCAGATCCCGCTGAGGAATACACTAAGAAACTGCACCATCTACTCAGGACACTCCCTACACTAACACCGGAACAAATCAACCTACCCTTAGAGCCCCGACCAGGGTTATTCTATCTACTACCCAAGATCCACAAACCTGGAAATCCTGGACGTCCCATCATCTCGGACATTGGCACTCTCACTGAAGGACTGTCTGGATATGTGGACTCTCTACTCAGACCCTATGCCACCAGCACTCCCAGCTATCTCCGTGACACCACTGATTTCCTGAGGAAACTACAATGCATTGGTGGCCTTCCAGAAAACACCATCCTAGCCACCATGGATGTAGAGGCTCTCTACACAAACATATCACACTCATATGGAATACAAGCTGTCAGGAACAGTATCCCTGATTATGCCACAGCACAACTGGCTGCTGAGCTCTGTGTCTTTATCCTCACACACAACTATTTCAAATTTGATGACAATATATACCTCCAGATCAGTGGCACCGCTATGGGCACCCGCATGGCCCCACAATATGCCAATATTTTTATGGCTGACCTTGAACAACGTTTCCTCAGCTCTTATCCACTCACGCCCCTTCTCTACCTACGCTACATTGATGATATCTTCATCATCTGGACCCATGGGAAGGAGACTCTGGAAAAATT
This sequence comes from Gopherus flavomarginatus, assembly GCF_025201925.1. Lineage (NCBI taxonomy): Eukaryota > Metazoa > Chordata > Testudines > Testudinidae > Gopherus > Gopherus flavomarginatus. The sequence goes on from NC_066636.1 coordinate 6,569,450, forward strand.
CCACCACGATTTCAACAGCTTCCACCCCACCATCAACCTCAGCCTGGACCAATCTACATGGGAGGTCCACTTCCTAGACACCACGGTGCAAATAAGTGATGGTCACATTAATGCCACCCTATACCGAAAACCTACAGACTGCTATGCCTACCTTTCTGCCTCCAGCTTCCATTCCAGGCACACCATACGATCCATTGTCTACAGCCAAGCACTGAGGTACAACCGCATCTGCTCCAACCCCTCAGACAGAGACCAACACCTATAAAATCTTCACCAAGCATTCTCAGAACTACAATACCCACACGAGGAAATAAGGAAACAGATCAACAGAGCCAGACGTGTACCCAGAAGCCTCCTACTGCAAGACAAACCCAAAAAAGAAACCAACAGAACTCCACTGGCCATCACATACAGTCCCCAGCTAAAACCTCTCCAATGCATCATCAGGGACCTACAACCCATCCTGGACAATGATCCCACACTTTCACAGGCCTTGGGTGGCAGGCCAGTCCTTGCCCACAGGCAACCTGCCAACCTGAAACATATTCTCACCACTAACTGCACACTGCACCATAGTAACTCTAACTCAGGAACCAATCCATGCAACAAACCTCGAAGCCAACTCTGCCCACATATCTACACCAGCGACACCATCACAGGACCTAACCAGATCAGCCATACCATCACCGGTTCATTCACCTGCACGTCCACCAATGTAATATATGCCATCATATGCCAGCAATGCCCCTCTGCTATGTACATCGGCCAAACTGGACAGTCTCTACGGAAAAGGATAAATGGACACAAATCAGATATTAGAAATGGCAATATACAAAAACCTGTAGGAGAACACTTCAATCTACCTGAACACACAATAGCAGATTCAAAGGTAGCCATCCTGCAGGAAAAAAAACTTCAGAACCAGACTTCAAAGAGAAACTGCTGAGCTCCAGTTCATCTGCAAATTTGACACCATCAGCTCAGGATTAAACAAAGACTGAATGGCTTGCCAACTACAAAACCAGTTTCTCCTCCCTTGGTTTTCACACCTCAACTGCTAGAAGAGGGCCTCATCTTCCCTGATTGAACTGACCTTGTTATCTCTAGCCTGCTTCTTGCTTGCATATATATACACCTTCCCCTGGAAATTTCCACTACATGTATCTGACGAAGTGGGTATTCACCCATGAAAGCTCATGCTCCAATACATCTGTTAGTCTATAAGGTGCCGCAGGATTCTTTGCTGCTTTTACATAGGTAGATCTGGTGTGTCTGTCTGCGGTCACAAATCCAGGCTGCCGAGAGGGTCAAGAAGCAGGGGCTTGTGTGCATGCCTTCTTCCTCTTATTTTTAGAACTGGGCGGCTCCTGTCACGTACACTGTTTCCTTTCTGTGTCAGTCACAGAGAAGCATTCCCAGACCAGTTCCTTTCATGCATGCCAGGTGGTTCTTTTCTTTCCAGCACTTCATGACTGCCTTCTCAGGGCAGATTATATCAGACACACCTGGCTCCTCTCTCCTTGCAGTTCCTCTCCGCCCAGTCCCACATACACTCCCTTGTTCACACTCCCTCTGAGGGATGGGATATTACAAAGCTTGGAAGTTCATACAAGTGGCAACCTGAAAAGGCCACAGAGCTTGCAAAGGTTACAAAACTTAAAAGGCTATGCTAATAATAACTGAAGTTACGAAGTCTGCAAAAAGGTTGCAGAATTTAATAATACAAGTTACAGATCTTACAATTGAATTTGAGCGGAGGCTTTACATAACAGAGGGAAGATAGTCCAAGGAGGCTCCTGCAGGGAAAAACAGGGCTCTTTGGAAGCCTCATAAGCAGCTGGTGGTGCCTGTTATGCCTGGTCGGGAAGCTAATGTTAGCCTCTAGCTGTCCTTTGGCAGGGCACCTGCAGACACAGAGACTTTGTGGAAGGCTGAAAAGGGATTTGTACTGCCTGGCTGTTCAGAAAGAGGTGGGAGATAAGCGTAAGCCTTGTGACTTTCCTCAGGAGCGGAAGAGGCCTGCGGGGTCCCCCAACACTTCCCTACAGCCCTTACCTGCCATCAAGGAAGCAGGATTTTGGGTGGCAATGGGGAGCATGGGTCCTTTGCTTTGGCCAATCCAGAGGGGAATAACTCTATTTTGGTGGTAGTGGGCTATGGTGCACATTCTCCAGCACCTGTTGCTCTAACACAGGGGCGGGCCACATCGGGTTTCGTAAATTATATGGAGGGCTGATTAGGAGAGGGGGTCGTGGCCCGGCCCCCACCCCTTATCTGCCCCCCCCGGGACTCCTGCCCCATCCAACCCCCCCGTTCCCTGACGACCTCCCCAGACCCCTGACCCCATCCACACACCCCAGCTCCCTGTCCCCTGACCGCCCCCTGACCCCACCGCCCCATCCAACCCCTCTCATTCCAGACGGCCCACCCGGGACTTCACCTCATCCAACCACCCCTTCTTCCTGTCTCCTGACTGCCCCCTGGCACCCCATCCAACCTCCTCTCCTTGCTGGCTGCCCTCCACCTGGGACCCCTGCCCCCATTCAACCCCCTTTCCCCCCTCATCCACACCCCCACCCCTGACCACCACCCCGAACTCCCCTGCTCTCTATCCAACCCCCTCTTGCTCCTTGCCCCCTTACCGTGCTGCCTGGAGCATCAGTGGCTGGCAACACTACAGCCGCACCACCCGCCGCCACCACCATGCAGCTCAGAGCACTGGGCCAGGCTGGGCCCTACAGCTGCACTGCCCCAGGAGCTCACCGACCCACAGCCCAGAGCATTGCTCCGGCGGCAGAGCGAGCAAGCTGAGGCTGGAGGGAAAGGGAGACCGCAGGGGAGGGCCTGGGGGTGAGCCTCCCGGGCCAGGAGCTTGGGGGCCAGGCAGGATGGTCCTGCAGGCCAGATGGGCTGTAGTTTGTCCACCTCTTCTCTAACACAAAGGCTTGAGACTATGGCCAAAGCCCTTTCCATCACTGTTTTCAGCCAAGTAGGTTTTCCTCAGAATATTTTGTCAGCTCCTGGGTCACATTTCACGGCCTGGTGTGATGGGATGGGATGGGATGTTCACCCCAGCCCAGCCCTGAAGAAGTTGAGGTGACTCAAGGGCCACAGCTGAGGAGAGCCCAGGACTGATCAAGGCTTACTGATAATGAAGCCCAGCTGGGTAGGGGCAGGCTGAGGCTGTATAAAGCCAGGAAGCTGGCAGCAGAAGGAGGCTGCAGTCACTGTCTCAGCACAGGGAGGTGGGAAGGAGGAACCCCTCTGAGACCCTAGCCCTACAAGAAGGGGCCACCCAGAGGAGTTGCAGGGAAGAAAGAAGAGTAGGGAGAAGCCCGGGGTCAGAAATGAGGGCTGAGATCATGTAGACCAGAGGAGGGCAAACTACGGCCCGCAGGCCACATCTGGCCCGTGGGACCATCCTTCCCGGGCCCCAAGATCCTGGCCCAGGATGCTCGCCCCCGACCCTCCTCTGCTGTCCCCCTTCCCCTGCAGCCTCAGCTCGCTACGCCATCGGCGCAATGCTCTGGGAGGAGGGGATGTGAGCTCCTGGGGCAGCGTAGCTGCAAAGCCCAGCCTGACCCGGTGCTCTGAGCTGCGTGGTGGTGGCGGTGGCGTGGCCCGGCTCCAGCCAGGCAGTGCGGCTGTAGCACCACCAGTGCTCCAGGCAGAGCCTGAAGGGGGCAGGGAGCAGGGGGGTGGGTGGATAGAGGGCAGGGGAGTTTGGGGTGGCGGTTGGGGGCAGGGGTGTGGACAGGGGTTGGGGTGGTTGGGGGGAAAACAGGGGGTAGAATGGGGGCAGGGATCCTGGAGGGGCAGTCAGGAAGGAGAGCGGGTTGGACGGGGCAGCAGGAGGCAGTCAGGGGACAGGGAGAAGGGGTGGTTGGATGGGGCAGAGGTCCTGTGGGGGCTGTCAGGAATGAGAGAAGGGGTTGGATGGGGCGGTGGAGGTCCGGGAGCAGTCAGAGGACAAGAATCAGGGGTGTTTAGATGGAGCAGGAGTCTCGGGGGGGAGGGGGGCAGATAGGAGGTGGGGGCTGGGCCACGACCCTCTCCCCTAACCGGCCCTCCATACAATTTACAAAACCCGATGCTGCCCTCAGGGCAAAAAGTTTGCCCACCCGATGTAGACCTTGGCTGATTATGGGGCATCTGGGCTGGAACCCAGAGGTGGGGCCAGGTGCCCCAATCCCCCAGTGCACTTACTTGGAATTGGCATGGATGATTCTTGGGACAGCATCCAGACAGCTTGTTTAGAGGGGCTTTGGCACCCCAGAAGGGGAAAGCTATACAGCGACCTGGCCACATGGCCAAGTCACATAGAGAAAGCACCCTAGGTCCTGAAGAGAGAGAGGGCACTAGACTGGATGAAAGGGAGCTGATCCCCAGACCCAGCCACAAGAGCGTGCCAGGAATATATGCAAACAAGAGGGAGAGCGACTGGGATGAAGTGCTACCCTATCTGTTATTTGCCTGTTGGTATGTTCTCCAGGAATCTACAAGGTTCACCCCTATTTGATCTCCTGTATGGGAGAAAGGGGAGGATCTTGGATCTCATCCAGGACTCCGGGGACTGGGGAACCAGGGACTATGTACAAAAATTCGGAAAGGAGTTAAGGAACATCATGGAAGTGGTTCAAACTCACCTCACTGATAGCCAGCCCCCACAGCAGGCCTGGTATGACCAGGATGCTTGTGAAGACTCCTCAGGATTGGGGGATTTAGTGCTAGGGCAATTCCCTGGAAAAAGGCACAACACGCAAAGCTCATGGGCAGGATTGCACCAGGTTTGTGGAAAGGGAGGATGAAGCCACATGTAGTGTAAAAAATCCCCCAGTGAAGTTGCCTCATAGACACTGCACGTGACTAAATCAAAGCCTAGCACAATCGAGAAAACCTTGTGACTAGGATTTGTTGTGCTGAAGGGGAGGTTGGGACCTCACACAACTCAGTATCTGGTGGCTGAACGTCTGGATGACTCATTACTTGGGAGCACTGAGAGCTAACGCAGACTGAGAGGGCAAAGATTATGGCTGTGCTGCAAAGCCGCAAGCAGCTATTTCCTAACATGCCAGGGAGGACTCATAAGATGGCTCATAGGCTTGATACTGTGGGATCCCAACTGCACCCAACAGGGCACACAGAACCCCTGTAAATCACAGGAGCAAATTTGTACTGAGATACAGGGTACACTGGAAATGGGGATAAGTAAAGAGTCTGATGGCTCCTGAGCATCTACTGTTGTGTTGATCCCTAAGAAAGACAAGTCTGCAAGGTTCTGTGTTGATTATAGAAAACTTAACGCTGCCACAATTCCTGATAGATACCGTATGCCCCAAACCGTGATGTTTTAGGCAAAGCAAAATACCTAAGTAGGACTAACCTGGTGAAAGGTTACTGGCAGATTCCTTTAGACCAGAGGTGGGCAAACTACGGCCCGTGGGCCACATCTGGCCAGTGGGACCGTCCTGCCTGGCTCCCAAGCTCCTGGCCTGGGAGGCTTGCCCCCCTCCCCCGCTGTCCCCCCTCTCCTGCAGCCTCAGCTCACTCGCTCTGCCACCGGCGCAATGCTCTGGGTGGCACCGGTGGGGCTGTGAGCTCCTGGGGCAGCGCAGCTGCACAGCCCGGCCTGACTCGGTGCCCTGAGCTGTGTGGTGGCAGTGGTGTGACCCCTAGTGCTCCAGGCAGTGCAGTAAGCAGGGGCACAGAGCAGGGGGGGTTGGATAGAGGGCAGGGGAGTTCGAGGTGGTGGTTGGGGCAGAGGTGTGGATAGGGGTTGGTGCGGTTGGGGGGGGAACAGGGGGTAGAATGGGAGCAGGGGTCCCAGGGGGCAGTCAGGAAGGAGGGGGCTTTGGATGGGGCAGTCAGGGGACAGAGAGAAGGGGTGGCTGGATGGGGCGGGGGTCCCGGGGGGGCCCTCAGGGAATAAGGGGGGTTGGACGGGGCAGGAGTCCCAGGGGGGCAGATAGGAGGTGGGGGCCAGGCCACAACCCCCTGCCCTAACCAGCCCTCCATATAATTTACAAAACCCAATGCATCCCTCAGGCCAAAATGTTTGCCTGCCCCTGCTTTAGACAACAAGGCACAGAAGAAATCTGCCTTTATTACAGACATGGGACTTCATGAGTTTAAAATGTTAGTTTTTGAGTTAATTACTGCAGGGACCACTTGTCAATCAACTATGTGTTAAGCAGATTACAAGACTTTGCAGGAGCTTATATCACTGATCTAGCAACATCAGCAACCCCTGCACTTCACAACAAACATTTGGGGACTGAATTTTCAAAACTCAGAGATGCAGGCCTTATGGTAAAGGCATGTACATGTCAAATAGGAACAGCAAGTGTTCCTTATTTCGGACATAGGGACGAGGGCAGCCAACTCTCTCCTGCTACCTTGCAAGTGGAAGTTACTGTTAACCGGCCTGTGCCCTAGACCAAAAAGCAGGTCCAGCCTTTCACGGGCTTCGTTAACTGTTACTGACGATTTTGTGCATGGGTTGAGTGACATTGTGTTCACCACGGTGGACTTGTGCAAGACGACAAAACCAAAGCTGTATAGATAAGGACCGTCAGGAGGATTTTGCTAAAGAAAGTCTTGTCTGAACAACCTGTTCTGGCCAGTCCAGATTGTAACAAAACATTTGAACTCCATACAGCTGAAACAGTCAGTAGGTTAAGTCCAGTATCAGTGCAAGCCGGAGGAAAGCAACAAAGCATCCCCTTGAATTCTAGAGCAAGAAACTCTTCAGGGGACGTCAGTTCTCTCTCACATAAAAGAGAGATGTTATTTTATGGGAAATTAACCAACTCAGACCCCATCTCTTAACACAAAATTTCAGGTTCTGACAATTCTCCACTGGTGTGGTTACACAAAACCAAAGGCACCAGCTCCAAACCGCTGGGTGGAGCACAACATCCCAAGCATATGCCATGGAAGTTGTGCACATTAAAGGGAGAGAAAACATGGCAGCAGATGCCCTGTCCTGGAAGAAGGGTTCTGACCCACAACCTCCAGTTCAGCCATTTGGCAGATGCTCCTGCAGCACAGTAAGAGGGGGAGGTGTGACCCTAAGAGACCCTTTATTCCAACACCCCATTGCCAGAATATTTAGAGAAACTATGTCCTGTAGGTATCAGATAAAAACTGGTGACACACTGGTCACAAGTATATTTGCATGAGGTATGGCAGGTCATGTAGAACAAGTTCCATATGTGTGGGTGCTGGAAATATGTTCTTAAAATCTGTTTTGGAGGCAATGGATACATAAGATGGCCTTAGACAAGAAACGTTTGGCCTGTTTACCTGTGCTCCAGAGCAGGGTAACACCAGAGACAATGGCAATACATTTGCATCTAAGCAATTGAGCAAACTGGAGAAGAGGAGTCGAGGACAGCATGGTGTCTGCATGTACAGCACAGGAGAAAATATGTAGGGTCACACGTCACTGGAAAACATTTCAAAGGTTCATTGGACTATAAAAAGGGAGGAAGAGAGCCCCTCAGCTACCAACCACTTACAGCACATTTGAAACAGAATCCTCTGAGCCTGTGAATGACAGATCCTCTGGGCCTGAAGGGCAGCAGGTGCTGGGAGCTAGAAACTGGTTTAGGCAAAGATCCAGTTTGCTAAAATTAAGTTTTAGGCACGAGAAAGCACAGTCTTTTTATTTTGTTTGTAATCCTTTTCTGTCTCTTATTCCTGCCTAGTATCACTTCAATCAGTGTTATTTATCTATCAACTTCTTGTTTTATTACAAAACCATCTCGGTACTGTGCATTCAAGGGTGAGATCTCAGCTGAGTGAACAAGCAGGCGCAGGCTCTGGCTCTTTGGAGGGAGCAACCTTATTTCTGTGAGGGCCCAGTAAGAGGGACTGGGCACTGCAGACACATCTCTGGGGGACTGGGGTGCAAGGCAAGGTTTAGACTGGCAGAGTCTCAAGGCATTTGCTGGTGAGGCGGACAGACTGGGATAGACTCTAGGACTGGAAGGGACCTCGAGAGGTCATCGATGGGATGGCCGGGAGCTGCCACGTACTTGAGGTCCCTCTTGCTGAGGCGGAGAGCTGACGCTCTGGGTTCCCTGAGGAGAGCAGCACACACCCATTCTCAGCCTTTCAGCACAAACCCATTTTCTCCTCCCTCTGTAGCAGGAGTGGCTAGAGCCAGGAAAGCGAGGGGCTCCTCTGGCTGGAGAAGGCTGAAGACTGCAGAGTCCGCACTGAGGGTACTGGGCATTGACAGGCAAGGAGGCAGCTAGCACGCCAGGCTCTATTTCCCAGGAAGGTGGATCCACTGGAACAGAGGTCAGGCTGGTGCATGCCACGCTAAGGGCCAGAGCCAGCACTGTCCCACATGCCCTGTAGTGCTAGGATTCACCCTCCGCCCCATCACAGTGACAGGCCAAGAGAGTGGGGCTAAGTGCTACGGGTCAGATGGTAACAAGCACTCAGCACCCAGCACTCCCCCTGAGAACACAGGCTGCTGCTTGGCCAATGGAGATACAGCTAAATAGTCTGTTCCAGAGCAACAGCCACAGTCAGCACAGACCAATGGGCTCTAGCTGCTTGTGCTCTGCACACACCGGGCCTGGAGCTCTGCGCATTGCTTTATTGAGACCAACCTGAGAAGTGAAGGGGAAAGTAGGGGGCTTTGGGGACATTGTATCAAAAAGCTAGTTGAGTAGGAAAGGCTCCCTGGAAAGTCCAGTGACGAGACGCCAGCTGCCTTGGCTCAGCACAGGCCCTGCTGGATCCAGCTCCCAACACCCCAGGCAGCCGGCCCAGCACCCCTCAGGTCCTGTCCAAGGCCTCCCTGCTCCAGGCACTGCCATGAGTATGGGGCTCAACGCTAGCGGCTCTGGGATTGAGTGGGAGGTCGTCACCTTCTCCCTGGTGCTGCTGCTGAACATCGTGTGGGCTCCTCGGCGGCAGGCCACGGCCAGCTGCTTGCCAGGCACTTAGGCTTCAGGACAGCTGCAGGGAGGGACAGAGTGAGAACAGGAGTTGCCAAGCCCAGCCCATCAGCCTCCCGCTGGGCACAAGTAAGGGATCACGCTCAGAGCCCTGCATCCACCAGTCACTGAGCACATGGTGGGGGGAGGAAACCGGCCCATACTGCTGGGGTGTATTGGCCACCAGTTCTTCCCTGGGAAGATGCAGTGGAGGAGGCTGTTAAGCAGGCAGAGCTGACCTGCCCTCCAGTTGCCTGTGGCATCACTCTGGAGTGTCTGCAACTGGATGCCAGCGCCAGCACAGAGGGGACAGGGCTGGGAGGGCTCAGAGCTCAGCTCTGAGCGGAGAGCAGCATTCGCTCCAGGGAAGGAAATACATACCCTGCACAGACACAGCAGAGAGGAGGGGGCCTGGAACAACCCCCCAGACAGTCATTGCAACATCAGCATGTGCCCCTGGGGAGGCAGGGCCAGCACCCTGTGCCCTCAGTTCCCACCCCACAGCCAGCCCCCGAACCAGGGGAGACCCCTGTTAGCTGGCAGCAGCCACAAGTCTCTGATCCCCTCCAGGCCCAGCCCTGATGCAAAGAAATAAGCACCCATGGCTCGGACAATCCCACAAGAAGGGCCGGGGCTCAAGGCCAGAGCCCGTCGCAGCCCTGTTCTGCAAGGAAACCTGCATCTCCGCTGACAGCCGGGCAGGAGTCCTGGGGGCTCTCTCTGGCCAGGTCATGCTGGAGTCAGGCTGAGCAACAGGAATGGTCCCAATTTGCCAGGAAATCCACCCAGCCTTCCCAGCATTGATAGCAGCTGCCAGCAGCAAAGGGGGTGGATGGGGGATAGGGTTAGCACAGATCCAGGGGAAGGAGTGTGTGGGGGCGGGAGGACACTCTCTGGGTATGACTCTGCAGGTTCAGCTCATTGCAGGCTCTCCCAGAGCTGAGCTCTGAGCCTGCCGTCGCCCAATCCTTCCTCACAAGCTGAGCCAGGCCCAGGTGCCATGGAGATGGGCACACGCAGCCACCAGGCAGAGGGGGACTCTGGAAGGGGAGGGACGGAATGAGCCAGACTCCGAGCAGGGGGGGAGCGGAACAAGGAACTGACTCAGCTATGACTGGCAGGAACCCAATGGGGGGCCACAAATGGGGAACTTCCACACCGTGGCGCCCTCTGCCAGGCTGAACTCTGGTGGGTCCACGCAGCCCGACCCAAGGCAGCCCTGCATACTCCCACCAGGGCACCAGCCGGACACTTACCTGTGTTTGTCGGGTCATGGCCACGCCCCGGCTCTCAGATACACCCCAGGGGGGTTTGTTCGTTGTCGGCCTCCTGTCGTTCAGGATGCGCGAGATGGTGCCCAGGGCCTCAGTCAGGCCCTGCAGCTGGGTGCCACTCAGCCCGTACAGTGTGGAAGCTGCAGGACAAACACGTTGCATGGGTTTCGCCCTAGCTGGGAACCAGGGCCGCCCAGACGAGGGGGCAAGAGGGGCAATTTGCCCCAGGCCCCGCAGGGGCCCCCACGAGAGTTTTTCGGGGCCCTTGGAGCGGGGTCCTTCACTCACTCGGGGGCTCCAGAAAACTCTTGCGGGGCCGGGCCCCGGAGTTTCTTCCACTCCTGGTCTTTGCTGGCGGGGGAGTCCTTCTGCTCCAGGGCAGAAGGACCCTCCACCATCGCATTACCGCCGAAGCGGGACCTGTCACCGAAGTGCAACCCGGTCTTCGGCGGTAATTCGGCGGCGGGGGGCCCTTCCGTTCAGGGACCCGCCGCCGAAGTGCCCCAAAGACCCGCGGCGGGGGCCCCCCGCCACCGAATTACCGCCGAAGAGCGGGCTGCACTTCGGCAGCGGGTCCCGCTTCGGCGGTAATTCGCCGGCAGGGGGGCCCCGCCGCGGGTCTTTGGGGCACTTCGGCGGCGGGTCCCAGAACGGAAGGGCCCCCCGCCGCCAAACAGGGCCGGCTCTAGACATTTCGCCGCGCGGGGGGCCCCATTCCGGTCCCACGGCTCCGGTGGATCTCCCGCAGGCACGCCTGCGGGAGGTCCACCGGAGCTGCGGGACCAGCGGACCCTCCGCAGCCATGCCTGCGGGAGATCCACCAGAGCCGTGGGACCGGAATGGGGCCCCCCGCGCGGCGAAATGTCTAGAGCCGGCCCTGTTTGGCGGCGGGGGGCCCTTCCGTTCTGGGACCCGCCGCCGAAGTGCCCCGAAGAGCCGCGGGACCAGTGGACCCTCTGCCTGCGGGAGGTCCACCGGAGCCGCCTGCCGGGACCAGTGGACCCTCTGCAGGCACGCCTGCGGGAGGTCCACCGGAGCCGCCTGCCGCTGATGGCCCCAGGCCCCCGGAATCCTCTGGGCGTCCCTGCTGGGAACAGAGCCCAGCCCCATCAGCCCCTGGGATAACAGTCTGCTACTGCTGCCTGCTGACGGAAACCAGGACAGCACCCTCCCCAGGCACTGGTGGGACAGCTTGCTAACACTGCCTGCTGACGGAGTTACTCCATTAGTGCATGCAATGGCTCGGGGGTGGGGTGCAGCTGAGGGGCCAGCCACTGGCTCAGGAGCTCTGCTCTTCTGTTTTTACAGACTGCCCCAGGGACCCAGAGCCTGGCCTTTGGCATTGAGGGGCGGGATTCAATTCACTCACGGACACGGTGCAAGCATGGGTCAAATCCCCAGTGGTGCAGGCTCTTTCTTCCCCTGGCCCCAGAAGCCCGCAGATTCATAGATTCTAGGACTGGAAAGGACCTCGAGAAGTCATCGAGTCCAGTCTCCTGCCCTCATGGCAGGACCAAATACTGTCTAGACCATCCCTGATAGACATTTATCTAACCTACTCTTAAATATCTCCAGAGATGGAGATTCCACAACCTCCCTAGGCAGTTTATTCCAGTGTTTAACCACCCTGACAGTTAGAAACTTTTTCCTAATGTCCAACCTAAACCTCCCTTGCTGCAGTTTAAGCCCATTGCTTCTTGTTCTATCCTTAGAGGCTAAGGTGAACAAGTTTCCTCCCTCCTCCTTAGGACACTCCTAGATGCTCGGTCCCTTGTGAGACCAGACCCGAGGGTGCAGCAATCAGGCCAGGGCTGATGACAGAGCAGCCCTTGATGGCAGCATCTGACCCACGAGCCGAGCACACAGCCTCCCACAGCCACGGTTCCCCCGGCGGCCAGTGCTTACCTTGGGTGATTCTCAGCTCCTCCCGCGCAGCATCCAGCTCAGCCCGCAGCACCGTGCAGCCCAGGCAGTGGGGCCGTGCCCCAGGGCAGGTTGCGCCGTCCTCTGGTGCTCTGTCTGTGCTGCCCTCTCCATCCCATGGGGAGTCCAAGGATGTCTCCAAGACATCCCCGATCAAAGGGCCATCCAGTCCAGGGGAAGCACAGCCGGAGCTCCTGCGCTGGGGGCTACAGGTCCAGTCACCCTTGGAGCCGGTGCACTCCGTCTGCACGAGGCCAGCAGGTGTCTGCTGCTCACATGGGGCGCAGGGCACAGGCAGCTGTGTGACCCCATTCTGAGCCTCTGAGATGCTGCTGCCCCCTTGAATGGCAGCCTTGCCCTGTGGCACGCCGTCTGTCCCCACATGCCCTCCTGGGCCAGCACTGCACAGCTCGGTCGCCTTCCCAGCTGCTGGGCGTGGCACTGGGGCACTGTTCTTCTCTGCTTGCCGCAGGTGCCCAGTGCTCTGCCGTGGCTCTAAGCCATTCTCCATTTGCTGTCCCTGCCTGGAGCCCACTCTGCTGCACAGGGGCTGGGGAGCAGCTGTCTCAATCGCCCCCAGGCTTGGTCTCCGCACCAGTGGGGTGCCCGGTGTGGCAGCTGGGAGAATAAATCACCAAGAGTTACTGCTTGAGAGAGACAGGGCCCAGTCTGGGGCAAGGGGCTGGGCATCAGGGAGTTGAGTTCATCCCGGCTGTGCCCAGACTCCCTGGGACCCTGGGTCAGTCACAGAAGGTCACTTCCCTCAGCTCTGTAATGGGGACAAAAGCCTGGCCCCGCCTCACAGGAGGGTCATCTCAGGAACCCCTGGCTCAGGTTCCGATGACACAGCGAAGTTGCCCTGGGACATTCTTCACAAGTTAATGAGCGGGTGCCAGGGAGCGCACTCCCTGATACCTCCTCACGTAAGGCACATGTACAGAGACCCTCCCCAACCTCCCTGGAGGTCTCCATAGCACACTCAGCCCCATTGGCTGGGATGGGTGGGGGGGAAATCAGTCCGAGGTGCACCTCACTGTCACTAACTCTCCCTACGTTCTGGGCCCATCAGCCTCAGTACGGCGACACCCACTGCTGGCTGTCCTGTGCTGCAGGCATGCGCAGCCGATGTGGGGGCAACTCAGGATATCTCCTGCTAGTCCCCCCGGGGCCCACACCAGCTGAGCCCCCAGAAACCAGCCCTGCGCTGGAGCCCACCCAGCGCTTCTGAGACAGCCAGATCCAGTGCTGGGGAAAGGAACCCTCACCCAGCAAGCCGCTGTTCCAGCCGTTCTCCTGCCCGCTGGACCCCTGAGGCGCCCTCTGCCGCTCGGCCAGTGGAGCCCGCTGCGCCGCACCGACATCCCTGGCCCCTTCCTGGGCTGGTACCCGCGCCTGAAACAACCAGTGTCTCTGCTTAGTGCCAGCTAGTCCAGGCACTGTCCCCAGCACCGCATGGCCCCATACCGTGGAGCCACAGCAGTGCCAGGAGTCACAAAACATCCCCTGCACCATGGAACAGGCATAGGGCGAGCAGCAGTTCTGGTACCAACACCCCGCACAACACTCTGCTCCCATGGGGCAAGACCGGGGGATGTGCAGCATCCCATATGCTCACCTGGGGCTGCCATCTGGGCTTCTGGGGAACAAGCTGGAAATCCTCTGCCAGGGCCACGGCCTCCTGGCCACTCTCTGGGCCACGCTCCTGCACCCAGCTTTGCATTTTCTCAGGCAGGAGGCTCAGGAACTGCTCAAGAACCAGAAGCTCCAACATCTGTTCCTTGGTGCGGGTCTCTGGCTGCAGCCAGCGATGGGAAAGTTCCCACAGGCGGCCATAAACCTCCCGGGGCCCCTCAGCCTCCTGGTAGCGGAAGCCCCTGAAGCGCTGGCGCTGTGTCTCCGTGTCATGGCCGTGCAGGACAGTTCCTTTCACCTTGGCACCGTCACCGGCCTCGCTGGCATCCAGGCTGGCGTGGATCTGGTGGGCTTCCCCACAGAGCGGAGGGAGAAGTCGGACTCCCCCCCGCCCTTTGGGCCCCTGGCAGGTGTCAGTCACTCGTCTGGAGGAGGCGAGATCTGTCTCTTTCTCCCCCCCTTCTCCCTCTCTCCGTGAGGCCAGGGGGCCCGGCAGCCCCTCCCGACACCGCTCGCCCCAAGGCTGCTGCCCGATCAGCGGCTGCTGCGGCACCAGCCAGCGCAGGATCTCATCTGCCGTCCAGTACTGCACAGTAGGGGGCGCTTTCCCCGCTTGCTCTGGGGCTCCTGCAGGGGCAGGGCCAGGGCCAGCTGCCTCGGCCTCCTGCCCCTTGGCCTGTGCTCGCACCACCTGCTCCAGCAGAGCATGCAACTGAAGCCCAGCTCCCACCCGCACCACCGGCTCCGGCTCCTGCAGTGGGGGTGCAGGCTGGGCCAGGGCCCCCACCATCTCCAGCTGCTTCTGGAAGAGCTTCTCCAGGAGCTGGGCCTGGAACTCCCGGTCCTCCCGCCGCATCTCCCGGTCATGCTGGATGAACTCGGCCAGGCTCTGCCTCTCCTCTGCCCTCCAGGCACCAGTGCGCCTTGCCCGCTTCAGCTCCAGCTGGCTGCGCCCGTGCTTCTGGCTAGGGCCCCGTGGAGTCTCCAGTGGCCCATCCTCCCGCGTCTTGCGCTTCCTGGCCCGGAGATGTACAAGCCGGTCCAGTGCCGAGACCAGTTTCCGGGAGGCCGGTTGGGGCTCCGCCGATGCCGATGGGGAAGGGTCTGGGGAGACCAAAAATACAGAATGAGGGCCCACAGCGCACCTGGCCTGGCACACAGCCCATTATACCAGTGCGGATCACCCCCACACATAGCCAAGGAAACAAAAACCCCTCCATGCAACAGGTCAGGATCCCCCACATGACCCCTGACCCCAATGCAGTGCAGGAGGGACCCCTAGCACCCAGTGACCCTTCGACAACAAGAGGCCTTACCAAGTTCGTGTGGCAGCTCATCCGTGGATGCCTCTTCCTCCTTCACCTGCACCCGCACAGCCTGCACCTCGCCCAGCGGGTCCTGCACCTCAGGGAGTACATAGCCCGGCTCCTCACATCCCCAGCTCTCAGTGGCCTGGGTCCCCCAATGGTCAGAGGCTGAGGCTGGTGTCTCCCAGCTTTCCAGGGGAGCTGTGCCCTCCTGCCTGTCCGTGGCGCCAGGCCCCTCGCTGCTCTCTGCAAGGAGGCTGGAGCGGGTGTTGACACAGCGCTGCATGATCTGGTCCATCTCGTCGTAGAAAGGGCAGCGCATGGGCGGCCTTCCAGCTGCGTTATTCTCTTTGGCCTTGCGATAAGCCACCTTCAGAGCTTTCATCTTCTCCCGGCACTGGTCCCCGGTGCGGTAGATGCCGAGCTTCGACAGGCGCTGGGAGATGCCATCATAGACAACTCTGTTCCTGCCATGGGAGCCCAGATCGTGCACAGCAGCTGCCTCTGCCCAGTAGGAGATGAGCACTATGACATGGTCAGCCGGCCAGCTGGCCGCCCGCTCCGGGGGCCGGTCCCTACGCATCACAGGGACTTGAGATGGGACTTGTTCAGCAGGTGGCACCACACAAAACTGGCTGCTGTGGAAACAGCTTGCACCTGGCAGGGATAAAAGGGCCTGTGATAGTAACACGAACACTGAGAGAACGAAGGAAGGATTTGCTGGAACACATACTACCCTTGAGGGGAAAGAGCACCAGGCAGCCACACAGGTGCTCTGCAGGGGCTGACGCACTGAGGGACAGCACTCAGAGGCCTAACAGCCCTGATTACAACCTACAAACCTGCCCTGATCCAGTCAAGGGTGGGGAAAAACCTGTGACAAACCCTGAGTCTGCCCTGCCTGCAAACCTGCACTCAGCTCCACATCAGCTGCAGCCCATGGCAATCAGCCCAGAGTTTCCCAGCCAGACAGACATGCAGCCTGACCAGCCACACACCCTGCTGGACCACGCAGGACTGAAACTACGGGACAAGTAGACAGCACCCAACCCGAGGGATGGGAGCACTTCCCCTCCCCAATGCAGCATTCTCCTAGAGAAGGGAGGGAAACACCCAGGAGTCAGCACAAGATACTGAGGCCAAGGCTAGAACAGCTCAGCCAACATTTGCCAACCCTGCTTGCCCCCCACATAGACACCCCCACTTCTCCCAGGTTCCTGCCCCATTACCCTCTCCTGGCCCACTACCCAGCTCCCTGCCCCTCAACTCAGATTCCTGCTCCTCCAACCCTTAACCCAGCTCCTTGCCCTACAGGCCACCTTCTGGCCCGCTACCGGCCCACTACCAGCTTCCTGCCCCCCGGAGAAGACATGCCTCTCCCCACCCATCCAGCTCCCTCCCCCAACTCCATAACCCACCTTTCTGCCCCATCCCACAGTTCCCTGCCCCCCTCTCCCTTGCCTTGGCTCCCTGCCCCATAACCCACCTCCTAGCCCACTACCCCATAACCCAAGTTCCTGCCCCCCCGCCCCAGCTCCCTGCCCCCTACCCAACCCCGTAACCCAGCTCGCTGCCCCCGGCGCAGACCGGCCCCGCCCGCGGACACCTGCAGGGCTCCAGGCGGTGACGGGAGGGATCCCCGGGTCTCAGCGCGCAGGCCTCGGCCCAAGGCACCGAGAGATACGGGCCCCGCTCTGCCTATTGGCTGCTGCAGGTGGGCGGGGAGGGGCCTGTAACTAGAAGTCCGGCCCTTCCGCGGAGTGACAGGGAGGGTGTCCAATCGCTGCCTACAGTCGCCCCTCTGACAGACCTCTGCACCAATAGCTGATCGGATGAACCCTGGTGACGTTTTAAAGTCTCAACCTATCCCTGCTGTTCCTCACTCGAGGTGTCAGCTAAAATTGACAGATGTCCAGACCGGTCGCTACTCCCTTCGACCGTGACTGGCTGCCCGATCAGCCAATCGGCGCTGCCCCTCTTTCATGATTGGTCAGCCAATAGGGGGCGATATCCTGGGAGCAGCGGCGTTTGCTGAGAGCTTCCGGGGCAGGCGGTGTGTCCCCGCCCACGCGGGGTTCTGGCGGCGGTAGGTGGGTCCTGTCCTGCCCCAGCCGAACGTGCCGCGGCCTGGCCCCGTCGGGGATTCGGGCGGCGCTGCGGGGCCCCTCGCCCCTCCCCCCGCGAGCCGCTGGGCTGGTTCTGCCCCCCCCGAGCGAAGGGCCCTTTGTGCCCCTGCCCCTCCCCCCCCGCTGTTCTGCCCCCCCCCAGCGAAGGGCCCTTGGCGCCCCTCCCCCCCGCTGTTCTGCCCCCCCCCCGAGCGAAGGGCCCTTGGCGCCCCTCCCCCCCGCTGTTCTGCCCCCCCCCGAGCGAAGGGCCCTTGGCGCCCCTCCCCCCCGCTGTTCTGCCCCCCCCGAGCGAAGGGCCCTTGGCGCCCCGCCCCGCCCGCGCTGCCCGGGAGGCTGGGTCGGCGGTGGGGACAGTGAGCCCGGGCCGGCCGGGCGCCGTGGCTCCGCGGGGCCCGCTCTGCAGGGTGCTCGCGTAGCCGTGCCCGGCGCCGCCTGGCTGCGGGCAGCCCCGCTGCTTTGTGTCGGAGCAGAGCGGGGAACTCGGGGAACAGCACCGGCCCTGCGGGTGGCCACGGGCTGGGGAGAGAGCGAGTCCCCCACGGGACTCGACACACCGGCGCCTTAGGCTGCGCTGGGGGCAGGGAGCTGGGTTACGGGTGGGGGGGCAGGGAGCTGGGTTACGTGTAGGGGGGATGGATCTGTCTGTGCTGGGGGCAGGGAGCTGGGTTACGGGTAGGGGGATGGATCTGTCTGTGCTGGGGGTAAGGGGCTGGTTTACAGATAGGGGGGTGGATCTGTCTGAGCTGGGGGGGCAGGGAGCTGGGTTACGGGTGGGGGGGATGGATCTGTCTGTGCTGGGGACAGGCAGCTGGGTTACGGGTGGGGGGTATGTGATCTGTCTGTGCTGGGGGGGCAGGGAGCTGGGTTACGGGTGGGGGGTATGTGATCTGTCTGTGCTGGGGGGGCAGGCAGCTGGGTTACGGGTGAGGGGGATGGATCTGTCTGTGCTGGGGGCAGGAAGCTGGGTTACGGGTGGGGGGGATGGATCTGTCTGTGCTGGGGGCAGGGAGCTGGGTTACGGGTCTGGGGGGATGGATCTGTCTGTGCTGGGGGCAGGGAGCTGGGTTACGGGTCTGGGGGGATGGATCTGTCTGTGCTGGGGGCAGGCAGCTGGGTTACGGGTAGGGGGGATGGATCTGTCTGTGCTGAGGGGGCAGGGAGCTGGGTTACGGGTGAGGGGGATGGATCTGTCTGTGCTGGGGGCAGGAAGCTGGGTTACGGGTGGATGGGGATGGATCTGTCTGTGCTGGGGGCAGGAAGCTGGGTTACGGGTGAGGGGGATGGATCTGTCTGTGCTGGGGGCAGGAAGCTGGGTTACGGGTGAGGGGGATGGATCTGTCTGTGCTGGGGGCAGGAAGCTGGGTTACGGGTGGATGGGGATGGATCTGTCTGTGCTGGGGGCAGGGAGCTGGGTTACGGGTCTGGGGGGATGGATCTGTCTGTGCTGGGGGGGCAGGGAGCTGGGTTACGGGTCTGGGGGGATGGATCTGTCTGTGCTGGGGGCAGGGAGCTGGGTTACGGGTGAGGGGGATGGATCTGTCTGTGCTGGGGGCAGGAAGCTGGGTTACGGGTGAGGGGGATGGATCTGTCTGTGCTGGGGGCAGGAAGCTGGGTTACGGGTGGATGGGGATGGATCTGTCTGTGCTGGGGGCAGGGAGCTGGGTTACGGGTCTGGGGGGATGGATCTGTCTGTGCTGGGGGCAGGAAGCTGGGTTACGGGTGAGGGGGATGGATCTGTCTGTGCTGGGGGCAGGAAGCTGGGTTACGGGTGAGGGGGATGGATCTGTCTGTGCTGGGGGCAGGAAGCTGGGTTACGGGTGGATGGGGATGGATCTGTCTGTGCTGGGGGCAGGGAGCTGGGTTACGGGTCTGGGGGGATGGATCTGTCTGTGCTGGGGGGGCAGGGAGCTGGGTTACGGGTCTGGGGGGATGGATCTGTCTGTGCTGGGGGCAGGCAGCTGGGTTACGGGTAGGGGGGATGGATCTGTCTGTGCTGGGGGAAGGGAGCTGGGTTACGGGTGGGGGGGGATGGATCTCTGTTCTGGGGGGCAGGGAGCTGGGCTACGGGTGGAAGGGGATGGATCTGTCTGTGCTGGGGGGCAGGGAGCTGGGTTACG
Organism: Gopherus flavomarginatus; assembly: GCF_025201925.1. Lineage (NCBI taxonomy): Eukaryota > Metazoa > Chordata > Testudines > Testudinidae > Gopherus > Gopherus flavomarginatus. The sequence goes on from NC_066636.1 coordinate 6,588,783, forward strand.
GATGGGGGGATGGATCTGTCTGTGCTGGGGGGCAGGGAGCTGGGTTACGTGTAGGGGGGATGGATCTGTCTGTGCTGGGGGGGCAGGGAGCTGGGTTACGGGTGGGGGGGTGGATCTGTCTGTGCTGGGGGCAGGCAGCTGGGTTACGGGTGGGGGGGATGGATCTGTCTGTGCTGGGGGCAGGGAGCTGGGTTACGGGTGTGGGGGTGGATCTGTCTGTGCTGGGGGCAGGCAGCTGGGTTACGGGTGGAGGGGGATGGATCTGTCTGTGCTGGGGGGCAGGGAGCTGGGTTACGGGTGGAAGGGGATGGATCTGTCTGTGCTGAGGGGGCAGGGAGCTGGGTTACGGGTGGAAGGGGATGGATCTGTCTGCTGGGGGCAGGGAGCTGGGTTACAGGTGAGGGGGGATGGATCTGTCTGTGCTGGGGGGCAGGGAGCTGGGTTACGGGTGGATGGGGATGGATCTGTCTGTGCTGAGGGGGCAGGGAACTGGGTTACGGGTGGAAGGGGATGGATCTGTCTGCTGAGGGGGCAGGGAGCTGGGTTATGGGTGGGCGGGGGGATGTGATCTATCTGTGCTGGGGGCAAGGAGCTGGGTTACGGGTGGGGGGGATGGATCTGTCTGTGCTGGGGGCAGGGAGCTGGGTTACGGGTGAGGGGGTGGATCTGTATGCTGGGAGGCAGGGAGCTGGGTTACAGGTGGGGGGATGGAACTGTCTGTGCTGGGGGGGCAGGGAGCTGGGTTACAGGTGGGGGGATGAAACTGCTGGGGGGGCAGGGAGCTGGGTTACGGGTGGGGGGGCAGGGAGCTGGGTTACGGATGGGGGGGGTGGATCTGTGTGCTGGGGGGCCAGGGAGCTGGGTTATGGGTGGAGGGGGGATGGATCTGTCTGTGCTGGGGGGGCAGGGAGCTGGGTTACGGGTGGAGGGGGATGGATCTGTCTGTGCTGTGGGGCAGGGAGCTGGGTTACAGGTGTGGGGGTGGATCTGTCTGTGCTGGGGGGGCAGGGAGCTGGGTTACGGGTGGAGGGGGGATGGATCTGTCTGTGCTGGGGGCAAGCAGCTGGGTTACAGGTGGGGTGATGGATCTGTCTGTGCTGGGGGGAGCAGGGAGCTGGGTTACGGGTGTGGGGGTGGATCTGTCTGTGCTGTGGGGGCAGGCAGCTGGGTTACGGGTGAGGGGGATGGATCTGTCTGTGCTGGGGGGCAGGGAGCTGGGTTATGGGTGGATGGGGATGGATCTGTCTGTGCTGAGGGGGCAGGGAGCTGGGTTACGGGTGGAAGGGGATGGATCTGTCTGCTGAGGGGGCAGGGAGCTGGGTTATGGGTGGGCGGGGGGATGTGATCTATCTGTGCTGGGGGCAAGGAGTTGGGTTACGGGTGGGGGGGATGGATCTGTCTGTGCTGGGGGCAGGGAGCTGGGTTACGGGTGAGGGGATAGATCTGTCTGTGCTGGGGGGGCAGGGAGCTGGGTTATAGGTGGGGGGATGGAACTGTCTGTGCTGGGGGGGCAGGGAGCTGGGTTACAGGTAGGGGGGATGAAACTGTCTGTGCTGGGGGGGCAGGGAGCTGGGTTATGGGTGGTGGGTATGTGATCTGTCTGTGTTGAAGTGCAGGGAGCTGGGTTTTGGGTGTGGGGGTGGATCTGTCTGTGCTGGAGGGCAGGTAGCTGGGTTACGGGTAGGGGGATGGATCTGTCTGTGCTGGGGGTAAGGGTCTGGTTTACAGATAGGGGGGTGGATCTGTCTGAGCTGGGTTACAGTGGGAGGGGCAGGGAGCTGGGTTACGAGTCGGGGATGGATCTGTCTGTGCCGGGGGGGGGCGGGCAGGGAGCTGGGTTACAGGTTGGGGAGGAGATGGATCTGTCCGTGCTGGGGGGGCAGGGAGCTGGGTTACAGGTGGCAGAGGTGGAATGGATCTGTCTGTGCTGGGGGGCCAGGATCTGGGTTACAGGTGGGGTTGTGATCTGTCTGTGCTGGGGGGCTGGGAGCTGGGTTACAGGTGTGGGAGAGTGGATCTATCTGTGCTAGGGAGCTGGGTTATGAGTGGGGGTGTGATCTGACACATTGGGGCCCGCATGGCTGCACCCGAAGGGGCTGGCCTGGCTATTGGTGAGCGGAGCCTGCAGGGGGCGGCAGCTGCACTGATCATCTCTCTTGCTCTGTACAGGATGCTCATTCCTGCCCGTGTCTGTAGCACTGGCACCGATGGTAGCCTCTCTGGGGCTGATACCACTCTGCGGATCTGGAACCACCAGACCTGTGCCAGGAACCCCCTGTGTCTGGTGTCCTCTAGCCTTGGTCCGTGAGGACCCTGGGGCCAGCCTGTGCGGTTTGTGATACCTGCAGTAGGGGCAGAGAGCACAGACCTGCGGCCATCTTTGCTGGGTTGTGGTGTATCGTGTTGTGAGGTCCCTGTGTCGGACCGGGCTGGTGCTGGGCACTAGCCTTTCCCCAGGAATCTTCCACCGGTCCAGCCCCTTCCTGCTGCAATGCGCCGGGACAAGCCTCAGGAGCGGGCAGCCAGCTGGCCAGCTGATCACATCAAGGTGCTAATTGCCTTGTGGGCAGAGGCGGCCACCTCACATGACCTGAGCTCGCGTGGCAGGAACAGGGTTGTCTATGATGGCATCTCCCAGCGCCTGGCTGAGCTGGGCATCTACCGCACCGGGGACCAGTGCCGGGAGAAGATGAAAGGCCTTAAGGTGACATATCGCAAGGCCAAAGAGAACAATGCAGCTGGGAGGCCACCCATGCGTTGCCCATTCTACGAGGAGATGGACCAGATCATGCAGCGCTGCGACAGCACCCGCTCTAGCCTCCTGGCAGAGAGTGGGGAGGGGCCTGGTGCTGTGGACAGGCAGGAGGGCACAGCTGCCCCAGAGAACTGGGGGGCACCATCCTTTGAGCCATGGGATTCCCAGGCCACTGCTGCCTTTGAGCACTGGGAGTCCCAGGCCTCAGCCTCTGACCATTGGGGGTCCCAGGCTGCTGCCTCAGAGAGCCAGGGGGCTGAGGAGCTGAGCTACGTGCTACCTGAGGCTCAGGCCCTGCTGGGCGAGGTGCAGGCCGTGCAGGTGAAGGAGGAGGAGGCATCTGCGGATGAACTGCCACCTGAGCCTGGTAAGCCCATGTTGCTGGCGAGCGGTTGGTGGGAGGTGCCGCACCAGGGGCCCAGCCCTGTCTCCTGGAGTCCTAGCCATGCCAGAATCTTGCCATCCTGGCAAGCAGCAGTTCTGTGTCAGGAACTCATGGCTGGAAGCATGGTCCAGGGTAGGGACATAGCTGGGGCTGCTCCGTGGGGGAGAGATGGCTGCCATGCTGGCCATGTCCTTGATCTAGCTGGGTCCCACACCTGCAGGCAAGCTGAGACCAGGGCTCCATGGGGCCACAAACTGCCCCTGTTGTGGTCTGGTGCAGCTGAGCCCTGCTCCCTTGGAAGTGCTTAGCCCAGGGCACTCTGTGCAGGGGGTAGGGTAACCTTGCTGCCATTGCCTGGCCTGGTTCCCTTGGGGGCTGTCCACAGGGGCCCTCCCCCAGAGCACTGAGGCCACAGACTCTTCCGGGATGGACCCAGTCCCCTGCTGCTGGGAGAGGGAGCCCCAGGCCATCTGAAGAGGAACGCTGGGGAAACTATTATGTTAATTTGGATGGAGTTGCAGGTGGGTCTCAGGTGGCTGAGCTGGGTGGGTGGATCAGCCATCAAGCTGTTCTCCAGCCTCTGGCTCACCACACCTCTGGTGAGGGACGTCACCTGGCTGGTCTCAGCAGGCCCCTCTCCTCCCCATCCTTCACAGGCTGGCAGAGCTGGCTTGGCCATCTCGGTCTGTCAGGCTTCCACTATGCAGCATGATTGGAGTCAAAGCGGAGGGGGGGATGACCAGTGTGGGATGGGAAGGGACACACAAGCAAGGGGAAGACAGAGCAGGATCTTATGTATTGGCAGTGCTGGCCAGGAATTCCCGGGAGTATGCTGGGGTCTGGATGTCTCCGAGGACCCCTGAGGTTTGTTAGAGGGCTTTCCCTTCACCCTCTCCTCTGGTTCTTGTCACACAGACAGAAAGCAGAAGACCAGAAGTACAAAGTGGAGGCAATTCAGTGTTTATTGGGGTTAGTTCCAAATAAGCATATCCATAGCTCTACACACCAGCAGAGTCTGTTCCCCAGTGCTCCTTCCCAGCTCTCACATCGTGGAGCATTTACCCCAGGTCCCCCTTCCCAGCTCTGAGGCTGCAGAGCCTGGCCTGTGTCCCCACTCCCATTTCCCACCTCCTCCTTAGCAGTCCCAAATATACCTGCAATTCATGCCCACAATCCCACCCCTTACAACTTAGGGTCATGTTACATTTTGGGTCTGGGGTCTTCATTTCACCCCTTTTGTACCCCATGGGAGGGGAAAGGAGTGAGGTTGTGCTCTGATCAGGGATGGGCATTTATCCCACCCCCCGCCCCTTTGCCCCTCCCAATTGGTTGCTTGCCTTTGCCTAAAGCCCTATCTCAAGGCAATCTTAAAGTGTGCTCTGGAGTAACACTTCAACTGCTCTTATCTGTTCCCATTGTACTAACAAATCCAGCTGACTAGGCAGAAGCGACATTAGTGTCTTTGTCCCTTGTTAACACGTTAGTATAAGAGTATCAAAAAGTCAAACCCAAAGTTCTATCCTAGGCTAACAAACAAACCTATACACTAACAAGACTCACCAGTGGAGGGCAGAGGCTCTGGGCTGAAGCCTTCCCCCAGAAGTCCCTGGGATCCGTGTTTTTGCTCCCATAGAGTCTCTGTGAGCAGGTCTTGAATGGGGCATGGGTGAAACAGAGCTGCTTGTCACTCTGGCACCAATTAGTCCTGGCACACCAATGCCACTCCATTACTCTCCAGTCCCAATCTCCTCTTGTGTGCAAGCCATGGAGCCTGGACACTGCAGGGCCCTTTGTGTTAGCACCAATCCAGCCTGGCTGTGCTTCTCCTGTCCTAGACATCATCACTCAGTGTGCCAGGGCCTGGCACATTTTGGAAACCAGCCCTGGGTTATGTGCATGGCTCCTCCAGATGGACCACCAGGATGGCATATGTCTGGTGTCTGGGGCCTTCCTCTGCCTACCCACAGGGGCAAAGCCATCCTGGGTTTCCCTCTCCTTGTACAGGGCACCATCAGCTTCATCTGAGAGTAGCACTGTGCCCCTTTTTCCTTGCACTAACCCCATTGGTGCCCCAGCCTGACTGGGAGCAGGCGCTCAGCTCCCCTGCTGCCTGGGGCTGTACAGTAGAGGGAGCTGGAGGGGTGGGCTGTATGGATATATCAGGGTGTGTGCTAGGCCAGGTGCGCTGTGGGCCCTCACCCTGCATTCTTTCTTTCTCCAGACCCTTCCCCATCGGCATCGGCAGAGCCCCAACCGGCCTCTCGGAAGCTGGTCTCGGCACTGGACCGGCTTGTACACCTCCGGGCCAGGAAGCGCAAGGCACGGGAGGATGGGCCACTGGAGACTCCACGGGGCCCTAGCCAGAAGCACGGGCGCAGCCAGCTGGAGCTGAAGCGGGCAAGGCGCACTGGTGCCTGGAGGGCAGAGGAGAGGCAGAGCCTGGCCGAGTTCATCCAGCATGACCGGGAGATGCGGCGGGAGGACCGGGAGTTCCAGGCCCAGCTCCTGGAGAAGCTCTTCCAGAAGCAGCTGGAGATGGTGGGGGCCCTGGCCCAGCCTGCACCCCCACTGCAGGAGCCGGAGCCAGTGGTACGGGAGGGAGCTGGGCTCCAGTTTCCCGCTCTGCTGGAGCAAGTGGTGCAGACGCAGTCCAAGGGGCAGGAGGCCGAGGCAGCTGGCCCTGCCCCTGCAGGAGCCCTGGAGCGAGTGGGGAAAGCGCCCCCTGCTGTGCAGTACTGGACGGCAGATGAGATCCTGCGCTGGCTGGTGCCGCAGCAGCCTTGGGGCGAGCGGTGTCGGGAGGGGCTGCCAGGCCCCCTGGCCTCACGGGGAGAGGGAGAAAGGGGAGAGAATGAGTCTGATCTTGCATTCTCCAGACGAGTGACTGACACCTGCCAGGGGCCCAAAGGGCTGGGGGGAGCCCGACTTCTCCCTCCGCTCTGTGGGAAAACCCACCAGATCCACGCCAGCCTGGATGCCAGCGAGGCCGGTGACGGTGCCAAGGTGAAAGGAACTGTCCTGCACGGCCATGACACGGAGACACAGCGCCAGCGCTTCAGGGGCTTCTGCTACCAGGAGGCTGAGGGGCCCCGGGAGGTTTATGGCCGCCTGTGGGAACTTTCCCATCGCTGGCTGCAGCCAGAGACCCGCACCAAGGAGCAGATGTTGGAGCTTCTGGTTCTTGAGCAGTTCCTGAGCCTCCTGCCTGAGGAAATGCAGAGCTGGGTGCAGGAGCGTGGCCCAGAGAGTGGCCAGGAGGCCGTGGCCCTGGCAGAGGATTTCCAGCTTGTTCCCCAGAAGCCCAGATGGCAGCCCCAGGTGAGCACATGGGATGCTGCACATCCCCTGGCCTTGCCCCATGGGAGCAGAGTGTTGTGGGGGGTGTTGGTACCAGAACTGCTGCTTGCCCTATGCCTGTTCCATGGTGCAGGGGATGTTTTGTGACTCCTGGCACTGCTGTGGCTCCACGGTATGGGGCCATGTGGTGCTGGGGACAGTGCCTGGACTAGCTGGCACTAAGCAGACACACTGGTTGTTTCAGGCGCGGGTGCCAGCCCAGGAAGGGGCCAGGGATGTCGGTGCGGCGCAGCGGGCTCCACTGGCCGAGCGGCAGAGGGCGCCTCAGGGGTCCAGCGGGCAGGAGAACGGCTGGAACAGCGGCTTGCTGGGTGAGGGTTCCTTTCCCCAGCACTGGATCTGGCTGTCTCGGAAGCGCTGGGTGGGCTCCAGCGCAGGGCTGGTTTCTGGGGCCTCAGCTGGTGTGGGCCCCGGGGGGACTAGCAGGAGATGCCCTGAGTCGCCTGCACACTGTCTGGGTGTGCCTGCAGCACCTAACCTGCTCCTCTGCCCCAGGACAGCCAGCAGTAGTTGTCGCACATTGAGGCTGAAGGCCCTGGAGCATAGGCAGAATGGGCAGATGTCTCCCTGCTCAGTTCTGGAGCTCGGAGCCACAGTGCCTCTGGCAACCAGCAGCAGCTATCACAAGGAAAGTCCTGCTCACCCCTGCATCCGGAGCTGTAGTTCATACTGGGGGACGGAGCACACGCAGGCTGGCTGGTTGAGGGGCTGGAGCGTGCTCAGTTGCGCTGGGGGACGGAGCACACGCAGGCTGGCTGGTTGAGGGGCTGGAGCATGCTCAGTTGCGCTGGGGGACGGAGCACACGCAGGCTGGCTGGTTGAGGGGCTGGAGCATGCTCAGTTGCGCTGGGGGACGGAGCACACGCAGGCTGGTTGGTTGAGGGGCTGGAGCATGCTCAGTTGCGCTGGGGGACGGAGCACGTGCAGGCTGGTCGCATGGAAGGCTGGAGCATGCTTGGGGTAACTGGAATGTTTGGTGATTTTAGCAGCTGAATTCTAACATATCTCTACTGAGCATGTGCAAACTTGACACTTTCCAAAGGCTCATCCGTGGCCAGGTGTAAGCAGGGTTTCATAGAAAAAGCCAAAGGCACCTCCCTGAGGCCAGCACCCCCAACCCAGTCTCTGGCCTTTGCTCCCGAGCATGGGGTGCCAGAGGTCCTAGGCAAATATTATGGCTGGTTTGGTCGCTGGGTGAAGCAGGCTGTTTTCCGACTCTCATTTCTGGAAAGAGTTGAATGATTCCTGCTGGATTCAGCTGGAGGCAGGCAGATGGCAAGGAAAACCCCAGCCCGGAAACCTGCAGTTGGGCCAAGATACATGTAGCTGAAAACAGGATCCTATAACGAGAGGTGTTGGGCAGCTCGCTATAGAGGGAGCTGCCAGCCCCGCCCATAGCAAAACCCTGATGTCTTAAGTTCTCCCCAGCGCTGAGAGAGGAGAGTGCCATAGACTTGCTTGCCAGGGTTTGGGCTCTCCAGGCAGTTCCTGTGTGGTGTGAAGGTCCCAGGGGCTCCTGCATTGACCCTCCTGTGAGGCGGGGCCAGGCTTTTGTCCCCATTACAGAGCTGAGGCAAGTGTCCCTCTGTGACTGACCCAGGGTCCCAGGGAGTCTGGGCACAGCCGGGATGAACTCAGCTCCCTGATGCCCAGCCCCTTGCCCCAGACTGGGCCCTGTCTCTCTCGAGCAGTAACTCTTGGTGATTTATTCTCCCAGCTGCCACACCGGGCACCCCACTGGTGCGGAGACCAAGCCTGGGGGCGATTGAGACAGCTGCTCCCCAGCCGCTGTGCAGCAGAGTGGACTCCAGGCAGGGACAGCAAGTGGAGAATGGCTTAGAGCCACGGCAGAGCACTGGGCACCTGCGGCAAGCAGAGAAGAACAGTGCCCCAGTGCCACGCCCAGCAGCTGGGAAGGCGACCGAGCTGCGCAGTGCTGGCCCAGGAGGGCATGTGGGGACAGACGGCGTGCCACAGGGCAGGGCCGCCATTCAAGGGGGCAGCAGCATCTCAGAGGCTCAGAATGGGGTCACACAGCTGCCTGTGCCCTGCGCCCCATGTGAGCAGCAGACGCCTGCTGGCCTTGTGCGGACGGAGTGCACCGGCTCCAAGGGTGGCAGAACCTGCAGCGCCCTTCCCAGGAGCGCCGGTTGTGAATCCCCAGGGCTGGACGGCCCCTTGCTTGGGGCCTTTCTGGAGACATCCTTGGATTCCCCATGGGACAGAGAGGGCAGCGCAGACAGAGCCCCAGAGGGTGGCATGGCCTGCCCTGGGGCACACCCCCGCTGCCTAGGCTGCACAGTACTGCGGGCTGATCTGGACGCCACACGGGAGGAGCTGAGAATCACCCAAGGTAGGCACTGGCTCCCAGGGAGCCCATGGGTCAATGCTGTCACCAGCCAGGGCCTGACAGCAGCAAACAGGTCCCAAAGGGGCTCATCAATTGCAGGCCCACTGGACCAGGGCAGGGGAGAGGCAGCATCTCTGGCGATCAGGCCCAGGTTGGCACTGTTGCCAAGTATGGGAGTGAGCTCAGTGCCAAAGGCCCAGCCCTGGTCCGTGAGCTCAGGGATTTACTCCATGGGGGCACCACTGGGGCAGCCCATAGAGAGACAGAATCACAGCCCCAAGTTGGCACATGCACTAAGAGTAACTCCAGAAGGCAATGATAATGGGTGGTTATCCTAGTATTTCTGCAGGGCATGGTGAGCGCTCTGCTGGTTCTCAGCAGCAGCAGCAGTAGTGGGCTGTTATCCCAGGGGCTGATGGGACTGGGCTCTCTTTCCAGCCCCTGGGCAAGATCCATGCAGCATGTTTGTCCTGCAGCTTCCACCCTGTATGGACTGAGCGGCACCCACTTGCAGGGCCTGGCTGAGGCCCTGGGCACCATCTCGCGCATCCTGAACGACAGGAGGCCGACGATGACCAAACCCTCCTGGGGTGCAACCGAGAGCCCCAGCGTGGCTTTACCCCAACAGACACACGTAAGTGCCTGGCCAGACTAACAGCTGCCCTGGTGCCCTGCCTGGCAGGAGCACGCTGGGGCACAAGGCTGCCAGGGGCCAGCCTGGAAGAAAGCACTGCAGTGAACAAATAGCTGTACTGGGTCTGACCCCAGTGCCTCAGCTCTCCCTCTGGGCTGTAGTGCCAGCAGCCATTGCACAGCCTGGGGAGCCCCTGAAGGGGCCATGGTGGTGCTGCAGTAACCTACCCTCCAGGCACCTTGAGATGGCCCACGAGGCTGGGAGGCATCTGCCTAGCCCCTTGCTGCCAAAGTTTGTGACTTTTTCCTCTGAATTTCCAGTGGTTTGACAGAAAATTTTCCCACCACTTCTGAGAACCGTCAACCTCCCCTGCCAGAGAAACCCCCAGCAGCACCGGCTGGTCTCCCCCCACTGACATGCTCAGTGATAGGTGGATGCAGGGCTCTGAGCATGCTCGTTACTTGTGCCCAGCGGGGGGCTGATGGGTTGGGCTTGGCAACTCCTGTTCTCACTCTGTCCCTCCCTGCAGCTGTCCTGAAACGTAAGTGCCTGGCAAGCAGCTGGCCGTGGCCTGCCGCCGAGGAGCCCACACGATGTTCAGCAGCAGCACCAGGGAGAAGGTGACGACCTCCCACTCAATCCCAGAGCCGCTAGCGTCGAGCCCCATACTCATGGCAGTGCCTGGAGCAGGGAGGCCTTGGACAGGACCTGAGGGGTGCTGGGCCAGCTGCCTGGGGTGTTGGGAGCTGGATCCAGCAGGGCCTGTGTTGAGCCAGGGCAGCTGGCGTCTCGTCACTGGACTTTCCAGGGAGCCTTTCCTACTCGACTAGCTTTTTGATACAATGTCTCCAAAGCCCCCTACTTTCCCTTTCACTTCTCAGGTTGGTCTCAATAAAGCAATGCGCAGAGCTCCAGGCCTGGGGACATGGTGCCTGCAAATGGGAGGAAGCATTTGTGTCAGGGACTCCCAAGCACACCATGGCTCATCTTGATCTCCTCGGGTACAGCAGGGCATGGTCTCAGCACCCAGCCTGCCTTTCTGGGCACTACTAGGTGAGGGAAGGCCCCAACCAGACTGCCCCACTGGCTGCTGCTGCAGGAGAGAGCCTGTCAGGGGAGTGTCCAGTTAGTTCAACCAGGAGACTGTTCAGGGGTGACTTGAGCCCTCTATGTATTTATTTACCTACATGGGGAACAACTCTACAGCACTAGGCTGTGCAGAGGGCTGAGAGGTCCAACACCATCCTGGGGCTGGAAGTTGAAGCTGAACTAATTCAGCCTGGAAATAACATGACAGCAAGGGACTGGTTTCCTGAGTGCCATGGTGGCTCCTCCATTACTGTTGATTGTAAATCAGGATGGGCTGTTCTAAATGCTTGCTCTAGGGCTAATGTTGGGACTGTTCTGTGACCTGAGCTATGTAGGAGGCCGGACTCGGTGATCCCAGTGATCCTTTCTGGCCTTGTCATTAATGCCCCAATGGTCAAGGGGCTGGGATTAAATCAGATGACTGGGAGAAGGGGTTATGGCACTCTGCTGCTTCCCCTCCTCTCCCTGCCAATTAACCATGCTCTGTGCAAATCCACCCCACACCAGCCCCTCCCCTGGTGCTTGCTCAGACTATGCAAGTTGTAACACAAGCCTTCAAGTTAAGCATGGCTCACCACCATGTTGTCGTCTGTCATATTTTCAAAGCAGAGAAGCAGGAGGCTCTGTTAGCAGGGAGGCTGGGAAATCCCTCCAGTGGCAGGGCAGCCATTTTGGACATCCTGTTGGGCGGGAGGCTGGAAAATGCCTCCAGCAGCACAGCAGTGGTTTCTAGAGATCCATTACCCGGGAGGCTGGGAAATCCCTCCCCTGGCACAGCAGGCATTTGGGATGCTGTGTTAGCAGGGAGGCTGGGAACTCCCCCCAGTGGCACAGCAGGCATTTGGGATGCTGTGTTCCAGCAGCACAGCTGGCAATTTGGACATTGTGTAAGCAGAGAGGATGGGAAATCCCTCCAGCAGCACAGTGAGTGTTTCGGACGTCGCCTTACTGGGGAGGCTGGGAAATACCTCCAGTGGCATGGCGGGCGTTTTGGATGTCACTTCAGGTGAGAGGCTGGGAAATCCCAGCTGTATCGGATGCTGCATTAGCAGGGAGGCTGGGAAATCCCCTGAGTGGCACAACAGCCATTTCGAACATTGCACCCTGTGATTGATCTGTGGTGGCATGGGAGAATGCACCACATTTATTCCAGGGATGCCATTGACTCCCTGTGCCAAAGGAGTATCACCCACATGTGGGGCAGATCAGGGGAAGGGACCCCTGGGGCTCTGCCACGGGAACATCAGAGTCCCTTTGGTTCCAGCTCTCTCCAGCCCTGATCACTTCCCCCTTGCGGCTGCAGTGAGGAGTTCACCAACACGTGGGTCAGCTGTGAGCAAGGAGGACACACCTACCTGGCTCTCAGCCTTGCTGGTTGCACGTTGGTAGCTCTCTTAGCCCGTGCTGGGGTTAATGCCACATGTCGGCTGCCTCAGAGCCAGCAGCTCTCCAGCCAGCACCTTCCTTCCTGGGGCCTTTGCCTGGGTTAGGTTCCGCTGGAGGGAGCGTGCTGGACCAGGGCTCTGTCTCCTGCTTGCCTGGCACTGGGCCTTTGGCTCCAAGGGCAGAGTTTACTATGCCAGCCTGGCCCAGTGAAGATGCTTATGTGAGCCTGTAGCACCTTCACAGCCAGAGAGTGCCCAGGCTGGATTGGCCACAGGGCAAACACTCTTCTTTGGGATCAGACGGAGGGAAACACCCTAGTTCTGTGCTAACTGGTGGCTGCTAACCGCCCCCCAGGACTAGAGGAGCTGGAGACATGGCTGGTGAAGGAGAGGTTCTTCAAACCAGTGGCAGCATAACAGCTGACCCCAACGCTGGGTGGGGTGGAACTGGGCAGGGCAGGAGAGCCCAGCCCAGTGGGGCCGTTGGCCTTGGTGTAGTGCAGGAAGGCGTAGCCAGGCGTGGTGGGGCTGGTTCAGATAAGGGCAGGAACTATTTCTCCACCCTCCAGATAATGCTTTGCTCCCCCCAGCCACCTCCCCCCCCACTGCTGCTGTGCTCCCAGAACAGCTGGGGGCAACTGCAGCATGTAGAGACAGGCATGGAGCTGTGGAACTGTTCAGTGTGGGTGCACGCTGGAGGAATTCCCAGGGCTCCAAGCAGGCACATGAAGTCTGCACAGCTTCACTGCTCTGGGGCACTCCATCCAGTACGGACGGATCCCTCCCTGACCCACTGCCATCTCAGAAGGAGCCTGGGGGGCATGTGGCTCTCTGTGAGCACCATCCCACACCTCCCATTCCCAGCCAATGGCGGCTGTGGGGGCAGTGCTTGCAGGCAGGAGCAGTGCATGGAGGGAAACACGCAAACACCGGGGCCCACGCTCGCCACTTCTGGGAGCAGCATGGGGCCGCGACAGGTAGGGAGCCTGTCTTAGCAGCAGCCCTGTTGTGCCGCCAGCCATCGCAATTGACTGGGAGATCCTCTGGGATTGACCAGTCGATCATGTTCAACCAGTTGGTGACCACTGCTTTAGAGGTTCAGGCTTCTCCCATGAACAAATGAGCTAGTGAAGCAACTTAGCAAAATAAACAAACCTGCTCTGCTATTTACATTAGGAGGATAATTGATGCTGAATACTGCAGCTGACACATGTGATCTAAACAAGTATTGCACAGAGAAAAGATTTCACTGCAATGTTTTCCACAGAAATTGAAATTAGGGGGTGTGAAAATAGGAGGGGTGAGGACTATTAGGGCAAAGGTGGGCTGTATGGCACCATGGTGAAAACTGAGAAACGTTTTACTAGATTTAACTAGTGTGTGTGATGATTTAAAAACATGGAAGTTGGCTACACAAGCCTGCTATGGAGCACTATTTCTACATCCTTGGGTTCTTCTTGTAATTTTGCACAACTCTTTTAAAGAACTTCTTGAATGCAGTGCATTCATTTTTGGTGGCTTCTCGTGTGTCAGGTACTTCCAGTCCTTCAGGCTAGGCTCGTGGTCAGACAGAAGGTGACTTCTTTCAGAACACAACATTCTATTCAATGACAAAAAAGAATGTTCAACTGTAGCTGTGACTGGGAGTAGAAAGAGATGAATTCCTACTTCTTTCATCCCAGGAAAGATAGCATGAAAATTGGGTCGAACCATTAGTGATGATGATGAAGTAGTTGAAATCAAATCTACATTCGTTCATGGGATGATAATCCACTCTGTGTTCAAATTCTCTATTCTGTACTGGTCACAGGGCAGCCCCCCTTGCTGTTAGTGCCTCACTCCAGTCAACTGTCGGTGTTTTATGAGACAGGCATCTGTAAAAGCTACATAGTGGTTGATGGAATCCAAGAGTAGTAGTTGTAGAGATGTAAGAATCAAGTCAATGTACTTTACTTTTTCAGCTCGCTTAACAAACACTTCTTATCTTCTTCATTTAAGCAGTTAATATAAGGGCCCTAATTAGTCAACTTCTGAACTGAAGTCTTTGCCTCTTCCAGGACGTTTTCAATGGATATTGCTCTGATTGATCCAAGTGTAGCTTCCAGTGCTGGACAGAGATCTACTACTATTGTAGCGGATGCGTGGATGGCATTGTATAATGACCCAAGTGGTTTCAACAGTAGACTTACAAGAGAGAATGGTGATTGTGTTCTCTGAACTTAATAGCAAAAGTAGTCCACCAGCCTCACTCCTTCAGTCCATCCCCTCTCAGTAGATACTTTCCAAAGCCAATAATAATGGTTGCAGTAAATTTAAGACAACAGCCAAGGATTGCTCATGAGAAAGCCAGTGGATTTTCCCATGTTGGATTAATTTGAACTTCTGTCCCAATTTAACTTCTATAATTTAGAAGACATTCAGTCCTTTTGGACTCTTGCTGGAAAAAAGTATAATAAAGACGTTAAATCTATAGCTTTTTTAATGCCTTTTTGAAGATTCTGCAGCTTGTACTACTGCAAGTGGGAGTAGGTGACCTCTGCAGTGTGTATTGGAGAGATGAGTTACACTTTTCTCTGAGCAAAGCTTGTACTCCATCCACTATATCTTCCAGAGAAGATTGCAGTTCCATTAAATGGACAAAGAGATATCTGTTTCGGGTTCAACTGACAAGCATTTAATCACTCAGATGTGGGTGCGCAGACTCAAGCAGCATGGGTCACACTCAGGACAGCTGCCCCCTTTCAGGTCAATCAACCCAGGCTCTGCACAGAGTCGGACATTGTGGGTCACATTTGGGGCAGCTACCCCCTCTCTGGGTGGTCGGCCCAGGGTCTGCCCCGACTTGGGGAGTGTGGGTCACATGGGGGAAAGCTGCCCCCTATCTGGGCAATTGGCCTGGACTCTGCGCAGGCCCAGGCTCTGTCAGAGATGCAGCCATGTATTTTCTATAACCTGAACATACAGAAATTCATCTGCTGACTACCATTGATATCAAAATAACATAGGCAGTGACTTAATACTTGACAGCTGGCGTCCAGAGTGAGTGGACTCCCTGAAAGGGCCCACGGTGAGAGAGGCGTGCTAAAGGGTCAGAGAGGTGCAGTTCCAGGAGACGAAGGGGCTTAATCCCTGAGAGTGGATCCCACAAAAAGGGCTGTCATGCTGAAGGGGGTTCCGCCCAGGGACCGTATGGGGCCAAGAGTGGGCATGACCTGTGAGTCTGTGGCAACGTGGTAGCAGAGGATGACTGACAGATGCACCCTGTAGATGGTCAGCTGTGAGTGCAGGTGCTTTGCCAGCGATGAGGGAATTGAAGGAACCAGCATGGAAATGGCCTGTAACCAGCTCCGTAAGAGGGACCTGGCACGTCTGTGCAGGGAGAGAAGGCTGAGTGTCGGGAGGCTCACTAAGGAGCAGCTGATGGCTCAGCTTGTAGAGAATGACCAGTCTGAGGAACAGGCTCCAGACCTCAGGGTGGCTCCTGGGGTGCCTAGAGAACCAGGGAGTAGCCATGGGGGCAGTCCGTGTAGCAGCTGGGAGTCTATCAGACCCGACTCCACAGGGGGACCATAGTCAGATTTTCTCCCTGGAGGAGCTGTGGAGAGTGGAGCTGGAGCTGAAAGCAAAGGAGCTGGAGCAGCACAGGCTGGCGGACTGTGCAGAACAGCAAAAGCAGGAGTTGGAGGAGCCGGGGGCTAAATGAGAAGGGCCCCGAGCCGCCAGTTTTGTGTGGACTCTAGATACCAAACTGCTGCCCCAATTTAAGGAGGGGGCGAGGGGACATTGATGCCTACTTCAGAGCCTTTGAGAAGGCTTGGGATCTGAACCAGATTGACCCTGCAGACAGGTTTCACTGTGTAATCCCCCTGCTGGGTCTCAAGGCCATAGAGACTGTCAGGGTTCCTTCCCCACTCTGAACTTCAGGGTACAGATGTGGGGACCCACATGAAAGTCCCCTATGCTTATTTCTACCAGCTTAGGTTAAAACCTGGTACGCTGCCACTCCCTTTTCTGGGGAGGCTTGAGAATAATACCCTAACCAATTGGTTACAAAGTGATCAAAGACTCAACCCCCTGGGTCTTTGGATGATGGAAAAATCAGTCTGGTTCTTAAAAGAAGGATATTAAAAAAAAAAAGTAAAAATCATCTCTGTAAAATCAGGATAGAAAATAACTTTACAGGGTAGTGTAAAAGCAGCAAAGAGTCCTATGGCACCTTATAGACTAACCGATGTATTGGAGCATGAGACACAGCCGATGAAGTGGGTATTCACCCATGAAAGCTCATGCTCCGATACATCTGTTAGTCTATAAGGTGCCACAGGACTCTGCTGCTTTTACAGATCCAGACTAACACGGCTACCCCTCTAATACTTCACAGGGTGATCAGATTCAAAGAGCCCAGAAGAACCCCCTCTAGCCTTAGTTTCAGAGTTACAACAAAACAGGGATAAACCTCCCTCTAGCAAAGGGAACACTCAGAAGTTGAGAAAACAAAGATAAACTAATACCCCTTGCCTGGCTGTTACTTACAAGTTTGAAATACGAGAGACTTGTGCAGAAAGATTTGGAGAACATGGATTGATGTCTGGTCCCTCTTAGCCCCAAGAGCGACCACCCCCCCCAAGAGCGACCATCACCCCAAACAAAGAACACAAACAAAAGCCTTCTCCCCCCACCCCAAGATTTGAAAGTATCTTGTCCCCTTATTGGTCCTTTGGGTCAGGTGTCAGCCAGGTGACCTGAGCTTCTTAACCTTTTACAGGTGGTAGGATTTTGGTGCCTCTGGCCAGGAGGGATTTTATAGTATTGCATACAGGAGGGTTGTTCCCTTTATAGTTATGACAGAGGCATTGAGCCAAATGGATGGTATTGAGACGGGGGACTATGACCTGTTCAAACAGGCTTTGCTGGTGACGTTTGAACTGACCCCTGACGCATACAGGAAATGATTCTGGCATGTACGCAAGACCTCAGGTGTCACTTACAAGGAGGTCACCAACCTGCTGGGGGAATATTTCCATAAGTGGGGGAAGGGCACAGGCACCACTACCGCAGAGGATGTACATACACTGGTGGGGTTGGAGCAGCTGTATGACATCTGCCCTCAAGATGTGGTTAATGGACTGGAAGCCTGAAGATCTGCGCAGTGCAGGGGCACTGACGGATGAGTTTGTAAACAGCAGATCGGGGGCAGAAGGGGAGTCACCCAGAGACCTCTCAAAGTTGGGACTCCAGGAAACCCAACTCAGGGGTGCCCATGAATGCCGGGGGCAGCCGACCCCCCTCCTGATACTTGAGAGACCTGAAATGTAATTACTGTGGCCAAAAGGGACACAAGGTGGCACAATGCCTGAAGATGAAGGAAATAGCAGCCAAGCAGAACCCATGGGGTGTCAACTGGGTGGAAGCCCACCGAAAGGAGGCACCGTTGGTCCAGGGGGCCACAGTCAATAGGGCTGTGCCAGGGGGAGGGGACCACCAGGCGAGGCCAGCAGGGGAAGGTGGGGCTCTGGGTGCAGAGCGCCTGTACTCAATCTGCCGGGAGAGCATGGGGCAGGCCCCAGGGGACAATCACTACATCATCCCTATTGAGGTGGGGGGAAGGAGCATCCAGGGGTTCTGGGACACGGACACAGAGATGACACTAGCATGGTGGACCCAGACAAGCTAATGCCCAATGCATACTTGACCCTGAGGGGAGTGTTTGGGCCCCCTGTCAAGGTGCCTGTAGCAAGGATACACCTGAAATGGGGAGGCTAAGGAGGGACCCAAAGAGGTTGGGGGTGCACAGTCACCTGCCTACCAAGGCACTAATGGGTAATGACTTGGAGAACTGGCCAGATGGCACTCAGAGCACCCTGGTGCTTCCCCAGCCTGAGCCAGCAAGGGATGCAGGACCTCCTGAAGGAGAGGACCAAAACACCAAGGGTAGGGCTTGACAGGAGCCTAGGTCTCAAGGTGGGGAAACTGAGGCACCATCAACCAGGGCTGTACCCTCAAACCCAGCAGCCAAATTCAGATGGAGCTGCAGGAGGATCTCTCTTTAGAGAAGCTGAGGGACACAGCAGTGCAGGATCCCAGGGGAGGACCACCGGGAGAGATTCTTGTGGGAGAGAAGGAATTCCTTCTCTGCACATTGGGAAAAATAACCCCAACTATACATACAATATGACAGGGGCTAATTTAACTACAACTAATCAGGAAAGAGATCTTGGAGTCATCGTGGATAGTTCTCTGACGACATCCACTCAGTGTGCAGCGGCAATCAAAAAAGCCAACAGGATGTTAGGAATCATTCAAAAAGGGTTAGAGAACAAGAGAGAGAATATTTTATTGCTTTTATATAAATCCATGGTACGCCCTGTAAGATGGCACAGACTCATCCCCACGGCACCTCCTGCTGGTGACTTCCGGGTATTAGTTCATTTCCAGCTCCGGAGCGCCCTCTGCAGGCCAGTGATCTGGCTGTTCTCTGAACCCAGTGCCTTTTCACCTGGGGTGCTGCCCCCTGGCAGTAACCCCTCAGTCTCAGGGTCTCCCCTCCCCAGGGAACCCCCATCCATTATTCCCACCTCACCTCAGTATCAGGCTACTGCTAGTCATCATCTAGCCCCACACCCGGGGGCAGACTGCAGTATCAGCCATTCATCACTGGCAAGGAGGGTTTGCACCTGCTGCCTTGGCCTAGCCCTGGGCTGCCCTCTGCAGCCCCCAGTACCCATTGGCCCAATGCTAGGCCACAGCCTGAGGCTTTCCAGGCTGGAGCTCCCCAGCTCCTCTGCCTGTCCCCAGCCCTGCTTCACTCAGGTACCCTGTCTCTAGCTCTCTGCAGCCAGACCCTTCTCCCTCTAAAGGCAGAGAGAGACTGCTCAGGCTTCTAGCTCACCGCCTCTTATAGGGACCCGCTGGGCCTGATTGGGGCTTGGCCACAGCTGAGCCTATTTTCCCCAATCAGCCCAGGCTTCTTGCCCCAGCCCCAGCCCTCTCCTGGGCTGTCTTAAGCCCTTCAGGGCAGGAGCGGGGGTAACCATCCCGCTACACGCCCACATCTTGAATACTGCGTACAGATGTGGTCTCCTCATCTCAAAAAAGAAATACTGGTATTAGAAAAGGTTCAGAGAAGGGCAACTAAAATGATTAGGGGTTTGGAACAGGTCCCATATGAGGAGAGATTAAAGAGGCTAGGACTTTTCAGCTTGGAAATGAGGAGACTAAGGGGGGATATGATAGAGGTATATAAAAACATGAGCGATGTGGAGAAAAAGTTTTTTACTTGTTCCCATAATATAAGAATTAGGGGCCACCAAATTAAATTAATGGGCAGCAGGTTTAAAAGAAATAAAAGGAAGTTCTTTGTCACACAGCGCAGAGTCAACCTGTGGAACTCCTTGCCTGAGGAGGTTGTGAAGGCTAGGAGTATAACAGGGTTTAAAAGGGAACTGGATAAATTCATGGAGGTTAAGTCCATTAATGGCTATTAGCCAGGACCAGTAAGGAATGGTGTCCCTAGCCTCTGTTTATCAGAGGGTGGAGATGGATGGCAGGAGAGAGATGACTAGATCATTACCTGTTAGGTTCACTCCCTCTGGAACACCTGGCATTGGTCACTGTCGGTAGACAGGAGACTGGGCTGGATGGATCTGTGTCCAGTTTTGGGCCCCACACTCAGGGCCAGTGCAAGGATATTTTGCGCCCTAGGCGAAACTTCCATCTTGCGCCCCCCCACCAAAAAATCACATACATTATACACAATACATGGTCACAGAGTAACATGTTATAATTTAGAATTTATGTTTCCGCGCTTTAAGTTTAGCAAATTTAGAAACAAGTTCCTCCAAGTCAATGCTGTGAGCAATGTCATGTTCTACTGACAAGGTAGATAGCCCAACAAGTCTTTGTTGCAACATTGATGTTCGCATGTATGTTTTTATCAACTTGAGCTTCGAGAAGCTTCGCTCACCACTGGCCACAGAAACTGGGAGAGTCAAGAGGATGCGAAGAGCAATAACTGTGTTATGGACACTATCTGTCAGCCGGAGGTCAGGGCTGTGGGGGGGATGGGGTCAAGGGGGTTTCCAGCTCAGAGGGACTGGGCTCGGAGCTGGGGGTCAGGGCTGTGGGGGGGATGGGGTCAAGGGGGTGCCTGGGGGCACTGGGGCAGCTCAGCTCTGCAGGCTGCTGTTCTCTCCAGCCATCCAGGCACAAGGGGAGCAGGAGCAGGGACCAGCCAAGGACCAAGGGGGCAGGAGCACAGGCACCTGAGGCCAAGCTGTAGGGAAACACTTGCTTACCTTGCCCAACGCATGAGCATCGGGGTCCTCTTTCTTCCTCCACTCCACCAGACCACCGCTGAGGCTCTTTTCTTCTCCTTGCCCCTTGCTGGGGCTGACGTGGAGGCTGAGCCAGGGGGCAGCCCCCGCTTTCCTCCAGAAGCCCTGGTGTCGCGCTGCCCTCGCAGGGCTCCTGCCACGTGCCCTAGGCAGAGCTGCGCAGCTCTGCCCAGCCGCCGGCGCCCCCGCCGGCAACGAGAAAAATGGCATAGGCTGGAGCCCCTGCTCTGGGAGGGAGAGGGATTCTGAGCCTCTGCCTGCAGCCCAGGGATTCCCCTGGGTCAGCGCGCCGCGGACAGCCCGAATCTCTGGGCTGCCGCAGCAGCGCCCTGACCCAGGGGGCCTCTGGGCTGCCGTGGCGGCACCCTGACCCAGGGGACCCCCTGGACTGCCGGCTGCTGCGGTGGCGCCCTGATCCAGGGTCAGTGCGCCTCTGCAGCAGCTGGCAGCCTGGGTTTCCCTGGGTCAGGGGACCCCTGCCCCTGGGCTGCCGGCTACTGCGGCGGCGCCCTGACCCAGGGGACCCCCTGGACTGCCGGCGGCAGCTCAGACTCCCTCTCTGTCCCAGCAGCAGCGGCTGCTCAACCATTTATAAAAAAATTGGGGGGCACTTTTTGACGCCCCCAAATCTCGGCGCCCTAGGCAACCGCCTAGTCCACCTAAATGGTTGCACCAGCCCTGCCCACACTACAAGAAGGATGTGGAAAAATTGGAAAGAGTCCAGTGAAGGGCACCAAAAATGATTAAGGGGCTGGAGCACATGATCTACAAGGAGAGGCTGAGGGAACTGGGATTGTTTAGTCTGCACAAGAGAAGAATGAGGGGGGATTTGATAGCTGCTTTCAACTACCTGAAAGGGAGTTCCAAAGAGGATGCATCTAGACTGTTCTCAGTGGTACCTGATGACAGAACAAGGAGTAGTGGTCTCAAGTTGCAGTGGGAAAGGCTTAGGTTGAATATTAGGAAAAACTATTTCACTAGGAGGGTGGTGAAGCACTGGAATGGGTTACCTAGGGAGGTGTTGGACTCTCCTTCCTTAGAGGTTTTTAAGGTCAGGCTTGACAAAGCCCTGGCTGGGATGATTTAGTTGGGAATTGGTCCTGCTTTGAGCAGGGGGCTGGACTAGATGATCTGAGGTCTCTTCCAACCCTGATATTCTATGATTCTATGAGTATGGCCATTCTTATGTTCTTAAACTGTGACCGACTAGATCATTGTTGCAACCAGAGTCCTATGATTGCACCAGTTCTTATACAGAGGAACGCAAGTGTGGTGTCTATGGGAAGGTTGTAGTTTGCTGGTTATGATGATGCTGTCTTTATGTGTGTATCATTTTTGTATTCAAAGTTATGAATATTAGCTATGTACTTGTTTAATTCTAAGTAGCCTCGGTGAAGGATTTGGTCAGCTTCTTGAGAAAGGACTATTCTTAGTAAGTCCCCAATCAAGAAATACATAACTGACAATGGACTCTGGGAGATGCCAATCCACATCTGAGCTTTCCTGGGAACGTTCAAATTAACATGTAAAGTACTGAGTCATGCATGGACATGTGACTTGCCCAGGTGATTGCAAACTCCATCTTGTTGAGGGAATTTTACACAGGAGAACAAAGGGGTTTCCACCCACAAGAGAGGGACTATATAAGGCTCTGGAAACCCCTGCATTTTGTCTTCAACTGGCTCAAAAGATAGCCTCTCCACCCCAAAGAGATGCCTGAAAGAAACTGGAACAAAGGACAGTAACTACAGGGTTGTGAGTAATTTCTGGACCCAGACTAGGAAGGAGTCTAGTCTGTCAAAGAAGCTTATTGGAACATCTCTGAGGGAGAGATTTACCTGCATTTAGTTTTCTACTTTATTAGGCTTAGACTTGCGTGTTTTTGTTTCATTTTGCTTGGTAATTTACTTTGTTCTGTCTGTTATTACTTGGAACCACTTACATCCTACTTTTTATATTTAAAAAAAATCACTTTTTGCTTATTAATTAACCCAGAACAAGTAATTAATTCCTGGGGGAGCAAACAGCTGTGGATAGTTCTCTATCAGTGTTATAGAGGATGAACAATTTATGAGTTTACTCTGTATAAAGCTTATACAGAGGAAAACAGATTTATTTGGGATTTGGACCTCATTGGGAACTGAGTATCTGGGTGCTACAGACAGGAGCACTTCTTAAGCTGTTTTCAGTTAAGTCTGCAGCTTGGGGGGACATGGTTCAGACCTGGTCTGTGTTTGTAGCATGCTAGTGTGTCTGTCTCAACAAGACAGGGTACTGAAGTCCCAAGCTGCCAGGGAAAACAGGCTCATTGGTAGTCTCAGTACATCAGGTGGCAATCCCAAGGGGATTTCTGTGACCCAACCTGTCACAGGCCCCATTCAGGGTCACTGGGGAAACAGCCCAGGACTTGGAGAGAGAGGTCAGAGACATGCTGGCTTTAGGAGTGATCCAGCCATCCTCCAGCCCTTGGGCCTCACCCGTGGTGCTGGTTCCCAAGAAGGACGGGTCAATTCAGTTCTGTGTGGACTATCAGAAGCTCAGTGCCATCACCATATCCAATGCCTACCCCGTGCCTAGGACTGATGAGATCCTAGACAAGTTGGGGCGGGGGCGAGAGGGGGCACCCAGTACTTCACTACCATGGTTCTTACCAAAGGCTACTGGCAGGTGCCTTTGGACCCAGAAGGCCGGGCAAAGTCTGCCTTCACCACCCCAATAGGGCTCTTCAAGTTCCTGGTCCTGCCTTTCGGTCTCAAGGGGGCACCTACCACCTTCCAGCGCCTGGTGAATCAGTTGTTAAGGGGGATGGAGGACTTTGCTCTGGCGTATATTGACGATATCTGTGTGTTTAGCCAGACCTAGGAAGAACATGTGTCCCAGATGAAGAGGGTGCCGGATTGCCTCCAGGATGGAGGACTGACCATAAAAGCTAGAAAGTGCAAGGTGGGGACGGCAGAGGTGTCATACCTTGACCATAAGGTGGGGAGCGGCCACCTGAAGCTGGAGCCAGCCAAAGTGGAGGCAATCCAGGATTGGCCCAGTCCCCAGACTAAGAAGCAGGTCCAGGCTTTCATTGGGATGGCAGGGTACTACTGTAGGTTCGTGCCCCACTTTAGCTCCCTGGCAGCTCCCCTGACAGAGCTTTGTAGGAAGGCAAAGCCGGACAAGGTGGTCTGGACCGAGCAGTGCCAGAGGGCTCTCTGTGCGCTAAAGGGGACACTCATCCAAAGCCCAGTGCTGGTATTTCTGGATTTTAACAAACCCTTCCTGGTGTTCACCAATGCCTCAGACACGGGGCTGGGTGCGGTGTTGATTCAAACTGATACTAATGGGAAGAGACACCCCATTGTGTACTTGAGCAAGAAGCTGCTGCCCCGGGAGCAGCACTATGCAGCCATAGAGAAGGAATGTCTGGCCGTGGTGTGGGCTGTCAAAAAGCTGCAGCTGTATCTATTTGGGCAGCGCTTCACAGTGTACACTGACCATTCACCCCTGACATGGCTGCACCAAATGAAAGGGGCTAAGGCCAAGCTGCTGAGATGGAGCCTGCTCCTCCAGGGTTATAACATGGATGTGATCCATGTGAGGGGGAGTGCCAATGTTACAGCCACTGCTTTGTCACGAGGCGGGGGCCCTGAACTTCCCCAGTCACTGGCTAAGTGACCTTGCTCAGTTCAGACTTGAAGGGAGGAGAGATGTGATGAAATGGGGAGGGGGGGTCTTGTTTTTTTCAATGGTTTGAATGCAGTGTGGGATGCACTTTCTGTGGGTGTTACTGGTTTAATGAGATGATGGGAGAGGGAGTTTGTTGTTACAGAGGACCAGCTAGGGAACTTGGAACCCCAGCCAATGGCCTGGAGAATGGATATGCCAGCGACTAGTGACCGGGAGGCCCAGCTCGGGAGTCAAAGACGGTTCTGGCCAGTGGGAAGACGATGGGCTGCAAAGAGAGGACCATGGTGACCTGACCAGCTGGTTCCAGCCAGAGGGGGACAGAGGATGGCTGAGAGGAGAGGAGGCCCAGGCGACCCTGTTTACCTGGATAGAAGACAGTGGACAGAGGCAGGGCTTGGGGAAGGTGATACCAGATGCCTAGCTGGGAAGCAGGGGGACTCTGGGCTGGAGAGAGAGAGCAGGCAGAGCCCACCTGGATGCAGGAGAGATTTAGATGTTCTGTGCTGAGGGAGGCCAGGCCTGAGGCCCTGAGAGTTTCCTATGCTGGGTTCAGACACTCAATAAACCCTCCTGTTTTATGCTGGCTGAGAGTCACTCGGTCTAGAGATCAGGGGGGCATTATTCCCTCTGGGAGTGGAGGTCCCAGGGGTCCAGAGCAAGCGGACTCCCTGAGGGAGCCCACAGCAAGAGACAAATGTCCTAAGGTTCAGAGAGGTGTGGTTCCAGAAGGCGGAGTGACTTAACCCCTGAGAGAGAGTGGACCTCCAAGAAGGGCTGTCACACTGAAGGGGGTTCCCCCCAGGGACCGCACGGGGCCAAGAGTGGGCACAAACTGTGAATCCGTGACAAGGGGTAGCTGCCCCACGTATCAGCGACGCTACCTGAGTATTGCCAGAGCAGGGGCAGGCAAACTTTTTGGCTTCAGGGCCACATTGGGTTTCATGGATTGTATGGAGGGCTAGTTAGGGGAGGGGGTCATGGCCCAGGCCCATCTCCTATTTGCCACCCTCTGGGACTTCTGCCCCATCCAACCATCCCTGTTCCCTGATGCCCCCCCCAGGAAACCTGCCCCATCCACCTCCCTGGTCCGTGTCCCCCGATTGCCCCTGGACCCCCCTTGCCCCATCCAACGACCCCTTCTACCTGTCCCCTGATGCCCCATCCAAGCCCCCTCCTTCCTGACTGCCCCCTGTGACCCCTGCGCCCATTCAACCCTGTTCCCACATCACCGCCATCCACATCCCCACCGCCCACCCTGAAATCCCCTGCCCTCTATCCCCTCGCCGCACTGCATGGAGCACCGGCGGCTGGCAATGCTACAGCCGCACTGCCTGAGTCTGCACAGAGCCTGAGCCTGCCGCTGGGGCGGCTCCCGGCTCTGACTCGCCGCGCTGCGGCGCTGCCCGAGCACGCAGGGGCTGCCGGGGCTGCAGGAAGGAGAAACCCCATGCGGGGCCGGGGTGAGGACTCCAGCTCCCAGCAGCCCCCGCGCCGGGGGAACTCCGGCTCCCAGCAGCCCCCGCGCGACACGCTCCCAGCAGCCCCCGCGCCGGGGGAACTACGGCTCCCAGCAGCCCCCGCGCGCCGCGCTCCCAGCAGCCCCCGCGCCGGGGGAACTCCGGCTCCCAGCAGCCCCCGCGCGTCACGCTCCCAGCAGCCCCCGCGGCGCGGGGAGGATGGAGGAGATCGGGATCCTGGTGGAGAAGACGCAGGTGCTGGTACAGCGGGACCCGGGGGGGGGGGCGGCTCAGGGATCCCCGGCCCCGCCCCCCCGCCCCGCCCCGCTCCTCGCCGACCAGCTCCGGTTCCTGCCGCCGGGTCCGCGCTCGCTGCCCGCCACGCACCTGCGGAGATGCCGAGTCACGGCGGCCCGGCCAGGAGTGCGGGCCCCGCCCCGCCCCCGCCCCGGGCACGGAACCCAGGGGTCCGGGCTCTGCCCTCCCCCCGCCCCGCGATCCGGGAACGGAACCCGGGAGTGCGGGCTCTGCCCTGCCCCGGGCACGGAACCCAGGGGTCCGGGCCCCCCCCCCCGCGATCCGGGCACGGAACCCAGGGGTCCGGGCCCCCCCCCCCGCGATCCGGGCACGGAACCCAGGGGTCCGGGCCCCCCCCCCCGCGATCCGGGCACGGAACCCAGGGGTCCGGGCCCCCCCCCCCCGCCCCGTGATCCGGGAACGGAACCCGGGAGTGCGGGCTCTGCCCTGCCCCGGGCACGGAACCCAGGGGTCCGGGCCCCCCCCCCCGCGATCCGGGCACGGAACCCAGGGGTCCGGGCCCCCCCCCCGCGATCCGGGCACGGAACCCAGGGGTCCGGGCCCCCCCCCCGCGATCCGGGCACGGAACCCGGGGGTCCGGGCCCCCCCCCCGCCCCGCGATCCGGGCACGGAACCCGGGGGTCCGCCCCCCCCCCCCCCGCCCCGCGATCCGGGCACGGAACCCGGGGGTCCGCCCCCCCCCCCCCCGCCCCGCGATCCGGGCACGGAACCCGGGGGTCCGCCCCCCCCCCCCCGCCCCGCGATCCGGGCACGGAACCCGGGGGTCCGCCCCCCCCCCCCGCCCCGCGATCCGGGCACGGAACCCGGGGGTCCGCCCCCCCCCCCCCGCCCCGCGATCCGGGCACGGAACCCGGGGGTCCGCCCCCCCCCCCCGCCCCGCGATCCGGGCACGGAACCCGGGGGTCCGCCCCCGCCCCGCGATCCGGGCACGGAACCCGGGGGTCCGCCCCCGCCCCGCGATCCGGGCACGGAACCCGGGGGTCCGCCCCCGCCCCGCGATCCGGGCACGGAACCCGGGGCCCCCCCCCCCCCCGCCCCGCGATCCGGGCACGGAACCCGGGAGTGCGGGCTCTGCCCTGCCCCGGGCACGGAACCCAGGGATCCGGGCTCTGCCCCCCTCCCCCTGTGATCCGGGCAGGAACCCAGGGCTCTGGGCCCCCCCTCCCTCC
The DNA here is from genome assembly GCF_025201925.1 of Gopherus flavomarginatus. NCBI lineage: Eukaryota > Metazoa > Chordata > Testudines > Testudinidae > Gopherus > Gopherus flavomarginatus. Next base: position 6,615,690 of record NC_066636.1, read on the forward strand.
CGCCCTGCGATCCGGGCATGGAGCCCAGGGGTCCGGGCTCTGCCCCCTCCCCCCCGCCCCGGGCACGGAACCCAGGAGTCCGGGCCCCCCGCCCCGCTATCCGGGCAGGAACCCAGGGATCTGGGCTCCTCCCTCCAACCTGCCAAGCTTGGAGCCTGAGAATCTGCCTACCCCCAACCAGGCATGGAACCTGAGAGTCTGGCTTTGTCCCGTCCCCCACCCGCCCACTGGGCATGGAACCCATGAGTCTGGGCTCCCCTACTACTTCTCTCCCCTCTCAGAGCCGAGGGTCCAACCCAGAGTCGCTAGGGAGCTTAATTTGCATTTATTCTTAATATCTCCATTTTTTTGATGTTAGCATGTAGAGAATATATCATTTCTTTTCTAGATTATTAATGTATACGTTTTTACCCCATTTGATGACCATTCAAATTCCATGGAAATGTACAAACTCAGCATTTTAGTTTTATTTATTATCTAAAACTACCATAAACATTCTGGATACTGAGGAGGAAAGTTATTGACCACATTTTCCCTTAAAAGTTAGCTGAGTTAATAAATGGTTTATTTAACTAGGTAGCCTGCTACTGAAACTGTTAAACAGCTACTGTTCTGTAGCTAGTAAAATGTACTGTTTCCTGTCACAGTGTAAAGATAGAGCCTTGGCCTCCATAATAGCTGGAGCAGGATTTTAAAAGTCCTGCATAGTGCACTATTTCTGGATATTAGAGCTAATAGATCTTGTCATAGAATATCAGGCTTGGAAGGCACCTCAGGAGGTCATCTAGTCCAACCCCCTGCTCAAAGCAGGACTAATCCCAATTTAAATCATCCCAGCTAGGGCTTTGTCAAGCCTGACCTTAAAAACCTCCAAGAAAGGAGATTCCACCACCTTTCCTAGGTATCCCATTCCAGTGCTTTACCACCCTCCTAGTGAAAAAGTTATTCCTAAAATCCGACCTAAACCTCCCCTACTGCAACTTGAGACCATTACTCCTTGTTCTGTCATCTGCTACCACTAAGAACAGTCTAGATTCAGCCTCTTTGGAACCTCCTTTCAGGTAGTTGAAAGCAGCTATCAAATCCCCCCTCATTCTTCTCTTCTGCAGACTAAACAATCCCAGTTCCCTCAGCCTCTCCTCATAAGTCATGTGCTCCAGCCCCCTAATCATGTTTGGTGTCCTCCACTGATCTCTTTCCAATTTTTCCACATCCTTCTTGTAGTGTGGGGCCCAAAACTGGGTACAGTACTCCAGATGAGCCTCACCAATGTCGAATAGAGGGGAATGAGCACGTCCTTCGATCTGCTGGCAATGCCCCTACTTGTACAGCCCAAAATGCCATTAGACTTCTTGGCAAAAAGGGCACCCTGCTGACTTGTATCCAGCTTCTTGTCCACTGTAAGCCCAGGGTCCTTTTCTGCAGAACTGCTGCTGCCTAGCCACTCAGTCCCTAGTCTGTAACAGTGAATGGGATTCTTCCATCCTAAGTGCAGGACTCTGCACTTGTCCTTGTTGAACCTCATCACATTTCTCTTGGCCCAATCCTCTAATTTGTCTAGGTCCCTCTGTATCCTATCCCTACCCTCCAGCGTATCTACCACTCCTCCCAATTTAGTGTCATCTGCAAACTTGCTGACGGTGCAGTCCACGCCATTCTCCAGATCATTAATGAAGATATTGAACAAAACCAGCCCCAGGACCGACCCTTGTGGCACTCTGCTTGATACCGGCTGCCAACTAGACATATAGCCATTGATCACTACTCATTGAGCCTGACGATCTAACCAGCTTTCTATCCACCTTATAATTCATTCATGCAGCCCATCCTTCTTTAACTGGCTGGCAAGAATACTGTGGGAGACTGTATCAAAAGCCTTGCTAAAGTCAAGGAATAACACCTCCACTGCTTTCCCCTCATCCACAGACCCAGTTATCTCATCAGAGAAGGCAATTAGATTAGTCAGGCATGACTTGCCCTTGGTGAATCCATGCTGACTCTTCCTGACACTTTCCTCTCCTGTAAGTGCATCAGAATTGATTCCTTGAGGACCTGCTCCATGATTTTTCCAGGGATTGAGGTGAGGCTGACTGGCCCGTAGTTCCCCAGATCCTCCTCCTTCCCTTTTTTAAAGAAGGACATTACATTAGCCTCTTTGCAGTCATCTGGGACCTCCCCCGATCTCCATGAGTTTTCAAAGATAATGGCCAATGGCTCTGCAATCACATCCGCCAACTTCTTTAGCACCCTTGGATGCAGCACATCCGGCCCCATGGACTTGTGCTTGTCCAGCTTTTCTAAATAGTCCTGAACCACTTCTTTCTGCACGGAGGGCTGGTCACCTCCTCCCCATGCTGTGCTGCCCAGTGCACAGTCTACCCCGATATAACGCTGTCCTTGGGAGCCAGAAAATCTTACTGTGTTATAGATGAAACTGCGTTATATCGAACTTGCTTTGATCCGCTGGAGCGCGCAGCCCCACCTTCCCTCCCCCCGAAGCGCTGCTTTACCATGTTAATCTGAATTCGTGTTAATCGGGTCGTGTTATATTGAGGTAGAGGTGTAGTCTGGGAGCTGACCTTCTTCGTGAAGATAGAGGCAAAAAAAGCAGTAAGGGGCCCACACTCCTTGAGCACCACCTTGTTGCTAACGTACCTGAAGAAACCCTTCTTGTTACTCTTAACATCTTTAGCTAGCTGCAACTCCAAGTGTGATTTGACCTTCCTGATTTCACTCCTGCAACCTGAGCAATATTTTTACACTCCTCCCTGGTCATTTGTCCAGTCTTCCACTTCTTGTAAGCTTTTTTTTTTTGCGTTTAAGATCAGCAAGGATTTCTCTGTTAAGCCAAGCTGGTCGCCTGCCATATTTACTATTCTTTCTACACATCGGGGATGGTTTGTTCCTGCAACCTCAAAAAGGATTCTTTAAAATACAGCCAGCTCTCCCGGACTCCTGCCCTCCCCTCCCCCATGTTATTCTCCCAGGGGATCCTGCCCATCAGTTCCCTGAAGGAGTCAAAGTCTGCTTTCCTGAAGTCCAGGGTCCGTATCCTGCTGCTCTCCTTTCTTCCTTGTGTCAGGATCCTGAACTCGACCATCTCATGGTCTCTACCTCCCAGGTTCCCATCTACTTTTGCGTCCCCTACTAATTCTTCTCTGTTTGTGAGCAGAAGGTCAAGAAGAGCTCTGCCCCTAGTTGGTTCCTCTAGCACTTGCACCAGGAAATTATACCCTACACTTTCCAAAAACTTCCTAGATTGTCTGTGCACTGCTGTATTGCTCTCCCAGCAAATATCGGGGTGATTGAAGTCCCCCATGAGAATCAGGGCCTGTGATCTAGTAACTTCTGTTAGTTGCCGGAAGAAAGCCTCGTCCACCTCATCCCCCTGGTCTGGTGGTCTATAGCAGACTCCCACTACGACATCACCCTTGTTGCTCCCACTTCTAAACTTAATCCAGAGACTCTCATGGTTTTTCTGCAGTTTCGTACCAGAGCTCTGAGCAGTCATACTGCTCTCTAACATACAATGCAACTCCCCCACCTTTTCTGCCCTGCCTGTCCTTCCTGAACAGTTTATATCCATCCATGACAGTACTCCAGTCATGTGAGTTATTCCACCAAGTCTCTGTTATTCCAATCACATCATAATTCCTTGACTGTGCTGGGACTTCCAGTTCTCCCTCGTTGTTTCCCATACTTCTTGCATTTGTGTTGTCAAAGTTAGAATCAGGACTCACAATTTGTCAGATCACTCTGTTTTATTAGCGCAGCGCTCCGCCAATAACACCCAGATAATGTGAGTGGCCATGCAAGACCCAAACTATCTTATTTATACAGATAAAAGAGCGGGAATTAGACAAAGAAAGCAAAACAGTAAAATTCACCTGGGGCACAGCATGCATATCCTACTTCCTTACTAACTCTTATCCATCTAAGGCTAATACTTCACCAATTGCCCTTAAACGGTTCAATTGTTCTATGTTAATGTCTGTATTCCTGACACCTGGATTGCAGCATTCCAACCGTTTTGCTTAAAGGTACAGACAGCATTTCTTTAATCCTTTCTATTTTCACAATATAATTCATTCTACTTTCACAGTGTATAGGCACTTATGATAACTCCCTGATCGTCCTGCTTTCTCAGTATGAGGTAGGAGTCATCCCCTCTTGCACTCTCCTGCTCGTGCTTCCTCCCGATATCCCACTTACCTCAGGGGTTTGGTGTCCTTCCCCTGGTGAATCTAGTTTAAAGCCCTCCTCACTAGGTCAGCCAGCCTGCTTGCGAAGATGCTCTTCCCTCTCTTCATTAGCACTCCTCCTTGGAACACTATCCCATGGTCAAACATCCAAAGCCTTCTCTCCAACACCACCTGCGTAGCCATTCGTTGACCTCCACGATTCAACGGTCTGTACCCGGGTCTTTTCCTTCCACAGGGAGGATGGACGAGAACACCACTTGTGCCTCAGACACCTTTATCCTTCCTCCCAGAGCCACGTAGTCTGCAGTGATCCGCTCAGGATCATTCTTGGCAATATCATTGGTGCTCACGTGGAGAAGCAGGAAGGGGTAGTGATCCAAGGTTTTGATGAGTCTCGGCAGTCTCTCCGTCACATCATGAATCCTAGCTCCTGGCAAGCAGCAGACCTCTCAGTTTTCCTGGTCGGGACTGCAGATAAATAACTCAGTTCCCCTGAGGAGGAAGTCGCTGACCACCACCACCTGCCTCCTCCTCTTGGGAGCAGTGGCCGTGGAACCCCCATCCCTAGGACAGTGCATCTCATGCCTTCCAATCGGTGGAGTCTCCTTCTGCTCCCTTCCCTCAAATATATCATCTAGTCCACTCCCCGCGTTAGTACCTGTGGAAAAAACATGAAAACGGTTGCTCACCTGTATCTGCGTTGCTGGTACATGGACGCTCCTCTTTCTTCTTCTGGAGGTCACATGCTGCCAGATTTCTTCACCATCCTTCTGTCCCTGCTGTGCAGCCTGCTCTGATTCTTCAGAATGTTGTGCCCGTAGAAGCATCTCCTGACATCTGTCCCGGAAATCTTCATTTTCTCTTATGCAATGCAGGGTCGATACTTGTTCCTCCAGACCTTGAGACCAGCTTGCACATTGTACAGGCAAAGTCGCTTCTGTCCTGTGCAAGAAAGACAAACATGGCACATCCTGTGCAGGTCACAACAGCTGATTGCTCACCCCCATAGCACCTTCCTTCTAAGAGCTTCCTCAGCTGCTGCAGCAACTACTCAGAGGAGCCTGCAAGTTGAATGCCTCAGTGGGCCCTCCCCAGGCCATCTCCCAGTCAAACTCCCTCTGTTAGCCTCTCTGCTGTTCGCTGCTCAGATGGTGCTCTCTCAGCTCGCTTGTATTCTTAGACTGGACGAGAAGAACAAGCTTTCCTGCTTTTTTAACTCCCATTTTGTTTCTTAATGTGGAGTAAACTGGTCAATGAATGGAACTGCAGTGAGGGCAATGTCCTCTCTGCGCTGCAGCAAAGGCTGGCTTAGCCCTCTCCCAAACTCTAGTTCCAGCCACTGACTTACTGGTTTGGTGGCCTGACTTTTTATAGAGCACTGGTTTTCAAACTGCGGGTCATGTCCCAATACTGGGTTGCGGAATGGAAGGCACTGGGTTGCAGCGGGTCTGATCAGCACTGCCAACCGGGCTGTTAAAGTCCTGTCAGCAGTGCTGCTTGGCTAAGGCAGGCTACTCGCTATCTGTTCTGAGCTGCGCTGCGCCCTGGAAGGGGCCAGCAGCAGGTCCGGCACCTAGGCAGGCTTGCATGCCTCCACTTAAGAACCAGACCTGCCTAGCACTCCAGCTGCGCTGCTGACTGGGAGCCATGTAAGGTAACCCCGTGCCCCAATCTCCTGCCCCAGCCCTGAGCCTTCCCCGAACCCCTCATCCCCAGCCTAGAGCCCTGGCCCCCTCCTGCACCCCAAGACCCAGCCCAGAGCCCCTCCCACACCCTGAACCGCTCATTCCCAGCCCCACTCTGCAGCCCTCACTCCTGCACCCCAACCCTCTGCCCCAGCCCTGAGCCCCTCCCTCACCCTAAACCCCTCATCCCCAGCTCCATTGGGTCGCAGGCATCAACAGTTTTCTTCAACTAAGTTGCCAGAAAAAAAGTTTGAAAACCACTGTTCTATAGAATATATCAGCAAACGTGTGTGGCTTAACACTGGATAATGGTATTTCAGTTATTTCAATAGGTTATAGTAAAGTTAGGACATAAGATGTCTGTTTCAGATTTATTTTAAAATTGATTAATTTTTCTTAACCTGAATTTAATTTAAATACAAAATCCAATTTAGATTTTGACAAACTAATCAGATAAAAATGGACTTTTAATTATTCTGATTCCCAGCCTCCCTGCTCTAACCCCTATACCCCCTTCCATGCCAGAGCCGGGGTAGAACTCAGGAGTTCTGCACTAACCACTGGGCCCCACTCCTATTTCTCTCTGCTATTTGACCTATCTAGACTCATAGGGCTAGAAGGGACCGCAGGGGTCATCTTAAGCACCTGCCAAGATGCAGGATTTGTTGCATCTAATCCAGGGGTCGACAACCTTTCAGAAGTGCTGTGCCGAGTCTTCATTTATTCACTCTGATTTATGGTTTCGCGTGCCAGTAATACATTTTAATGTTTTTAGAAGGTCTCTTTCTATAAGTCTGTAATATAGAACTAAACTTTTGTTGTATGTAAAGTAAATAAGGTTTTTAAAATGTTTAAGAAGCTTCATTTAAAATTAAATTAAAATGCAGAGCTCCCCAGACTGGTGGCCAGGACCCAGGCAGTGTCAGTGCCATTGAAACGTGTGCCATAGGTTGCCAACCCCTGGTCTAAATCATCCAAGACAGATGGCTCCAGCCTCCTTTTGAAAACCTCCAGTGAAGGAACTTCCACAACCTCCCTAGGTGTCTGTTCCATTGTCCTACTGTTGTTTACTGTTAGGAAGTTTCTCCTGAGATTTAATCGAAATCTGCTCTGCTGTAGTTTGAACCTGTTGCCTCTTGTCCTGCCCTCCATGGCAAGAGAGAGCAACTTTTCTCCATCTTTTTTATGGCAGCCTTTCAAGTAGTTGAAGACCACTATCATGTTCCCCCTTAATCTCCTCTTTTCCAAACGAAATCTACCCATTCCTTCAGCCTTTGCTCAGATGGTTTGCATTCCAACCCTTTGATCATCTTTGTCACTCACTTCTGGATCATTTCCAGTTTCTCTACATCCTTTCTATACATTGGTGACCAAAACTAAACACAGTACGCGAGCTGAGGCCTAACCAGCACCAAGTAGAGTGGTACTGTTACCTCCCATGACTTGCATGCTGGGTCTCTGGTTATGCAATCTAAAATTGCATTTGCTTTTTCTGCAACCACATCGCATTGCAGATTCATGCTGACATGATCCACCACAACCCCCAGATTCTTCTCAGCATTGCTGCTGCCAAGCCAGTAATCCCTCATTCTGTATGTGTGCATTTGGATTTTCTTCCCTAAGTGTAGCACCTGACATTTGTCTTTGCTGAATTTCATTTTGTTGCCTATAGCCCAGTTCTCCAATTTATCAAGATCCCTCTGAATTTTAGCTCTATCTTCCAAAGTGTTTGCAAACCCCCACCCCCACCCATCCCCGCTTTGCGTCATCTGCAAATTTGATCAGTATGCTCTCTCTTTCTATTTCTGTGTCATTAATAAAGATGTTAAACAACACTGGACCCAGAACAGATCCCTGTGGAACCCCACTGGATACCTCCTTCCAGTCTGACATCATTCCATTAATAATTACTCTTTGTTTGCGGTTGTTTAACCAATTATGTATCCACTCAATGGTAGTTCTATTCAGTCTGCATTTCTCCAGCTTACTTATCAGGTGGGACTGTGTCAAAAGTAGGGCTCTTGATTGATCGCAGTTAACTCACACGATTAACTAAAACAATGGTGATTAATTGCAGTTTTAATCAGATTGTTAAACAGTAGAATCCCAATTGAAATTTATTTAAATATTTTTGATGGCTTTTTTACATTTTCAGGTATATTGATTTCAGTTAAAATACAAAGTGTACCATGCTCACTTTATATTATTTTTTATTACAAATATTTGCACTATAAAAATTATAAACAAAAGATATAGTATTTTTCAATTCTCCTCATATGAGTACTGCAGTGCAATTTCTTTATCATGAAAGTGCAACTGACGGGAGGGGATTTTGTTACACAGCTGCACTCAAAAACAAAACAATGTAAAACTTTAGAGCTTACAAGTTCACTTAGACCTACTTCTTGTTCAGCCAATTGCTAAGACAGGCAAGTTTGTTTACATTTACAGGCAATAAAGCTGCCAGCTTCTTTACAATGTTGACTGAAAGTGAGAACAGGCATTCACATGGCACTTTTGTAGCTGTCATTGCAAGGTATTTACGTGCCAGATATACTAAACATTAATGTGCCCCTTCATGCTTCTACCACCATTCCAGAGGTCATGCTTCCATGCTGATGATGCTTTTTTTTTTTTTTTTAAAATGCTTTAATTAAATTTGTGACTCAACTCCTTGGAGGAGAGTTTTGTCTCCTGTTCTGTTTTACCCGCTTTGTCATATTTCGTGTTATGCCCGTCTCAGATGATGACCCAGCACATGTTGTTCGTTTTAAGAACACTTTCACTGCAGATCTGACAAAATACAAAGAAGGTATTAATGTGAGATTTCTAAAGATAGCTACAGCACTCGACCCAAGCTTTAAGAATCTGAACTTACCTCCCAAAATCTGAGCGGGACGAGGTGTGGAGCAGGCTTTCAGAAGTCTTAAAAGAGCCACATTCCAATGCAGAAACTACAGAACGTGAACCCCCCAAAAAGAAAATCAACCTTCTCCTGGTGGCATCTGACTCACGATGACGAAAATGAACATGCATCGATCTGCACTGCTTTGGATCGTTATCAAGCAGAGCCCGCCATGAGCATGGACTCGTGTCCTCTGGAATGGTGGCCAAAGCATGAAGGGATATGTGAATCTTTAGCGCATCTGGCATGTAAATATCTTGCAACGCTGGCTGCAAAGTGCCAGGCAAATGCCAGTTTTAAGTTTCAGGTGACATTGTAAACAAGAAACGGGCAGCATTAAATCCTGCAAACGTGAACAAACGTGTCTGTTGGAGCAATTGGCTGAACAAGAAGCAGGACTGAGTGAACATGTGGGCTCTAAAGTTTTACATTGTTTTGTTTTTGAGTGCAGGTTTTTTGTACATTATTCTACATTTGTAAGTTCAACTTTCATGATAAAGAGATTGTACTGCAACACTTACGTTAGGTGAATTGAAAGATATTTTCTGTTTTTTACAGTGCAAATATTTATAATAAAAAATAAATATAAAGTGAGCACTGTACACTTTGCATTCTGTGTTGTAATTGAAATCAATATATTTGAAAATGTAGAAAACACCCAAAAATATTTAAGTAAATGGTATTCTTTTATTATTTAACAGCACAATTAATCACAATTATTTTTTTAATCACTTGACAGCCCTAATCAAAGCCTTGCTGAAGTCTAGGTGTATTATTTCCACTGCATTCCTCCTATCCACCAAATCCTGTCAAAGAAGGAAATCAAAAGCTGATTTGGTGCGATTTGGTAAATCCATACTGGCTGCTGGTGATCACCCCTTCATCCTCCAGGTGTTCGCAAATGGAATGTTTCATACACTGCTCTAGTACCTTCCCAGGTATCCAGGCTGACTGGTCTATAGTTCCCTGGCTCCTCCTTTTCCCCCTTGTTAAATATGGGCACTGCGTTAGCCCTTCTCCAGTGTTCCAGGACCTCTCCTGTCATCCATGAATTTACAAATACTATTGCCAGTGGCTCTGCTATTTCTTCAGCTAATTCCTTCAGCACCCTCAGGTGAATAACATCAGGCCTGGGTGATTTGAATTCATTCAAATTGGTCAGAAAATCTCTGGTGTCCCTCTAGTCCCTTCGTTCCCCCCCATCCCTATCTGATGGGGTGTGTGTGTCTGACTCTTGCTGGGCTCAGGGCACCGGTTCTTGGCACCCCAGCAGCTGGGTGGGATCAGATCGAGTGTGAGACCTTTGCTGCTCAGAGGGAGCTTCATCCCTCCCCTAAGCTGCAGTCATGGCACTCTGAGCTGTCCAGCTCTCACCCTGCCTGTCTGTGGCTGTCCTAGGATGAGCTGCCTGCGCTGGCTATCTCCAGGCCTCAGACTGGCTTGTCCTTCCTTGCCCCAGAGCCCGAGGACCTGGAGGATCTCTACAGCCGCTACAAGGTGAGCTGAGGGATGGGGTGGCGGGAGAGGGTTGCCCTTGGATGGGAGGTGTGTGGGGATAGGGGGCTGGGACGGCAGGCCCTGAGTGAGATGCCCTCGGCAGGAGCAGGGGGTGGCAGGCTAGGATGGCAGGCCCTGCCTGAGGTGGACGCAGCACGTGCCCTTGCCCCGGAGTTGGGATCTGATGGCACTTCTGACCAGGGTTGTGAGGCCAGGGACTTGGGAGATTTGGGCCCCAGTAACCTCTGGTGGGTTTGGTTCTTCCAGTCCCATTCCTCTCTGCTGCACAGCGCCCCTGGAAGTCCACTTCCCTGCAGGGGCCCCCCGCTGCAGTGCTGAGCAGGGAGCTGCCTGGTGCCCGGCCTGTGGCCTTGGAGCCACTTCCTCTAGGAGCTGCTGCAGGCAGCTGAGCAGAGCAGGGAGGAGGGGCTGTCTGTCTGTCTGTCCGTCCGTCCACAGAAGCTGCAGCAGGAGCTGGAGTTCCTGGAGGTGCAGGAGGAGTACATCAAGGACGAGCAGAAGAACCTGAAGAAGGAGTTCTTGCACGCGCAGGAGGAGGTGAAGCGCATCCAGAGCATCCCACTGGTCATCGGCCAGTTCCTAGAGGCCGTGGACCAGAACACGGCCATTGTGGGCTCTACCACAGGTGCAGCTGGAGGGCTCGAGGAAGGGGATTGTGGAAGAGGGGAGCTGCGCACAGGGGGCCAGCCCCCAGCTTGCCTGGCTTACCCTCATCTGCCTCTCACCCACAGGCTCCAATTACTACGTGCGGATCCTGAGCACCATTGACCGGGAGCTGCTGAAGCCCAACGCTTCGGTGGCCCTGCACAAGCACAGTAACGCGCTGGTGGATGTGCTGCCACCTGAGGCTGACAGCAGCATTATGATGCTGACATCAGGTGGGTGCTCCCTGTGCCAGCCCCAGGGGCAGCCAGTGCCACAGGGAGCAGTGTGCACAGTGCCTATGGGGATGGAGGTCTCCCAACTGTGCTGGGCAGCTGAGGGTCCCACGGGTGTGCAGGGGGTGGCAGTCCCGTGGGCGTGCAGTGGAGTACTGGACAGGGGAGGTCGGGTCCCCCCGGCTTTGCTGGACAGGGGGATGGGGTTCCCCTAGGTATGCTGTGCTTGCAGGTCCACTGGTTGTGCTATGCATGCAGGGGGTATTGGTTTTGTGGAGAGCGGAGGTCCCCTGGCTGTGCTGGGTAGGGGAGGCATGGGTCCCCTAGCAATGTTGGGCTCAGCTCTGGTGTGTGCCCACAGATCAGAAACCGGACGTGATGTACGCTGACATTGGTGGGATGGACATCCAGAAACAGGAGGTGAGGGAGGCTGTGGAGTTGCCCCTCACCCACTTTGAGCTGTACAAGCAGGTGAGTGTGTGTGGGGTGGAACGGCAAGACTGGGCCGGCTGGAACTACATCCTGGGTGGCTGTGCCCCGCACTGGGGCTGAGCTCCGTCCTGCAGACCGAGCATGGGCGCTTCTCTCACCGTGCCCTGCAGCTGGGAGAGCTCCTGGGGGCCCTCAGGGGTGTGCGCTCGGGGGCTGGGCCGGGGTTGGCAAGTCACTGTCAGATGAGGAGAGGCACAGAACCCTTGACTCTGGGCTGCACCGGATGTGACTGGGGTCAGGACCCCAGCCCACTAGCTTCCTGGGCTCCTCAAGGGCGAGATGGGGGAGCCCCCAGTAACCCCCTCTTTCCCCCTCAGATCGGCATTGACCCCCCACGCGGCGTCCTCATGTACGGCCCCCCTGGCTGTGGGAAGACTATGCTGGCCAAAGCTGTGGCCCATCACACCACAGGTGATCAGGGTGCTGGACTGTGGGGGGGGAGAGGGAGCACCAGTGCACATCTGATACCATGGGAGTCTGTCAAGGATGCCTGGGTTCTGTAGTGCAAAAGTGCCAAGCGACCTGTGGTCCCAGCTCAAGGTCTGGAAAGGCCCCGGCATTGTGCCCAGGAGGGTTGGTACTGCAGTTGCCAGGGGCTGGTGCCAGGACTGTGTGGCACAGGGAGCCTGTGGGTTGTCCCAGGGAGTGCCTGTCCGTTGGGGGGTATCTCTCACGGCCAGGGCTGGAGGGGGGCACTAATGCTGTCTGCCCATCTGTCCAGCTGCCTTCATCCGCGTGGTGGGCTCAGAGTTTGTACAGAAGTACCTGGGTGAGGGGCCACGCATGGTACGGGATGTCTTCAGGCTGGCTAAGGAGAACGCACCCGCCATCATCTTCATAGACGAGATTGACGCCATCGCCACCAAGCGTTTCGATGCCCAGACAGGGGGTGAGCTGGAGATGGGGCACTGGCCCCGCCCCTCTGGGGCAGCAATCTCCTATCTGGCCCCAAGGCGGGCTCAGGGGAGCGGGAATGGGACATGGGGCCTCTCCTCTCTAGGGCACTGGACCCAAGTCCCAGCAGGCAGAGGGAGCAAAGAGCTGCAGCCCCTACCCCTCTCCTTGTAGATGTCAGTGTTACACATGGGCGAGCCCCTCACTCCCCAGGTTCTGGCCAGTCCCACAGTGGGCAGTAGGGTGGGGAGTGGGCAGGTCTGTGGGGACTGCGAGGGAGGTTGGGGCAGCAGGGTTGCGGGTAGTGGCGGAGATGCGCAAATGTGGAGTGGCAGTGGTGGGCAGGGCCGAAGTGCATGGGGTGGGGACAATAGTGGCAGGAGATTGAGGGGAGGGGATAAGGGGTGGGAGAGGGGAGGAGGTGGGTTAGGCAGGGCCGGCACAGTGAGGGTAGGCGGGGGAAGGGGTAGATGGGGCAGGGTTGTCCGTGCCTGGCGCTGGCTCTCCAGGTGCCCTGCTCACCAGGCTGTGCCCTTCTCCCAGCCGACAGGGAGGTGCAGCGGATCCTGTTGGAGCTGCTCAACCAGATGGACGGCTTTGACCAGAACGTCAACGTCAAGGTGCGAAAGAGCAGGGGCTGGGATGTGGAGTGACATGCATTGCTGTGCCAGCCCCCAGATTTCTCCCTGAGGCTGTGGGAGTTGGGGGGCTGAATGGGGGTAGGGGCACTGCTGCCTCAGTCAGGCTGGAGGGGTCTGGGGAGATGGGGTGCTGCTGTCCCAGCAAGGCTGGAAGGGGGCGGGGGCTGGATGAGAGGCTAGGGAACTGCTGTCTCAGCGAGGCCAGAGGGGACAGGATCCAGGGGGCCGAGTCTCCCCATTGGGGATGAGCAGAAGGGTGTGTGACAGGTTGGATCACAGAAGCCCCCTGGGAGCTGCCAACTGATGTGCCAAGACTACCTCTGCTCCTGTTTTTCCTGCCAGCTCAGGACTCCAGCACCCTGTTTTGCTGAGCCAGACGCTTTCTTCTGCTCCAACAAAGACCCAGGGTCTGAATTACTTGCCCTAAAGCTGCAGGTTTACCTGAAAGCAGCTCACCGAAGTGTGCTTGTCTTTAACACTCAGATGCCCAACTCTCAATGGGGTCTAAATCCAAATGAATCCGTTTTTCCCTGTATAAAGCTTATACAGAGTACAATCATAAATTGTTCGCCCTCTATAACACTGAGAGAGAGAGATGCACAGCTGTCTGCTCCCCCAGGTATTAATACATACTCTGAGTTAATAATAAAAAGTGATTTTATTAAATACAGGAAGTAGGATTTAAGTGGTTTTGAGTAGTAACAGAACACGTTTCAGAGTAGCAGCCGTGTTAGTCTGTATCCGCAAAAAGAACAGGAGTCCTTGTGGCACCTTAGAGACTAACAAATTTATTTCAGCATAACCTTTCATGGGCTGCAGCTCACGTCTTCGGATGCATCGAATGGAACTTGCAGACAGAAGATATTTATACATACAGAAAACATGAAAAGGTGGAGGTACGCATACCGACAGGAAGAGTCTAATCAATTGAGATGAGCTATCGTCAGCAGAAGAAAAAAACCTTTCGAAGTGATAATTAAGATGACCCATAGAAGGTGTGAGGAGAACTTAACATAGGGAAATAGATTCAGTTAGTGTAATGATCCAACCGTTCCCAGTCTCTGTTTAAACCTAAGGCCATAGCTACACTGGCGCTTTACAGCGCTACAACTTTCGCGCTCAGGCATGTGAAAAAAACACCCCTCTGAGCGCTGCAAGATACAGCGCTGTAAAGCCTCAGTATAAACAGTGCCGCAGTGCTGGGAGCTGTTCGGTTTGGCCAGTGTACATGGCAGAGGGGCATTGCTGGCACATGATGGCATATATCACATTGGTAGATGTGCAGGTGAACAAGCCCCTGATGGCGTGGCTGATGTGATTAGGTCCTATGATGATGTCACTTGAATAGATATGTGGACAGAGATGGCAATGGGCTTTGTAGCAAGGATAGGTTCCTGGGTTAGTGTTTCTGTTGTATGGTGTGCGGTTGCTGGTGAGTATTTGCTTCAGGTTGGGAGGCTGTCTGTAAACGAGGACTGGCCTGTCTCCCAAGGTCTGTGAGAGTGAGGGATCATCTTTCAGGATAGGCATCTTTGATGATACGCTGGAGAGGTTTTAGTTGGGGATTGTAGGTGATGGCTAGTGGCATTCTATTGTTTTCTTTGTTGGGCCTGTCCTGTAGTAGGTGACTTCTGGGTACTCTTCTGGCTCTGGCAATCTGTTTTTTTCACTTCAGCAGGTGGCTATTGTAGTTTTAAGAATGCTTGATAGAGATCTTGTAGGTGTTTATCTCTGTCTGAGGGATTGGAGCAAATACGGTTGTATCTTAGAGCCTGGCTGTAGACAATGGATCGTGTGGTGTGTCCTGGATGAAAGCTGGAGGCATGTAGGTAAGTATAGCAGTCAGTGGGCTTCCGGTATGGGGTGGTGTTTATGTGACCACAGTAGTGTCTAGGAAATGGACTGCTTGTGTGGATTGGTCTAGGCTGAGGTTGATGCTGGGATTGAAATTGTTAAAATCATGGTGAATAAACACTAAGGCCGTGGCTACACTGGCGCTTTACAGCGCTGCAACTTTCTCACTCAGAGGTGTGAAAAAAAACACCTCCCTGAGCGCTGCAAGATACAGCGCTGCAAAGCGCCAGTGTAAACAGTGCCCCAGCGCTCAGCACGGCTCCCAGCACTGCAAGCTAATCCCCACGGGGAGGTGGAGTACGTGCAGTGCTGGGAGAGCTCTCTCCTGGCGCTGCGACCACACTCACACTTCAAAGCGCTGCCGTGGCAGTGCTCCCGCAGCAGCGCTTTGAAGTTTCAAGTGTAGCCAAGACCTAACCCAGGAACCTATCCTTGCAACAAAGCCCGATGCCAGCTCTGTCCACATATCTATTCAAGGTCATAGGACCTAATCACATCAGCCACGCCATCAGGGGCTCGTTCACCTGCGCATCTACCAATGTGATATATGCCATCATGTGCCAGCAATGCCCCTCTGCCATGTACATTGGCCACACCGGACAGTCTCTACGCAAAAGAATAAATGGACACAAATCTGACATCAGGAATCCTAACATTCAAAAACCAGTGGGAGAACATTTCAATCTCTCTAACCACTCAGTGACAGACTTGAAGGTGGCGTTTTTGCAACAAAACTCCAAAAACAGACTCCAAAGAGAGACTGCTGAACTCAAATTAATATGCAAATTAGATACAATTAACTTAGGTTTAACAGAGACTGGGAATGGCTGGGTCATTACACTAGTTGAATCTATTTCCCTATGTTAAGTTCTCCTCACACCTTCTATGGGTCATCTTAATTATCACTTCAAAAGGTTTTTTTTCTTCTGCTGACGATAGCTCATGTCAATTGATTAGACTCTTCCTGTCGGTATGCGTACTTCCACCTTTTCATGTTTTCTGTATGTATAAATATCTTCTGTCTGCGTGTTCCATTCTATGCATCCGAAGAAGTGAGCTGTAGCCCACGAAAGCTTATGTTGAAATAAATTTGTTAGTCAGAACAAGCAAGTCACCAAGCAAAATAAAATCAAATACGCAAATCTATGTCTAATTAAACTGAATACAGATAATCTCACCCTCAGAAATGCTTCAGTACGTTCTTTCCTCAGACTGGACACGTTCCAGGCCTGGGCACAGTTCTTTCCCCTGGTACAGCTCTTGTTTCAGCTCAGGTGGTAGCTAGGGGATTCTTCATGATGGCTCCTCTTCTCTTTGTTCGTTCCACCCCCTTATACCTTTTTTTGCCTAAGGTGGGAATCCTTTGTCCCTCTGGGGTTCCACCCTCCCTCACTGGAAAAGCACCAGGTTAAAGATGGATTCCAGTTCATGTGACATGATCACATGTCACTGTAAGACCCCAAGCCTTTATTCCTCCCAGCCTCACTCACAGGAAGGCCTGCCTGCAAACAGAGCCATCCAGTCAATTGTCCTGTTGATGGGAGCCATTAAGATTTCAAACCACCATTAACGGCCCACACTTTGCATAATTACGATAGGCCCTCAAAGTGATATTTCATATTTCTAGTTTCAGGTACAAGAGTGGTACATTTATACAAATAGGATCATCACAAACAGTAGATTATAAGCTTTGTAATGATACCTTACAAGAGACCTTTTGCATGAAGCATATTTCAGTTATTAGCATTTTATAAAACCATATAGACCACAGCGTCACAGGGTGATCATGCTCTCTTGTCCTCCAGGTGATCATGGCCACAAACCGAGCAGACACGCTAGACCCCGCCCTGCTGCGGCCTGGCCGGCTTGACCGCAAGATCGAGTTTCCCCTGCCTGACCGGCGCCAGAAGCGCCTCATCTTCTCCACCATCACCAGCAAGATGAACCTGTCCGAGGAGGTGGACTTGGAGGACTGTATCCTGCCTGGAGCCTGGCACGGGAGGGAGGGGTGGCACAGCAGGAAGACTACGTCCAGCTGGGTGCCCAGCATGCGTTGGGGGCCATGGCAGGGAGGCTGTGTCCCGCTGGGGGCCGAGCACAGGGGGAAGGCTGCGTCCCACTGGCTGGCATGGGGGTGCACAGTGGGGAGGCTGTGTCCCCTTGGGCACGGGGAGGCTGCGTCCCATTGGCTGGCATGCGGGGGCGGCAAGGGGGGGGCAGCTGCATCCCACTGAGTGCCCGGCACTGGGGAAGGGGTGTCTTGGGCCCATCTCATAAGAAGGTGCCCGTCAGCCCTGTGCTGCCCCATAAGGGGTTGACCCAGTGACCTAGGCTACAACTCTGCCCCACTCTCCCTGTGTCGCACACAGATGGGCCATGCAGCGGATGCACTGACCCAAGAACCCCTCCTGTTCCTTGGCAGGGCTGGCTGGAGAGCGTGTCTTCTGGCCACCTCCAGGGCTGGGGTCAGGGTGGGGTTGGGGCACAGCAGCTGGCATGGCAGGTGGGAGCTGTCCTGTTCCCCTCTGACACACGGCTGGACAGGGGGAGTACCAGGAGAGGGCATGGCTGGGGCTGTCTCCTGCTGGGCAGAGCCCGGCTCAGCATATGGACTGATCGCTTCATTGAGAGCAGGCAGACGGACACCAGCCTGATGCCAGCCCACAGGGCAGGGGCTTGGGCCTGGCTCAGGCCACAGGCCGAAGTAATAAGGCAGGAGGGCCCAGGATTCGCAGGGGGAACCTGACATAGCCAAGCCGGTGCTGTCTGGTTCCACTCAGGAGCACGGGGGCATGGGGTGAAGCTGACTCCTGCCTGTGCCTCCAGACCCACAGGGTCCAGAAAGGTTTGGGGGGGCACTCGCCAAAAGACACATCCTCTGACTCCAACATGCCCACTCCTCCTGACTGGGTCCTCTGGGCTTGTCGCCATGATGATCCGCCCCCTTCCACCCTGCCTAGGAGCCTTGCAGGCCCTCGAGCTCGATCCCATCCCTCTGGGGAGCCCACTTGCTCCTAGGCTGTGAGAAGCCCATCAGGGTCCCCCACCACAGTGCCCTGGCAGCCTTGCTGGCCTCCTGGTGTGTGGGGGAGGAGTCGGCCCTCTCACCATGGTCCAGCTCAGCTGCTGTGCAGACATTTCCCTCACTCCTCCCCAGATGTGGCCCGGCCGGATAAGATCTCAGGTGCCGACATCAACTCCATCTGCCAGGAGGTGAGTGCTGAGGGCTGGGGTCCCCAGATTGTGATATCTGAGGGTGGCACTGTGTGTGTTGTGACCTGCTCCTTTTCTGGGGATCCCTGCTGCTCCCCCAAGCCAGCAGGACCCCTGCCACTGCCACAGAGTGGCAGGCTGAAGCCCTGACTCTGAGATTATGGGGTCCTTGGCTGTGGGGCACATGTGCATGGGGGCGGTCACTGTCCCCAGTATCCCCCCCCACATACACACACACGCACACACATTCACATGGTGGGATGGAGCGGGAGTCACTGCACCCAGTATCATGGCCCCCACACGCATGTGCCTGTATGTGCAGGAGGGGTCACTGTGCTTAAACCCTCCCTCCCCCCAATGCCTATGCCCATTGTGCACAGGGTAGGATTGGGGGTGGTCACTGCACCTGGCATCCCCCTCCTCATCTGTGTGCACAGGGCAGGATGTGGTGGTCACTGGGCCTGGGGGTGGCATCTCCCTGCGTGTGCACAGGACAGAATGGGGAGGTCACTGCGCTTGGCGGCAGCATCCCCACATGTGTGCACAGGGCAGGGTTGTGGGGTTACTGTGTCCAGCGTCGCCCCCTCACACGTCTCCATGTGCACAGGGCGGCATGCTGGCTGTGCGGGAGAACCGCTACATCGTCCTGGCCAAGGACTTTGAGAAGGCGTACAAGACGGTTATCAAGAAGGATGAGCAGGAGCACGAGTTCTACAAATGAGGGGCCACGGGGGGGGGAGCGTGGGGCAGGCTTGAAATCCCTCCAATAAACCCAGCCCCACGCCTCTGCAGGGAGTGCTGGTGTCTGTCCTTGTGGCCTGACCCAGGGCCCCAGTCCCTTCCCCAGCCCCAGGCCTCTGGGGCAGTGTAGGTGTCTGGGGACCTGTGCTGCCTGAACAGCTCCCATATGCCCCCCTGTGCTGCATGACAGCCCCAATCTCAGGTTGGAGGTGGCAGGTGGGGGGAGTAGAGCAAAGGGCCCAACTGTCCCAGGCAGGCGCTGTCCTGGCTTTTGCTATAGCAGCAGCTGCCCCCATAGCTCCCTGTGCCCGAGGCAGGGTCTCCCCTGCCCAGTGCTGGGGCAGGGCTGGCTCTGGCTGCAATGGGCTGGGAATGCTGCTTGCAGCCAGGCCTGTGCTGGAAGCAGAGAGAGAACAGCTGGAGAAGCCCTGGGGCCCAGACCAGGGTTGTACCGTATGGTCTGTTCCCCAGACCAACAGCCCTGGGGCTCCCGGTTCATGTTTCCCAGATCCCAGCCTCCTCCCCACCGCCACCAACAGGGCTCCTGCCCTGTGTTCTCTGGCCCTGCAGAGCCCTTCCCAGTAGTGGGGGCCCATTGTGTTTTCCTTGATCCCACAGACCCCTCTCCCCAAGCACTGGGGCTCTTATCCTGAGTTCCCCAGCAGTGGGGGGTGCAGGGTCTGAGCCCATTATGATGTTTTGTTGTACTGGCTGCATCCCTGCCGGCTTGGTTGGGACCATGTGTGTGCAGCTCTCCCCCTTGTGGGGCAGCTGATAGGGGGGCAGACATTTCCCAGAGCTCCGCAAAGGAAGGAGAGGCTGGTGCTGGCTTTGAGTGGCTCCAGGGGTGGGGCTTGGGGGTGATGGACAAGCGTTCTGCACACTCTGGGTGTTAGAGGCACTGGTGTGTTTTCTGCCAGGGCACTTGGCTCAGAAAGTGCCAATGGGACCAAGCAAGCAATCCATAGTGCCAAGTCATAACGGCCACATGGGGTCAGCCCTACAGTCCAGCTAGCCCAGTGTCCTATCTACTGCCAGTGGCCCAGGCCGGGTGCTCCAGTTATCAAGTGACCGAGCCCATCAGCCAGTCTGGCAGTCAGAGATTTAGGATCACCCAGAGCACGGGCAGCATCCCTGGCCATCCTGGCTAATAACACTTCGCACAAAAACCAGGCAGGTGGACCTGCCCCCTTGTCAGCCAGGGAGGCAGACGTGACCCTCTGCCAGCCAACCTCAGATGCCTGCCCGTGCCAGCTAATGGGATAGATATGACCCCCTGCCAGTTTCTTTCCTTCATGGCTCCACAGGTAACCCCCCAGGGCCAGGCAGCCTGGCTGCATTTGAAAACATGTTGTTTTGGTTCTTGGAGTCCTGTGGACTGGTCTCAGCTTGCCCTGGCCTCTGGCTATGGCTCACAAATAGAGACCTGGTCCACGGAGGCCCCCCTGGCACCATCGCTCTGCTGCCCTCACCCCTGAGCTAGACACCGCTAGGCAGAAAGAAGAATTCATCTAGCACCCTCCCTGGAGCCTCACCAAGGTGGATTAACTCCTGTGCCGGGCACGCCCCTCCCTTGGCTGCAGGAGGCGTCTGCGTTCCAGAGCTCCCACAGTGTCGCTGCTGGGCTGGAGCTGTGCTGTGGTGCTAACGTGGCTCAGATCCCCTGAGCACTGAAATGCTTTGGGTTAACTCGAGTCTGGGCTCGGTGGCCAGTGCCATTCCTCTCTGCAGCCTCGGAGATCGGAGTGAACTATCCCAGGCCCCTTCTGCCCACAAATGCTTGATGTTCGCTGGTTCAGCACCATCCAACCTGGAGGAAATTTGGCTTTTCTGGAAATGCAAAATCTGTCCCATGCAAGAACCTCTGCTGGGCCTGGCTCCGTGGCAGAGGAACCGCTGCTGAACGTAACCCAGTGTCAATCCCTGCTCCCCTCTGTTAACAAAGGGTCCAGCTCCCAAGCCCGGCTGGGCCCATGGAGCCTCCCAGGGAGAAAGACGCCAGCAAGAAAGAAGCGTGTGCCAGGGAGGAGCAGCTGGTTTATGCCTGTCATGCAGGACCTGGAGCCCCTAGCCCCAGGGAGGGGCACCCTGTTAGCAGCAGGACCCACCCCTGTGAAATGCAAGCAGCTGTTTGCTCTTGGGGGCTGCCCACTCCTACATGGGGCCAGCTGCAAGCCAAGAGAGCGTGTGTGCTGCAGAATTTGTCCTTCCCTAGAAGGCTGTGATTAATCCTCTCACCCCACATAGCACTCTGGGGCAAGGCCCCAGAGCTGGGTAGGGGGCAGAGGGCACAGGTCACTGGCCCCAAGGGACAGTCCTGTCAGCTATGTGTGTGCTTCCCATGCTTCTCCCCTACATCCCAGCCCCTCTCCTGCCTCCCCCCGTCCATCAAAGCTCAGGGCTATGGGAGCTGGGACCTAGCTACACACACCCTCCGCTCTCTCTCGAGTGACTGACCCACTGCGCAGCTAGTGAATGAGTCCAGGACCACCACACATTCCTTGCTCCTAGCACTGCCCTGTCAGTGGCAGGGCTGTGAGCTTCCCCCCAGCAGTGCCCTCATATGCACACCCCAGCACTGCCCAGGGAAGAAGTCGCTGTTGGGTGTGACAGGCTGAGTGGAGGCTGCCAGGCAGGGGCAGTTATGGGTAGAGGTGAGTGAGATGCAGGCTGATTGTGCTGGGAATGGGGCTTAACCCCCTCTAATCCGCACAGCATGTCAGTCTGCAACACTGCCTTCCTGGATGGGTGAATCATCTCCCAGCCCTACGCTGCCAGATGCTGCCCTGGGAGGGGCCCCAGGCTGGCATCTGTAGGGCTTTTCTTGAAGCCGGGTAGGGAAGCCCCTTTCCTGCCTTCCCCTATCCAAACCTCAGGGCCAAAGCAGCCGGGAACCAGCTGCACAGACCACTTCACTCTGCCAGGAGTGACTGACACACACCCCCAGCAATGCTGTCAGTGCCAGTGCTGTGTGCTTCCCCCAGCAGTGCCCTGTGAGCACCAGGGTTGTGAGCTCTCCCCACCCCCAAAGCAATTCCCTGTCTGTGCCAGGGCTGTGAGCTTCCCCCCAGTGGTGCCCTCGTGCACACTCCAGCCCGGCCCAGGGAAGAAGCTGTTGTCGGCTGTAACAGACTGTGTGGAAGCTGCTGGGCGGGGCAGTTATGGGTGGAGGTGGAGATGCAGGCCGACCATGTTGGGAATGGGGCTTAACCCTTCCTGCCCCCACAGCATGTCAGACTGCGAAGCTGCCTGTGTGGCTGGGTTAATCATCTCCCAGCCCCATGCTGCCAACTGCTACTGCTGGTGGGACATCCTCCGAGCTGTGGAGTTGTGTGTGGAGGGGGTATCAGCCTCAGCCAGGGGAGGTGTGGAGCTGGGGAAGGGTTCAGCCCCAGCTGCAGCCATGGGAGCTCTGAGTCCTTTAAATCCCTGCGGTGGAAGCCGGTGCGGTCCGGCATGGTGTACTGGCTCTTACCGGTACACTGGACCGGACCGGACCGGCTTACTTTCACCTCTGGTTACAGGGCAGGTGAAATTGTTGTAATGAACCATAAAAGCGGTGTCCTTGATGAGACCATGGTTTTTAGTGTCTAGCAAAGTAACAAATTTAAGTTCCTAGGCCAGAGGTGGGCAAACTATGGCCCATGGGACCGTCCTACCTGGTCCCTGAGCTCCCGGCCGAGGAGGCCAGCCCCCAGTCCCTCCTCCACTGTCCCCCCACCCCCACAGCCATGCCGCCGCGCAGGCAGTGCTCTGGATGGCAGGGTTGTGCACTCCTGCCGGGCAGCACGGCAGTGTGTCTGGCTCTGGCCGGGTGGTGCAGCTGCCAGACATGCTATGAACGACATTGTAAGGGGGGTTGGATAAGGGGTGGAGGGCCCCGGGGGGAAATCGGGACAGGGATCAGGGGGCAGTTGGATAAGTGTGGGAGTCCTGGCGGGGCCTGTCAGGGGGCAGGGGTGTGGATAAGGGTCAATGGATGGGGAACGGGGGAGGTTGGATAGGTGTGGGGTCCTGGGGGGCCTGTCAAGGGACAGGGGTGTGGATAGGGGTCAGAGCAGTCGGGATTGGGAGCAGTGGGGATTGGATAGGGGATGGGGTCCCAGGGGTGGTTAGGCTTGGGGGGGGGGGTCCTGGGAGGGGGCAGTCAGGGGACAAGGAGCAGGGGGGGTTGGGTGGGTCAGGGGTTCTGAGGGGGGCAGTCAGGGGCCGGGAAGTGGGAGGGGCAGATGGGGGCAGGGGGCCAGGCTGTTTGGGGAGGCACAGCCTTCTCTACCTGGTGCTCCATACAGTTTTGCAACCCCAGTGTGGCCTTTGGGCCAAAAAGTTTGCTCACCCCTGTCCTAGGCTCATCTCTTGAAGGTGTTGTGCAGTTTCCTTCAAGGAAAAGGACTGACAGGTGAAATATAGATCATCACTTTGGCAAACAAGGGAGGCCAGGATGGCTAGCTCAGTGGTTTGGGCACTGGCCTCCTAAACTCAAGGTTATGAGTTCAATCCTTACGGTGGTCATTTAGGGGACCTGGGACAAAAAAATACTTGGGGGTTGGTTGTACTTTAAGCAGCAGGTTGGACTAGATGATCTCTTGAGGTTTCTTCCAACCCTGATATTCTATGAACTTTGTGTAAGGTTTTCTCTCCTGGGTGTTTTATTTATGTCTTTCATCATTTTCCTATGTGAGTTCATCTGAGAGCACAGCGATTGTCTGGTTTCGCCCCCTAAGTTGTTACCGGGACACTGAGTGCACTGGATGAAGTACAGCACATGTTGTGATGGTCTCTTGGATCTGGAAAGTTAAGTTGTGGTGAGTGTTGATCACTGTAGCAGTGGAGCTATGTCCGCAGTTTTTGCATCTGTCGTTCTGGCAGGGATGGGTCTGGTGCCACTTTGAGTTGGTAGGTCCTGTATGGAGCTTGCTTCTGATGAGCTTGGCAAGGTTGGAGGGTTGATTATGGGCCAGAGGGTGGGGGAGATTTCTTTCAGAATGTGCTTCCCTATCAAATATGGGTTGTAATGTAATGATACCCCATGTGGGTTCCAGAGTGAGGTAGCAGGTGACAAGTACGGGTGTGTGATGAGTGGGTTTGGGTTTTTTTTGTTTTCATGTATTGAAGAAAGTTCTCTTGGGTATTTGGGTTGCCTGTTCCATGATGGGATCAACTCCACTGGTGCAGTGTCCTTGTTTACTGAGGGCAGTTTTAGGGGGTTTAGGTGTGTTCTCTGGACTTTTTCATCAGAGCAAATTCTGTGGAATCTGAGTGCCTGGCTGTGGAAAACAGATGCCAGAACACTAGATGCAAACCCTGCAGACATATCTCCACTGCGAGGAGCTCTTTGGGTCTGTCAGGAGTTTCCCTGGTGTGGGAACTGCTCCAACCTTGCTCTGCCAGACTCTTGGGATGCTGCTGTCCTGGGTACAACCATGCAGAAATTGAAGCAGACAGCTTTTGGGGATTGCTCCAAAGTGAGAGATGAACTGATTGTGGATGTTGCTAGACCGGAGCAGGGGCGCCATTCAGAGAGGATGGGGGGCACCTCCCCCCCTGCAAGTTTCTCTTGCCAGAGGAACCGGAAGCCCTTAGTTGTGGGCTCAGACATTGCTGCAGGGGCAGAGCGGTTTCCAAGGAGTTAGACTGGACCAGCAGCTGTTCGCCCCTCCCCCCAGCCACAGGAAATTTTTCCCTGGCTGTGTCGGCTGCTGCGTGCCCAGGAGTGGAACCCCCTACTAGCCTTGGCATCCAGCAGCAGTGCTAGCAGCCCGAGGACCAGAGGGAGCTCAAAGCCCTTCTTGTGGGTAAATAGCTCCTTGTTACCCAGCTGAGAGCCAGGACAGAGCAGTTTTTGGTGAGCTGATGAGTGCTGATCTCCTTAAGTCTCTCTGACAAAGCCGGTCAGTTTTATTTTCCGTCTAACAGTGGTACTGCCCTTAGACATTTCAGTTGCTCCTGATGGAAATCAGAGGAAGTCATTGTACATAGCTCTGCTTCTCAATCAGAAAATACAAATTTTTCCTTTCTGGAGTTAGTCTATGAATCCCTGGGACATTTTTTTTAAACAATTCCTGAAGAGCTGTTAATCCTACCAAGTTGTTACAGCCTTAGAACAGGTCTCTTTCCTAACTTCCTTCATATTTGAGTATGGCCTTGAAATGACATTGCTTAGAGGGCAAATGTTCTTAATAATGTTTAAGACATATAGTGTCATATTATATTTTCATTAGGGCATGGTTAAGAATCATCCAGTTGGGTCACTGTAGATACATACTCAGGATTTCTATATTATATTATAGAATTGAACAGTTTCCAGAGGCTAAAACAGATTTTTAGATCAGTCATTTGTAAATGCAAGTTCATTTTTTAAATTTGTTTTTATGTTTTGAATCTTTACACCTTTAGTATCTTGAACTGAAGTGTGTTTTCATTTGCACTTAAGAAATATCAAATGCATTGTAAGAACAGATTATAATGTTTAATACTTTATTTCTAAGTACTGAGTAACTTCATAGGAAAAGAAAATACATTGCCATTGGAAAAAGATTTTCATCTAATGGAAATACATCTTCAAGTGTCTTAGAGCTGATAGGAAAGCCATGTTGGCCAGTCTATTGTAATATTTTCCTTCCAATTATCACTTTTAAAGATTTTGATCTTTCCTTTTTTTTAAGCTAATGCCCAAACCAATTTGTTCTCTAATTTGTTCCATGTTTTAGAAGAATGTCTGACGGGAAACTCAGCTACTTTAGACTTCGTAACTTTTGAATGAGAAATGAGATGTACAAATTGAAAGGGCATATGTTTGCTTGCTTATAATTTTCCAGAATATATATAAATAAATGTATGACACTCTGTTCCCCATAGCAACATCCTGGCACCCTGACATTCACCATGGTGATATAATTATGTTATGTTTTGTACAAAGTACGCCTCATGAGGTATCATTCTAAAAGTCTTAATCTGTTGAACATTAGTTTCCTGTTAAGTTGTATGTCCTCTCATTACATATGAAGTTATAAAGTTTTGCTGTGTGTGTGCTACTGAAACATGTTGTGAGGCTGGAAATACCCACAAGCAGCCTTTCAGGTACAAGAAGAAGAAGGCCAGGAACTGGGTACAATAAACATCTCTCAGAGAGAGTACTACACAATGTGGACTGTTTGACCCAGTTTTCAGAAAAAACCTTTCCAGCAAGATTGAAAAAGATATAAAAGGGGGGAGGGACATCATGACCGGACCTCATTCTCCCTACAACACAACACCTGAAAACACCAAAGGAAAAAAGACTGAAATGGGGCGAAGTGCCGGTCTCAGGCAGGAAAGAAGGAAGCCAGCCTGTGTATGCAAACATAGGGGGCAGGTTTGTATAATTTTTGGTGGTGTTCCCCCCACTCCCGCCCTGTAAGCCGATATAAAATGAAGCTACAACACATCGGCACCACAAGATTACAAGGGTCAATTAAAAGTGGAAAGTCAGAAGCAGCACTTGCCTGCTTCAATATACGGTATTATATTTTGTTGCACCTGTTGTGACAAAATGGGAATGTTCTTAATGTTTTCTCTGAATACTGTGTGGGTGCCTCAGTTTCCCCTGCAAGGTGCCAATTGAAGGTGTTGGGGACAAAGAGATCAGGTGGCCTCCTTGTCCAGAAGAGACACAAAGGCCAGAGGGAGGAGTGTCAGTTTGGAGCTGGATGGGGAAATGGGGAGAGGCCCAGATCTTGGGTCTGGGTTCCCCACCCACCAAAGATGGACCTGACTGAGGGGTCCTGTTTTCTGTACCTACAAGCTCTGTTTTAGACTGTGTTCCTGGTGTCTAATAAACTTTCTGTTTTACTGGCTGTCTGAGAGTCACATCTGACTGCAGAGTTGGGGTGCAGGGACCTCTGGTTGCCCCAGGACCTGCCTGGGCAGACTCACTGCGGAGAGCGCAGTGTGGAAGGGCATGCTGAATGCTCCGAGGTCAGACCCAGGAAAGTGTAAGCTTGCCCTGGAGACAGTCTGCTCAGAGAGAGGAGGCTCCCCAGAGTCCTGACTGGCTTTGTATGGAGTAGTTCCAAAGCATCCCAGCATCCCCTTCCACACCATGCACTTCCCAGAAGTCCGCACAGGCACTGACACTCCCTCCTCTGGCCTTTTGTCTCTTTTCCAGGCATTAGGAGGCCATCTGATCTCTTTGTTCTCCAACACCTTCAGTTGGTACCTTGCAGGAGAGCGGCCCAGGCCATCAGTCACCAGGAGACAGGGTTGCAGCCATTCTCTGTGCAGACAGCAACACACTGGCCCTCTAGGGCTCTACAACAATCACACCCCGTTAGCCCATCATCTAGATTCTTGAGAAATGCATAGGGGAAACTGAGGCACCCACACAGTATTCAGAGAAAACATTAAGAACATTCCCACTTAGTAACACCTGTATACAACTAGTTATATAATTTAAAGGGTGTAAAATAATCAAGTATTGTGCTGAACACGATACTCCAAACTGACCACCAAATTTAAGTTGCACATTTTTCCCCTCAGGTGAGGGTTCTGGGGTGGGGCCGGGGACAGAAGCAGCGCCAGGGTCTTTGGCGCCCTAGATGGGTCCTTCCGCGCGCTCGGTCGGTGGCAATTCGGCGACGGGGGAGTGGGGTCCTTCCACGCTCCCGGTCTTCGAGGCACTTCAGCGGCAGGTCCTGGAGCAAGTAAAGGACCTGGGGCAGAATTGCCACTGAAGACCCGGAGCGCGGAAAGACCCCCCCGCTGCCGAATTGCCGCCGAGGGACGCAAAATGCTGCCCTCCCAAATCCTGGCACCCTAGGTGACCGCCTAGGTCACCTAAATGGAAGCACCGGCCCTGGCCGGGGATGAGGGGTTCACAGTGCAGGAGGATGTTCAGGTTGGGGTGCTGGAGGCGCAGGCTCTGGAATGGGGAAGGGCTGGAGATAAGGAACTTGGGGTGCAGACAGGCTACCCCAGGGCTAGGGCCAGAGAGGACCCCCGCACCTCCCGGCAGCACACTCACTCTGCACCACAGTCACTGAACATGCTCTTAGGGCCTCTCTCAGGTCCAGTAAGCCCACTCACCTCCCCTAAGGTGGGTACCGGGGAGGGACGGGGGGTTGCCATCACGTGTGG
This sequence comes from Gopherus flavomarginatus, assembly GCF_025201925.1. Lineage (NCBI taxonomy): Eukaryota > Metazoa > Chordata > Testudines > Testudinidae > Gopherus > Gopherus flavomarginatus. The sequence continues at coordinate 6,643,827 of NC_066636.1, forward strand.
CCTCCTCTGCTGCTGCCCCTCACCATAGCCTCACTGGGGATGGGGGATGGAGCTGCCCCTTGCCCAGCGTGGGGCAGGAGTGGGGACTGCAGGGTGGTGGCTGGGGGGGGGTAGGGTGTCACAAAATTCACCTAAGCCCCAGCTGCTCAGGTCTAGGAAGGCCCCCTCCCCCATCTCCCCTGTGGTGAGTGGGTGGGTGCTATGGGAGGACTGTCATCACATGGGGCTTCCTTCCTCCCCTGCTGCCCCTCACCCTTGCCTCACTGGGGATGGGGCTGCCCCTTGCCCTGCATTGGGCAGGAGCGCAGGCTGCGGGGCAGAGGGGGTGGATCACAGGGTCAAACCTCACCGAAGCCCCAGCAGCTGCTCAGGTGAGTGAGGTCCACTCCAGATGTCCATCTCCTGGCCGGAAGTCCCCTTGGCGTCTCCCCCAGGTGGGTGTCGGGGGACGGGAGAAAGGGCTCCCAAGCACGTGCGTGCCTCCTCCCCTCTCCCCTCTCCCAGGTGCTCCAGCAGTCTGCTGGCCGCGGCTCTCTATAGCCTTAGGCAGAAGCAGCGGCAGGCAGCCGGCAGCACAAGCAAGGGAGAGAGGGACCCTTCAGGCAGGGAAGCTCCGAGGCGAGGGCGGGGCACAGGGCCCGCTCCAGGCAGGGCCAGGGGAGAAACCCAGCTCCAAATATTGGTGGAGCACAGCCCCCAGCCTTGAATATTCCTGGTGCTCGGGAACCACGAGCCCATATAACCTGCCTCCACTGTATGCAAAAGCTAACTTGCTTGTACTATCTAACTTGGTGAGGTCCTGTTTGCAAATCATAATTAGTATATTAGGCTTAGATTGTGTTTTGCTTTATTTCTTATGGTAATTTACTTTGATCTGTTTGCTATCATTTCAGATCTATGTTTTGGTAGCTAATAAACCTCTTTATGTTTTATCTTAACCAGTGTGTGTTTGAGTGAAGTGTTTGGGAGCAAATCTCAGATCAGTTAACAAGGCTTCACAAGGGGCAGACTGGGCAATAAATTCATACTGGTCAAGTTTTGACCAGGGCAGGACAGTACAGCTGCAGGGTCCTAGGCTGGGGAGCTGGGGGGTATTTTGGCTGGAGTCTCTCTATTGTTGGTTCAGGCAGTGGCTGGCAGAGCATTCGTGAACACAGCTGGGTGTGGCCCCTGCCTATGGATGGTGGCGTGAATGCAAGCTTGGATGGCTTTGAAGCTTGTCACAATATCACAGTGTGAGAGGGAACCCAGATTGGTAAAACAGAGCGCTCAGCGGTAGCCCAGTTCCAGGTGGCACCCCAGGGGGATCCATCACAAAATGAAAATTAAAAAAATATGTGGGTGATTGGTGTGATATTGTAAGGACAATTATATGGAGAAAATATTCTGCATTACACCTCTACCCTGATATAACACTGTCCTCGGGAGCCAAAAAATCTTACCGTGTTAAAGGTGAAACTGTATTATATCGAACTTGCTTTGATCCACCAGAGTGCGCAGCCCCCACCCCCGTGGAGCACTGCTTTACCACGTTATATCCAAATTCGTGCTATATTGGGTCATGTTGTATCGGGGTAGAGGTGTACTTTTATTTACTGCTTGAAGTTATTCGTTCTTGTATTAAGGCTCCAAAACTGATATTGCAAAGTAAATGCAAAGTAATGCACATTGGAAAACAATACCAGCTATAAATACTAAATGATGGAGTCTAAATTAGCTGTTACCATTTTAGAAAGCGAGCTGGGAGTCATTGTGAATTGTGCAGGGGCAGTCAAAAAAGTAAACAGAATATTAGGAGCCATTTGGAAAGCAATAGATAAGACAGAAAATATCAAAAGCTCTCGCGAATACATTTCGCTGCAGGGTATGAAAAGCAACAATGGCCCGTACGGGGCTCGAACCCGCGACCTTGGCGTTATTAGCACCACGCTCTAACCAGCTGAGCTAACCAGCCATGTGATTTTTTTGCTTTATTGCAGAGTCTGTTCTGCAGGCTGCCTGCTGTATCACACTGAACATGACACCTTTGTTGAGCCCAGCCCTGACGGCCAGCTGCTCAGCAGGATCCCTGAAGACATAAATTGAGTTAACCCACACTTAAAGTGTAGATACGGGCTTAGGTATATGAAACGTTTGGGGGAGGTAACAAGAACAGTATGAGGGCAGACTAAGATTCATTCAGGTGCTTAGGCTCAAGGCATTGGGACTGGCCTTACTGCACCCCACAGGCTCAGGAACAAAAAGGCACATAAAAAAAATTATTTATTAAAATTTCTTGACTCGAGAGTGTATAACTCATGATTTTAGAATTCTTGTGGTTGTAACGATATCTTGGGGTTGTAGATGTGTGTTGATTATATTTTGAAAGGCAAAACTATGAATGAGTTGAACAAAGATTAGTCCCTCAGGATAAGCACATTGGTTATTAGCCAAGCTGATCAGGGATGCAGGCCCATGCTCTGCAGGTCTCTAAACTATCCTTTGACTGCCAGATGCTGGGAGTGGATAATGGGATGGTTCACTGAGTCTAATCATAGACTCATAAACTTTAAGGTCAGAAGGGACCATTATGATCGTCTAGTCTGACCTCCTGCACAACGCAGGCCACAGAATCTCACCCACCCACGCCTGTAACAAACCCCTAACCTATGTCTGAGTTACTGAAGTCCTCGAATCATGGTTTAAAGCAGGGGTCTCAAACACGTGGCCCGCATGAGGCCCATGGGGCTATTTCCTGGGGCCCGCCCCCTCCGGCCTACCTCTAGGCCAGGGGTGGGCAAACTACAGCCACAGGATTGCCCCCCCCATGAGCCCCATGCCACTCCCTGAAGCGACTGGCATCACATCCCTGTGACGGTAGAGGGTCGTTCCCTTAGAATAGGGATTCTCAAACGGGGGGTTGGGACCCCTCAGGGAGTCGTGAGGTCATTACATGGGGGGCTGTGAACTGTCAACCTCCACCCCAAACCCCACTTGCCACCAGCATTTATAATGGTGTTAAATAGATTAAAAAGTGTGTTTAATTTATTGGGGGGGGGTCGCACTCAGAACCTTGCAATGTGAAAGGGGTCACCAGTAAATCAGTTTGAGACCCACTGCATTAGAAGCACCTGGCATTGGCCTCTGTTACGATAGATTAAGCAAACTATTGGTCTGACCCACAATGGCAGTTCTAATTTTCTGCAAAAATGACAATCAATTTTTTTCCCAGGGAGAAAGACGTTATAGGAGACTGTACTGAATAGTTGAGAATCAAGCTGTACGCAACGGCATGCAGAAAAACACTCAGGGCTAGACTGAGAGGCAGAATAACAGTTGCAGAAATGCCGTCCCCATTGGTGGATCGACTCCAAACAAAGTTTTGACACTAGGCCAGAAATTCTGTCAGCTCTAAAATGAGAAGAAAAATTTAAATTTAAAAATTCAGGGAATCCCAGCAGCAGGTAAGACAACTTGGGAAACTGCTCATAGACTCTATGCATTCAGTTACAGTGATAGGGGATTCTTGGTTTCTGAGGGGATATAGGTAAAATATTTCACTGAATTAAGTCTCGGGGATTATCTACACTGGCAAGTTAAAATGCTCTGACTTGCTGGCTCAGGGGTGTGAAAAATCACACCCACACAGCACAAGTTTGAGCACTTTAAAGTGCTGTTGTGGACAGGCTCGGCTCCCAGTGCTCAGAGCTAATCCCCTTGTCGAGGTGGATTATCAGGAGCACTGGCACCCGTGGCAGCGCTTTGAACTTTGTAGTGTAGACCTACCCTCCTTGGTTTGGTCAGACAAAGGGGAGTTGCATTGACTAGGCATTGGGATGCCTGTGCCTTTAAGAACATAGCCCTGGGGAGCGGACGCTGAGCGATGCTGTCTGTGAGAGGGGAAATAAAAGCCCCTTTGCCCTCTCCCATTTTTGCAAGCACTGGTGTCTCAGCCCCACCGGGGTAACTGCTACCCCCTGTGCCCCCGCCTCTGCCCCCTTCTGCCAGCGCCTCAGGGTGGGGTTTAACTCCGCCTCCCCCATCCCCGAGTCCTGATTTTGCCCTTTAGCCTCTCTCCTAATGCTGTCTCCGGCTGGCTGACCCCCCAATCACCCCCTGCTGAGACCCTGGCCACCCTCCTGCTCTGATTCAGTCCCAGAATCTTAGGGCTAGTAAGGGCAGGGTGAAGGGCAGTGGCTTCAGCTGATGTACTGAGCATGCTCAGTATACTGTGACTGGCACATTATCTGGGAGAGCTCTTTACTATTATTCTGGTATCATGTGATAAGACAGCTCAGCTGGTCAGAGCAGAGTGCTGCTAACTTTAAGGTTTAGGGTTTGATCCTTGCTTGAACCAAAGTTGTTTTTTATCCCCTGCCATGAAATACAGACGTAAGAGCTGTGCCTGCTCTTTGTGTTTATTTGTGTCTTTACTTTCAAACATTGGGGGTAGCCATGTTAGTCTGTATCCACAAAAACAACAAGGAGGCCAGTGATACTTAGGTGGCGAGGGATAGCTCAATGATTTGAGCATTGGCCCTGATGTGAGTTCAATCATTGAGGGGGTCATTCGGGGATTTATTTGGAGTTTGATCCTGCTTTAAGCAGGGGGTTGGACTAGATGGCCTCTTGAGGTCCCTATGGCACTTTAAAAACTAACTGATTTAGTTGGACATAAACTTTCGTGGGTAAAAAAACTCACTTCTTCAGATGCATGGAGTGAAAGTTACAGATGCAGGCATTATATAAGGACACATGAAGAGAAGGGAGACTCTCACAAGAGGAGAACCAGTGTTGGCAGGGCTAATTTGATCAGGGTGGATGTAGTCCACTCCCAATAATAGATGAGGAGGTGTCAATTCCATGAGAGGCAAAGCTGCTTTTGTGATGAACTGGCCACTCCCAGTCTCTATTCAAGCCCAAATTAATGGTGTTAAATTTGCAAATGAATTTTAGTTCTGCTGTTTCCCTTTGAAGGCTGTTTCTGAAGTTTTTTTTGTCCAAGAATAATGACTTTTAAATCCATTATAGAATGTCCAGGGAGATTGAAGTGTTCACCTACCGGCTTTTGATTGTTACCATTCCTGAGGTCCGATTTGCATCCATTTATTCTTTTATGTAGGGTTTGGCCAATGTACATGGCAGAGGGGCATTGCTGGCACATGATGGCATATATCACATTGGTAGACGTGCAGGTGAATGAGCCCTTGATGGTGTGACTGATGTGGTTGGGTCCTCTGGTGATGTTGCTAGAGTAGATATGGGGGCAGCCTAGGCAATGAGGTTCGCTACAGGGATTGGTTCATGGTGTGACGTTATTGATATAAGCTGGGACCATATAGAACATGGTTTGCAACCAAGGTCCTGTTGTGGCACCAAATCTTATGTAAAGGGGGACATATAAGGTGTCTAAGACCAGGTTATGGGTTGTTGGTTATGATTATGCTGTCTGTATGTCTGTATCCTTTTGTAGTTGAAGTTATGAGTATTGGCTGTATACTGTCTGTATTTCAAATTTGTGCTGTAGTTCTGGGAAAAATCCCAGGCAAGTTGGTGTTAGCTCTGCCTAGTCTGCTTGATGCCCCATTAAGGGCCATCAGCTACACAATTAACCCATTGAGAGGAGAAAGATACGCCTTGTAAATCAGCAGGGTGTGCAGGAACTGGCCCATGTGACTGCAGACTCCATTGTGCTGTAATTTTCCACAGTAAGAACAAAGAAGTGTTCTTACACCTGGAAGTGCCTATGTAAGGCTGTTGCCTCATCTCCATCTTGTCTTCAGTCCTGCTTCCTGCCTCTGGAGGGACTTTGCTACAAGCTGAAGCTCTACACAAGGGACTGATGACCCATCCCAGCTGGGGATGTTCTCCAGAGACTTGATTTGAACTTGCAGTTTACTCCATCACTGCTGCAAGCCTGAACTAAGAACTTTGCCATTACTGTTTGTAATTATTTCATTTAACCAATTCTAGCTCTCATCTCTAAATTTTTCCCTTTATGAATAAACCTTTAGATTTTAGATTCTAAAGGATTGGCAACAGCGTGATTTGTGGATAAAATCTGATGTGTATATTGACCTGGGTCTGGGGCTTGATTCTTTGGGATTGAGAGAACCTTTTTCTTTTATTGGGGTGTTGGTTTTCATAACCATTCATCCCCAGGATGAGTGGAAATGGTGGTGATACTAGGAGACTGGAGTGTCTAAGGAAATTGCTTGTGTGACTTGTGATTGGCCAGTGGGGTGAAACTGAAATCATTTTTGTCTGGCTGGTTTGGTTTGTCTTAGAGGTGGAAAAACCCCAGCCTTAGGCTGTGACTGCCCTGTTTGAGCAATTGGTCCTGAATTGGAGCAAAGAATCTTGTGGCACCTTATAGACTAACAGACGTTCTGGACCATGCACTTTCGTGGGTTAATACCCACTTCATCAGATGCATGACATGCATCTGACGAAGTGGGTATTCACCCACGAAAGCTCATGCTCCAGAACGTCTATTAGTCTATAAGGTGCCACAGGATTCTTTGCTGCTTTTACAGATCCAGACTCACACGACTACCCCTCTGATACTTGGTCCTGAATTGGCACTCTCAGTTGGGTCCTGCCAGAACCGCATTGTCACACAGGGTTTGTTGTTTCTGTGGTGTGGTGTGTAGTTCCTGGTGAGTATGTGCTTCAAGTTGTGGGGCTGTCTGTAAGGGAGGACTTGTCTGCCTCCCAAGGTCTGCGAGAGTGAGGGATCATTTTCCAGGATAGGTTGTAGATTGTTGATAATGTGCTGGAGACATTTTAGCAGGGGGCTGTATGCGATGGCTGTGACAAAGTGGGACTGTTCTTAATGTTTCCTCTGAATACTGTGTGGGTACCTCAGTTTCTGGCAGACACTCTGTCTCCTGGCAACTAATGACCTTCCTCCCTGCTAAAGGTGTGGGAGAACAAAGAGATCAGGTGACCTCCTGGCCTGGAAAAGAGATAAAGCTCAGAAAGGAGGGGCTGGAAGGGGTTTCAGTTGGGAGCTGGCTGGGGATGGGAAGTGACGGTTGTCTGGCTCACTGGGCCCCAGAATGGACCCAGCTGAGGGGTCCCATTCTCTGTACCTACAAGCTCTGTTTTAGACCGTGTTCCTGTGATCTTCCTGTTTTACTGGCTGGCTGAAAGTCACATCTGATTGCGAAGTGGGGGTGCAGGACCCTGGGTGGACTCGCTGTGGGAAGCGCACGAAGGGGCAGAGGACGCTAAATGCTCCAAGGTCAGACCCAGGAAGGTGAAGCCGTGTGAGCTTTTTGCCCGGAAGACAGTCTGCTCCAAGGGAGAGGAGGCTCCCTAAAGTCCTGATTGGCTTTGTGGGTAGCAGTTCCAGAGCATTGCCCGGGGACTCTGTGACAATGCCCAGTGGTGTTCTGTTATTTTCCTTGTTGGGCCTGTCCTGTAGTAGGTGATTTCTGGGTACCTGTCTCACTCTGACAATCTGTTTCCTCACTTCCCCAGGTAGGTATTTTAGTTTTAAGAATGCTTGATGAAGATCTTGTAGGTGTTTGTTTCTGTCTGAGGGGTTAGAGCAAATTCAGTTGTATCTTAGGGCTTGGCTGTAGACAATGGATCATGTGATGTGTCCTGGATGGAAGCTGGAGGCATGTAGGTAAGTATAGCATCAGTAGGTTGCCGGTATAGGGTGGTGTTTATGTGACCATCACTTATTTGCACTGTAGTGTCCAGGAAGTGGATCTCTTGTGTGGACTGTCCAGGCTGAGGTTGATGGCGGGGTGGAAATTGTTGAAATCCAGGAGGAATCCTTCAAGGGCCTCCTTTCCGTGAGTCCATATGATGAAGATGTCATCAGTGTAGCACAAGAAGAGGGGACAAGAGCTAAGAAAGCATTGTTCTAAGTCAGCCATAAAAATGTTGGCATACTGTGGGGCCATGTGGGTACCCATAGCAGTGCCACTTACGTGAGGGTGTAAGTTGTCCCTAAATCTGAAATGGTTGTGGGTGAGGACAAAGGGGCGGAGGGTCCTGGGCGGTAATCAGGGGACAGGGAGCAGGGAGTGGTTGAATGGGGTGGAGGTTCTGGGGGGTGGTCAGGGGACATGGTATGGGTGTGTGTGTGGATAAACATGAGTCTCATGGAGTGGAGATGTGGATAAGGGTCAGGAAATGGGGAACGGGGGGGGCTGGATAGGTATGGGGCCCCAGGGGGCCTGTCGGGGGGTGGGGTGTGTGGATAGGGGCCTGGGCAGTCAGGGAACAGGGAGAAAGGAGGTTGTATAGGGAGTGGGGTCCCAGGGAGCGGTTAGGGGACAAGGAATGAGGGGCATTGGATGGGTCAGGGGTTTTGAGTGGGGCGGGAAGTGGGAGGGGGTGGATAGGAGGCAGGGGCCAGGCTGGTTGAGGAGGCACAGCCTTCACTACCTGACTCTCCATACAGTTTTGCAATGTGGCCCTCGGGCCAAAAACTTTGCCCACTTCTGGGCTAGATGGACCCAGTACGGCCAGTCTTATGATCTTACGTTTCCCATAGAACAGCAGTGACACCTGGTGGCCAGTTTGAGTAATGCACCGAGTTTGTTTCCCACGAAGCGGTAGTTTCCCATGGAGCGGTAGTGACACCCAAAGGCATGTTTAGGTAATTCAGACCGTATACACTAAATTACACCAATTGGCTATGGGGAGTTTTTCTTGCTTAGTTTTACATTTGGTCAATGGGGCGACGGGGGAGGGGCAGGTGGGTCAGATATTCATAGATTCCAAGGACAGAAGGGACCATTACGATCATCTAGTCTGACCTCCTGTATAACACCGGCCAGAGACTTTCCCCAAAATAATTCCTTGGGCGAGTATTCTTGCTGCCAGATGCACTGGAAGGCAGTTGCAGGGATGGGATAAAAACTGTTCTTATACATGCCCCTTTCCATGGTTGCCTCCTGAGGTCTGCTGACACGAGCTTTAGGAGAAGTGCTGGGAGAAGGGCAGGGAGTATTGCGTCATTGACTTTCTGCAGTACTGCAGCCCATCACTCTAATATTTGAGTGCCTTCAATATAGAATTGCCAGCAAGAGTGAAATCCCCACCAGATGTCATGGAGTCTCTGGCACTTTGCCCTCTTAGGGCTCAGGTGTCTGCTGGAGGAAGGGCCGTGAGCCACCCCTGGGGCTGACACACACAGGTGGTCAGACTAGAACAGGGGTTCTCAAACTGGGGTCAGGACCCCTCAGGGGGGCACCAGGCTATTACATGGGAGGGTTGCAAGCTGTCAGCCTCCACTCCAAACCCTGCTTTGCCTCCAGCATTTATAGTGGTGTTAAATATATTAAAAAGTGTTTTTAAGTGATAAGAGGGGGGGTTGCACTCAGAGGCTTGCTATGTGAAAGGGGTCACCAGTACAAAAGTTTGAGAGCCACTGGACTAGAAGATCTGGTGAGTCCTTCTGGCTCTGTGCCCTAGAGGGAGCTGTGAAGGCCGCTCTGCTGTCTGAACAACAAAGCCAAATGCACTGAAATTTGAAAAGGAGTCGGGCCCCTGGTGCCAGGCGTGGAACAAAGGCCTGGGGGTGATGAGGTGGACACTGCTCACAGGATCCAAAAAAAATGGAGGTAGCTACGTTTCCTCTGTTAAGAGATGTCATGCCTGCCGGCAGGAGCCAGGTGTCTGTAATAAGCTGCAGTGCAAGCAGTGTGGTAAGAGGTGGCACGCCAGCCAGACGTGTCACAGGGCCCTACAGCACACTGCAGGGCACATCCAGAGGAAGCCATCAGCACCTACAGGCAGGAGCCAGGGGAAGCATCGGGCTCAGAGGCTGGTTGTCCCTGGAAGGCAGGAGGTGGGAAATGGAGCATTTCACAAAAGAGGAGCTGGTGCTCTTCACCTTTTATTATTATTATTATTATTTATTATTATTGGGGGCCCCCAAAATGTTCCTGCTTAGGGCCCCCAGTGGGGGCCTGTGCTGGCCATGACCAGAGCTGTCCTCCCCCTGCTCTGGTAACTGAAAGGTAAATGATGTGTCACTGACTGCAGAGGGGCCATGGCGTGATCTCTGAGGCAGGTTCCAGAAATAGTTCCAAGGCTAATATTAGGTGAACCAAGGGATGTTTACAGACTTGCAGTAATGGCAGCTGGGTGCTGGCCCTCTCCCAGTCACAGTAATGTGTGATAGTATCTGTTCCCCTTTGGCATTAATGGTAACGGAAGGAAATGCACCCCCCTGCCCTGCAGTGGGCAGAACTGGGCTGTACAAACTGAACCTGGATGGCCGTGCACTGCCCTAGTCCAGGTGGGGGAGAAGAGGGGGAGTTGAAAGAATATCAAGAGTATGTTGTGCAGACATGGGTGTGATAAAAGGCATCACAGCAAGGCCACTTGTGTCTGACAAGGCCGTTCCTATCTTGCAGAAGGCCAGGCCTGCACCCTGCACTTGCCAAGAGCCTGTGGAGACAGCCAGACGAATAACAAAGGCAGGGAAGAGTCTCACCTGTGGAGGTCAGTGCATGGGCTGCAGTGTAAGATCAGTGGGTGAGTGTTGTGCTGGGGGGGACAGGGAGGGGCCCCCCCTCCTCTTCTCCCCCAGAGCTCGCTGCTGCCAGTGGGGAGAGGGCTGGGAGGAGTCCTCCTCTCTGGCCCCCTGCCCAGCCCCAGGGCAGCCTCTCTGCTGCATTCCAAACTCCTCATCCCCAGCCCAGCCCCATGCCCCACACCCCCTCCCATACCCCAACCCTCTGTCCCAGCCCAGAGCCCACACCCAGCACCCAAACCCCCTCCTGCACCCCAACCCCCTGCCCCAGCCCAGAGCCCATACCCAACACCCAAACTCCCTCCCAGAGCCTGCACCCCAAACCCCCTCCTGCACCCCAACCCCCTGCCCCAGCCCAGAGCCCATACCCAACACCCAAACTCCCTCCTAGAATCTGCACCCAGCACCCAAACCCCCTCCTGCACCCAACCCCCTGCCCCAGCCCAGAGCCCATACCCAACACCCAAACTCCCTCCCAGAGCCTGCACCCCAAACCCCCTCCTTCATCCTAACCCCCTGCCCCAGCCCAGAGCCCGTACCCAACACCCAAACTCCCTCCCAGAGTCTGCACCCAGCACCCAAACCCCTTCCTGCACCCCAACCCCCTGCCCCAGCCCAGAGCCCGTACCCAACACCCAAACTCCCTCCCAGAGCCTGCACCCCAAACCCCCTCCTGTACCCCAACCCCCTGCCCCAGTCCGGAGCCTTCACCCAAACTCCCTCCCAGAGCCCGCACCCCTCCCACACCCAAACTTCTTCCTAGAGCCTTAGGTAGGTGTGGGGAGGGGGCAGGACTTGGACCCATTCTGGGCACCACCAAAAATGATATAAACCTGCCACTCTGTCTGTGCCATAGGGTCTGGAGTTATCGCACCACAGAGCTCACCGGGGGCGACGTGGGTAGAGATCCATGAGCAGCACCATGGGCAGGACAGTGACAGATGGGGCCCAAAGTTGGTTTTAGTGGCTGGCCTTAGATCATGATATTGCAGTGGAAAGTAGCCAGTGTGAAACAGGCTGGAATGAGCACCATGTCACCAGGGGAGGGGGCTGCAAAGCTTTGGAAACAGCAGCACGTGCGCTTGCAGATAAAAATACGCCAGGTGCTGCACATGGCACCAACCATTGCTGGTCAAACACCACCAGTGCGGGCCCTTACGTTGTGCTGTCTGTGGCTTGCTGAGGCACTCGGTTCAGACACCTGCCCACAAAGTGCGGCTGAGGATTTTTAGACATTTCTACAGCCAAACTGTGTGAAACCTGATAGATTGGCCACCCATCACCCAATGGCCTGGCAGACAGAGCTGTCACTAGGATATGGCAAATAGCGGTGACCGCTCCAGGGCCCATGCTTTGGGCGGCCCCGTGCTTCATGAGGAGGCGGGCAGGCGGCGAGGAGGAGCTACCCTACCAACCTCCCTCACCCCACAGCACCTCCTGCCCGGTGGCGGGCCCCACCGATCAGCACCTCCCCCTCCCTTCCTCCCAGCGCCTACCACCAATCAGCTGTTTGTAGGCGCTGGGGAGAGAGGACGAGCGAGGATGCAACATGCTTGCGGGAATGGGCAAAACTGGACAGGGAAGAGGTGGGGCAGGGGTGCGGCCTTGGGGGAAGGGGTGGAGTGGGGGCAGGGCCTGGGGAGAGCCAACGGGGAGCTCCTCCTTGCAGATAGAAACTCGGTACCTATGTCCCAGCCCAGCACCCCCCTAGGGACAGCCCTGCTGGCAGAGCACTGTGTGCAGACACAGAAACGAGCGTTAGACAAAACCATGGAGGCCCCAGCCACACTGCAGCATGAAGATCCTGGTCTCACAGATGTTGCCGCAGAGTCTGCCAGTCCGAAACCTCCTGCAGAGCTGGGTCTCCTGAAGGTGTCAATTACCAACTGGATTGGATTTACTCAGACTAGACTTACTGGGAGCACTCAGAAAAGGCAATGAACAGTGAGCGATTTCCTGCCTCGGGCAGACAGCAGGGGTAGAAACGTACAGGGGAGGGAGATGTGGGCAAAGGGGGATGAACCCGACAGTGGTAGAGGTGGAAGGGGAGATAATGAAGAGGCCCGTTGATCAGCTGTCCGAGATAAAAGCTCAGCGCAGGTGAGGGCCAAAGGCCAGGTGTCGTTCATGCACGGCAGGCACCATCAGCCCCAGCAAGAAGGGGAATGATACGGCTGTTCACTCCCCACCATGCTCTGTTCTGTGAAATGGGCCATCTCACATGTTCCAGGACAGCTGCCTGCCTGACTCCTCCCAAGCACAGGGCTGGTCCAGTGGCTCCTAGCTGTAGGTGCCAAAGGCTTCGTCTGGCGTGTCCTTCATGTGCTGTTGGGCACTGTGGCAGTCCAGGGCGGTGTGCCCACCTTACCACACTGCAGCTTGTTACAGACACCCTGCTCCTGCTGGTGTGATGCCTTGACAAGCAGAAACACGGCTCCCTCATTTTGTCTGGGTTCTGTGAGCGGTGCTGACCTCCTTCCCAGGCTGGGTTCATGGGCCAAGCTTGTTTTCAGATTTTGGCACATTTGTCTTTGGGGGTTCTAGACAACAGAGAAAATGCCACAGCTCGCTCTATGCAATGTTCAGTGGGCTTTCCCTTCATTCTGGGGGTTTTGCTCCAGAAACAAACTGATCTCTGGGAGCCTCCATCAGAAAATTATCAGAACAACAAGTTACAGACAGATGTCTCAGGCTTGCCAAAATTCAGAAATACTGTACGATCTTCTAGTTCCATGGCCACCAACCGGTAGATCGCGATCAACTGGTCGATCGTGGAGCCTCTCACAGGTGATTTCAGTCACAGTGGCCGCCCCTCCTGAAGTCAAACCAGGAGATTGGTTGCTAACAGTCCAGTGGTGCAGCAGGGTCAGGGCAGGCTTCCTTCCTGCCCTGGCTTCCTGCCTGCCCTGGCCCCGGGCCACTGCCGGAAGCAGCTGGCATGTCCGGCAGCAACTCCTGGGGGGAGGGGCAGGAGATCTCTGTGCCCTGCCCTCGTCTGCAGGCGTTGCCCACGCAGCTCCCATCGGCCAGAAACGGGAAACCCCAGGAGCTGCTGCTGTACATGCTGGCTGCTTCTGGGAATGGCGCGAGGCCAGGGCAGGCAGGGAGTTTGCCTTAGCCCTGCTGCATCACCGTCTGGGAGCTGCCTGAGGTAAGTGGCTCCTGGCCAGAGCCAGCACCCCACACTCCATCCTGCACCCCAATGTTCTGCCTCTCACACTCTGAACCCCTCAGCCTGCACCCACTCCCTCACCCCCACCCCATCCCAGCAGAGTGAAAATGAGTGAGAGTGGGGGAGAGCGAGGGATGGAGGGAGTAGGGCGGAGCCTTGGAAAAGGGCCAGAGCAGGGGCGGGGCCTCAGGGAAGGGGCAAGGCAAGGGTGTTTGTGCGATTACTATTATTTGTACGTTTTCTTTGAAGTAGATCCTGGGTTGCACTTAAATTCAAAAAGTGATCTCCTGCTTAAAAAGGTTGGAGACCACTGTTCTAGCTGGTTTTTTAGCTGAACTTGTACTGTTCTGTTTTTAAAAACGGTGTTCAGAACCCAGACCCTGCTTTGTAAAGGTGTGGCTGTGCTCAACACTGCAACATCTAACAGATTTAGGAACCTAAGTCTCATTTTCAACAGGGATTTAGGCACTTAAGAGTCTAACTCCTATTGCCTGTCAATGTCCCTTCAGAATCTCCATGTCTAGCACACCAGATTATTGTGGAGAAAGTAAATTTTTAAGTGCCATAAAAGATGTTTTTCCCACCAATGTTAGGAAAATGGCCCTTTGTGTGCCAATATGTTCTATGGCAGTTGCATAAATATACTGCTCACAACATGCCCTTCCGAAAGTGGTTCAGTTTAAATTCCTGCTCATGCCCCAGCTGGGTGTTATGCAGAGCAGTGACCTGAGGTGTGGCTGCTAGGCTGGAATGTCCTGGTCCTTTGGGAGCAGCGCATTGGTGACTGCTGAGATTGTGCAGTGGACCAGGGGTGGGTGTTCCAGGGGGATGCTTGGAGGCTTGGGGACTGGGGAGCTTAATGCCCTTTACAGAGACAGCAGGGCAGGGCCTGCGTAGGCTGAGAAAAGGGCTTGAATTTCCTGTGGCTGGTGGAGGTGGCAGCTGACGCCTGGTAGCCACAGACAAGGCTCCTCATGCTAAGAACGGGTGGGGGAGGGGGATAACAGCTCTGTCCCCCATCACAGCTACCTGCCTGCAGAGCAGCTCCCGGAGCAGACAGTACTAGGCCTGAGGCACTGGGCAGTCATTTGCTGCACTGCAAAGCGACTGCAAAGTGGGGTACAGGGTCCTGGCCTTCCTGGCAGCACTCACACCCGCTCTTCCTGGCTGTAAATGGTGCATTGCAGTGAGGAGCCCAGTGCAGACCTGGCAGCACAGCAGCAGCCAGCTGACCTTGTCCATGTGCCCAGACCTTCAGTGTCCAGCTAGACAAGGCTGTAGGCAGAGTTCTGAGCAGGACACGTGCCACAGCCAAATGCCCTTGGTCTGAGCTTGTATCGTGGAGCCCAGCAAGAACCCTGGGGCAGGAGAGATGTGATCTAAACACATGCAAACAGCCACAGAGCACAATGCCAGCAAGGGCGGGAGAAACTCAGAGCAGAGACTGAAATCATCCTGGACGGAGAAAACGCAAGCAGCATCTCACCTTTGCTCTTGCTGGCCAGGTTGGCTTTGCCAGTTCTGTACATTCCCATGTTTGACACCACCCCTTAGCAGCAGGGGATGCCCTCCAGCATCTACAAAGCCTCTGGTTTACCTGCCAAGCTCCAGTTGGGCTGCTAGTGCTGAGGCAGATGGCACCTCCGGGAAATCTCGGAGGCCACTACTCGCAGCCAGACAGATTGGAGCAGCAGACCAAGGGACAGCGCCTGACAACAGAGATCCTGGGATCCCCACCACCTGTCTCAGCACTGCCCAGGCTCCATCACATGCACAAGCGCTGTTCCCTGGCTCCCTGTTTTCACTATAAATGTATCTCAGTGCTGGATGCAGGGGCATGCACAAAGAGGGCAAGCAGGGGCACAGGCTCCACAATAGAGCTCCTCTGGCCCCAGGCAGGCCACATTGCTCCTGGATGCTAAGGGATGTCTCCCCTGGTTGGGGTCCATAGTGGGCTGGGAGGTTTCCAATGCTTTGAGCAAACCAGAGTCTGTGGTGGCTTCCGAACAGAATCCGTTCCAGTCCCTGACATGTCCTGGGAGTATTAGCAGAGATCTTGTGTTTATCAATTCTGCTGCAGCTCAATGGCTTTGGCATGGCTCTGGGCCACATCCCCAGAGTGCTCCCTCCCCAGAAAATTAAAAAAAGAAATAACCTTTTGTGTGTGGACACAAGGCAGCCTTTGCCAAAAAACAAAAATAAAAAAACCTTTAGATATATTGGAAAAACATTCCCATGTAGACAAGCCCTGATATTATTTTTAATAGCACCATCTGGTAGCTCCCAGATGTCTGCTTCACGAAAAAATCCTCTTTATATAAGAAAAATAAAGTAGAACTAAGCAGAATTCCCAGAGCAAAACATCCAGTTAGTAACTTAGTTGCTGTCATGTCTTGAATTAGCTCTGGTATATCACTAAGTGGAGAATAGGCTGTCCATCTAGGTGCCAGAGAACTAGCCATTTCTAGAAACAATCACTTAAGGTGTCAAGAAATTTTCTCTAAACTTTGCTCTGTTGGGCAGTTGAAGCAGTTTCTATGTGGGTAGTTGAAGTCCATAGTCCAAACATTTTGCCCCAAGGAGAGGATTCTGGCTCTGCCGTGAGGTCAAGTGAAGAGTCTGACACAGCTTGTCCTCTTCATCCCTCCACCTCCTCGGAGGGTCCCCGGTGAGCTGAGGGGGCAGGGGAGGGGCTCACACAGCCAGGCTGGAGTCAGTGAACACTTTTGCCTTTGGAGAGTACAGTGAGTTCATATGTTCCTCTTCCTCCTTCACCGGCTCTCGGCCACTGGCATTCCCAAAGGGTGGTCTCCTCACAGCCTGGTCCCTGGAGCCCTGGCTCCCACTGTTGTCATTTGTTCACTATGTTCCATCTTCTTTTGCACTAGGAGGGTGGGTGAGAGTGGAGCAGCTGGAGTGGCAGCACCAGGCGGCAGAGACTGGAGGCAGACCTGCTGCTGAAGAATGAACCACGCACCTGCCAGGAGAACATTCAGCAGCTGGAGGCCAAGATGCAGGAGGAGGCCACCAGGATTGGGAGCAAGGCAGTGGGAGCCGTGGAGGGGAAGCTGAGGGAGGCAAGAGATGCTGGAGAAGGGCTGTAGAGGAAGAGCCGGCAGGACTGCATAAGATAGCTCCAAGCTGAGGGGGAGATAACCAGACACCCCAAGATCTGTCACGCATCCTAAGGGTTTTGGCATCATTAGCAAAACTCTAAGGCAGAGTTTCCCAAACTGTGGTTCATGACACATCTCTGGGGGGTACACAGGAGAAATTGTGAAATGGGGAATTTTATTTATTAACTATTTTATTTATTGCATTTTTAAAACAGGCTACTCAGACAAAGCTTAAAAATGTGGGAATTTGTTATATAAAATATGGTAGTTAATTTACTTCAAAATGTATCAATGAGTACACAGAGACGCAGACATACAGAGCCCTCACCTCCAATCACGAAACAGTGCGGGCTCAGTGGCCCAGCAACTGTCCAGAATAATTGAGCCCAGAACTTAGTCATGGGTTTTTTTTTGGTTGTATACATCACATTTTAACTAACGATATCTGTACATAACAGTGAAATATGGACAGATGGCTTAAAACGGTTAGTGTGAAGAACATACATATCAGTGATGAGAAGGGTGGAGTACGTGGGCAGCTGGTATCTAAAAGGGTGTCATAAGGAGGAGGGAGAAAACTTGTTCACCTTAGCCTCTAAAGATAGAACAAAAAGCAATGGTCTTAAACTGCAGCAAGGGAGATTTAGGTTGGACATTAGGAAAAAGTTCCTAAACTGTCAGGAGAGTTAAACACTGGAGTAAATTGCCTAGCAAAGTTATAGAATCTTATCTCTGAAGCTATTTAACAATATATTAAATAAATGTCTACCAGGTATGGCCTACACAGCATTCAGTCCTGCCATGATAGCAGGGGACTAGACTCAACAATCCTTCAATGTCTCTTCTAGCTCTAGAATCTATGAATCCAGAACAGGATATATGCACAGCTGTTATATTTGCATAGCAGAAACTACCAATTCTCACACACTAACTCATGCTCACCCATTCTCAGTTCACTGAGCACTGGAACCTATGGCCTTTGCCTAGTGAATCTTACTAAAGTGAGGGTGAGTTCCTTCCTCAGCAAATGCCAAGTGCAGTTCTACTGTCCTTGATTCACATAACCAGGGTAACAACACTTTATTACTCCTGCCCCAATAACAAAGAGACTGAGGATCCCACACCAGCCAAAGTGATCATTTGGGCAGGCAGTCCCATCATGCTAGGCAGGGAGGGTGTATCCATGCAAACGAGATCAGCCCCCTGAAGTCCTTTTCCACAGCTCACCACCAGATGTCAGGGTAGAGCTCATTCTGATTCTGCTTACATAGGTGATTGATTCTTTTAACCAGGTTTAACTCTCATGTCTTTCTTTTATCTTATAAACAGGGCCTGTGCAACTATTTAGGCAAACTAGGTGGCTGCCTAGGGTGCCTAGTGGTTGAGGGCACCTAAAAGCCCACTCAGGCGAGGAGGTGGAGTGGAGGTGAGCTGGGGCGCAGGAGGGCGTGGGAAGGGCCACCCGCAGTTACGAGGGAGAGGGGCGCACAGGGGAACCACTCCCTGCCCCAGATCACCTCCACTCTGCCTCCTCCGCTGCGCACACAGCCCCCGCTCTAAGTCTCCTCCAATGTGTGCCACAAGCCTGGGAGGGGAGGAGAATTAGAGCGGCGCCAGCGTCCTCAGCGGAGGAGGCAGAGCCGTGGTGAGCTGGCATGGGCTCCCCAGGCAGAGTTAGCTGCCATGAGTCTTGTGATGGAGTAGGGACTGTCTGTGTGGGGGATGGGAGAGCCAGGGATTACTTTAGGTGAGGGACAAGTGCTCAGCCTGTAACCTGAGCCAGGGAGCAGGGAGGAGGGTCAACACCTTTGCCCGGGAAGGTGGACAAGGGAAGGGGCCGGCTGTAGGGGAGTTAAGTCAGTTTCAGTTTTGGGCTGGGGCGGGGAATTCAGGGTATCCTAAGCTGCGATCCAAGCACCCTGAACCCCCAGCAGGACTCGACTGAGGGGTCCTGACTGTGCCAACAAGCTCTGCTGTAACCTGCATTCCTGTTGTCCAATAAACCTTCTTTTTTACTAGCTGGCTGAGAGTCACTGTGGGTCCCAGGAAGAGGGGTGCAGGACCGGACTTCCCCACACTCCGTGTCAAGTCTCCCCTGGCGGGGTTAGCTGCTGCGGGAGGATGTGGGGGAGTCTCCCCAGGTGGGGTTAGCTGCCGCGGGGGGTTGGGGGGGAGTCTTCCCAGGTGGGGTTAGCTGCCGTGGGGGGGATCCCCGGGTGGGGGGCTGTGTTAGCTGCTGCGGGGGGCAGGGTGAGCTGGGGGGGTTGGCGCAAAGTGGAAGTTTTGCCTAGGGCATGAAACTTCCTTGCACCGGCCCTGCTTATAAATAAACCTTTAGGTATTAGATGCTAAAGGATTGGCAACAGCATAATTATTGGGTAAGATCTACGTTTTATATTGACCTGGGTAGGTGTCTGGTCCCTTGGGATCAGAAGAACCCTTCGTTTGATGAAATTGGTTTTAAGTAATCACTCATCATTAAGTCTAATGTCTGGGTGTTGAATCCAGGACTGGAATATCTAAGGAGGCTGCAGTTCTGACTTCTTGTTAGCCAGCGTGGTGAGACAGAAGTTTACTTTTGTTGCTGGCTTAGTATGTATTATGGAAGAATAACACCAGTTCTGGGGGCGTTTGCTCTATTTCTCAGCAGTTTGTCCTGAATCTGGTATTCTCCGTTGTGACCCACAGAGACATGGTGAAACTGCTGCTCTAAGGTGTGGCCCAAACCTCAGCCTTCTCTTCACCCAAGGTCAAGCTGTCCATTATGGATGCGCCCCTTGGCCAGCCTGCAAACTGCTTTTGGCCCCACCCTGCCATCCTCTGACTGGTTTGGTCTGGGAAACTCTTCCCTTGTAGCTGGAATAAATACATTTGCTTTGCCCAGAATGTTAGGGGCCTTTATTTGCTGATTGGGGCATGTAATTGGCTGCCTAAGTCAGGTGGTATAATTTACTTTCACTGATTGGGGAACCAGATCTTTATAAGGCAGGTGCGTGCATTGGTTCTACCAGGGTGGGGCTGGGGGAAGACAGTGGGAGCAGAGTGGCCAGAAATATGCGCTCTGGTTAAATCCTTTTCCTGGGGTGTTTTGCGGAGGGCAGAGCTTTATGTACCTCTCTCATGCCTGCCAAGCTAGCTTCAATCAGAAAAGAGCAGCTTGTATGGGGTGCATGAGATGCTGTCCCATGCCGTGACTCTCCCCCAAAGGTTGTCCCAGCATGGCTGAACTCTCCACTGGTGGCGTCGTTAGCAGGATCAGATGCGGCAGGTGGATGGGGCTTTCCCAGCAGGTCTCACTGTAGGATGATGCAGGGGCCATGAGAAATGCGTGACTCCGGTTGTCTCGCAGCCTCTGAAGTCTGGGTGCTGCCTTGTTGCTCAGCACCATCTGTGAAACACACAGATTGGGTGGCCATGACCCGGCACAGACCTGGTGGGACCAGACAAGCCACAGTAGAAGCCCTGATGACAACAGACCAGCACATCCCAGGCACTTTGCTATTGTACCAGCTGGATCCTGCTGCTTTGCACGTCTGTGGACAGCTGCGGATGGGGAGGACAGTGTCAGTCTGACCACCTGAGCAAGGCGTTGGCTGGCATGCTCAGCCCGTGCATGTAGCTGTCTGTGACAGTCAGTAGGAATTAGACAGTCTGGGTCAGCTGAGCCCAGAGGGCTCTTGGCCCCTCAGATCCAAGGATGCCTTAAGATCATGCCTGGCACATTGCAGGATGGAATCAGGAATGAATGGAACAAAATTGATCTGTTGGAAATCAAGCCTGACTGAGGTGCTGGAACAGTTTGTATAGTGGGGAGGCAGTCATTGAACCAAACTGTAAACCCTGTATAGGATGGAAACCATTTCAAGCCCAGCAACATCCCTGGTTCCAGCACCTCTGGGCCTGACTGATGGACAGAATAACAAGGGGCTTGAATGATCCACCCTCACTGCCTTTGGGGGCCTTTTCAGAGGGATTGGAGTGGGAGGGGCAGTTCGGGGACTGCACAGAGTGTGTTGCTTCTGGAGCAGCAGTGACACCCCATGGCCACTTTGGGGTCCATTGTATTGAATGCAGTGCTCTTGTGTTATTGTTGGTCCCCTTGCTGGGAGGGACGTGGTGTGAGGCTGGGCAGCTCACAAGACAAGCCTAGAAATGTGCCCAACAAAACTGGACTTTGGGGACAATGCAGGGGCAGGGCATGGGCAGTGGGTATCACAGACCAGGGGACCCAGACTGCCAGGTGTGACCCTGCCCACACTCCACCCCAGGCCCCCTCCTGCTTCCCACTCTTTTCCTGTGGCCTGGGCTGGGGCTGGACTGCAGCTAGGGTGGGCTGGCCTGTGGCCAGGGACTCAGGGTGGCTGGGGCCAGTGATCACACCTCATACCCTCTGGGAGCACTTGGGTGGCCCAGGCCGGGGTCAGGAAGCCTGGCGCCACAGTGGGACGAGGTCTGGGCTCTAGTGGGGAAGGGGAGCAGAAGGGCTGGGAGAAAGTCAGGGCATTGGGCAGAAGGGGCGCGGGCCAGCCTATCTGAACTGGTGGTTAATGTGCTGCCCATGGGCAGGGGATTATGGGGGGGTTGGAGTGGGTAATGCAAACTCCCCACCTCTGGTTACGCTAACTGCCAAGCTTTTAGCCTGCTACCCAGGGGGAGGGGTGCCTATCGGCTGGCCCCTCATTCCCGGACACTGGCTCTGCGCTGCCCTGCCCTTCCCAGCCTGGGTCTAGGGCTGAACTGCAGACATGGTTGCAGCAACAGGGAAAGCCCAGCAGGGGCTGAAGGCCTGACCTGGCATTTCAAACAGTGCAGCAGGAGAGTTACATTAAAAACATAGAAAGGTACAAAATTAACATGAGCCACATTGATTGGATTAAAAACTGGCTCCCCACAGGCTCCCCTATGCCCCCCTATATGCCACCCCCATCAGCCCACCCCACAGGCTCCCCTGAGCCCACCTGCCTGCCCCACCCAGCCCAGCGGCTCCCCCGCACTCCCTCAGCCCAGCCCACCTCCACAAGTTCTCCCCACCTGACTGGCCCCCAGCCCACCCCACAGGTTCCCCTGTGCCCCTCCCCATTCTGCCTCACCCTTCTGGACAAACTCCTTGCTGTTGAAGTGGTGGGGGTAGGGTTGGTGGCTCGGCAGGGGGCTGCCTGGGGAGCAGGGGGTCGGGTGCAGAGCAGCAGGTGCGGGTTGGTGCTGGCATGAAGCCGGGCAGGTTGCTGCGCTTGTAGCTGAAGTGCTGGTGGGCTGCTGGTGCCCCCAGGAGGAGCCCTGAGCCACTCAGCACCTGAGCTGTGGTCATGACTTTGCCATGGTGGGTGGGTGGGGCACATGGGGCAGATGTGGGGAGCCAAGCAACCCCTGTCAGCCCAGCAGGGAGCTGATTCCTGTTCCTCAGAGCCTGGGGGTAGCAGCTGCTGGGACTGCTCATAGGACAACAGGAGTGTCACCACAATGGTGCCTATGGCAAACAGGCCTCTGCTGGTTAGGTCCCCAGACCCGCTCAGGCCCTGGCCTGATAGTACCTAGGCAGGGACCATGGAGGCCAGTAACCCTGCAGCAGCCACAGCTCTTGAGGGGGCTTGGTGTCCCTAGCCCCATGCTCGCCTCCCCCATGTGTAAGAGTGTCAGGGCTCCTGGCTCAGGGCTGGACATGTGGCATCTGGTGGGGGCAGCTGATGCCAGGGGACTTGAGGGGATGTCCCCTCCTCCAGAGGTGGCTGCATCTGTGAGCATGGGCTGGAGGGTGCTTTGAGGTCCGATGGGATGGAGGGCATGAGGAAAACATACAGACTCAGCCCTTGTGGGTGCCAGTTCCGATCCAACCACATGGCAAGGGCCTGGCTGGCTTGGAGGACAGGGAAAGAGGCCCGGAACCTGTCCCCTGGAGGGGGTACCGGCTCTCATTCGGCCCTATGACAGGGGACTGGCTGGCTCAAGGGATGGGAAATGGACCACTGGGACTTTCCCCTGCATGGCCTGACTGGGTCTCTCCCTGCGGTGTCTGCAGAGAGCCAGGTGCCTTGGCACCGTGCCCTTGGAGCTGGGAGTGGCTGGGCCAGTGCCAGCGCAGTGTGTGCTGCCCGTGCCAGGCTGATAAGGGTTGGGTAATCTCAGGAGGTGTTTGCCGATGGGTTGATTGTATTGCAGAGTAAACACAGGCTCCGCTCACTCCCTGCTGGGCAGTGGATGAGGCGCCTAGGACATGTCCAGCTACTGTTGCCTCGGGTGCCTCCCGCCGGGACCTGGGGAGGGAAAATGGATCCAGAGGCCATTGGTGAGGACACATTGAACCACAGTCTCTTCAGGGACTGAAGGGTGAGAGACAGTAGACTGAGACATCCCAACAGCTCCCGACCAACCCTATTGCCTGGGCCTGGGGAGGGATCATCCCCTCCAGTCTATTCCCTGGGTTGGGGGGAGAATCATCCCCTCCAGTCTATTCCCCGAGTGGAAAGTCATCCCCTTCGGTCTATTTCCGGGGTGAGGTGGGGGTTGAAGGGAGCGCGGGGGAATTGTCCCCTCTGCTCTGTTCCCGGGGGGAAGCAGATTGGGGCTCAGGAACATGCAGGGGGTGGGGCAGGGGGCTCAGTGGGGCACTGTGCTGTAGGGAATGGAGTAGGGGGTCACTGGGTGAGCTGTGCTGCAGGAAACAGGGCAGGTCTCTCAGTAAGGGGCACTGTGCTGTAGGGAACAGGGCGGGAGCTCTCAGTAGGGGGCACTGTGCTGCAGGGAACAGGGCGGGAGCTCTCAGTAGGGGGTGCTGTGCTGTAGGGAACAGGGTGGGGGCTCTCAGTAGGGGGTGCTGTGTTGCAGGAAACAGGGCGGGAGCTCTCAGGAGGGGGTGCTGTGCTGCAGGGAACAGGGTGGGAGCTCTCAGGAGGGGGTGCTGTGCTGCAGGGAACAGGGCGGGAGCTCTCAGTAAGGGGCACTGTGCTGTAGGGAACAGGGTGGGGGCTCTCAGTAGGGGGTGCTGTGTTGCAGGAAACAGGGCGGGAGCTCTCAGTAGGGGGTGCTGTGCTGCAGGGAACAGGGTGGGAGCTCTCAGGAGGGGGTGCTGTGCTGCAGGGAACAGGGTGGGAGCTCTCAGGAGGGGGTGCTGTGCTGCAGGGAACAGGGTGGGAGCTCTCAGTAGGGGGTGCTGTGCTGCAGGGAACAGGGTGGGAGCTCTCAGGAGGGGGTGCTGTGCTGCAGGGAACAGGGCGGGAGCTCTCAGTAGGGGGTGCTGTGCTGCAGGGAACAGGGTGGGAGCTCTCAGGAGGGGGTGCTGTGCTGCAGGGAACAGGGTGGGAGCTCTCAGGAGGGGGTGCTGTGCTGCAGGGAACAGGGCGGGAGCTCTCA
Source organism: Gopherus flavomarginatus (assembly GCF_025201925.1). Classification (NCBI taxonomy): domain Eukaryota; kingdom Metazoa; phylum Chordata; order Testudines; family Testudinidae; genus Gopherus; species Gopherus flavomarginatus. The sequence goes on from NC_066636.1 coordinate 6,667,945, forward strand.
GTAGGGGGTGCTGTGCTGCAGGGAACAGGGTGGGAGCTCTCAGGAGGGGGTGCTGTGCTGCAGGGAACAGGGCGGGAGCTCTCAGTAGGGGGTGCTGTGCTGCAAGGAACAGGGTAGGGGGCTCATTGGGGGAGCTGTGCTGCAGGGAACAGGGCAGGTCTCTCAGGAGGGGGTGCTGTGCTGCAGGGAACAGGGCAGGTCTCTCAGTAAGGGGCACTGTGCTGCAGGAAACAGGGTGGGGGCTCTCAGTAGGGGGTGCTGTGCTGCAGGGAACAGAGTAGGGGGCTCATTGGGGGTGCTGTGCTGCAGGAAACAGGGTGGGGGCTCTCAGTAGGGGGCACTGTGCTGCAGGGAACAGGGTGGGGGCTCTCAGTAAGGGGCACTGTCCTCTGGCTCTTGGAGCTGGCCCCAGTGCTGTGCTGTCTGACCCACTTTGAGTGAGAGGCTAATTCACTCACTGGCACCCGTGGGCTCTTTCCCAGGTGCAGGTGTTTCCCTGGCACCTCAGACCAGCACTCCCGGCTTGCAGCAGGGCCTGCCAGGCTGGCCAGTCCTTAGTGTTGTTTGTGTTATGTACGGCATTCTCGTTCCCTCTCACCCTGAGTTAGTGTCGTGCTGCTGTTCCGCAGCTGCCCTGCCCCAGAGGTGGCTGCATCCCAGTGCTGGGCAAGCTGCCCCACATGGATCAATGCCACCAGCAGATCCCTTGCTGCCGTGAGATATGTGAGGCTGAGGCATACGCAGGGTGTCCCTGAGTTGGTGGTGGCCAGTGAGAGGCAGCCAGCCTGGGGGAAGGGCTTGTGCCATGGGATAGAATTGGGTCCCACAGGCAGCACAGGGGCATTGCTAACCCCCTCACAGCTAGGGTGACCAGACAGCAAGTGTGAAAAATCAGGACAGGGGGTGGGGGGTAATAGGAATCTATATATGAAAAAGACCCAAAAATCAGAACTGTCTTTATATTATCAGGACATCTGGTCACCCTACTCCCAGCTAAGCACCGGGGACATGCTGGCTGGACAGGCAGGGCACCCAGAGACCTGAACAGGGTTTTAGTGTGTTAATGAGAGTGTGTCAGGGTGTGTGCGGAGAGCCTCTGGACATAGTGTGCATGGCAGCATGTGTGTGTGTGCAGGGCCCCTCTGCGTGTTGGCATGGTGGTTGTTCAGCGTGTCACTGTGTGACGAAGTGGGAATGTTGTTGATGTTTTCCCTGAATAATGAGGTGTGCCTCGGTTTCCCCTATGTGTTACTCAAGTATCTAGGTAGTGGGACACATGTGTGTGATCATTACAAGGACCCCTAGAGGGCAGGTCTGATTGCTGATGGGCTGCAGAGAACTGCCCATAGTATGGCCTGGCAACTGTTGGCTGGGCCCCCTCCTCTGCCAGAATCAGCTGGAGGTGTTGGAGAACGGAATGAGACAAAGGAAGGAGGAGGGGCGATGGTCCTGATGGAGGCGAGGTAGCTGGAATGTCAGTTTCCTGTTTTGGGACTCAGGGGAAAGGGCACCAGGGCCCTAGATGCCCTTCCCCAAGATGGACTTTGCTGAAAGTTCCTGCTCTTTGTGCTGACAAGCTCTGTTCTATGCTGTGTTCCGTTCACTAATAAACCTTCTGTGTCACACGCTGGCTGAGGCCCTGTGACTGCGGAGCTGGCTGCATGGTCCCTTTGGGGACATGTGAGGCTCACCCAGGTGTCCTAGTGGGGTGGACTCACTGCAGGGAGCTCACAGGGTGACCAGGGGGTTGGATGCTCCAAGCTCTGACCCAGGAAGCACCGAAACTGCAGAAGCTTCTTGCCCTGGAGTAAGATCACCCTGACAGGGAGACGCTGCACCAGAGTCTGGTCTGGCTTCACTTGGAGCCAGTTCCAGAGCACCAAACCTGTGACTCCTGGACAGTGTGAGTGTGGGCTGCGTGGCAGCATGTGAATGTGGCAAGCCTCTCTGCCCATAGGCAGGATGGCTGTTCAGCAGGTGTGTTGCCACCAGCTGAGATGGGGCCAGGGGGTGCCTCTCTGGGCGTGAGTTGTGCTGGGGGATGCTGGTTTCCCACAGTGCCATCCCGGCTAGAGCCCCACATGGCATGGCTGTGTTCTCCCTTTGAGGTGTGGGTACCAGCTTCACTGGTGGTGCATTGGCTGCTCCCAGCAGCTGTCTTACCCAGGCACCTACTCGGGCAGCAGCCACGCTGCCAGCCACCGGCCTGCACCATACTTCCTACTCTGGAACTGATTGTTTCCACCCCTGCCTGGAAGAGTGGTGCCAGCTGAAGAGCCATGTGGTGGAAGCATTGCCAGCCCTGGGGGCTTTGCTGCTAGAGGCCAGGGCCCCAGGGACATGGTTGAGCTGGGGGCACTGGTGCTGTCCTGCTGGGACACTCCAGGATGGCTCTGTGGGGGCTCCAGTCCAGGCACGCCAGCAGATCCTCCCTGGGGCAGACTAGGTCCCGATGGGTTTGGGTTTGTCCTACCTCAGCTGTGGCCTCTTCCCCTGGCCAGCATCATGTGCCCCCCATGTGACACAGGGGGCAGCCGGGATGGTGACAAGGATCCCCTCTGGCCTGGGAATCGCTCCGTACTGACCTCCCTGCCCACACTGCAGCTGGGGGCAGCAGGAGGTGAGTGCAGCAGGGGACAAAGTGAACTGGGCATGATGAGGGTGAAGGCTCAGGTTGGTGGGACTGAGGGTATGGGGCTGGTGGGGAGTGACGGCACAAGGCTGGAGGAGGTGAGGGTGCAGGACAGGGGGCAGTGGAGTTGAGGCAGCAGGGCTGGCATCTGGGGATAGCAGAGGGTGAGTGTGCATGATTGGGGGCAGCAGGGATGAGGGCGTGGGGCTGAGGGGTGGCAGGGGGTAAGGGTGCAGGACTGGGGATGGCAGGGTTGAGGGCACAGGGCTGGTAGTGCAGAGGATGAGGTTGCAGCACTGGGGGCAGAGGGGTTGGGGGCGCAGGGCTGGTGGTGTCAGGGGGTGAGGGCACAGGACTGGGAGTGGCAGGGTTGAGGGTGTACAGCTGAGGGGTGGCACGGGGTGAGGACACAGGGCTGGTAGTGACAGAGGGTGAGGGCACAGGACTGGGAGTGGCAGGGTTGAGGGTGTACAGCTGAGGGGTGGCATGGGGTGAGGACACAGGGCTGGTAGTGACAGAGGGTGAGGGCACAGGACTGGGAGTGGCAGGGTTGAGGGTGTACAGCTGAGGGGTGGCATGGGGTGAGGACACAGGGCTGGTAGTGACAGAGGGTGAGGGCACAGGACTGGGGGGGTGGGGTTGTGGGTGCAGGGCTGGCAGTGGCAGGAGTTGAGCATGCAGAACTGGGGGCAGCGGTACCGGGGGCAGCAGGGTTGAGGGCGTGCAGCTGAGGGTGACAAGGGGTGAGAATGCAGGACTGGGAACAGCAGGGTTGAGGGCGTGGCGCTGACAGTGGCAGGGGGTGAGGGCACAGGGCTGGTGGTGGTAGGGGATGGGGGTGTGGAGATAGACATGGTGCGTGCCAGGAGCTGGGTGTGCTTGTGCTGCTGGATCCAAGCCTTGCTCTCTGCCCTCCCGCCCCGGCTCCAGGGGCATTGCCCATCTGGCCTCCCCGGCTCTGGGGGCATCGTTCCCAGAGCAGGGCTGTGCTGAGGCCAAGCTGGTGCCAGCAGCTGGGGGAGCCCCATGGCCAATCTGATCTGGGCCAGGTGCTGCCTTTGCCTGCCATCCCCAGGGCTGTGCACCCCACCCCATCCCAGCGCCTCGGGTGGCAGGGAGCAGAGCCCCTCGGGCGTGTGCAGCACCTGGCCCAGAGGACCCCCACTCCCTGCTGGGGGCTCTAGAGTCAGACTCGAAGAGCAGCCCCGCCCTGCCATGGGGCTCGGTGCGTGTCTGGGGGGCTCTAGGGGTGCTGCTTCTCTCCCCAGTGACACCTCTGCTTGTTGGGGGGGGAAGGGGGCTCGATTCGTGGCCGGGGGGGTTCGGTGCGTGGCCGGGAGGTCGGAGGGGGGGTTCGGTGCGTGGCCGGGGGGCCAGTGAGGGGGGTCGGTGCTCGCTCGGGGGGGCTGCTCTCCCCAGTGACACCTGTGCTTGTTGGGGGGGGAAGGGGCTTCGGTGCGTGGCCGGGGGGCCAGTGAGGGGGGTCGGTGCGTCGCTCGGGGGGGCTGCTCTCCCCAGTGACACCTGTGCTTGTTGGGGGGCAGGGGTGGGGAGGCGGGAGTAGGTTTGGGGGGTTCTCCTGGAAGCCTCCCCTGCTTTTCAAGGGCCTGGGGCGCTTCCAGAGCCATAGAGAGAACCCAGGCGTCCTGGTGCCCACCCCCACCCTTTGTGCAGCGGGCGGAGCGTGCAGAGGGGGAGGGGAGGAAGCCGCCGGGCCTGTCTCCTTCCTCTTCCTCCGCGGGGAGGCCGGGCTGCCGGCCGGCCGGGACACGGGCCATGTTCGAGTAAGGGGGCGCCGGGGTGGGGGATGGGGATGGGGATGGGGGCGGGGAGTGTGGGGTGAGCGAGGAGTGTGGGGTGAGCGGGGGGGATGGGGCGGGGAGTGTGGGGTGAGCAGGGAGTGTGGGGTGAGCGGGGGGCATGGGGGCGGGGAGTGTGGGGTGAGCGGGGAGTGTGGGGTGAGCGGGGGGATGGGGCGGGGATGGGGCGGGGAGTGTGGGGTGAGCAGGGGGATGGGGGCGGGGAGTGTGGGGTGAGCGGGCGGGGGATGGGGCGGGGAGTGTGGGGTGAGCGGGGGGCATGGGGGTGGGGAGTGTGGGGTGAGTGGGGGGGATGGGGCGGAGAGTTTGGGGTGAGCAGGGAGTGTGGGGTGAGCGGAGGGGATGGGGCGGGGAGTGTGGGGTGAGCGGGGGGGATGGGGGCGGGGAGTGTGGGGTGAGCAGGGAGTGTGGGGTGAGCGGAGGGATGGGGGCGGGGAGTGGGGTGAGGTGAGCGGGGGGGATGGGGCGGGGAATGTGGGGTGAGCGGGGGGATGAGGGGTGGGGTGAGCAGGGAGTGTGGGGTGAGCGGGGAATGGGGGCTGGGAGTCTGGGGTGAGCGAGGGGATGGGGGCGGGGAGTGGGGTGAGGTGAGCGCAGGGATGAGGGGTGGGGTGAGCGGGGAGTGTGCCGTGAGCGGGGGGATGGGGGCAGGGAGTGGGGTGAGGGGTGGGGTGAGCGGGGAGTGTGGGGTGAGGGATGGGGTGAGCGGGGTGGAGGTTAAGAAAGTGGGCTCTGGTATTTTGGAATTGGGGGGAGGAGTGTCTGAGAGCCAGGACTCCTGGGTTCTCCCTTGGTCTGGGAGAGGAGTGGGGTCTAGTGGTTAGAGGGGGAAGGCCGGGAGCCAGGACTCCTGGGTTCTCTCCTGGGCTGTTATTGCTCTGCCCTCTCTGTTCCAAGCCCCCCAGCAGTCAGAACCCTCCTTCCTGCTCCCCGGCAGGCTCCCAGGCTCTGCCGAGTGAGTCCCCAGCCCTGAGCCTGGCGCTGCCCAGTGCCCTGCGCTGAGCTCCTGGCTGGGGATCTTGGGCTGGGCGCAGGCCTTTGGCATCTGCTCTAGCCCTGGGGGTCTGGGTAGCGCCAGAGAGCGGCACCTGGAGCACCTTCCCCTGCACTCAGCTGAGCCAGACAGCTGGGTCCCTCTCCCAGCTTGATGCCAGCTGTCCGAACTCACAGAGCTGCCCTAGGACGGGGGTTCTCCCCCTTTTTCTTTCTGAGGCCCTCCCCCTAACACCTGCCCCCATGCTATAGAATCTCCATGGTCCAGCAGTGCCATAACAATTGGTTTTCTGTATATACAAGCCAGGGCCGCGTTAGGGGGTAGCAAGCAGTCTAGCGGATCCCCCTGAAACCTGTTTGTGCCCCCCCAGGGGGCCCTGGTTGAGAATCACTGCTCTAGGAATCTGTTTGTGAAGCAGAGCCCAGGGCCATGGGTGCCTGCAGCAGGCAGATCCCAGAGAGCCTGGAGCCCGCTATGGCTGGGATGCCAGAATCCCATCGGGCGCTGCAGGAACAGGGCAGGCCGGGTCTCGCCAACCCCCAAATCCCTCTGCAAGCACGCCAAGGGGCAGCAGTCGGGGCAGGGCTGATGCCCTCCCATGGTGGGTGAGGGGCCTGGGCATCTTGAGTGTCTATCCTGGCTGCTCTGTGCTCTTGGAGATTCCTGGGAGGGCAGGGGGCCCTGCACTCAGGGGTCTCTGTGCCCAGCTGGGGGACAGCCCCTTTAGCAGGCTGGGTGTCTGCCTGTTAGAACCCAGGCTCGAGGGGCTCCGAGACAGGCGATGCCCATCTACCCCTTCCCTCTGTGCCCCCAGATCATCTCCTAGAGACACTCCCCGGGATGGCAGGGCTGAGTAGAGGGGCATCCGTGGAAGTGGGGGAAACCTGGGGCTGGATAGCAGGGGCTGCAGGTCAAGAGTGAGGGGCACTGGCAGAGAGGGGGTGGTGACTGTTTAATACGAGTCCACGTAACTGTCCAGCTAGGAACAAAGAGCCACACGCACAGGCTGTGGGACTCTGTCCTGGGGAGCAGGGACACTGAAAAGGACTTGGGGGCGGGTCATGCAGTCCTGGGTGCACAAATGGGAATCTCCAGGAGAGCAGGGAGGCAGAGCTTTCCTGCATGGTCTGACCTACCATGGTCTTGAGGTTCTAGGCCTGGGCTGAGGGATGTTCTCTGGGCTCCCCCCAACATCAGGCAGGGCTGGAGGTTGCTGCTGGCAGTCACTAGCCAGGCAGGCAGTCCCTCAAGCCCAGCCAAGCTAGCAGGATCTACCCCATATTTACCTCCCTCCAATGCCAGTTGGTGCCAGGTCTTGGCCCAGCCATGCTCCTGCAGCCAGAGGCCCCATGTGCCAGGGCTGGGACTGGCAGCATCTTGCTGCATGTGATGGGCCCCAAAACCCCTGCCACTTTGGGCCCCCAGGAGCCACCAGAGTCCTACAGCCAAAGGCTTGGCCCAGCTGACAGCAGTGGCCAGGGGAATCTCAGGTCCTTCTGGATCCTGGTAGGTGGCCAGGGAGTGGGGGCCAGGGCTCAGCAGGGGTGCTCTCCCCGGCAGTCAGAGCCAGCCCGAATGCCTCAGCTTGGCACTAGGGGGCCTGTGCTGCAAGGGGTGGAGAGGTCAGCAGGGGGTGCTCTCCCCACAGCTCAGCACACACACACACACACCCCCCCTGAGCCCCAGACACATTTCCTGCAGCACAGTGCCCCATAACACTGTACGGGGGCATTGGGGCCAGTGCTGGCCATGACCCCCCTTCCTGCTTGGCCTGAACCCAGCCGGGGGGAAGGCGTGGGTGGCTCATGCTGCCCCTGCCCCCCTGCCCTGGCTGTTCTGGAGGTTCTAGGCCTCCTCCCCCTCATGCACCGGCCCCCAGCAGCTGTTGCAGTGTCAGGCTGGCCCTGGCCATATGTTGCGAGGAGGGGTGGAGGTGACAGCAACCAGATCTGGAGCTGCCCAGGAAGTAGGGCCCCCCATGCTGCCCTTGGCACTAGGCTGAGTCCCAGGTGCCCAGTAAGTGTCAGGCACAAGGGGATATGAGGGGGGAGCATGTGATGGGGAGAGTGAGAGGAGTTTTAGAGGCAGCAACATTGGCTAGCCTCATCCCTGTCCCCAGCTCTGCCAGTGCCCCTCACTCCCAACCTGCAGCTCCTGCCACTGCAGTTCTGGCTCTTTCCCCTGGGCTCTGCATGCTGAGGTCGGACTGGGGGTGGACAGGGGCAATGGAGCCATTTGGCTGCACTGGGGAGTGGAGTCGAGACGGAGCTGAGAACAAAGAGCCATTAGTGAGATGGGTAAGTTGGCTCCAGCTCAGTCCCACTGCACTGGGCTGGCACTACCCCCCATCAGACCCACAGGCCCCTCCTGGCTGGCACTACCCCTGTCACACTCATGCCCCCTGGCTGGCACTATCCCCGGTCAGACCCAAGGTCCCCCCCACTCTAGCTGGCCCCACCCCCCATCAGACCCATGAGCTCCCCTCACCTGTGGCTCTGCCTCCTTGGGGGTCTCTTCTCCTGCTCTGAGCTGTCCCCCCATTTGGGGCATCCCCAGGTGCCCCCTCTGGAATCAGAGTCATGTCATCCCATGAGAGAAGCATTTCTTGATTCTAGTCCCTAGCCCCAAGAATAGCCCTGTCTAGAGCTGGGGGCCGGGGGTGATGGGATCCCCAGGGTACAATCTGGAACTGGGGTATTGCTGTGCCCCCTTCACTCTCCAGCCTGGGCTGTCTCTCAGTATGCTTTGCTAGTGACAAGCAGCAACCCACCCCCGTCCCCCCCATCACTCAGCACAACAGCAGGTGGAGCCCCGCACCCAGCTAGGTTGCATGAAGCCCTCTGAAACTTTCATAAATCACGCAGTGAAAGGCACCAGCCAGTTCCCTCTGGCTCCCCGAACTCCCCCCCACCCACCCGCGAGCTGTACCGTCCTGCCCTGGGCAGAAGTATAAGTTTATAACCCAGTCTGCCCCTCCCTCAAGATGGGGAGGACATGCAGCAACTTTTGTATCCAAGCTGAGGTTTCCCAAGCACTTCAAGCAAAACACGTTGTTTTAGGCAGAATGTAAAGCAGGATTATTAACTACAGAATGATCGATTTTGAGGGATTATAAGTGATAGACATAAAAGGACAGAGATGGTTATCAAAGAAAATTAAAAATAAGCACACAACCTAAATCTTAAACCTTAGCACACGTGGCAGTATTTTCAAGCAAGTTTCTCGCCCCACTGGATGTTACAGTTCTTAATTAAGGCTACAGTTTAGGCACGGGTATTTTTAGTAAAAGTCACAGACAGGTCATGGGCAATAACCAAAAAGTCACGGCCAGTGACTTGTTGTGACTTTTACTAAAAATACCCCTAACTAAATGCTAGGTGCTGGGGGGGTGGCGGAGTGCTCCAGTCGACGCTGCTGCTGGGGCGCGGGTGCTCTGGCGTGGCTGCTGCTCCTGGGGGTGGGGGCAGTCCGAAGCCCTGCTACGCTGCTGCTCCTGGGGGTGGGAGTGGCCTGTGGCCTCACCACCAGTACCTCTCCTCCTGGCAGGGGCAGCCTGGGGCACTGCTGCTGCTCCCGGACCACTGCTTGGGGCAGCGCCTGGGACCAGTTGCTTGGGGCTGCCAGAGCAGCGGCTGGTGCGGCTGGCCCCAGGGCTGCCCCAGCTGCTCGGGCCGCCCTGGCGTCAGCCGCACCAGCTGCAGCAGCTGTGGAAGGCCCAGAGGTCCTGGAAAGTCAAGGAATCTGTGATTTCCGTGACCTCCATGAAAGACTTGCAGCCTTATTCATAATACACAGGTTTCTGCCTTAAACCTGGGACCAGTCTCCTCTGCTGAAGTTCTTTGTCTTCTCAGGTCCTTGTTGCTTCCAGGGGAGGAGAAAAGCCAAAGCATGATGCCTCTGTTCCCTATTTTATATCCTCAGTCCGTGTGCCTGGAAGACACTTGCCCAGATGGGTCCTGGTGCGCTTTGCTGAGTCACAGGGTTGAGCGATCCCCTGGTGTGGTGCTTGCACAACTGTTGTTGAATTATAAATCGCTTGATTACAACCCCCCCGACTAATTAATGGTCGATTAACACCCTCCTGAGCTGAGGTCACCACCATATAGTACAGACTCTCAAACTTAGAACATATTTCAATAACAACCATATAGCACAATCTCATAACTTCATACACACTAACAGTATACCTATTTGGACAGAACAAGGGGTTTCAGCAGATCATGACCTTTCATATGATATCATACACGGCATGCTTTGTAAGAAATATCACAACTATATATGAATGATGACTCTGGGAGTTACAGGGTGCTATTTTGAGGTACAGTGTGCCACAGGTGGACATGGGGAGCAGGGAATGAAGGGAGGCACTGGAGGGCTAAGGGAAGGGAAGTGAAGGGCTCTGGGAGGAATGGGGAGGAGGTCTGGAGGAATACATGGGGCCCCCTTCACTCTGTCTTCCCCCAGCACAGGCAGCCCCTCCCCCCGGAGCAGCCCTAGCAGCTCTCCCTCCCTGCGAAAGCGTCTACTGCTGCCCCCACGGACCTCCCCTGAGCTCCCTGCAGATGCCATGGTGGAAAAGAGCACAGAGAGTGCCCCAGATCGGGGCCCCTTGTCCGCCCCCCTCAACTACCCGCTGAGCGCCAGGAGTTTCATCCGCAACAACAAGGTGAGGGGGGCTGGATCCTGGGGGGCTGTGGGTGTCAGGGGGTGCCAGGATATTGGGGACTTTTTGGGTGCCCCTGCTAGCCCAGCCCTGGGCTCCCTTCCCAAGTCTACCAGTACCCCTTAATCCCGACACTCAGCCTCTGCTAACCCAGCCCTGGGCTTCCTCCAGCTCTGCCAGTGCCCCTCAATCCCAACCTGCAGCCCCTGCTCGACCAGCCCTGCCCCCCCAGGTCTACATTGAGGGTTGTTTGGGGACTCCCTGGATTCAGGGCTGTTGGGATCCCTGTGGAGGAGCTCTGCATTGCAGTACTGAGGGTTCTGTGGGGGTCCTGGGTGTTCTTGGGAGGTGTTCGGGGGCCCATTCCTGGGGGCCAGCCTCTGGGAGGGTTCTGGGAGGTATCCCCTGGGGCATCATGCTCAGGGGAGGGCTCTCGGAGAGGCAAGTACTCAGGGGCTTGCGGGTTTATCCTTGGGGAAGCAGGCTTTGGGATGCGTCTGGGGGTCCTGATAGACCAGGGCTTTGGGGGTACCACAGAGGGCTGGAGGTCTTGGTGGGAGCAGGATTTGGGGGTGTACCCCTGGGGGGGCTCCTGTTCTAACCTCTCTCTCTCTTTCCCTTCCAGAAAGCGCAAAGCTGGTACAGCGTGAGTCCCCCCGGCTCTGCCTGCAGCCCCAGCACCTCACACACACTGCCCAGCTACACTTCCCCCCCGGGCACCCCTATCTCTGACCCTGGCAGTTGTGGGAGGGGGTGGCAGGAGGGACTCTGGAGACCTCCCTCATCTGAGCACAGCCCAGAGCTGGGTGCATCCCTGGGGTGGGACAGACCGGCCCTACAACACCCTCCAGCCCCCCTCATCGCTACTCCAGCCCTATGCTGTGCCCCTCACCCCCTTCTCTGGGCTTTGTCTGTCCTGGCCCCCATTCATGGGGCTGAGCCCAGCCCCCCTGCTCCCTTCAGAGACCTTCCTGCCCCCCCAGCTGCAGCCCTACTGGAGATGGGGGCCAGTGAGGGGGAGGAGTAAGAAGGGGGGTGGGGAGGGTCTTCGTTTATGCTCCCCTCTTCCCCATGATTTCTGATGTGGAGTTGGGTGGGGAGGGCAGGGGAGGAGCATCCCTGGAGGGGGAGGGGATTGGTTGGGGGAGGAGCAGGGGGTGCTCTGAGCTCTCTTCTTTCCCTGCTAGCTCTGCTCTGGTGGGAGAGCTACAGCCTGACTCCCACCCCTCTTTGTTTCCTGGAGCAGCCGAAGGCTGGGTTGGGCGGGGAGGGGCAACTGGGGCAGAACTTTCCTAGCCCCTCAACGCTGTTGTCCCAGGACCCCCCTCCCCTCCCAGAGTCCCCCCTGCGGCTGGCCCAGGGACCCCCTGGGACCCTCCCCGGTGCCCCTGCATGCTCCAAAAGCATAGCTGAGAGTCCCCCTCACCGCAGTAGCAGAGGGTAGGACATGGCCCGCTGCACCCCTGATGGGCCTGATCCCCCCACAGATGCTGAGCCCCACGTACAAACAGCGCAATGAGGATTTCCGCAGGATCTTCAAGGGGCTGCCAGAGAGCGAGCGGCTGCTTGTGGGTGAGGGGGGGCCATGGGGGAGGGGCACCAAGGTGGGGCCGCCCGTGGAGGGGTGTGGGACAGGGGAGGGGCAGCAGGGGCCAGCAAGGAGGGAATGTGAGTGCAAAGGAGCAGGCTAAGCAGGGAGTGGGGGCCGTGGAACAAGCCCCCCCATCTTCTCATTCATCCCCCATGTGTTCTCACAACTATTCCCCACCTGCCTCCAGTCCCTGCTCACTCAGAGGGCTCACCCCGTGTGCCTGGGGTGGGGGGCAGCAGTGCTGGCACTTGGCCCTATGGCTCCTGCTGTACCCACTCTCCACGAGCTATTGCCCCCTCTTTTCCCCAGGCCCCCACACTGGCAGCTCCCTTCCCCTCACAGACCTGGCCTGCTCCCTGTGCTGTCAAATGGGAGGGTCTTTCTCTCCTGGACACCCCCAGGTCTGCGGTTGCCCCTCACTCTTGCCCTGCAGCCCCTACTAGCCCAGCCCTGCCCCCCGCCAGCTTTGGGAGTGCCCCTCACTCCTGACTCACAGCCTCTACTAGCCCAGCCTTGCCCCCCCACCTCCAGCTCAGCCACAGCCCCCCCACTGGGCTGGCTTTGACATCTCCCCTCTCCCCAGATTACTCCTGTGCGCTGCAGCGCGACATCCTACTCCAGGGGCGGCTCTACCTGTCCGAGAACTGGCTCTGCTTCTACAGCAACATCTTCCGCTGGGAGACAGCAGTGAGTGACCCCCCTCAGGTGCCCTGCGGCCCTGCTCCCCCCCAGGCACCCCTGAATCCTGCACCTCCCCCACTGCCCTGGGCCCTGCCAGATTCCCCTGCCCCTCCCTCCCGCCAGGCACCCTGAGGCTCCACTCCCCAGGTGCCCCCAAATCCTGCACCTCCCCTGCTGCCCTGGGCCACTGCCCCTCTCCCCTCAGTGCCCCTGAGCTCTGCCCTGCCCCTTCTGCCCTGGGCTGCCTCCAGCTTCCCGTCCCCACAGGGATCCCCAAGGCCTGCCATGTCCCCACTGCCCTGGGCCACCTCCTCTGCCCCTCCACCCAGGGGCCCAGACCCTGCCCCTCTTTGTCACGGGTGCACAGTCTGGGTGCTTTGGACAGCTCTGAGTGAAATTCAGCCACAGCCCTCAAGTAGTGTAACACCCCTGGACACACTGTAACCATGGCCAGTCTCCTCAGTTTCAGCGGCTGCTGGGTCTGACCTTGGGGCGTTCAGTCCCTGTTCACCCCATGAGCTCCCCGCAGGGAGCCTGCCCAACTAGGGTACCTGGGGAAGCCTCACACTCTGCACTCAGCAGGGACTCAGCCAGCGTGTGACACAGAAGGTTTTCAGCCTCCTGGAACACAGCCTGAGACAGATCTTGTTAGCACAGAGAGTAGCAGAGTCCATCTGGGGGAGACGCAGATCCCTGGGCTCTCCCCCAAGTCCCAAGACCAGGAGACTCCCCAGTTTCAAGCAGCCCCAGCCTCAGTTACACCCAGCTGCCCTCCTCCATCCTTTGTCCTTTTCCTTGGCAAACTGATCACCTGGCCTCCACCTCTTGCTTTTCTCCAACTCCTCACAGCTGGCTCTTGCAGAGGATGGGCCAGGATACAAAGTGTCAGCCATTGTCTGTGCCTAGGCAGCCAGATGGTAGTCACGCCCCCCCTCTAGAGGGCTCTGGAAGGATCACACACCTTTGTCCCACCACCTAGAAACTTGTGCCACACACAGGGGAAACTGAGGCACTCATAGACTTCATACACAAAACATGAAGAACATTCCCACTTCATCACATCTGTCCCCCCTTCGAGACCGAATGGGTGACCTGGGGAAGTTTGAACCCACAGTTCCCATAGATGCTCCAGCACCTCTCCCATTCCTTGGTGGGAGTTATACCTGTCTCTTCCAGTTCCATGCCCCCCACAGGTCTGGTCTGCTTGATGATACTCGCAGGCCACACATGGGGAGGTTTTATGGGGCTTGTGCCCTTTTGCCACCCCCAAGCCTTTGGGGTTCAAACTGGAATTGGGATGTCTCCCAGCCCCCCATCTGGAGTGCTGGGATTTGGGTTCTCTGGGTTAATTTCTCCCATCTTTGCCTTGGCCCCACTCTGACCAGGCGTCTCTGTCAACGGCAGCACTCTTCCAGCTGCTTCCCCCTTCCCTGGGGCCTCTCACACCTCTGGACAAGGCAAGCTGGGTTGGCAGCTGTCCTGCTTTGGCTGTGGTCCCCATGCTCAGCTGGGGTCTCTGATCCCCTCCTGCTCAGCTTTGCCCTGCTGTCCCAGTGAGGGCAGGCAGCGAGCCTGCTGGTTTGCTCACAGCATCCGAGCCAGGGTGAGTTAACTCTCCCCTGCACTGGGCCACTGGACCAATCCTCTGTCCTATCCCACTCAGCTCCAGGGCTCTGATTACAGACAGGCAGGTATTCCAGAGCTTAGCAAGTCCTCCCCCCTGCCAGCCAGGTCATCTGCATTTTCACTACAGCTTTAGTCTCAGCCGCTTAGTTCCCTGGATTCAAATTCAGCTCTTTGGGCCTTACAGGAGCAGGGCCTGGATCCTGTCTCAGAGAGACAGTCATTCCCCAAGAGTATGTCACAGCTGATGTCCTGGAGAACCCTAACTACCAGCCACCCTGATCCCTCCTGTGTCTGCCTCAGGGTCTGAGCCATGGCAGGGTGAATGGCTTCATACCTGGGACCTTCACCCAGGTCACAGCCCCTCAGCATCTGGTGGGGCTGCACTACCCAGGGCCTGACAACAGTTCTCTCTGTCCCAGAGTCTCACCACCCCAGGAATGTCTCCCCATTGACTACCACCTTCTGCTGCACTGGTGATTGGAGGGGCCTGAGCCCAGGAGATTCCAAGCAGACATATATGCTGTGGCCTGTCAGACAGACAGCCCGCTCTCTGAGATTGACTTACAGGTTGTCTTCCCTTCATCAAGTTAACCCTTCCAGGGGTCTCAGTGACCCATGCTTCCTTGACCTTTGGGCACTGCATAGCCTTATGTCTGTCCTTCCTGCAGTAATTAAATCTCAGGTCCCTGAGGCCCCCTGGAGGAGGTTCACCCCCTCAGCCTCCCCCCCAACACCAAGTTCACTCTGGGGATGCCTCCATGGGCTCCCCTTCCTCGGACTTGTCCCCGGGCCAGTCCCCCAAGTGGTCACCAGCTGTCCACAAACTCATCGGCCAACCTGCCTGCCCTCCGCAGGTCTTTGGGCTTCCTGGCCATTAACCACACTGTAAGATCCAGAGAACCGATCTCCTACAGCTGCTCCAGCCCCACCAGATCCTACATGTTTTCCATGCTGGTGACCCTGTGACCTTCCCCCATTTGCAGAGATATTCTCCCAGCAAGGTGGTGATTTCCATGAAGGCAGCACACCCTGGAACCTTTCCTGACCACCTCCGGGGTCAGCCAAACTTAAGCAGTGGCGCTTTCTTGACCAGTTCCTAGTCTCCTGTTTCCACCCCATCCGTCTGCCTGAATGCCTCTATGGCCTGAGAGAGTTAGATACTGGAGTCTTTCTGCAGAGTCAAGCTGGTCATTGCAAGCCTTCTCGGAGGCAGTGAGATCGGCATCCATAGCCCCCCTCCTTAAACTGGGGCAGCAAGTTAATATGTAGGTTCCCTAAGGAATTGGCATCCCAGGGTCTATCCCCACTCACCCCTGGGGGTCCTCCTGCCTCAGCTCCAATTCCCTCCATTTCAGATCTACCAATGGGGGACCCGGTCGTGAAGACCCCTTGCTGGACTGGGGAAATAGGTCTTAGGACCGCCCTGCTGCTACTCCGGCTGCTCCCAGTCCCTCTTGTAGCCCAGTTTGGGTCAGGAACTGGTTCCTTAAACCGATCCTTCTCCAGCTGCACAATCAGCTACACCTTGGTGAACTTTCCAATGTATTGCACTGTCCCTCTGTACAGCTCTACAGTGCCTATCTTACAGAGGTGGTTCTACTCTTCCCTCTAATTCCTCTTGTTTTACTGCACCCAGCCACTTACTGCAGGATGCTCCCAGTGCCTTCAGCAGCCAACTGTCCATGGGGTACTGCATATCCCACCGCTCCCACCAGCTGCCATGGACGAGCAGGCTCAGTGCTCTGGAACCACTCTGAGTGAAGTTCAGACAGGACCCTTTTGTAGTATGACACCCTCCAGGACACACTCACCTGGGCCAGTCTCCTCGGCTTCAGCGCCTCCTGGGTCTGACCTCAGAGCGCTTAGCACCCCTGTTCTATGCCGTGAGCTCCCCGCAGGGAGTCCACCTGACTAGGACACCTAGGGAAGCCTCTCACGCCCTAAAGGGCCAACCCAACTCCGCACTCAGCAGTGACTCTCAGCCAGAGAGCAGGAAGTTACAGCAAAGTCCATCTTGGAGGGATTTCTCCCCCAAGTCCCCAAACCAAGAGACTGACCAGCTTCCCGCAGCCCAGCCTCAGTCACACCCAGTTGCCTTCTTTTGTCTCTTTCCCCAGCAAACTGGTGACCTGGCCTCCACCTCTGTCTAACTTGCAGAGGATGGGCCCCAGCCTTAGCTGCCAGGGTATGGAATGTCTGGCTATTGTCTGGGCCCAGGCAGCCAGTTGTCAGTCACACCCGCCCCCTAGGGGCCTCTGCAGTGATCACCACCTAGATACTTATGTGACACAAAGGAAACTGAGGCAAACACACAGTATTCATGCAAAACATTAAGAAATTCCCACTTCATCACTTCCCTGCCACCCTGGGCCGCCTCCATCTTCCCTTTTACTCCCGCCCGCATCCCCACCCTGCCCCTCCTGCCCAACTTCCCTTCCCCCCAGGTGCCCTTATGCCCCTCCCACTGATGCCCTGGGCCACCTCCAGCTTCTACTCCCCCACCAGGTACCTCCCTGCCCCTCCCACTGCTGCCCTCCAGCTTCTCTTTTACCACCCCCACAACTCTGTTCTTCCTGTCCAGCTTCCCCTCCCCCTGAGGCACCTCCTGCCCCTCCCACTGCTGCTCCAGGCCACCTCAAGCTTCCCCTCCCTTCCCAGGTACACCTTGCCCCTCCCACTGCTCCCCTGAGCCGCCTCCAGCTTCCCTTCTCCCCAGGCACCTCCTGCCCTTCCCACTGCTGCCCTCGGCCGCCTCCAGCTTCCCTTCTCGCCAGGCACCTCCTGCCCCTCCCACTGCTGCCCTCGGCCGCTCCAGCTTTCCTTTTACCTCCCTTCAACCCTGCCCATCCTGCCGCGCAGCCCCCTAACTGCTGCCCCCTGCAGATCTCTGTCCCGCTGCGGGAGGTGAAATGCCTGAAGAAGGAGAAGATGGCCAGGCTGATTCCCAATGCCATCCAGGTCTGCACTGCGGCTGACAAGGTGAGATAGGGCCGGGGCTTCCCCCACCCTAGGGCCCCTCTCCTTGGGGGGCAGCCCCGTGCCCCTGTCTGTCGTCCGCACAGCCCCTCCCGGAAGGACTATAGCATCTCAGGTGCCCCTGCCCGATGCAGGTTAGACACAGAGACAATTGAGTGGGTCCTCGGGGGGCTCTGTGTGGCTGCTGGCATCCTCACCCAAGGAGGGGTCAGGTGGGGACACCCTGATCCCAAGAGGCAGGGCTGGGGAGCACCAAGGGGGTGACGCCCATCCCTGCCCCTCACAGAAGTGCTACCCCAGGGACACTGAGTCTGGCCTCTCCCAAATCACTCTGAGTTGGGACCTGGGGGGAGGGGGGTTTCCTGGCAGCTGGAGGCCACTGTCTGAGCAGCATCAGTGCCCTGCTGGGCCTCCTTGTGGGAAGGAATGGGACAGGTGTGGGGGAGCCCAGTGCTGGGCTGGTCAGGAGTGAGGGGCACCAGCAGAGCTGCAGAGAGGGGGAGCCCAGGGCTGGGCTAGCAGGGGCTGCGGGTCGGGAGTGAGGGGCACCAGGAGATCCAGGGGTGGGGTCTGACTTGCCTCCTCCCCCCAGCATTTCTTCACCTCATTTGGAGCCCGTGATCGCTGCTTCATGCTGATCTTCCGCCTGTGGCAGAATGCACTGCTGGAGAAGGTATGGATGCACCCAGGGTGGGGGTAGGGGGTAATAGAGGGCAATTTGGGGTTGAGGATCGGGGGTGGGATCCTGGGGGGTGCAAACGGAGGCTTGGCCGTGGGGCCCATGGGTCACTGCTCGTGTCCCCCCGACACTGATGCCCCCTCCAGACCCTGTCTCCCCCCGATGTTGTTCCTTCCCCTCCCCCGATGCTGTCCTTTCCCCCCGACACTGTCTCCTGCCCCCGAACACTGTCCCCATGACGCTACCTCTCTCCCCCCCAACGCTATCCCCCCCACTCTCTCTCCCCTCCAGACGCTGTCCCCCGCACGCTATCTCACTCCCCCAAACTCAGCCCCCCCCCACGCTGTCTCTCCCCTCCCAACACTGTCCCCCCAATGCTTTCTCCCGCTGTAGACACTGTCTCCCCGGGAGCTCTGGCATATCGTCCACCAGGGCTACGGCGCTGAGCTTGGCCTCACCAGCGAGGACGATGACTATGTCTGTCCTGTCCCGACTGATGAGCTCAATGGCCTGGGGTGAGTGTGAGCCCCTTTTCCCCCCCCCCCGCATGGGGCCAGCCACAGGCCTCCGACCTCTTCTGCGGGGCCCTCAGATCTGGTGTCCCCCCCGCTGCACCTTCCCCCATCGCCCCATGAGAGAGTCTCTTGCCCAAGGGGGAGCTGTCTCAGGAGTAGGTTGGCCGCACCCGAGTGTTGGGAACCCTGGGACCCCTGTCGAATGGGAAGCCCCTGCCCTTCCGCCCCACCCCTGGACAAGCTGGCACCCTCTCCCCTACCCGTGTGCCTGACCCCGCGACTTGCCCTGGTGCGATCCCCGACCCCACGGGACCCAGTGACCTCGACACTTGTGCGACCCCTGACACCCCAGTGACTTCCCCCCCTCCAGGCCAGTCAGGGAGCTCAGTGACATCATCGAGCTGAGAGACCTGGCCTTGCCCTGCGCTGCTGACCTCAAGCTGGAGCCCAGCCCCCCGTTGGCCAGGACAGCTGCTAGTCAGAGTTTCCACTCACTGGCCAGCAGCAGTGATGGGGCAGCCTCAGTGAGTGGGGGGAAGGGTTGGTGGGGGCGAATTGGGGAAGGGAGGGGGCAAGGCCAGGGGAGGTTTGGGGGGGCTGGGGATGGGAGGGGACAGGACTTGGGAGGGTCAGAGGGTGGGGTTGTGGGAGGTGTCATGGTGCCTGGAGTGACTCACAGCTGAGAAAGCCAAACTCAGGACAGACAGCCAGAAAATAGGATGGACTCCCCAGGCTGGGGGTGTATTCTGTCATTTGATTTCACCAAGCCAGCACTGAAACGTACCCCGGAATCACTCTACCTCTTTTACCATGGAGTACAGACAGTCCCTTGGCATTCCAGCCCTTCATTGCCCCCCAACCAAACTGCACTTTGCGATGAAAGGCAATTAAACCCAAATTCCCCACACATGAGGCTCTTCCAGTCCCAAAGGACTCATCACTTACCTCAGGTCAGATCTCTCCATAGACAATACAGGTAGCCGTTTTCTTTAATGTCTAAAACTAGCTAAGAAAAGAACTGAGCCTTATTCAAAGTCAAAGCAGATAAAATACATTACAGGTGAATGAGAATATATAAGTCTAGTTGTTAGCGGAGACTTAATGTTGGTGAATTCTCCATAAATCTCTAGAGTCCTTCTTCAAATCTTTCCATGTGTTCCATTCTCAGTCCAATGGCTCAGACTCCCTGGTCAGAGATCAGCAGATCAGAGGTGCTGGCTCAGGCCCATGAATGGGGTATTTATAGCTCTCCCGCACACAGAGCCAGCAGACAGGTGTCCACACAGAAAACCCTTCACAACACGTGATGGACACTTGAGGCTGTGAAAAGTCCCAGTAACACTTGCTTTGATGATGGAATGCTTCAGTCTGAAGCTTCGGTCTTGTAAACACCATATAGCCGTGACATGCCAAACAGTTCTCCGGTCAGTGAATTCACACTCCGTGCTAGCTACAGGACTTTGCATCTACTGACAACTGAGCACAGCTGCATACAGGATGTGCAGGTAATACAGAGCGACAAGAGATGAAAAGGATTTTCAGGTACCAGTTAATCAGTTACAGCCACCAGGATGTTGGTAAATACAGTTACCATCAGTTCTTGGTTTCTGTCAACACAAGGGCATGGGCTTGTCTTAGTTAGCGTAGCAGCCCTTTGTTACCCACACACAGTGAATTAACCCCTCTTCCAGGTCCTGCCCTGAGCTGGCCAGCTGCCAGCATCAGGGGGGGGGGGCGGGAAGGAGGTGGGGATAGAGGAGCTTGGGAAGGGAAGGTCAGGGCCGGAGGAGGTTCTAGGGGAGGTTGGGGAAGGAAAGGGGCAAGGCTCAGGGAGGTTTTGGGCCCATATTGGGCCCCCCTTACTTTTCCTTCCCCCCTAGCTGGCAGAGGACCCCGAAGAGAATGTGGACAGCCAGGCGGATACTGCCTCCAACTGCACAACAACAGCGGTGCTGGAGCCCCTGAAGGCTGTGGTGCTGGGGGGGGCCCCGCTGCCTGCCCTGGGGGACCTGCTGCCTCATGAGGAGCTCCCCAGTGATACCAGCAACTCCTCCTCCTCCTCCTCCTCCACGCAGGATGAAGGTGACAGCCCTGCCCGAACATACCAGCCCTCAGCTTTAATCATTAGGCCCCACCCCTCTCCCAGAGCCAAGGAGAGAACCCAGGAGTCCTGGCTCCCAGCCCCCCGCTCTAACCACTAGGCATCACTTCCACCCCCCAGAACCAGGAATAGAACCCAGGAGTCCTGGCTCCCAGCCCCCCCGCTCTAACCACTAGGCATCACTCCCCTCCCAGAACCAGGAATAGAACCTAGGAGTTCTGGCTCCCAGCCCCCCCCGCTCTAACCACTAGGCATCACTCCCCTCCCAGAACCAGGAATAGAACCTAGGAGTCCTGGCTCCCAGTCTGCCTGCTCTGATCCCACCATCCTCCCAGAACTGGGTTAGGACCCAGGCAGCTCCTCATCCCTCTCTCCCGACAGTGGAGGTGGACACCTTCTCAGACCTGCCCGGGCGGCTGCTGCTGAACTGCGTCTATTGCCTGGGGGCTGAGCGGCTGCAGCAGATGCTCTTCAGCGACTCGCCGTTCATGCAGAGTTTCCTGTGCCAGCGCAAGTTCACAGGTGGGGCAGGGCAGGGGCGCGGGCGGGGGCTGAGTCTTCCCTGGGGCCATGAACTGGCTGCTCCCTGCCACCCTGCAGATGACAGCAGGGCTGGGGCTGGCTCACTCCTCAGGACACCCATGGGGCGCTGCTGGCCCAAGTCAGGGTGTATGGGGCAGGGGACCCGGTAGCTCCGGGCCAGGTGTCCTCGCGGAGATCCCGAAGCTGAGCGGGGCAGAGCCAGGAGCAGCCAGTGCAGGGTGAGGGCCCTCTCCACCCCCAGGGCACACACCCCGCGCCCCCCAAGCCGTGGGTGTTGGCAGGCACAGGAGGGCAGCACAGTGGAGTGTCGCCCAACACCTGGGACCTGCTGCCCTCAGAGAGTCTGGGCTTGGTGCTCCAAGGAGCTGCCAACTGCAGTGCAGGGGAGGCCTTGAACTGGGCCCCAGGCCCACACCTGGTGCTGCACATGACCCATGTGGCCTGTGCCGGCTGGAGGACATAGGTCACCAGCTCTGGCGGCTGCCGCCCGTTGTAGCACTGGCCACGCTAGCCATGCACTCGCTCTGGCTGGAGGGGAGCAAACTCACTGCAGGGCCCAGGAGGGAAGGGGTCATGGCAAAGCGCTGGGCCGGGTGTTCATGCTGCCGGGCGCCCCACTGGGCCACGCCTGTTTAATGCCACCAAGGGCAGGGCCCTGTATCTGGGAGTTGGGGACGAGAGGCTCGTGTGGGGGGAGATGGGGGGAGGCCCCTGAGTGGAGGATCCCCCCGTCCTGACGTACCCCCTGCTCTCCCCAGATGTGACACTGACCTCATGGAGTGGCAAGAGCAAATGCCACCAGAGCCGTGTCCTCTCCTATACCATCCCCCTCAGCAACCCGCTGGGGCCTAAGGCAGCTGCTGTGGTGGAGACGCAGGTGAGGGGGCAGTGGAGCCCCAGGAGGGCGTGAGGGAGCAGAGATACAGGGTAGCGGGATGGGGGGGCTGGACGGGGTGGGCTGGACTGCGTTGTGTGGGGTGGTAGGTCAGGAGTGGGGCTTGACTGCATGGGGGGGGCTGGACTGCGTGGTGCAGGGTGGCGGGTTAGGGCTGGGGCTGGACTGCATGGTTGGGGGGCTGGACTGCAGTGCAGGGCGGCAGGTCAGGGGTGGGGCTGGACAGCATGGTGTGGGGGCTGGACTGCGCAGTGCGGGGCGGCAGGTCGGGGTGGGGCTGGACAGCATGATAGGGGCTGGACTGCGCGGGGTGGGGTGGCAAGTGTGTGGGAGGTAGCAAGTGCAGGACGGCGGCAGGCGTGGCGGGACTATGCGGGGCTGTTTCTGGCCTGTGATGGGATGAGCAGAGCTGGCCTCCTCCCAGACCCTGTTCCGTGCCAGCCCCGATAGCGGTGCCTGCGTGGTGGACTCGGAGGTGATCACGCAGGGCATCCCCTACCAGGACTACTTCTACACCGCCCACCGCTACTGCATCAGCACGCTGGCCACAGGCACAGCCCGTCTCAGGTACCGCCCCGCCTCAGAGCTCCTCTGCATTGGGGGACTTGGGGGGCACCCCCCATCCAGAGAGTGGTGCTGGGAATTCCTCTGGTGGCTGACTCTCTTTGTCTCATGGCTGCTCCACACTATGAAAGTCAGACCCTTTGAAATCAGCAGGTCCAGAGAACTTGCACCCAAGAGTTTGAAAAGAGCTGGCTGAGGAACTCACTGGCCCGTTAAGATTAATTTTCAGTAAGTCTTGGTGCACTGGGGAAGTTCCAGAGACCTGGGAGAAAACTACTGTTGTGCCACTCTTTTAAAAAGGGTAAAGGGGATGGCGTGGGTGATTATAGGCCTGACAGCCTAACAGCAATCCTGGGAGAGAGAAAGGAGCAGCTGATATGGACTCAGTTAATAACGAATTAAAGGAGGGGGATGGAATTAATGCCAATCGCCATGGGTTTATTGAGAATAGATCCTGTCGCTAACTTGGTCTCTTTGGGAGGAGATGACAAAGCTGGTGGCAGGAGGGACAGCGTTGATGTAACACACTTAGATCCTCTATGGCCTTTGTCTTGGGACTACACGACATTTAGAGTGACAAACCGAGACTGATGCAAAATCAGGACAGCTTGGTGAGCTGGCCATGAGCACATGGTGCCTTGTAATACTGCTCCATGTAACTGTCCAGCTAGGCACAAAGAGCGTTGGCCACGTGCTTAGGCCCGGGGGACTCTGTCCCTCCTCTGTGTGAAGCAGAGATGGTGAAAAGATTTGGGGGTTGTGGAGTCCCCCATCCCAGTGGCTCTGTGCCAGTGATCCAGCGTCTGCGTTATTTCCTGCTCCCCTAATGTGTGTCCTCTGCCAATGTGACCAGGGATGAATTGAAGTTTTCTTTCAGACCATTGATAAAGCTGCAAATAGCACAGCCCAAGACCCGATCCCTGCGGGACCCCTTGGAGATACCCCCCTCAAGGGCTGGTTCCTGCTTACAGGTTTGTTTCGGGCCCTCTGTTAGCTGGCCATGAATGCGTTCAGTGTGGTTCATGACAATTTCGTATCAGTCTCGGTTTGTCACTCTAAATGTTGTGTGGTCTCAAGTCAAAGGCTGTAGAAGATCTAAGTGTGTTATGTTTCAAAGTAGCAGCCGTGTTAGTCTGTGTCTGCAAAAAGAACAGGAGTACTTGTGGCACCTTAGAGACTAGCACATTTATTTCAACCTGAGCTTTCATGAGCTACAGCTCACTTCTTCGGATGCATGGACCATTCTATGCACCCGAAGAAGTGAGCTGTAGCTCACGAAAGCTCATGCTGAAATAATTTGTTAGTCTCTAAGGTGCCACAAGTACTCCTGTTCTTTAAGTGTGTTATGTCAACAGTATTCTCTTCTGCTGCCAGCCGTGGCATCTCCCAAGGAGATACCAGCTGACCATGGGGTTCCCATGCAACGCTGGGGCCAGAGGGCCTAATGTAGCCCTGGATGCACAAATGGGAATCTCGAGGGGAAGCAGGGAGGTGGTTTTTCCCTATAGGTTTGGCCCTAGTGTGACACTGCTGGGCCCCTATGTCCAGTTCTCGTGCCCACAGGCCAAGGAGGATGGTGATACATTGGGGAAGGGTCCAGGAAGAGCCCCAAGAATGAAGAAAGGGTCAGGAACCCTGCCTGAGAGGGAGAGGCTCCCAGAGCTCCAGCTCTTTCACTTAACCCAGAGTAGGGTCAGGGGTGAGGCTCCTGACTGGCTTTGCTGCATGGGGTCAGACACCCAGTGCTGGGCGTGTCTCTCTAGCAGACAAAAGTCCAACACGAGCAGCTGGAAGTTGAAGCTGGACTAAATCAGCCTGGAACTGAACTGTGCCCAGAACTAAGCCCTGGAACAATTTCCCAGGCTGTGCAGATTCCCACTCATTGCCCATCTGTAAAGCCCACATAGGGCTGGCAGGTCCCCGACTTGGCAGGCAGCCCCATCTGAGCACTCCCTCTAGCTCCATCTGCAACAGGACTGGTTCCCCCGGCTCCTGGGGGCTGCCACAGACCCTCCCACCTCCAACCGTCAGAAACCATTTTCTCCCACCAGTGCCACAGGCGCCTGTCCAATCCAGCCCCATCGGGCCTTGTGCCCTGTCCTGCCCCCACCCCCTGCTGGATTTATGGGGTGCACATGGAGCCTCTCCGCGTGCTCTGGGGGCTAACCAAGCTCAGCTCTTCCTGACCCTCTCAGGAGCTCAGCCTGAATGTCCTGCAGCCCCATGCACTGGCTTGGGTGGAGCTGATCTTTCTTGGCCCTGGGGGGACTAAAGCTGGAGCCAGGACCGCGCTGAGGCCCTGCTGCAGCCGTGGAGTGGGGGCAGGCATTTGTTCAGGGCAGGTCCATGCTAGGGGTGGCTCAGCTCAGATGAGCACAATGATGTCTTCTGGCCTTGGGATCTGTGACGGGGGGGGCCTGCTGCTGGGAATCTCTGGGCAACAGGCCCCCACCGCATCTGCTCTAGGGAGCTGCTTCCCAGCATCCTGGTCTGGCAGCTCACCTCCACCCCAGTGCTCCCCAAGGAGCAGGTCATTCACACACACACACACCCCGGCTCTGCCTTCCCCAGAGTCTCCTCCGAGATCCGGTACCGGAAGCAGCCCTGGAACCTGGTGAGAGCCCTGATTGAGAAGAACACGTGGAGCGGCATGGAGGAGTACTTCCAGCACTTGGGTACGGGGTTTCTGGCACCTGGGTTGGGGGCGGGATGGACGGAGACTGCAAGGGACGGCTAGTGCCAGGGTAAGAGGGCAGGTGCTGAAGAGCGTACCCAGCGCTGGAGTCTGGGAGTGCTCTGGGGACTCAGAGGTGCCTGTGGGGGGGAGGGGGGCCTGGAGGGACAGGGGGCTGTCAGAGGGTATCGGGCAGGGATGGAGATATGGGGGGTAAGAGGCTACTGAGGGGCAATGTGGATGGGGCTGCGCGGGCTGCTGAGGCGAGGGAGATGACATGGGCGGAGGGTGGGTGAGGCGACGGGGGGCTGGGCAGGTGGAGCCGTGTCACAGGCTCGGTGCTTTTGAACAGCTCTGAATCAAACCCAGGCAGGACCCTCTTCAGGATAACATCCCCAGACACTCTCACTGTGGCAAGAAGCCTCCTTGGCTTCAGCGCCTCCTGGGTCTGAGCTGGGAGCGTTCAGCCCCCTGTTCCACAGTGAGCTCCCCCCAAAGAGTCCGCCTGGATGGGACACCTGGGGAAGCCTCACATGCCCCCAAAGAGCCCTGCACCCCAACTCCGCAGCATGTGACATAGAAGGTTTATCAGCTGTCTGGAACACAATGAAGGCAAGTTCTCTGTTAGCACCAAACCCAGAAAGTTCCAGCCACGTCCATCTTGGTCAGACCCAGAGCTCCAAGCCTTGATCTCCATCCGAGACCCCCAACAGGAGGCTGAGACCTGCTTCCAGCAGCCCACCCGCAGTCATGCCCAGCTGCCCCTCCTCCATCCTTCATTCCCCTTCAGGGTAAAGAGGGTCACCTGGCCTCCACCTCAGCTTTGTTCTCCCTGGTTGTAACCCCTGGGTCATCAATTGCTGAGTTACAAAATGTCCAGCCATCAACTGGGTCCAGGCAGCCATTCAACAGTCCCACCCAGTTCCCTGGGTCTCTGCAAAATTAACCCCCCTTTCCCTCCAGCTAGGTAAACATGCAGCACACTGGGGAAACTGAGGCACATCCAGCACTCAACAAAGTACTAAGAAAATTCCCACTGCGTCGTATCCCATGAGCGGTGGAAGGAGGGGGGCGGGTAAAGCGAGGGGGCTGGGGAGGTGACGTGAAGGGGGCTGGGCGGGGCAAGCCGCCAATCAGAGGGGGTTTCCCAATAAATCCATTGGTTGGGTGGGTGTGACACAGCTGGGCTGAGGGCAGCTGGAGGGACACAGTTAGGATGGGCCCTGGACTCCATGTGGCTCCCTCCCTCTGGACTTCATGGGGTGCCTGTGCCTCCCCCACAGGCATCTCACCCCCGGCAGGGCTGGCACAGGCATCTCACCCCCCTTGGTGTTGCAGGGCTGGCGCTGGCAAGAGCAGAGAAGACGCTGCTGGAGGAGAGTGGATGTGGGACGGAGCCGCGGGGGCTGCGCCGCAGGAAGCACACACTGAGCTGGAGGGCCCCCCATGCTGAGCCCACCCTGGCCACGCTGCCCCCCAGCAAGACAGGGCCCTGCCCCCTGCGCCCCTCTGGTAAGGGAAAACATGACCCTGCATGTAACCCACCCCATCCCCGCCCATGTTTAGAGGGGACCTGTCCCCCTGCTCGGGTAAAGGGGAACCTGCCCACAAAACTCCACCCACAACCTACCCCGCGTCCAAAGGAAATGTGCCCCCTCCTGGAACCTGCCCCCAGAACCTGCCCCTAGCCCCATCTCCATCCCAAAGGGAACCCACCCCCTCAAACCCATCCCCATCCCCCACACCCAGGTAATGGGGAACGCACCCCCATCACCCTGTCTGGAGCCTGCCCCCATCACCGCCTCCCCACCCCACAAGGGGAAACATGCCTTGTCCCCGATGGTCCCCCATCAGGGAACCTGCAGGGGCAGCTATTCCTCCCCCCCAGAGGATGGGAGACGGGCTGCTGCAGTTCCCTATGGGGAGTGACTCCTGGGCACGTGGGGCTGGCCTGGCCCCCGCCTAACCTGCCCCCTGTCCCCGCAGGCAGCCTGGCAGCTCAACTCTCCCAGCAGCTCGTGGAGCGGAGCCGGGGCCCCACTGTGTCCACCCTCATCCTCATCGTCAGCCTGGTGTAAGGGGCATGTGGGGCTGAGCTATGGGGAGGCAAGGGTGGGTGATTGAGCTGTGGGGGGATGGGACTAAAGGGGTCTGGGGCTCTTTGGAGGAGTGATGTGGGGGGCCAGGCAGGGCTCTGGGGGGCATAATGTGGGGAGCTGGGGCAGGGCTCTGATGGGAGTAATAGGGGGGTAGAGCTTTGTGTGGGGAGGGTCCAGGATTTGGGGCACACCCATCCAGGGCCGGGCTCAGGCTGGACTCTGTGGGTGATGTGAGGGGGTACAGTCTGGGTGGTAGAGTAGGGGCACCCCCCTGGGGGCACAGCCGCAGCCCCTTTCCCGAGTTGGGATGTAGGTGTTGGACTGGGCTGGGGGTGGGATGGCCGGGCAGGGGCTATTGGTGAAGGGAGTTGTGTGAGGGGGAAGGGGGCTGTGTATGGGGAAGGGGTTGAGTAAGATGTGGGGGTGTGTATGGGAAGGGGGGCGCATGTGTAGGGAGCTATGAGATGATTTTCCGGGGTGAGGACTCATGTGTCTCTTTTCTTCCCTCTGTCTCTGCTGCCTCACAGGATCTGTGTGAGGTACAGTGTGACCTCCCCTCTCCCACACCCCACCCCTATGTCCTGCTGGCTGCCATGGACCCCCTGCCCCTGCCCCCTTGTGCTCCAAGACACCCCCCCAGCACCACCCCTGCCCTGCCTAGCCCCCTCCCTAGTGCTCTGAGCTCCCGGTGCTCTGGAGCGCTGACTGAGGTGGCATGATTTGCATACTGCGCTCTGATTAGCCAGCGTACCACTGACGTGCTGGGTGATGGCAGGCCTCAGCTCCGGACCCCACCAATCAGAGCGCAGTATGCAAATCTGACAGCCTGCCTTGAGCATGTTCTGGGCAGGGAGATGGGGCCTGAGACAGCCATGCATGTAACTGGGGGGCAGGGCCAGAACTCCTGGTTTCTCTCCCTGGCTCTGGGAGGGAGTGGGGTGTAGTGGTTAGAGCAGGGGGCTGGGAACCAGGATGCCTGGGTTCTGCCCCATGTACTCAGGGCTGTGTTCTAGGGACGCTGGGTGAGCCTTACCAGCATCAGGCCTGTGGCAAGGCTCTGCCAGCCCCTCATCCTTCCTTTTCCCCCAGCCTGCTGGTCCTAGTGGTTCTCAACGTGATGCTGTTATACCGGCTGTGGGCGCTGGAGCACACGGCCCGTGCCTTCCAGGCCTGGCAGGCTTCCGCCCTGGCCCGAGGGTGAGTGATCCCAGCGGGGGGCTGCCTGGGAGGGGAATGGGGAGATTTCTGGGAGGGGGGTAGTGTGGGGAACACAGGCCAGAGTGATGGGAGCAATCCCAGTGGCAAGGGAGGGGGCAGGAGGAGGAGCGCAAGAGGCGAGGGGTTTTGTATTGGTGAGGTGGGGTCGAGGTGCCAGGGGAGGGGTCCCAGCAGCTGGCATTTGCGGCAGATGGGGTGACCCCCATCTCAGCTGGCAGTGACCTCCTGCCCCCCAGGAAGCTGCCCCGGACAGCAGGCGAGTGGGCCGAGGTCCTGGAGCTGCAGCGGCGTTTCCATGGTGCAGAGGTGCAGAAGTGGAGGCAGATCCTGGAGGCCTCTGTGGAGCTGCTGGATGAGGTGATGCTGCGGGGCCGGGCCAGGCTTGCTCGGCTCTTTGGGTCTCTGCCCAGGGGGGGCGGCTGCAGCTCTGCTCGTGCAGCCCCCCTGGGCCTGACTCCCCGTGCCTGCTCTTCAGCCCTGGGGACAGCAGGGCTAATGCGCAGTCACCCAGTCTGAGTCCTGCACCCAAAGCTGCTTGGAACGCCCCCTGTCTGACAGCAGGACCCTAGTGGGAGCCCAGCCCATCTGGTGATCCAGGAGCCCGACGAAAGGGGAGTCACTGAGGAAAGTGTCATCTACTGGTTAGAGTAGAGGGGCTGGACACCAGGACTCCTGGTTTCTCTCCTCAGCTCTGGAAGGGGAGTGGGGTTAGTGTGTTTGGGGGTCTGGGCACCAGGACTCCTGGGTTCTCTCCCTGCTTTGAGGGGAGTGTAGTCTAGATGGGGGGAGGGGTGGGCTGGAAGCCAGGACTAGAAGGCTGAAGCCCTCTTCATGAGCTGTCAGCCATTCAGGAATAACTGGTACCTCTCCTGCCCCCCTCCCCCCCCCCCAGATGAAGGTCTCCCTGGAGAAGCTGCACCAGGGCATCATGATGGCAGAACCATCCCCGGAGCCAGGCCAGGCTGACACCATTTCCTGAAGCTGCGCTGGCCTCTGGGGGCCATGGGGGACTGAGCTGGATCTGAGACTGCAGTTAGGTCAGCGCCGCCCGGACACCCCCTGTGGGCCGGCTCCCTCAGCCGGGTCAGCGCTGTTCAGCCAGCTCCCTCGACTGGCTCAGCACCGCCTGGACGCCCCTTGTCGGCCAGGTCAGCACTGCTTGATGCCCCCGTTCAGCTGGCTCCCTCAGCCAGGTCAGCACCGCCCGGACGCTCCTCATCAGCCGGCTCCATCGTTCGGGTCAGCGCCATCCAGATGCCTCCTGCAGGCCAGTTCCCTCCACCGGGTCAGCGCCGCCTGGATGCCCCCGTTCAGCTGGCGCCCTTGGTCGGGTCAGCGCTGCCTGGATGCCTCCCTTCGGCCGGCTCCTTCGGCCAGGTCAGAACTGCCTGGACACCCCCCTTTGGCTGGCTCCCTCGGCCAGGTCAGAGCCGCCTGGACACCCCCATTCGGCAGTTCCCTTGGCCAGGTCAGCGCTGCCTGGATGCCCCCTTTTGGCGGGCTCCCTCGGCCAAGTCAGTGCCGCCTGGACGCCCCCCTTCAGCTGGCTCCCTCGGCCGGGTCAGTGCCGCCTGGACACTTCCCAGGGTCTGCTTCTCCTGTTGGGTCAGCAGCACCTGGCCATTGGCTGGTGTCAGCACTGGCTTGGGCTGCCCTGCTCTCCTGCCACCCCCCGGCGGAGCAGGTCTCTGTGGTGACAGCTAGGTGGAGGCCGCACCGTGGGACACATGGAGGATCCCCTGGGATTGGCTCTGCCCCTCGCGATCCGCCCACTGTCTGCAACCCAGGACAACGGTGGCTGGACTGCAGCTGCCAGCTGGGTACAGCCCACCATGTCTGCTGCCTGGTGGCCTGTCGTGGCCTGGAGGAACCCATCCAGTCTGGGCTAGGAATTGACTTTCTAAGTGGTCTAGCTGCATGGTGTTACTATGGGGCGTGGCCAGGGCAGTTCCCCCGCCCCCTTACCTTGGAGCCAGGACTCCTGGGTCCTCTGCACTGGAGCAGGGGCACCCTTGGGGCAAGCTCCGTGCAGTGCAGGGGGCACTGCCCATGGCTCTGCCTCCTTCCCGAAACACTCAGTTCCTGGAGGGCCCGGTGCTCACCAGGCACTGGGTCGTTGTCTCCTGGCCTGGGCCACTTGTCCTTCGACGCTGCTGGAAGGGGCTTGGTGTGTGTGTGAGCCTCCCAGCCAGCCTGAACGCCATCTGCTCCCTCATCCTCAGTGTCATGGGGCTCACGCCCCCCCCTCCCTATTTATTAGCTGATTAAAAAGCGTGGCTGGTATAGCGCCGCCTAGGGTGAGTCTGTGTGTGTCTGTCCAGGGGTGATGTCCCTGTTCAACTCTTCCAGCGCCTCCCCCCACAGCCCCCTCACCAGTGCCCCTGCCCCTCCCCCTGTTACCCCCAGCCAGCACCCCTGCCCCCATCAACTCCCTGCATCCCTGCCTCACTCCGCCTGGTTCCCCCCCCCCCCCCACGGCCAGAGCCTGCCAAGGCTCCAATCCCTCCCCCCACTGCCCCCCAGCCAGCACTCCTGCCTCTGTCCCCATCAACCCCCTGCTACTCTGCCCCCCGCCAATGCTCTTGCTGCTCCCGCCTGCTCCCCAACTACTGCTCCTGCCCTTATCAACCCCCTGCATACCTGTTCTGAGCAGGGCCCCCCCAGCCAGCACTCCGCCCTGCTCCCCAGCCACTGCTCCTGTCCTTATCAATCCCCTGCATCCCAGCTCTGTCAAGGGCCCCCACCTCAGACAGCACTCCCCACACTCCCCCCATCAGCGCACCCCTCCATTCCCCCCAGCCAGTGCATCGACACCCTGCTCTGCCCAGCGCGCCCCCTCTGCCCCACAGCCTCTGTGCCTACCCCCATCAACCCCCTGCACCCCTGCTCTTCCCAGGGCCCCACCTGCCAGCGCTCTCCTCTGTCCCCCCCAGCCAGTGCTTCTGACCCTGTGTCCATGCTCTGCTCTGCCCAGCACCCCCAGCCAGTGCTTTCACTCCAACTGCCAGGGGACAGAGATGGGCCCAGCAGCTTCCTGCAGCCCACCCAAGGACACTGCATCTGGCCTAACCTAGCAGCAAGCAGAGACCCTCCCTCACGGTCCTTAGACATTGGCCACGGGCCCAATCCTCACCCACAGCCCTGCTAGTGTCCCTCACTCCTGACTCACATCCCCTGCCAGCCCAGCCCTGCAATGCCCTTCACTCCCGACCTGCAGCCCCCTGCCAACCCAGCCCTGGGCTCTCCACCCAGCCACGCTGATGTTGCACACTACTGATCCGCAGCCCCCTGCTATCCCAGACCTGGGCTCCCCACCCAGCCCTGCGATGCCCCTCACTCCCGACCCACAGCCCCCTGCCAATCCAGCCCTGGACTCCCCCCAAGATCTGCTGGGGCTCCTCACTCCTGCCCTACAGTCCCCTACTATCCCAGCACTTGGCTCCCAACCCTTCCCTGTGGTGCCCCTCACTCCTGACCCATAGCCCTTGCTAGCCTAGCCCTCAGCTCCTGACACACAGTCCCTGCCTTCCCAGCCCTGGGCCAACCCCATAAGATCTGCCAGGGCCCCTCAGTCCTGACCCACAGCTGCCTGCAAACCCAACACTGTGCCCCCCCGTACCACCTGCTGGTGTCCCTTACTCCCAGCATGCACACACTGAGGGTGCCTGAGCTCTGGTTGGGCTCTGGGGTGACTCAAGGTTAAGGATGAAGAGTCCCGTGGCATCTTATAGATTAACAGAAGTATTGGAGCAAAAGCTTTCATGGGTGAATACCCACTTCGTCGGACACATGTTGCTTTTTACAGATCCAGACTAACCTGACTACCCCGTCTGATACTTGAAGGTTAAGGATGAAACTAACCCACGTGTCAAGGTGGCTGGAGTCTGCAGCTGGAATCCCACCCATCCGCTTCTGTAACTTGCATTTCCTGGGCCAAGGCTGCCTTCAGCTGTTGAGAGAGTGAGCTGTTTGGCCAGGCGGCACCTGCAGGGGGCAGCACAGCATGATCCTCAGGGTGCTGGGGAAATACTGTACAGGGCTGGGGGCAGTGCAGGGCTGGGGGTGGCATGGAACAGGGCAGTGCAGGGATGGGGGCCACATGGGATGGGGCAGTGCAGGGGCTGTGCTTAGAGGCAGTAGGGTGAAGTGTTGGGCTGTAAAATATTGGGGGACAGTGGTAACAGTGACCCAGACTCTCCTGTGGCAGGGTCCCTCCCCCATACCCCAGACTTGTCTCCCAGCCTCATCACTGGGCTGCAGCCCCACTGAGCCCCTGTGATGGGCTGAGTGAAGTGTGCTGAACCTACCTCACACACCCAGCCTCCCAGGCTCAGCCCGCAGCTGGGGCTGTCGGTCCCGAGCCCGGAGGCAGCTGGGCAGGGCCGGCGCTTCCATTTAGATGGCCTAGGCAATTGCCCAGGGTGCCAGGATTATTGGTGGGCGGCGTTTTAGCTGGAGGGGGCGGCAGGCGGCTCTGGTGGAGCTGCCGCAGTCGTGGCTGCGGATGGTCAGCTGCTCGTGCGGCTCTGGTGGACCTCCCGCAGGCATAACTGCAGCAGCTCCACCAGAGCTGCGGAGCAGCCGACCGTCTGCAGCCACGACTGCGGCAGCTCCACCGGAGCCGCGGGACCAGCGTGCGGGGCAGCGAAATTGCCGTGCGCCTAGGGCGCTAAAACCCCTAGCGCCAGTCCTGCAGCTGGGCAGAGACTGTCAATAACCTAGTCCCAGATTTGGACCTTAGCGTCCAAAATATGGGGGTTAGCATGAAAACCTCCAAGCTTAGTTACCAGCTTGGACCTGGTACTGCTGCCACCACCCAAAAAATTAGAGTGTTTTGGGGCACTCTGGTCCCCCCAAAAACCTTCCCTGGGGACCCCAAGACCCAAATCCCTTGAGTCTCACAACAAAGAGAAATAAACCTTTTCCCTCCCCTCCCCCCTCCAGGTGTTCCTGGAGAGATACACAGAAGCAACCTCCGTGAATCTAAACAGAGGGATTCCACCCTCCCCGTTCCCAGCCTGGAGAACAGAATTACCGAGAGTCAATCTCTCTTCCCCCCTCACCCCGAGTGAATGCAAAGTCAGGCTAGTACATCTAACACACACAAGTTTTCCCCTGACTTCTTCCTCCCACCAATTCCCTGGTGAGCTGCAGACCCAATTCCCTGGAGTTCCTCACTAAAGAGAAACTCCAACAGGTCTTAAAAGAAAGCTTTATATAAAAAAGAAAGAAAAATACATACAAATGGTCTCTCTGTATTAAGGTGACAAATACAGGGTCAATTGCTTAAAAGAAATATGAATAAACAGCCTTATTCAAAAGAATACAATTCAAAGCACTCCAGCAACTATAGACATGTAAATACAAAAAAAAAAAACATATAAATCCTATCTGATCTTTTGTACTCACAACTGGGAAACAGAAGATTAGAAAGCAGGAAATAGAAATCACTCCTCATCCGAGAGAGCATACAGGCAGAAGACAAAGAACTCAGACACAAACTTCCCTCCACCCAGAGTTGAAAAAACTCCTGTTTCTTGATCAGTCCTCTGGTCAGGTGCTTCAGGTTACTTTTTCAGGTGAAAGAGACATTAACCCTTAGCTATCTGTTTATGACAGAGACAAGTGGTGCCCTTAGAATCCCAGACCCATCAGGTTAGAAGGGACTGCAGGGATCTGGTCCAATCCCAGCCAAAGTGCAGGATTTGATGTGGCTAAACCATCTCAGACAAATGGCTCCAGCCTCCTTTTGAAAACCTTCAGTGAAGGAGATTCCACAACCTCCCTAGGTGTCCGGTCCATTGTCCTACTGTTCTTACCATTAGGAAGTTTCTCCTGAGATTTAATCGAAATCTGCTCTGCTGTAGTTTGAACCTGTTGCCTCTTGTCCTGCCCTCCATGGCAAGAGAGAGCAACTTTTCTTCATCATTTTTATGGCAGCCTTTCAAATATCTGAAGACTGCTATTATGTCCCCCTTAATCTCTTTTCCAAACAACCTACCCAATTCCTGCAGCCTTTGCTCAGATGGTTTGCATTCCATCCCTTTGATCATCTTTGTCACTCACCTCCAGATCATTTCCAGTTTCTCTACGTCCTTTCTAGACATTGGTGACCAAAACTAGACCCACTACTCCAGCTGAGGCCTCACCCCACTTGAGACCTTGCTTTTAGCGACCTGGCTGTGCCCCTACAGCCGTGCTGCTAAAAGTTGTGCAGTGTCGCTGCTGTTTGTCAGCTTTCCTGCCAACATAAACCTTGGTGGGCAAAACTTTTGTCTTTTTTTTGCCGGTGGTGGTGGTGTTAACACTTCAATGACAAAAGTTTTGTTTTTCAGTTGCTAGTGTAGACAGCCCTCCTTCCATCCCTTATGGGATGTTCCCTCCAACCTCTGCTCTGCCAGTCCCACTCCCGAGTCAGTCAACCCCTTGCCCTGAGGCTGGATCAGGGACAGCACCACGGAGAGGGGAAAGGCCCCAGCCCCTTGAGGCTCTGCTAGCTTTGGAGGGTGAGAGGGAGGGAGCTGAGTGCACAGGGAGCCGGCCCCACTAGGCAGGGGGCCTTGGAGGTAGGGTGACCAGATAGCAAGTGTGAAAAATCAGGACGGGGGTGGGGAGTAATAGGTGCCTATATAGGAAAAAAAGTCCCAAATATCGGGACTGTCTCTATAAAATCAGGACAGCTGGTCACCCTACGGGGAGGGGAGGGAGAAATGGGAGCAGTTGGATCCCTGCACAGCTGACATTAGCTCTACAAATGGAGGCAGGTGCACTGGGGGCGGGGGAGAGACAGTGCCAGCACCACAGCAGCTTCCTCCTGCTCTGGCTGACCCACTGCAAAGAGCAGAGTGGCCACCCGCAGCAGAGCCCAGGGCTTGGCTAGCAGGGGCTCCGGACCAGCAGTGAGGGACACTGGCAAAGCTGCAGGGTGGGAAACCTGGGGCCGGGCTAGCAGTGGGCTGCAGGTCAGGAAGGAGGGGCACAGGCAGAGTTGGGCGGGGAACCCTGGGGCTGGGCTAACGGGGCTGTGGGTTGGGAGTGATGGACACAGCGGGACTGGGAGGGTAGGGAATCCAGGGCGGGATAGCAGGGGGGGTTGCACGTGGAGAGTGAGGGGCACCGGCAGAGCAGGGCTGGGCTAGCTGGGGCTGCAGATCGGGAGTGAGGGGCACAAGCACAGCTGGGATCTCCGGATCTGTCCTCCTGACTCTCTCTCTGTCCGGGGCTCTGGCCCCTGCCCCAGTGCCGCCGCTGGCGCGCCCCGTCCCTGTGTGTGTCCCGGGTGGGCGGGGATCGGCCGCTGCGTCCCGCCCCCAGCCCCATGCTCCCCGGCCTGCCGCCAGCGCATGCTGCAATGCATCAAGTCCCCGCCCGCCCTCTGCGCCCGGCGCTTTGATTCATTCGCAGCTGCTCGCCGCAGCCAGCCGGCTCCTCTGCAGTGCGCCGGGCAGGGGCCGAGCCGCAGGGCCGCCGCGCCTTCCGCACCTGGCCCGGCTGCATCGCCCGCTCCCGACCGGGCCCCGGCTGCATCGCCCCCTCCCGACCCGACCGGGCACTGGCTCCATCGCCCTCTCCCGACCGGGCACCGGCTGCATCGCCCCCTCCCGACCCGACCGGGCACTGGCTCCATCGCCCTCTCCCGACTGGACACCGGTTGCATCGCCCTCTCCCGACCCGACCGGGCACCGGCTCCATCGCCCCCTTCTGACCG
This sequence comes from Gopherus flavomarginatus, assembly GCF_025201925.1. Lineage (NCBI taxonomy): Eukaryota > Metazoa > Chordata > Testudines > Testudinidae > Gopherus > Gopherus flavomarginatus. The sequence goes on from NC_066636.1 coordinate 6,703,924, forward strand.
GGCACCAGCTGCATTGCCCCCTCCCGACCAGACTGGGCACTGTCTACATCGCCCCCTCCCGACTGGGCACTGGCTGTATCGCCCCCTCCCGACCCAACCAGGCACTGGCTCCATTGCCCCCTCCTGATCGGACCAGGCACCAGCTGCATCACCTCTTCCTTGCCGGACCAGGCACCAGCTCCATCGCCCCCTCCAAACTGGGCACCAGCTCCATTACATCCTCCCTACTGGACATAGGCTCCAGCACTACCTCCAAGTCCAGTGGCGAGTGTCAAGGTTATCCCTGGGGCATCCCCAAAGTGGGTGCGATTCTACCCCCCAAGGGAGGCACTGGCAGGGCACCATGCCCTGATCACTGTTGGGTAGCTGGCTGGGTGTGGGCAGCAAATGGGGATCTGTTGAGTGGCCAGTTTGCAGCTCTGCAGTGACACTGAGACAGCAGCTGGACAGGAACAAGCTGGGACTGTGGTGACCTTCCCACCCTCCAGGGCTCCAGGCATCCAGTCCTGACAGCACCAGTCCCACGCAGAGCAAGCGTGTCCCTCGTGAGCCTGACTCATTCCATGGGCTGCCAGGATCCAGGTGGCAGCAGCTGAGCTGTGGACTCTGCTCTGTGGGCCAGGAGAGCTGCATCCGGACGGGGTTGCTGTGGAGGACAAGGGATCCAGGTCTGCTGACAGCACCCCCTGCTCCCCTGTTTATGGCTCCTCCGGCCATCCCTATTGTCTGCCCTGGGCTGTGGGGGTGCCCCTATCCTAGCAGTGCTGGGTCCTGGACCCACCTGGGGCATCACGTGGCAGCAGGGGCAGCCAGGCTGTGCTAGCCTCTGCCTGGGGAACGGGCCGGCCAGGACCAGCTGGGAGCATCCGGCCAGGACATTCCAAGACACAGGCTGGGCACTGCAGGGCACCAAGCCCTTGGCTATAAATACCGTCCTGGAAGATTCCTGTCAGGGATCGTCTGTCCGCTGAGCACGGAGCCAGCAGGCAGGGGCAGAGGGGGACCCACACCACCAGCCCCACTGAGGAGCTGTCCCAGCTGGCCTGGGGCCCTAATCCCAGGGACCCCACCATGGCTCTGCTGGGCCCATCACTCCTGTTCTGCCTCATCCTTGGTGAGTGCACACCTGGGGCAGAAGATGGGGGTCGGAGGTCTGCCCAGAGAGGGGGCTCCTGGGCCCTGGGGGATGGGGGCGCAGGGCCTGTCCCAGTGGGGATTCCCTGAACCCTCTCCACACTGCCCCCACAACCCCAGGACAGATTCCCTCCCCTCAGGGAAAGCCTGGAGCAGGACACAGCCCCTGAACTAGCCCTGAGGTATGGAGAGACATGGCCAGTTTCTGAGGCCCAGTGGTGAGGAGATGGAGTCGGCAGACAGATAGACAGAGACAGATGGGGGGAAATGGAGTGCCCAGAGCCATGATTCAGAGAGACGGGGCAACCTGCCCTCGCAGGGGATGATCCCTGACAGGCCCTGGGGTGACACCCAGTGACCAGGGCAGGAACCACCCAGGAAAGTTTAGATATCAGAATCCAACTGCAGTAACAGAACAAATAGCTCAGTCCTGGGCCCCCCAGCTCTTCCGATGCTGCTCACTCCCAACCCGCAGCCCCCTGCTAGCCCAGCCATGGGCTCCACCCCCACCCAGTTCTGCTGGTGCCCCTCACTCCCACCCTGCAGCCCCCTGCTAGCCCAGTCCTGAGTTTCCCTGCATCTCTGCCAGTGCCTCTCACTCCTGACCTGCAGTCCCCTGCTAGCCCAGCCCTGAGTGCCACCCTCACCTTTGCTGCTGCTGGTGCTCCTCACTCCCAACCCGCAGCTCTGCTGGTGCACTGCCCCAAGGTTATCTGGTGCATGCTGGGGGCTGCACAGACACAGACAGACAGACACCCACAGAGCAGATGTGATTCTGTCCAGCCAACAGTGGCTTTCCCAGGCCCTTGCCTTGATCCCCACCTCTCCGGCTGGGAGAGTGACCTGCAGCTCCCCAAGCGAGCAGGACCAGTGCAGCCCCTCAAGAACTGATTGGAGGGGAACGGGGAGCATATGGGGGAGCCTGGGGGCTGGGGGTGGTTCTGGGGGTACTGAATGTGCAGATCTGGGGGTGCTGGTGGAAGGAGTGTCGATCAGGTGATGAGAGGGTGCAGATGTGGATTGCTGGGGTGGTTCTGGGGGTGCAGATCAGTTCTGGGGATGCAGATTGGGGGGCTGGGGCTGGAGCTTGGGGGTGCTCCTGTGGGGCCTGGATGGGGCTGTGTGTGACCCTTTAACACCCTCCCCACTCAGTGCCGTCGTGCTGGGCAGGCTGCGTGGAGGTGGACTCCCACACCGAGGCCGTTTTTGGGATGACATTCAAGATCCTCTGCATTTCCTGCAAGAAGCGGAGCGAGACCTCGGCAGAGGCCTACACGGAGTGGTACTTCAGGGAGAAGGGCACTGAGACCTTCACCAGGGTGCGCGAGGGCTGGCTGCAGGGGCTGGACTGCACTGTGGGAAGCACGGGGTACAGGAGGGGGAATCAGGTCCCTGTCCAGGGCTTTCCCCTTCTCCTCCCTGTGGCTTCCCTTGCATGCAGCCTCCTCCTTCACTGCCCAGCCCAACCCCATGTGTGGTTAGGCAGCGGCTGTCCTCCACCTCAGAGGTGGCTGCATCTCAGCATTGGTCTGTTCCAGACAGGCCCAGGTCACTAACCAGCTGCCCTGAGCTGGGTGAAGCCAGACAAAGCTAGTTGTCTGCTGGGGGCGCACTACGCTTCGCCTCCCCACCCCCAAACTCCTAGACTTCACTCCCTGCTCAGCGCTGAGGATAGAACCCAGGAGACCTGGTTCCCAGCCCCCCGGCTCTAACCAGTAGACCTCATCCTCTTCCCAGGAGGTTAGAACCTCCTATGAAAAACAGATACCACATCCATCCTGCCTCATGTCTCCCTTCACTGAATATAGGGGGAGGTGTCACTCCCTGTGATGCTGTGGGGCCGGGTGGGTTCACTCTCCGTGGGGCCGTGAGAGATCACTTTCCATGGGGATGGCCCCCCTAGCTGCTCACGGACACAAGGGTCTCAGCCTGGCTTCCACTCTCCTAGCTCCCTCAGCAGGGTAACCTCAGAGAGCCCCCCCACAATCCCGCTCCCTGAGATGTTCCCCGCCAGGTGCTCAGCTGACCCCAGCATGGGGAGCCCCAAATGGTGATTACCTGTGAAATGCCGGAGTCCTAGCAGCCCTGCGAGGCTGGGAAGACGAGTTACATGAAGACTCACCAGAGACCTGCAGCCCCTGGCCTGCTCTGTCCACGTCAGCACCTCACCTCACCCACGCTGCTGAGGCTGCTGTCCCCAGCACACCACTGCCACCCTCCATGGGGTTCTGGTCTGTGGCAGACATCCCCGGTGGGTCTATGGTCTGGGACAGCCATCCCCCATGGGTCTGTGGTCTGTGGCAGGTGACCCCATGGTAATCTGATCTATGACAGGCGTCGCCCATGGGGGTCTGGTCCGGAACAGATGTCCCCCATGGGATTCAGGTCCAGGACAGATGTCTTCCGTAGGGGTCTGCTCTGGGACAGGCTTTCCCCGTTGGCTGTGATCTGTGGCAGGCTTCTCCTATGGGCTGTGGTCTGTGGCAGGCGACCCCATGGGGGTCTGGTCTGGGACAGGCATCCCCCATGGGCTTTGGTCCATGGCAGGCATCCCCCATGGGATTCTGGTCCAGGACAGATGTCTTCCATGGGGTCTGGTCTGGAACAGGCGTCTCCTGTTGGGCTGTGGTCTGTGGCAGGCAACCCCATGAGGGTCTGGTCTGGGACAATCCCCACGGGGCTGTGATCTGTGGCAGGTGAGCCCCATGGGGCTGTGGTCTGGGACAGGTGTCCCCTGCAGTGCATGGCCATCCGTCTGACTTCCTTCCCCCCAGATCCTGCGTTATGACCCTGACGCACTGCTGGAGGTGGTGGACGAGCGGTTCCAGGATCTCGTGGTGTGGAACGGCAGCAAGAACACGCGGGACCTGCAGGATCTGTCCATCTTCCTGACCAATGTGACCTACGAGCAGGCGGGCGAGTACCTGTGCCGTGTTGACCGCAGCCTCACCTTCAATGGCTACGTCTACAACATCGTCATCAACAAGACCATCCATGTTGAGGTGGTGGACAAGGGTGAGTAGGTGGGGCCGCAGGCAGGAGGTGGGGCCATGGGCAGGGGTGGAGCTATGTATACAGAGTGGTACCACTTAGGGTGACCAGAGGGTGGTGGGTAAGAGGTTCCTATATAAGACAGAGCCCTGGATATCGGGACTATCCCAATAAAATCAGGACCTCTGGTCACCCTAGTGCCACGTACATGGGGCAGAGCCACAGGTACAGGGAAGTCACAGTAATGGGGGCAGGTCAACACGTAGGGGTGGGGCTACCTACAGATGGCAGGGCCAGAGACATCAGGGCAAAGCCACACACAAGGCTGGGGCCATACACATGTGGGCTGCAGCCACATGGAGGGAGGGGTCTCACTCACTGGAGTGGGCTACACACATGGGGCATGGTCCCACGCCCTGAAAGTGGGACAGACCAGGTATGGGGTGGCACCATGTACACAGAAGTGGAGGCACGTACATGGGGAGTTGAATCACATGGGGAGAGGGCAACAACCACAGGGAGTGAGGGCACAAGGGGTTTGAGCCACACACATGGGGGTGGAGGTACACACCAGGGGTAGAGCCACACAGAGTGGGGCTGTACACCCATCCTCACTTCAGTCCAACCTGGGCTGGTGCAGGGGGCTGCGGGACACTCAGGCCAAGCTCCCACGATGGGCAGGAAGAGCTGGCCTTGGTTACTTCCCAGTGCATGCTGGGAAGCTCCATGTGCACCCCATAAATTCAGCAGGAGTGGGGGGCCGGGCAGGGAACAGCTAAGGGGCTAAAGGACATTGAGGCTGAACTGGGCAGGCGGCCATGGTGGTGTCGGGAGAAGTCAGTTTCTGACAGACAGAGGTGGGAGGATTTGGGGCAACCCCCAGGAGCCAGGGGAACCTGTCCCATTGCAGACTGAGCTTGAGTTCCTGGACGGGGTGCTGAGATGGGGCTGCCTACCAGGCCAGGGCCCTGCCAGGCCTGCGAGGTGCTGGGTGCTGAGCTGGCTCCTCCAGCAAGGTGCGGTGCTGGGGCAGAGGAGGGGGCTGTGGGGAGTAGGGGAGGTCTCAACCTCTCCCCTCCCACAGAGAACCGGGACATGGCGTCCATCGTGTCAGAGATCATGATGTATGTGCTCATCGTGGTGCTCACCATCTGGCTAGTGGCTGAGATGATTTATTGCTATAAGAAGATTGCGGCAGCCACGGAGGCAGCTGCACAGGAGAATGCGTGAGTTCAGGGAGCTCGAGGGGCTCAGAGAAGCAGGTGGGGGCTGGGGTAGGCAGGACCCAGGTGGGGACTGCCTGGGAACAGGCTGGCTGTGCTAAGGTGAACAGGTGTCCAGTTTTCGACTGGAACACCCGGTTGAAAAGGGACTTTGGCGCCAGGGCCAGATCCAGGGTTACTGCCGTCCCAAGCAGCAAAAAGAAAAACGCGATCACAATCTGCAGCTCTACCACCACCGCTTCAGTCTTCGGCGGCAATTCAGCGGCTGGTCCTTCACCCATCACTATTGGCCTCCCCAAGCAGCTGCTTGCTGGGCTGGTGCCTGGAGCCTGCCTTGCCTGGTGCTGTGGTCAGCACCACCGACTGGGCTGTTAAAAGTCCAGTGCTGCAGGGCTAAGGCAGGCTAATCTCTACTTGTCCTGGCTCCACGCTGCATCCCGGAAGCAGCCAGCAGGTCCAGCTCTTAGACGGGGAGGCCATGGGGCTCTGTGCGCTGCCCCCACCCCCAGATTGTTTCTGCACTCCCATTGGCCAGGACCCATGGTCAAGGGTAGCTGTGGGGTGGCGCCTGCAGGCGAGAGCAGCACGCAGAGCCTCCTGGCCGCCCCCTGCCTAGAAACTGGACCTGCTGGCCGCTTCTGGGGTACAGCGCGAAGCCGGGACAAGCAGGAAGCCTGCCTTGCCTCCCTGCTGCACTGCTGACTGGGAACCACAGGAGGTAAGCCCACACCCCAACCCCCAGCACTGAGCCCCCCCAACCTGGAGCCTCCTCCTGCACTCCAAACCCCTCATCCCCAGCTCCACCTCAGAGCCCGTGCCCTTAGATGGAGCCCTTATCCCCCTGTTCCCCAAGTCCCTGCCCCAAACCAGAGCTCCCTCCAATACTCTGAAGACCCTCCCCACACACACACTCCAAACATCCCTGGCCCAACCCCAGAGCCTGCACCCCCAGATGGAGCCCTCCTCCTCCCTGCACCCCAACCCCCTGCTGCAACCCACAGGCCCCTCCTGCACCCTGAAGCCCTCATCCCCAGCCCAGAGCCCTCACCCCCTCCTGCACCCCAACCTCCTGCCCCAGCCCAGTGAAAGTGAGTGAGGGTAGGGGAGAGTGAGCCATGGAGGAAGGGGGAATGTAGTGAGGGGGGGCAGGGCCTCAGGAAGGGGTGGGTCTAGGGTGTTCATTTTTGTGCTATTAGAGAGTTGGCAACCCTAGAGTAGGCAGTGAGTGGCAGGCTGTCCTCACCCCCGTCTCTCCACAGCTCCGAGTACCTGGCCATCACATCAGAGAGCAAGGAGAACTGTGCCGGGGTGCAGGTGGCGGAATAGTCCTTGGGGGCCATCCGCAAGCCTGGGGGACCTCGTGTGGCGGGTAAGTCCAGACGGGCGGGAGCCCTGGGGGTCGCCCTGGCCCACAGGATTTGGTGCTACCCTGCATCCTTCCATCAGATTCTGCCTTGCTGCCACCCCAGCACCAACTGCCTCCGCCAGCCCCATGGCCCCTCCCTTTCTTGGCGGGGACACAAGCGCTCCCTGCATGCACCATAGCGCTGTGCTTTGTGCCCCTGTCCTGCGGGCCAGAGCCAGGAGAGAACCCAAGCCCCCCTGCTCCAACCACTAGACCTCGCTTCTCTCCCAGAGCCAGGAAAGCACCCAGGAGTCCTGGCTCCCAGCCTCCCCTGCTCTAACCACTAGACACCACTCCTCTTCCCTCCCAGAGCCAGGAGAGCACCCAGGAGTCCTGGCTCCTGGTCTAACCACTAGGCCCCACTCCTTTCTCTATCTCAACTACAATTTGTTGTAACACAGCATCACGTCCTGCTCCCATGGCGGACCCCAGAGAGAATAACAGCCCGCTACTGCTAGCAGCAGTGAGGTTCTCCTTTGGTTGCAGGTGCTGTGGTCAGGATGGCCTGGTTTTGAGTGACATTGTTTGTTGCAGGCCTGAGGTAACAGCAAGGAACAAATGAAGGACGAGGGGAGTGATTCAAGATGGGGCACGCCCCAGAGAGTGCCCCCCAGCTGGCTCCCCCACACACCCTGCACGCCTGGGGTTGCTCCAAACAAAGCATGTTGTTGTGAATCCTAGCACTTGCTCTTCCAGCCCACGGGGGATGGGCAGTGGGCACCTTGCTCTTTTTGACACTTCCCTTCTCCTCATGGTGAGCGAGGCTGCCCCTGCCACAATGCATGATGGGGGAAGCAACATGGCCACTGCTCATGCAATGCAAAGCTTGGCCTTGGCCTGCTCCAACCCCCCACCCCCGCCTCTGGGCACTGCACTCACGCTTTCTGGTTTGCACATTTCGCGCGCTTCAGGTTGTTTTGGTGACTTCATTGCCAGCACGTTCTGGTTCTGAGGAGCGGGGGCCTGACGTGGGACACAGGGAGGGAAGGGCATCAGAACCCCAAACAGCGTCCAGCCTGGTCCCAGGTTACCAGTGCAAAGCATCAGCCTCTCAGGGACTTGGGTGAGGCCTCCAGGCTGGCTGCCCAGTGGGTTTCTAGGCCTGAGACAGACTCGAAGCGGTGTCCAGGACGCCCGCATACTGGGATCCCATGGTCCCAGCCACATGAGAGGATGGGGGATGCCTCCAAGATGGCTGCCCAATGGTTCAAAACTTGGCCACAACCAAGGCACTGTGGAGATGGGGGAAATGTCCAAGAGGGCTGCCAATGAGTCCTGAGGCCCCACCCCAAGGCTGAGCCAGGCATACACGATGGCTGCCTTCAGGACCCCAGGCACATTCACTGAAGGAGCTCGTGTTTCCATTCACAAATGGGATGTACCCCATTGTCCCAGGGGGCTGCTTCACAGACTCCCAGAGCAGACTCCCCTGGGTCCCCCACCCTCCATCCCCTCCCAACGGCCAAGGCGTGGCAGGCAGGGCTGGGCTAGGGTTCCTCCAGGTTCCTGGCACTCAGACACTCCTCCCATAGTGGCGGGGTGAGGAGGCTGAAATCTGAGGGATTTGCTAGACCTCAGCCTTCCAAGGGGTGCAGCAGACTCTCCTCCCTCCCCTCCATGCACTGACACCAGAGATACCAGCTACCCCCATGCCATCCAGCCCCCCCATGCAATATCCCCCAGTGCCATATCCTCCCATGCCAGCCACCCTTCCATGCCATCCAGCCCCACCAGTGCCATAACCCCCAATGCCATTCAGCCATATCTCCTGTGCCTGCCAGCCATCCCCCGCATCCTTCCCATGCCACCCCACTCCCCAATGTCATGTCTGCCTCAGTCCCCCTGGCCCAGGGGACCCATCACCCCAACCCAGCCACTCTGGGCTCTTCAGGGAATACAGCTGAGTGGCTCTTGGACCCTCCTCCTCCGACCCTTGGACAGGTCCTGAGGACCCACCTGTCACTGTGCCGTAGGGGCTGTTCATGGAATAAAAAGACTGGATTTCATCCTGCACTCACAGTGTGATTCCTGGGGTGGGGTGGTGGGGCTTGGGGCATGGAGAGGAATAGAGGTGGGGGTGGGGTATGGGTGTGATGGGTTGTCAACCCCCCAGGGTGCAGCCTGGGTGCTGTGGCAATTGCTGTGCCCCCCAACCCACCAGCTGGGCAGGCCTCTCACACTGCTTTGTAGAGATTCAGCCAGCCTCTCCAGGCCTTGTTATCACCCAACTTGACAGCAGGTTGTGCCACACACCCAACTTAGCTACCTGAGTGCTTTACCTAAACCAGTCAAGGACAGGCGGATGACAGACAATTTCCCAGCTCCCCAGCCTTTCACCCTCACTGGAGTATAAACCCAGTTGTCACGGACTCACAGATCATGCCCACTCATGGCCCCGTGTGGTCCTTGGGGGCTGCCCCTTTTAATGAGACAGCCCTTCTCGGGGATCCACTCTCTCTTGGGGTCAGGCCCCTCCACCTCCTGGAGCCACACCTCCCTGAGCCTTAGCAAATCTGTTTCTCACCGTGGGCCCCCTCAGGGAGTCCATGTGCTCTGGACTCCCCCGGGCCTCCTCACTCCCGAAGGGGTTGATGCCACCCTGTACTCTAGACCAGAGTGACTCTCAGCCAGCATAAAACAGGAGGTTTTATTGAGAGTTGAACACAGCACAGGAAACTCAGGGCCTCAAGCCTGGCCTCCCTCAACACAGCATATCCCAGTCCCCCCTGCATCCAGGTGGGCTCTGCTTGCTCCCCGTCTCCAGCCCCGAGCCCCGCTGCTTCCCAGATGGGCCTCTGATATCCCCAGCCCCAAGCCCCATCTCTGTCCATTGTCTTCTCTCCAGGTAAACAGGGTCATAAAACAGGCAGACCTGGGTCTCCTCTCTTCTCAGCCCTCCTCTGGCCCCCCTCTGGCTGGAACTGGCTGGTCAGGTCACCAGGATCCTCTCTTTGCAGCCCATTGTCCTCCCACTGGCCAGAACCAGCTGTGACTCCTGAGCTGCATCTCCAGGTCACCACGTCACCAGTTGCTGGGGTCTCCATCCTCCAGGCCTTCGGCCAGGGTCCCAAGTTCCCTCTCCGGTCCTCTGTAACAAACTCCCTCTCCCCTCACCTTATTAAACCAGTAACACCTGGGGACACTGAGTCCCCCTCCCTCTGCATGCAACCCACTGGAAAACACAAGAAACCCCCCCATTTTGTCAAATCTCTCCCCTCTTTGTGGCTGAATGGAGCAGGGTCACTTAGCCAGTGACCTGGGGAAGTTCAGGGCCCCCGCCCCGTGACAAAGCAGCGGCTGTAACATTGGCACTCCCCCTCATATGAACCACCTCCATGTCATACCCCTAGAGGAGCAGGCTCCATCTCAGCAGCTTGGCCTTAGCCCCTTTCATTTGGTGCAGCCATGTCGGGTGAATGGTCAGTGTACACTGTGAAGCGCTGCCCAAATAGATACGGCTGCAGCTTTTTGACAGCCCACACCACGGCCAGACATTCCTTCTCTATGGCCACACAGTGCTGCTCCCATGGCAGCAGCTTCTTGCTCAAGTACACAATGGGGTATCTCTTCCCCTGAGTATCAGTTTGAATCAGCACTGCACCCAGCCCCGTGTCTGAGGCGTTGGTGAACACCAGGAAGGGTTTGTTAAAATCCGGAATTACCAGCACCCGGCCCTGGATAAGTGCCCCCTTCAGCGCACAGTGAGCCCTCTGGCACTGCTCGGTCCAGACCACCTTGTCTGGCTTTCCCTTCCTACACAGCTCCATGAGGGGAGCAGCCAGGGAGCTAAAGTGGGGCACAAACCTCTGGTAGTACCCTGCCATCCCAGTGAAAGCCTGGACCTGCTTCTGGGGAGCTGGCCAATCCTGGATTGCCTCCACCTTGGCCGGCTCTGGCTTCAGTTGGCTGCCCCCCTTCCCACCTTGTGGCTCAGGAGGTATGAAACCTCTGCCACCCCCACCTTGCACTTTTCATCTTTTAGGGTCAGTCCTGCATCCTGGAGGCGGCTCAGCACCCTCTTCATCTGGGACACATGTTCTTCCCAGGTCTGGCTAAAGACACAGATATCGTCAATATACGCCAGAGCAAAGTCCTCCATCCTCCTTAGCAACTGATCCATCAGGAGCTGGAAGGTGGCAGGTGCCCCCTTGAAACTGAAAGGCAGGACCAGGAACTCAAAGAGCCCTATTGGGGTGGTGCAGGCAGACTTCACCCTGGCCTCCAGGTCCAAAGGCACCTGCCAGTAGCTTTTGGTACGATCCATGGTAGTGAGGTACCAGGCACCCCTCAACTTGTCTAGGATCTCATCGGTTCTAGGCATGGGGTAGGCACTGGACACGGTGATGGCATTGAGCTTCCAATAGTCCACACAGAACTGAATCGACCCGTCCTTCTTGGGAACCAGCACCACCAGCGTAGCCCAGGGGCTGGCGGATGGCTGGATCACCCCTAAAGCCAGCATATCTCCAGCCTCTCTCTCCAGGCTCTGGGTTGTTTTCCCAGTGACCATGAATGGGGAACACCTGCTGGGAGGGCTGGTTCCCATCTCCACCTGATGGACAGCCAGGTTAGTGAGCCCAGGCCGGTTGGAGAACAACTGCCAGTATGAATGCAGCACCTCTGTGATCTCCGCTGCTGGGCAGGGGTTAGGTGGTATGAGAGGGGAATCGATTTCAGTAAGGGGTCAGCCCCAGTCTCAGGGAGGAGTCCCACCAGGGGATCCTCTCCCTTCTCCTGCCACTGCCCACACACAGCCAGCGCCAACTGCTCCCTGTCCCAGTATGGTTTCATCACGTTGACATGGTACACCCAGTGGCTGTGCCTGTTTGGACAGTTCCACTACATAGTTCACCTTCTTCAGCTGTCTGATGACCTTGAAGGGGCCGTCCCAGGCAGCTTGCAGCTTGTTCGTCCTCACGGGGATGAGGAGCATGACCTTGTCCCCGATAGCATAGGAGCGAGCACGTGCTGAGCGGTCATACAAGACCTTCTGCTTCCTTTGGGCCCTTGCTACGTTTTCCCTAGCTAAGCCCATGAGCTCCATGAGCTTTTCCCAGAAAGCCAGTACCACTGATTCCCCGTTGGGAGAGGCCTTTCCCTCCCACTTGGCCCTCATCAAGTCCAGGGGTCCCCTCACCTTCCTGCTGTACAGCAACTCGAAAAGGGAGAACTCTGTGGATTCCTGGGGCACTTCCCTACATGCGAACAGCAGGTGGGGTAAATACTTGTCCCAGTCCTGTGGATGCTGGTCCATAAAGGTTTTCAGCATCCTCTTTAGGGTCCCATTTTATCTCTCGACCAACCCTTTGAACTGAGGCCTGGTCTACACTATGCGTTTAAACTGATTTTAGCAGCATCAAACCAATTTAACGCTGCAGCTGTCCACACAACAAGGCCCTTTATATCGATATAAAGGGCTCTTTAAACCGGTTTCTGTACTCCTCCCCGACGAGAGGAGTAGCGCTGAAATTGGTATTACCATATCGGATTAGCGTTAGTGTGGCCGCAAATCAACGGTATTAGCCTCCGGACAGTATCCCACAGTGCACCATTGTGACCGCTCTGGACTGCAATCTGAACTCGGAGGCACTGGCCAGGTAGACAGGAAGAGCCCCGCGAACTTTTGAATTTCATTTCCTGTTTGGCCAGCGTGGAGAGCTCACCAGCACAGGTGACCATGCAGAGCTCATCAGCACAAGTAACAATGCAGAGTGGTAGGCTGAGGCGCACGTGTGTCGGACCCCACACTTCTCCTACAAGCACTGGAGCAGGGTTGACATGAAGTTCGACCCCTGATCTGTAAGAACCTCCTTGGGCAACCCCACTCTGCTGAAGATGGTCACGGTGTCTGCCTCGACAGAGAACAAGGCCGCCGCCTCGAGGTAACGCGTAGCAAAATATCACCTGTAGCGAAATACCACTAGGATGTAGATCTTCCCTGCCTGGGTCACTCTGCTGAGGGGCCCCACTATGTCCACAGCCACCTTCTGAAAAGGCTCCTCTATGATGAGCAAAGGTCTCAGTGGTGCTTTACCCCTGTCCTGGGCCTTCCCCACCCTCTGGCAGGGGTCACAGGACCTGCAATACTGTCGGACAGCATCAAAGACCCCAGGCCAGTAAAAGTGCTGCTGCAGCAGCCTTTTCCTGGGGCGCCAGATGCCCTGACAGGGGGATATCATGGGCCAAGTACAACAGTCTGCGGCAGTACCTCTGGGGAACCACCAACTGCCTCCTGCCTTTCCAAGGTTCAGTTTGCCCTGAACCAGCCAATTCCCGGTACAGGAATCCGTTCTCTCACAAGAACCGCTCCCCGCGGTCCTCCCCCTGAGACCCTGCACCACTGTGGCCCACCAGGGCCCTCAGTTTCTCCAAGTAGGGAGCCACCTGCAGCTCCATTTGGAATTCAGCTGCTGGGTGTGAGGATACAGCCCTGGCTGGTGATGCCTCAGTTTCCCCAACTTGGGACGGAGGCTCCAGCCCAGACATGTCGAGCCCTACCCTCGGCGCTTTGCCCCCCCCCGCACCGAGAGGTCCCATGACCCTCTCTGGCTCTGGCTCTGGGTAACAACCAGGGCACTCCGAGTGCCATCCGTCCAGTTCTCCAAGTCATTACACATTAGCACCTTGGTAGGCAGGTGACTGTGCACCCTCAACCTCCAGTTTTATGCCCCACTCTACAACAAGGATGTGGAAAAATTGGAAAGAGTCCAATGGAGGGCAACAAAAATGATTGAGGAGAGGCTGAGGGAACTGGGATTGTTTAGTCTGCAAAAGAGACGAATGAGGGGGGATTTGATAGCTGCTTTCAACTACCTGAAAGGGGGCTCCAAAGAGGATGGATCTAGACTGTTCTCAGTGGTAGCAGATGACAGAACAAGGTTATCTGGTTGATCTCAAGTTGCAGTGGGGAGGTTTAGCTTGGATATTAGGAAAACTTTTTCACTAGGAGGGTGGTGAATCACTGGAATGGGTTCCCTAGGGAGGTGGCGGAATCTCCTTCCTTAGACGTTTTTTACATCAAGCTGGACAAAGCCCTGGCTGAAATTATTTAGTTGGGAATTAGTCCTGCATTGAGCAGGGGATTGCACTAGATGACCTCCTGAGTTCCCTTCCAATTTTGATGTTCTATGATACTATGAGTCTATGACGTGCCCAGCTGGCTACACACTCTTGTTCCTGTGACTTTGCACGGATGAACAAAGGGGTTTCTGCCGCTCCAGTTTGTCTCCAGCTACTTTAAGAGGGGATGTTTACACCTCCAAGAGGTGCCTGAAAGAAACTGGAACAAAGGACAGTAACTACGGGGGTGTGTGCGTTTTTGCTGAACCCAGACTAGGAAGGAGTCCAGTCTGTGAAAGAAGCTTATTGGAACATCTCAGATATTTCATCTTTAATCTATTTATTATTGTAATGGGGTTAGACTTTTGTGTTTTGTTTCATTTTACTTGGTAATTTGCTTTGTTCTGTCTGTTATTACTATTAAATCCCACCTTTTGTATTAAAGAACATTACTTTTGCTTATTATTTAACCCCGAGTAAATAATTAATACCTGGGGAGCTGTGCATACCTCTCTGTCGGTGTTATAAAATGTGTATCTGTACAAGCTTTATACAGAGTAAAACGGATTTGTTTGGATACCATTGAGAGGTGGGCGTCGGGCTTGCTAAGACGTTTTCAGTTGTCTGCTTCTTTGGGGCACCTGGCTCAGATCTGGGTCCATGTTGGAGCAGAGGGGCATGTCCAGCTTGACAAAGTAGGGTTCTAGAGGCCCAAACTGGCAGAGAAAATGAGCTCAGAGGTAGTCTCAGCCCATCAGGTGACAGTCCCAAGGGAGTTTCTGTGATCAAACCCGTTACACCTGGTACCAAGCACATTTCAACCCTTGGGATCACCACCAGCTCTGGAGATTTCATCTCCCTTTTTATTTGCTGCACTGCTATCCAGTCAGGCCTCGGTGTCCAGGATAAGCCCTCTTTGTATGACCATCTGTGGGCACTACCAACCATGCGCTTTCTCCCGCCCCACTGGCCAGAGTAGGAATCCTTGGACAACCTATAGGCACCATGCTTCTCGAGCATCTAGCATCTCCAACCAAAAATCAATAAGATAGTCTCATTCAGCCTCTGTGTTCAGTGCCCTAGAACCTCGAGAGGATATTTTTGAGGCACAGGCGGTCAGACTAGAAGAGGAGGTGCTGATTCGTGGCCCGCTAGTGGTGGGTAGACGTTGCTGTGGATGGATGGGGAGGTGATGACTGGCAGGGTTGTCAGTGGGTGCTAAACACCACCCTTTTCCCCCCGTTGCTTGTTGAGCTGCAGCTACCCCAGTCGTCTCTTCATGCCTGCATCTCTAACTTTCACTGTATTCAGCTGAAGAAGACATTTTTTTTAACCCACGAAAGCTTATGCGCAAATAAATCTGTTAGTCTTTAAGGTGCCACTGGACTCCTTGTTGTTTGTGTGGCTACAGACTAACATGGCTACCCCCTGATCCTTGACAAGATGCAAGGCACTAAATTTAGCAGTATGGCGTGGAACTCCATCAACCGGAAAGGAAAATTCTCACATATACAGGCAGACATCATCTTCCAGTCCAAGTGCAAACAGATGGACAGCATATCAACTGAACTGATGGTAAAAAAAATCCATTGCAATCAACATTTCACACTGACTATTGTGAGAGACTGTGCACACACATTCAAAGAAACAGAGGAACCACCTGATCAGCATCCCGTAAAGCAGACAGGAGAAGATCAAGAATGAGCTTTCAAAACTGAAGACTCATACAAAACCAACGTTCCACACAAATGTCCACGGGGCTTGACTTTACAGCAATGAGACAAGCTATTTACTCTGCACACTTCACTTCGCTACAAATTTGTAAACAACCCTAAGACAGGGGTTTACAATAGTGGTACCGTCAACTCACAAGTAATCTTGTTACTCTCTAACCACACAACCCGGCAGAAAAGTATGTGCTATTTTGGGGACTCACTTTCTGCGCCACAATCCCCACGAATATGGTACAGTTTTGTGGTGGTCTGGAAGCTTACTTTCGTCGCCTCCGAATCAAGGAATATTTTTCACACACCACTGAACAGTGCGCTGACCCATAGGAAACCTCCTACCAACACTCCGAGAAGAACTCTGCGTGGACTCCTCGTGACGGTCGAAATGACAGACTGGACCGTACGTAGAGTGCTTCCGCAGACATGCGCAGGCTGAAATTGTAAACAAACATCATCTCATAACCTCAGCCCTACAGAACATAATGCCACCCACAGCCTCAGAAATAACTCTAATATTATAATCAAAGGGGGTACTGTAGTCATAATGAACAAGTTGGATTATGAACAGAAGGCTGCCAGGCACCTTTCTAACATGTCTTCAGGCCACTATCCTCTGATCCCATTGAGGTGTATCAAAGAGTAGAGCATCTGCTCAGCAGGGGAACAAATTTACATGGACACACCCTAAAGCCCCGACCATGGGTA
This sequence comes from Gopherus flavomarginatus, assembly GCF_025201925.1. Taxonomy (NCBI): domain Eukaryota; kingdom Metazoa; phylum Chordata; order Testudines; family Testudinidae; genus Gopherus; species Gopherus flavomarginatus. Next base: position 6,720,171 of record NC_066636.1, read on the forward strand.
CTCTATCTGCTACCCAAGCTCCATATGTCTGGAAACCCTGGATGCCCCACCAGCTCAGGCATTAGCACTTCTACAAGAGGATTAGCTGGCTATTTGTACTCTCTCCTCAGACGCTACGCTACAAGCACTCCCAGTTGTCTTCGAGACATCATCGACTTCCTGAGAAAACTACAATCCATTGTCTACAGTCAAGCTCTAAGATACAACCGTATTTGCTCCAATCCCTCAGACAGAGACAAATACCTACAACATCTCCATCAAGCATTCTTAAAACTACAATACCCACCTGGGCAAGTGAGGAAACAGATTGACAAAGTGAGACGGGTACCAGAAGTGACCTACTACAGGACAGGCCCAACGAGGAAACTAACACAACAGCACTGGTTTTCACATACAGCCCCCACCTAAAAACTCTCCAGCACATTATCAACGATCTACAACCTAGCTTAGAAAATGATCCTTTACTCGCAAAGACGTTAGGACGCAGGCCACTTCTCGCTTACAGACAGCCCCCCCAACTTGAAACTCATAAGGAATACATACTATACCATAGAAATACCAAACCACGAACCAATCCCTGAGCAAATCTCGTTGCCTATTCTGTCCCCATATCTACTCTAGCGACACCATCAGGGGACCAAACGGCATCAGCCACCCCATCAGGGACTCCTCCACCTGCACATCTAGTAATGTTAATGTGATCTATGCTATCATGTGCCAGCAACGCCCCTCTGCCATGCACATTGGCCATACCGGACAGTCCTTACATAAAAGAAGAAATGGACACAAATCGAACATCAGGAATGGTAACAGACAAAAGCCAGAACACATCAATCTACCTGGATTTTCTATAACAGATTTAAGTCATTTTTCTTGAACCAAAAACCTTCAGACTTCAAAGATAAAGAGAGTAACTAAAATTAATTAACGCCATTAATTTGGGCTTGAATAGAGAGTTGCTGGTTCACCACAGAAGCAGTTTTCTGCTCCTGGCCTTGCCTCACGTATTATTAGGCATGGGCTAAATCCACTCTCCTTGAATTCTCTCTGTCAACACTGATTTCCCTGTTGTGAGGTGCCCCCTTCTCTTCATCTGTCATTGTATCATGCCTCGTATCAGCGGGGAGCCCTGTTACTCTGGATCTGTAAAAGCAGCAGAGTCCTGTGGCACCTTACAGACTAACAGATGTATTGGAGCACAAGCGTTCATGGGTGAGTCCCCACTTCGTCAGCTGCACGAGGAATGCACATACAATATAATATACAATGCCTGCAGCTATAACTTTCACTCCATGCATCTGACGAAGGGATTTTTTTTAACCTGTGAAAGCTTATGCCCAAATAAATCTGTTAGTCTTTAAGGGGCCACCGGACTCGTTTTTGCATAGGAGATGCACTCTGTGCAATACCTAACTGGTGTCACTATAGGTGAATGAGAAACTGCACAATACCCGGATTGGTCACCGGGTGTCACTGCTGCGCTATGTGAAACACACTCGTGACCGACTACTGGGTGTCACTGCTACTCCATGGGGGTGGGGGTCAGCCTATCTGGCCTAGTCATGCACCCCTCAGGCCGGGGGCAGGGGAGGGGCAGAATGGGGCTTTCTGATCTCCGATGATGAGAGACTTAGCACGGCTCCCTTCTGCAGGTGCTAGTTCCTCTGTTTGGATGAAAGGAAGTTCCTGGCCCATAAAAGGCTGGAGTTGGGGGGACGGCTTATTCCTTTCCTCTGCTACCCTCTTTTACCTGCTCCCTGCAGGGATTTTTGCCCCGAGTTCTCGCTGGGCAAATCCCTGCTGCCCTGTGGACAGTTGTTCCCCAGCCTCATAGCAGCTGTATGCTCGGACTGCAGAGCAGAGTGGGGCAGCATCAGCATCTCCAGTAGGATGAAGCTCCAGTCCCTGCTCCAGCCCCGAGGCAGCGGAGCGACAGCGTCTCAGAAAGTCCTGCCAGGCAGTGTGCGGCAGAACTGGCAGGGTCTGCATGGGGAGACCTTGCCAGAATAGGTCTCTCTCTCTCTCTCTCTCTCTCTCTGAATGAATGTGTGTCCAGATAAGGCAGCAGATAAACGGTTGACATTAGCTGAAGTTCGTGCACGCTTTGCCTCACTACCACTGCAATTGGCTTGTGCCACATTTCCATATGGAGTGGGAACCTTTCCCCCCATATTTCTAATACTTCATCGTCGAGAAGAACGGTGACTAAATAGAGCAAGAAGCTTTCAGCATCATCTTTGGAATTTGGAAGTTCCATGTGTATCTGTATGGTAGACATTTTATTGTGCTGATGGATCAATGGCTTTGAATTTTTGGACCAAAACATGGAATTCTGTCATTGGCTGCTGCTCGTACTTAATTATGGACTTTTTTTCAACTCATTCTTATGTTAGTCCTATATTAGTCACTTCTGCAAAGAACAAAGCAAATGGGATCTTATATTTGCTCTGCCGAATCTCCCATCAGCCCAAAGTAAAGTGTTTTATGTCGATTTGGCTGTTGGGTCACCCAGAACTAGCACAAACATCAGCAGAGAAGCTGCTAAGGCTCATGTCCTTTCTCCTGTACCTGCGATGTTATTCTAGGATACAGGGTGGCATTCCTGGCTGACACAGTTTGTGACACCTCAACCTGAATTATTTGTCTAGCAATGTTGCAACTTATACGGAATGCAATAAAAAGTGTTCTTTCCAGTCACAGGTTTAGAAGCTGTTAATGTACCTCCTCTTGGCATTAAAGGCCTAAGCTGAGTCATATCTTGTGGGCTGGGATCGCGAAAGAGATTGAGAAAAAAAGCAAAAGTCTCTGTTATCTTTCAGCAAATTCAGCATGCTCCTGTCTCAGTTTGCCTACATTGTTGGTTTTGGCCTCAGACACCTTGAATATATGGGCTTTATAGGAATATTTAAAAGTGATATATATTTGGATATAGCTTATGTGCCATGCAAAGTGACCAGAAGTTTTCAGAATTATTTCTACTAGAACAACCAAGACCACTGTATATGTTTGTATCTTGTGTAGCCAGTTTGGTCCACAGTTACAGTTAGTGAATGGCACTGGACCTCATTTTTTACCAGAAGACTTTCAGAGGTACCTAGTTTCAAATGGAATTCAGTATATGTTTTCTGCTCTATAGCATCCTGCTATGATCGTCCTTTTGCAGACATTGAAGCTTACGGGTTACAGTGGATGACAAGCTGGCTATGAGTCAACAGTGTGCCCTTGTTGCCAAGAAGGCTAACGGCATTTTGAGCTGTATAAGTAGGGGCATTGACAGCAGATCGAGGGATGTGATCATTCCGCTCTATTCAACATTGGTGAGGCTTCATCTGGAGTACTGTGTTGGTTTGGCCCTACACTAGAAGAAGGATGTGGAAAAATTGGAGAGAGTCCAGCGGAGGGCAACAAAAATGATTAGAGGGGCTGGAGCACATGACTTATCAGGAGAGGCTGAAGGAACTGGGATTGTTTAGTCTGCAGAAGAGATGAATGAGGGGGGATTTGATAGCTGCTTTCAACTACCTGACTGGGTGTTCCAAAGAGAATGGAGCTAGAATATTGTCAGTGGTACCAGATGACAGAGGAAGGAGTAATGGCCTCAAGTTTGCAATGAGGGAGGCTTAAGTTGCATGTTAGGAAAAACTTTTTAACTAGGAGGGTGGTGAAGCACTGGAATGGGTTCCCTAAGGAAGTAGTGGAATCTCCTTCCTTAGAGGTTTTTAAGGTCAGCTTGAGAAAGCTCTGGCTGGGATGATTTAGTTGGCAATTAGTCCTGCTTTGAGCAGGGGATTGGACTAGAAACCTCCTGAAGTCCCTTCCAACCCCGTTATTCTATGATTCTATGAGTCTATTTTAAATTAGCTGTGTCATAAACAGATAAGAAAAGTTAATAGCACAGAAATACTTTATATCTCTTTGACTATAAAGGGTTAACAAGATCAGTAAGCCTGGCTGTCACCTGACCAGAGGACCAATCAGGAGACAGGATACTTTCAAATCTTGAGGGAGGGAAGTTTTTGTGCTGTGCTGTTAGTTTTGGTTGTTGTTCACTCTGGGGGCTCAGAGGGACCAGACGTGCAACCAGGTTTCTCTCCAAGCTCTCCAATACAGGGTCTTATAAGTTCAGACTAGTGAGTACTAGGTAAATAAAGCGAGTTAGGCTTATGTTTGTTTTCTTTATTTGCAAATGTGTATTTGGCTGGAAGAAGTTCAAATTTGTATTTTGCTGAAAGGATTTTAATTTGTACTTGTATATTTAGGCTGGGAGGGTGTTCCCAGTGTCTATAGCTGAAAGACCCTGTACCTATTACATTTTAAATTTACAAAGATAATTTTTACTGTTTTTTCTTTCTTTAATTAAAAGCTTTTCTTGTTTAAGAACCTAATTTTTTTTATTCTGGTCTGGATTCACCAGGGAATTGGTGGGGAGAAAGGAGGGAAGAGGGAGAGAGAGGCTGATTTCTCTATGTGCCAGGATTACTTTCTCTCAGGAAGAGTCTGGGAGGGGGAAAGAGAAGGAGGGAGGAAGGTGAATTGTCCTCTCTGTTTTGTGATTCAAGGAGTTTGAATCACACAGTGATCTTCCAGGGTACCCAGGGAGGGGAAACCTGGGAGAGGCAATGGTGAGGGAAAGGGTTTACTTTCCTTGTGTTAAGATCCAGAAGGTCTGGGTCTTGGGGGTCCCCGGGCAAGGTTTTGTGGGGACCAGAGTGTACCAGGCACTGGAATTCCTGGTTGGTGGCAGCACTACAGGTTCTAAGCTGATAATTGAGCTTAGAGGAATTCATGCTGGTACCCCATCTTTTGGACGCTAAGGTTCAGAGTGGGGAATTGTACCATGACAAGCTGAAACGGGGAAATTTCTTACTTACAGGAAATATCTTGTTTACAGGAACACACCACGCTCAGCAGTCACCTGCAACTCTTTTTTCCTCGAACTATATTTGTTACTTATTTGGACTGCTACGTCCTGATATGTCCTCAGGTATTCAACTCAGCAGGTTCTGATGGAATTGACAGTGTGATACGCAAGGTGTCACCTGAAGAAGTCATACGCATTAGTAGTTATCGTCAAGAATGAACGGAGGATGTCTGAAGGCCCAGAGGACAGAAGAAAGGCAGACAAAGTAGCGCCCTTAGAAAAGGGGGCTAAAGAAGGAACCAGGGAATGAGTGCTCCAGTCAGCCTAATTTTATACTTCTAAATATACTGAAACAAGTTACTGAACAATGAATTTGTAAGCAGCTAGAGGCTAAGAGGTGAAAAGTAATAGGCAACATACATTTCTCCATAACAAATTAGGAAAAATCAACTTCTTTCCTTCTTTACCAAGTCAGTAGACTTGTGCATGTGGGGGAGCTATAAATGCGATGTATCTTGATTTTACTAAGGCTTATGACACAATCTCACATGATATCCTCAAGGCAAACTAGAGAAATGTGATTTAGACTCAGATGTTTGACAAATTTAAAAACTCTTCTCAAAGAGTTGTTATCAAACTATGAAGTCTCCAATTGCTCTCCATACCCACCAAGGGCAGCACAAGAAGAAATCATCTTAGGCTATGTCTACCGTAGCATTTTTGTTGGTAAGAGGTGTAAAAAAACTCTCCTGACCAACCTAAAGTTTCACCAACAACAGCTCAGTGTGGACAACTCTATGTCAGTGAGGCTACGGGCTGGTCTACACTACAGGGGGAAATCGATCTTATATATGCAACTTCAGCTATGTGAATAACGTAGCTGAAGTTGAATATCTAAGATCGGATTACTCACTCATCCTCACCGCCCGGGATCGATGTCCGCAGCTCCCCCTGTCAATTCCGCAACTCCGTTGGGGTTGGTGGAGTTCTGGAATCGATCTGAGCGCGCTCGGGGATCGATATATCGCGTCTAGATGAGACGCGATATATCAATCCCTGAGCAATCAATTTTAATCGGCGGGTTAAAATTGATTGCTCGGGGATTGATATATCGCGTCTCATCTAGACACGATATATCGATCCCCGAGCGCGCTCAGATCGATTCTGGAACTCCACCAACCCCAACGGAGTTGCGGAATCGACAGGGGGAGCTGCGGACATCGATCCCGCTCGGTGAGGACGGGTGAGTAATCCGATCTTAGATATTCGACTTCAGCTACGTTATTCACGTAGCTGAAGTTGCGTATCTAAGATTGATTTTCCCCCGTAGTGTAGACCAGCCCCGAGAGATGCAATTCTGCTGACATTGCTATCCTCCATTTTTTGAGGGTGGTTTAATTATGCCAACTGCTGAGCTCTCCCCCAGTTGGCATAAAATGACTATCCGCTGCCGCTATAAATTTGGCAATGTACACATGGCCTTAGTTTGCAGCAAGATTAGACATTAGGAAACTGTTTCTAAGTCTAAGGCGAGTTAAACCGTGGAATAGGTTAACTAGGGAGGTTGTGGAATCCCCGTCTTTGGAGTTTTCAGATAACTTGTTCTATAAAGAACTGTCAAAGATGGTTCAGGAACGAACAGCACATACAGGCCTCAAGTCTTATTGACTAAAAAGCACCTTTAAGCGATTCTCACAACGGAAAGGTCCTTGCAATGAGTGGCAGCAGAATTTCTGGGAAGCTTACAGCCCGTGCAACTGCAAGAATGGACTAAAGCGACCTTTCTTGAGATAAGACTTAACCACAATGTGTTAATACTAGAAAGATCCCATGGGGGATCATTAGCAGAAATAATCATAAATCTAAGATGAAGCATGATATGGGAAAGATGTGTAAAGGGAGGAGTTTCAGAGAAGCTGAGCAGTCATGGCAACTGTTGCGTTTATTTCTAGTTGTGGACAACCAGCAATTGTGAACGTCACCTATCAGTTGCTCCATTAATCTGTTTCTTGCTATTTGTTGCCTGGTTATTTCTTGTTCCATGCATTTTCCTGTTGGCTTTAACATGGCCCACAGCTACCACAGCTGTACTGATGGCCCCATCCATAATCCACATGGCCCTCATAACCAGAGAAGCCCCAATGCCAAACCCTCCTGAGCATCCCACTACAGTGTTTGGAGAGTAGGAGATGAATGTCACCATGGCAGGAGTAGGCTAAATCACCACCCTGAAGCGGTCAAATCCTGAAGAAAGGGTGTCGATGGTGCTGTTAACACATGGCTTGGGCGTGTTCCTCCCCAGAGGGTGAGCAGCAGCAGTACATCTTTCTGTAATGGAGGTGAACATAAAACACACAGCAGAGAGTCCAATAAGCATCAGGCACAGGTGAAAGTGGATTAACTGAGTCAGAGGTGAAATAGTGCTGTCATGGTGTCCGTATAGGTGGAAAGAAGGTAAGAAGATGCGGGAGAGTAATAACCTGGTACCTTAGGTCCAGACTACATTTGTGTCCCAAATTCTTCATTCTCGTCATCATACACCTTTCCTTATTCTCTCCTAAGCAGCCTGTTTTGACCCTTATTTTGTCCCTTTCCCAGTAGACACCAAACAACCTTTGTTACTGTAGGCCCTGGCCATGAACTGCTCTTCTGTAAAACCAAAACTGTTGACTTTTACGAGAGTTCCTCTCTGCTTTAAATTTGCACCATACGCATTCTTTCAACTAGCTTCCCTTCATGCACTCTGTTTCTTGAGCCTGGTGACCTGCAAATCCTAAATTCCTGTGGAACTGCCCACACACAAACCCTTAACTTTGCTTGTGTGTGCGCGTGCATGGGTAGAGAGACTCAAATTGGCAAAGGAAACGAAAGGAGTTTGGTACCCATTTCAGCTGGAGTTAATGCTTACATAATTATAGAGGAAGGGGCGACAAGTTCAATATGTTCCCTTCCTGGGGGTACTCGTGTCAGCGGCAGTAACCACTGATATCTGTTGGGGGACTTGCAATCGCTGGATTTTTGCACCAGGTCCAGCATGTCATTAGGTTAGTAACAAAAACCACAACTACTTGGCAAGTCACCTGTACCAGTGGGTGAACCATCCCAATAACACCTCCCACCAGTGGTTCTGGACAATTCCTGCAAATACCCGTTTAATTTTATTGGGATTATGATACACGCTAATCATGACTCTCTCTTTTGCAGTATGTATCTGGTTCTGGAAATCAGGATGTACAAGCAATGGTTGTAAAGCAGTTAAATTCATACCAAGGGACACAGGTTTTACAATAGAATACAAAAATGTCAAAGCCTGCAAGAGGCGGCGATGGGCTCCCGCTTGGGTTCTTCCCCATCCCTCCAAGAGAATTTCTCCTGAGACATATGGGGAATTTGGAGCAATAAGGAGGGTATTATTTACTTCATAGTCCAGTGTCCTTAATGCGTGGTTCGCCCATGTCTCGAGCACAGTGTCTTCTGACGCACCAACACCAGAAAAGCAGCCCCTCTCCTACAAAAGAATCCAAACAATAACGTAGACAACTAGGATCACATTGCTGATATGGATGTTGCACATCTGGTAATAACAAAAACTGCTGCAATGCAAAACAAAAATAAACTGTTCCCTCCAGGAAGGAGGGAGTGGTAAAATATTTTAAAGCTCACATTTTTTTCTAACCCTAATCATGTTTCTCCCAAACTCGGCTTATCTGTCTCTGATGCTGGGGCCCAAACATTTGCCAGTGACTTGCAGGTCATTGCATTTATTTCACTTTCTGCTGTTTGACTTTCAACAATTACTTGGGTTATATTTACATTTACATTATAATCTAGGTCCACCTGAGGTTTCCTCCAGCTCTGAACTTAACTTCTCTTCTTCTGACTCTGAGGAATTATTTTCAGTTCACTATCTGTTTCTACTTCTGATTCACACAGGTAATTACGCTCTCCTCCTCCAGGAACCAAAAATAGGTATCCATCTGGTCTTATAGTTTCCGTTCGATCGTTTTAGCTTGGAGGAGTGAAATCACTTCAGTATGTTTTTTTTTCTTGACTGAATTTCCAGCTGGTAGACAGTGGGACTGGCCTTGTTACAGATGCTAACAGGTCCTAGATTCATAGATTCATAGATTCTAGGGTCAGAAGGGACCAATGTGATCATCCAGTCTGACCCCCTGCACAAAGCAGGCCACAGAACCCTACCCATCCACTTCTATAACAAACCCCTAACCTATGTCCGAGTTATTGAAGTCTTCAAATTGTGGTTTCAAGACCTCAAGTTGCAGAGAATCCACCAGCAAGTGACCCATGCCCCACGCTGCAGAGGAAAGCGAAAAACCTTCAGGGCCTCTGCCAATCTGTCCCGGAGGAAAATTCCTTCCCGACCCCAAATATGGTGATCAGCTAAACCCTGAGCATGTGGGCAAGACTCACCAGCCAGCACTCAGGAAAGAATTCTCTGCAGTAACTCAGATCCCATCCCATCACCGACCACTGGGCATACTTATCTGCTGATAATTAAAGATCAATTGCCAAAATTAGGCTATCCCATCATACCATTCCTTCTATAAAGGTATCAAGCTTAGTCTTAAAGCCAGATATGTCTTTTGCCCCCACTACTCCCCTCGGAAGGCTGTTCCAGAACTTCACTCCTCCAATGGTTAGAAACCTTCGTCTAATTTCAAGTCTAAGCTTCCTAGTTTCCAGTTTATACCCATTTGTTCTTGTATCTACATTGGTACTAAGCTTAAATAATTCCTCTCCCTCCCTAATATTAATCCCTCTGATATATTTATGTAAGCAGAGTCAGGATGAGCGCTACCCTGACATCTGGTGGTGAATTGTAGGGAATGTGGAAAGAATTCCAAGAATTTCAAAGAATGGGGAAAGATTTGCATTGGCATCCACCCCCCACTTAGCATAAGCCCACAGCAGACTGGGATGGTCATTTTAACAGCTCTGGGATCCCCAATTTCTTTGTTATTGGGGCAGGAGAAAAAAAAAGTTTGTCACCCTGATTGTGTGAATGGGGAGCTGTGGGACTGCTTTGTGACAGAGATGACTCAACCTCAGTTGGGTGGTACTTGCTAAACATGGGACATGGGTTCCAATGCCCCATGAAGGGAGTGAAGTTGGGGACTGGTGTGTGTACCTGATGGTATGGGCCCCTTGTGAGGGCCCAGAACACCAATTGCACATTCTCCTCTCTCCACTGTTAAAAAGTAGAGCTTATTTTGATACTATTAGGAGTTTATCTAAAGACTACTGAGCTGAATTCATGTTGAGCCAAGGGTGCACCAACATTAGGGCTCTCTTGCTAAGAGCTGAAATCACCAAATACTGTGTTAACCTGTGGGGGAGCCTTAAGACTTATTGCTAAGCAGCTGGCAGAGCACAGTGGTTTGCAGTGTGTTGGAGCAGCCCATGGAGTAGAGTGAAGTGGTTTGCACAGACAGTTGGAGGATCAGTGCAGCTGGTGTGGTGGAGCGGGTCATGGTGAAGGCTGCAGCAGAACTTCACAGAGAGGTGGAGCAGTTGGCCCTGGCCCACATAAGGTGCCCCTTAACACCCTGTGTGGACTCTCTCCCCCCCCTCTTTCCACCCAGGCTGGGGGGTAAAACTTGGCAGATAAACTCTTGAATTCTGGGGTGGTACTGACCAGAGACTTTTGGGTTGTTGGACTTTGGGGTGATTGGACTTAAAACCCTAAGGGGAAAAAGGACATTGCCAAATGTACTTGGAGGTGGGTTCTGTTTATGGTTTGTGTTATAATCCTGTTTGTGGTGTTTCTCCAATTGGATGCCGCATTGTTTCCTTCCTTTATTAAAAGGATTTTGCTACACTCAGACTCTGTGCTTGCCAGAGGGGAAGTATTGCCTCCTAGAGGCGCCCAGGAGGGTGTGGTATGTAAGTGTCCCAGATCACTGGCTGGGGGCTCGAGCAGGTTATGCATTGTGTTATTAAAACGGAAACCCTGGATACTGAACCCGGCCCTTGTTGCTGCCAACTCAGAGGGGCAGAAGGGTTACATTTATAAAGAGCAAGCATATCCCCCCTCAGCCTTCTTTTGGCTAGACTAAACAAGCCAAGCTCTTTGAGTCTCCTTTCATATGACAGGTTTTCCATTCCTCTGATCATCCTAGTAGCCCGTCTCTGAACCTGTTCCAGTTTGAATTCATCCTTCTTAAACATGGGAGACCTGAACTGCACACAGTATTCCAGGTGGGGTCTCACCAGCGCCTTATATAATGGTACTAACACCTCCTTATCTTTGCTGGAAATACTTCGCCTGATACATCCTAAAACCGCATTAGCTTTTTTAACGGCCATATCACATTGGCGGCTCATAGTCATCCTATGATCTACCAATACCCCAAGGTCCTTCTTCTCCTCTGTTGCTTCCAACTGATGCGTCCCCAATCTATATCTAAAGTTCTTATTATTAATCCCTAAGTGCATGACCTTGCACTTTTCACTATTAAATTTCATCCTATTACTATTACTCCAGTTTACAAGGTCATCCAGATCTTCCTGTATGATATCCTGGTCCTTCTCCATGTTAGCAATACCCCCCAGCTTCGTGTCATCTGCAAACTTTATTAGCACATTCCCGCTTTTTGTGCCAAGGTCAGTAATAAAAAGGTTAAATAAGATTGGTCCCAAAACCGATCCTTGAGGAACTCCACTAGTAACCTCCTTCCAGCCTGACAGTTCACCCTTCAGTACTGCCCGTTGTAGTCTTCCCTTTAACCAGTTCCTTATCCACCTTTCAATTTTCATATTGATCCCCATCTTTTCCAATTTGACTAATAATTCTGCATGTGGAACCGTGTCAAATGCCTTACTGAAATCGAGGTAAATTAGGTCTACTGCATTTCCTTTGTCTAAATAATCTGTCACCTTCTCAAAGAAGGAGATCAGGTTGGTTTGGCACAATCTACCTTTAGTAAAACCATGTTGTCATTTGTCCCAATTACCATTGACCTCAATGTCCTTAACTATTTTCTCCTTCAAAATTTTTTCCAAGACCTTACATACTACAGATGTCAAACTAACAGGCCTGTAGTTACTCGGATCACTCTTTCTCCCTTTCTTAAAGATAGGAACTATGTTAGCAATTCTCCAGTCTTACGGTACAACCCCTTAGTTTACTGATTCATTAAAATTTCTCGCTAATGGGCTTGCAATTTCATGCGCCAGTTCCTTTAATATTCTCGGATGAAGATTGTCTGGGCCCTCTGATTTTGTCCCATTAAGCTGTTCAAGTATGGCTTCTACCTCAGATGTGGTAATATCCACCTCCATATCCTCATTCCCGTTTGTCATCCCTCCATTACCCCTAAGCTCCTCATTAGCCTTATTAAAGACTAGGCAAAGTACTTATTTAGATATTGGGCCATGCCTAGGTTATCCTTAACCTCCATTCCATCCTCAGTGTTTAGCAGTCCCACTTCTTCTTTCTTTGTTTCCTTCTTATTTATATGGCTATAGAACCTTTTACTATTGGTTTTAATTCCCTTTGCAAGGTTCAACTCTACTTGGCTTTTAGCCTTTCTCACTTTATCCCTACATGTTCTGACCTCACTAAGGTAGCTTTCCTTGCTAATCCCATCCTTCTTCCACTCCTTGTAGGCTTTCTGCTTTTTCTTAATCACCTCTCTGAGATGCTTACTCATCCAGCTTGGTCTACAACTCCTGCCTATGATTTTTTCCCCCTTTCTTGGGATGCAGGCTTCTGATAGTTTCTGCAGCTGCAACTTAAAGTAATTCCAGGCCTCCTCCGCATTTAGATCCACAAGTTCTTCAGTCCAATCCACTTCCCTAACTAATTTCCTTAATTCTTTAAAGTTAGCCCTTTTGAAATAAAAAACCCGAGTCCCAGATCTATTTTTATTTATCCTTCCATCTAGTTTGAAGTGAATTAGCTCATGATCACTCGAACCAAGGTTGTCCCCTACAACCATTTCTTCTATGAGGTCCTCACTACTCACCAAAACCAAATCTAAAATGGCATCCCCTCTTGTTGGTTCTTCAACTACTTGGTGAAGGAATCCATCAGCTATCACATCCAGAAAAATCTGAGCCCTATTATTCTTGCTAGCACTTGTCCTCCAGTCTATATCTGGGAAGTTAAAGTCTTCCATGATCACACATTTCCCATTAGTGTTTACTTCATTAAAAACATTAAAGAGGTCTCTATCCATATCCAAATCAGATCCCGGCAGTCTGTAGCACACCCCAAGCACTATCTCAGGGGCGGCTCTAGTAGCTTTCTTTCCCAGTGTGATTTTTGCCCAGACAGACTCTGTCTTGTCCATTCCATCACTTCTTATTTCTTTACAGTTAACCTCCTCATTGATGTACAATGCTACTCCACCACCTTTGCCTTTATTTCTGTCTGTCCTAAACAGCACATAGCCTTCAATACCCGTACTCCAGTCATGACTACTATTCCACCATGTTTCTGTTATCCCTATAATATCCGGTTTCACTTCCTGCACCAGTAGCTCTAGTTCCTCCATTTTGTTCCCTAGGCTCCTCGCATTAGTGTACAGACATCTTAATTTTTGCCATTTGGCTTCACTGACATTCTTTACCCTGTTAGGCACTGACATTCTACCACCAGCATCACCTGTTAGTCTGCTATCTACACTACCCTTCCTCCTTATGCCAATTCTTCTGTCCATGGCTGTATCCCCTCTTACTTTGTTTACTTCCCTCTCAAGGTTAAATTCCGGCGTGGAGATCTCCTGAACATCTCCCAACCATCTCCCCCAAATTTCTAGTTTAAAGCTCTCTTAATCAGGTCGGCGAGCTTCCATCCTAGAAGTCTATTTCCCTCCTTACTCAGGTGAAGTCCGTCCCGAGAGAACAGTCTTCTGTCCGTAAATGCTTCCCAATGGCCGTACATCCCAAGGCCCTCCTTATAGCATCACTGCCTGAGCCATCTCTTGATAGCCATAATCTTGTAACACCTTTGTCGCCCTTCTCTAGGAACCGGCAGAATCCCACTGAAGATCACCTGAGCCTCGATTTCCTTAAGCGTCTTCCCCAGTCTGGCATAGTCTCCCTTGATACATTCCAGAGAGTATCTAGCCATATCATTTGTTCCCACATGAAGGACAATCAACGGATTCTTTCCTGCTCCTGCTAGGATCCTTTTCAGCCTCAGGTCCACATCCTATATCTTAGCACCCGGCAGACAGTACACCCTTCTGTTCTCCGGATCAGCTCTAGTTACAGGCCTGTCTATTCTTCTCAGTAAGGAGTATCCAATCACTGCCCAAATAGGACCAATCTTATGTGCTCTTTCCTTTATTTATCGATGTATAACCATGTCTCCTACCTGCCATTCTTGGGGATTTAGGATTGGACCCGTTTTTGTTCATTTTCTGAATGTTGTTTCCCAAGGCTATGGCAACCTGCCGATGGATGTCAGCAACAACTTTTAACAGCTGCTGGACCCTTTGGTCTGTGAGGATGTGGGGTGTAAGGTGGCTGATGGTGGTCCCGCCACCCACCACTGTTCTAGGAGACATATACCTCTCCCAGTCACCGCCTTGACTGGACTTACTCCATGTGATGCCACTGAACATCTTATAGCTATCGTGATGAAGAGTTGTCTTTGGTCCCAAGCCTTCTTTTGCTGGTTTATTAATTTTCTGAGAGCTCTTTTTACAGTACAGTTAGTTCGTTCCACGTGGCCTGAACTTTGGGGATAGTCTTTGTTTAATCCCAAAGAGTTGACAAATTCCTTTTGTGACTTCCCCAACAAAGTGGGGTCCTAGAGCTGAATCAATTTCCCTCGGCTTGCTCCATCCGGTTATTACTAATTCAGTGAGAACCCGAGTTGTGGTTTGAGCGGTGCTATTTCTAGTGGAGCTACCCTCAATCCATTTAGTAACGGGTTCAACACTATTGATTACCATCTTGGTGGCCAAGGTTGGGGCGCAATAAAATCAATTTGCTGTTAGACCCATGACCCCTTTATTCATTGATATTTCATATATCCTGTAAATAGTTTGGGATCAGCATTATTGGCTGCACATGGTAGACAGTTACTAACAAACTGCTCCACGTAGCTGTTCATGTGTGACCACCAGCCGTCAGCCTGCAATCAGCTTAAAGTTTTCTGTCCCTGGTCCTGAGCTAAGGAAAATAGGTTGTTCTTAAAGCTGCAGGAACCACCAAGACTGCTTCTGGTTCCCCTTCCTTAGATGCTAGAATTGTTGATTCATTCTGCCACGCTTTCCACTCCCCGTGTTTTCCCTTTTTCACTAACTGTTAGGCTCGGCTCCTGGCTTTGGAGGGTTATTGGCGCTATATCATCAATTTTTGGCTGCCACAAATTTCCGTTGCTGCCCCCTTGCTGCCTCATCTGCCTGATTATTCCATTTGGAATCCTCAGTCCTCCTTGTGTGTGCTCTAACTTTTCCCAAGTCCTGGTCGTCCACCAATACCCACACATATATCACTTTGTCAACGTGGGCCATTGGGTTTTACAGCTGCAGATCTCATTCCTCTCTTTTTCCATTCCAGAACCCTACCTACTAGGGACCAGAGGACCCGGTCTGACTCTGTGAAAATGGCTACCTCCTGGGTGACGGGGGTATTTTTGAAGGCTACTTCTATAGCCACAATTTCAGCAGAAGAAGGTGTACACTCTGCCTTCAGCCCCTCGCCCGTATGCAGCGAAATATGAAGCATCCACAAACCAAACAATAGCTGCTAATCCCAGCACCTCGCTCAGCACGGCCCCTCCCTTGAATAGTGAGGGCTCCTCAGTCATTCTCTCTCTTCCGGCTCTACCAGGAGACCATAAGGTATTGGGAATAGTGCTGTAGTCTTTCCATATCTACATTTTTTTGTTTAGCAAAACAGGGGTCTATTTTGTCAATCGAAGGCTAGTTATGTGACCATTGCTTCTTTTTCCAGTGAGTACGTACTTCACTAGGGAGTGGATTGTTTTCAGTAACAAAGGGAAGAACCCACCATGTATTCCCACTGCTGTAATGCTCAAAACCATGCCAAGACCTCTTTCTGACATAGGGTGAAACCCTTCACTATCTCACTCATGTTTTATAAAACCGGTTTATGTAAAATCGGAATAAACCCGTAGTGTAGACCTACCCAGAGAGACTGCGTATCACTGACCACCAAGTTCAGTGAATGTGAACTGCATGGGCCAAAAAAAGGCTCGAGAGTTTAACGCTCACACATCCGTGTCTGCGCTCCTCTGTTCTTTCTTTTCATATTGGCACCAGTATCGTAGCCCTGACTTCTCATGTCAGCTATCACAATCCCCGTATCTTCCAACTTTTTAAGAAGCCTATTTGTCATACTAGTATCATCATTGTCAATAAATTCTAGAAAATGCTCTCTGACAATCACCATTTCACTAGGTTCTGTTGTTGTTACAAGTTTGTTCCCTATGGCTAATGTCAGTCAAGTGTGCAGGCCAGACTAAAACCTTGCTGACTTCAGAGCTTGTGTGGTCTCATTTTTAATAGTTTGTCCAAGGTCATGGGATGTGTCCATTTCTTGAGCGGTGACTCTTCTTAGATGCTTGTGCAGTACAGCATCAACTCAGCCATCAGCGCCACAATTTTTAGGAAGTTTCCCTTGTTTGGCACGTGCAGCTGATCTGAAGTGCCAAGAAGTGCTATGTTTCGGGTAGCACGCATTCTCACAGTGATAATCAGCCTTTTCAGAACCTTTTGGCAGTAAAGAGACTCTGATGCAATCGTCTATTTTGTCCTTTAACCGTAGTCTTATCTCAAGTTCTTTCCAGCTATGGAATGGTCTCTGGTGATTTGCCGCCTTCGCATGGCATGCCAGATTTCTAGCCAGCTTTTTCCAGTCCTTTGTTCCTGTAGAACCCACTGTGGCTGGAACATTAGCCTGGAAGACTTTGCAACAAAAACAGTTTGCAGCATTCTGGGTTTTTGAGTACATTTCACACCACTAATGTGTTGAATGGAAACTTGTATTTTCATTGTCTTGGGGGAACATGAAGTTTTTTCACTTGCTGTGGCCCATGCAGTACAAGGGAATCCCTCAGGCCCCTGCTGAAGTGGGGCCTGTCATAAACAGATAGCTAAGGGTTAATGTCTCTTTCACCTGAAGCACCTGACCAGAGGACCAATCAGGAAACCGGATTTTTTCAACTTTGGGTGGAGGGAATTGAGTGTCTAAGGTCTTTGTTTTCCGTCTGCCTGCCTTCTCTGAGCTTTGGAGAAGTAGTTCTACTTTCTAGTCTTCTGTTTCTAAGTGTAAGGACAAAGAGATCAGCTAGTAAGTTCTATGGGTTTTTTTTTTCTTTGGTATTTGCATGAATATAAGTGCTGGAGTGCTTTGATTTGTATTCTTTTTGAATAAGGCTGTTTATTCAATATTCTTTTAAGCAATTGACCCTGTGTTGTATCATCTAATACAGAGAGAACATTTGTACTTATTTTTCTTTCTTTTTATATAAAGCTTTCTTTTAAGACCTGTTGGAGTTTTTCTTTACTTCAGGAAAATTGAGTCTGTACTCACCAGGGAATTGGTGGGAGGAAGAAATCAAGGGGAGATTTGTGTGTTGGATCGCTAGCCTGATTTTGCATTCCCTCTGGGGGAATAGGAAAGTACTTTTTGTTTTCAGGATTGGGAACAGAGAGGGGGAGTCTCTCTGTGTAGTTTCACAGAGCTTGTGTCTGTGTATCTCTCCAGGAGCATCTGGAGGGGGGAAGGGAAAAAGGATTATTTCCCTTTGTTGTGAGACTCAAGGGATTTGGGTCTTGGGGTCCCCAGGGAAGGTTTTTCAGAGGGACCAGAGTGCCCCAAAACACTCTAATTTTTTGGGTGGTGGCAGCAGGTACCAGGTCCAGGCTGGTGGCTAAGCTTGGAGGTTTTCATGCTAACCCCCATATTTTGGACGCTAAGGTCCAGATCTGGGACTAAGGTTATTACATGAGTGGCAGCCGGTGGGATGATATAGACAGAATCCAGAAGCCAGTAGAAATATTATATTTTTCTTTTCTCTGCTAAGGGCTTTTTAGCAGAGAGAAGCAGTTGGTTTTAAAAGGGAACCAGAGAGAATTTTTTTTTTCTGCTCTCTCTCGCAGTTTGTGGCTTGCATGTTAAGGGTCTTTTGTCATGCAATAGCCCTCCCATTAGGGGGCAAGTACCAGCACTTATAGGCATGCAAATAAAGTGGTTTTTCTGGTTTCCCTTCATTGAACATTAGCTAGAGAGAGAAAGGGAAAAAAGCACTGTTGCTAGGCAGACTTCAGGAGGCAACAGAGAACCTGCAGTTCAGAAGATAAACACCGGAGGGCACCCCAACACAAGAAAACAGGAACCATGACTTCTAAGGCAAAAATTGAGGCCGAAGAACAAATCAAAGAAGCTGAACACAGGCGACAGATGGAGATGAAAGAAAAGGAAGAAAGCATCAAACTGGCAGCCTTCCAAAGAGAACAGGCGGCCCAAGAGGCAGCACACAAAAGAAAACTAGAAGAAGAAGAGGTGGCCCACCGCCGAGAAATGGAAAAGCACCAAAAAGAAATGGAAAAACAACAAAAAGAAATGGAAAAACAACAAAAAGAGAATGAAGAGAAGGAAAAACAGAGAAAACATGAACTGGAGATGGCAAAAGCTGGGCTGCATGTGCCAGCCAACCCTAACAACCCGGTGCCAAATATTGCTCCACAGCACAGGAAATTTCCCACCTACAAGGCAGGTGATGACACCGAGGCCTTCTTGGAAAATTTTAAAAGAGCCTGTCTTGGGTACAAGATCCCCGAAGACCAGTACATGGTAGAATTGAGGTCACAGCTCAGTGGACCTTTAGCAGAGGTGGCAGCTGAAATGCCTAAGCACCAAATGAATGACTATAAACTTTTTCTAACCAAGGCCAGATACAGGATGGGGATAACCCCAGATCATGCCCGTCGGCGCTTCAGAACCCAAAAGTGGAAACCAGAGGTGTCATTTCCCAAACACGCCTACTACATTGCAAAAAACTATGAGGCCTGGCTAACAGGAAACAACATTCAAACCTTGGAAGAACTGAACCTCCTCATACAAATGGAGCAGTTCTTGGATGGTGTTCTTGAAGACATCACGCGGTACATACAAGATGGAAACCCCAAGAATATCGCTGAGGCGGGGGAAATTGGAGCCAAATGGATGGAACTGGCAGAAAGCAAGAAAGCTACTGTCAAGGGGAACGATTACCCCAGGGGGCACACAGACCATAAACCCTACAACCGAGGACAGCCAAAGACCCCACATACCACCCAAGTAAAGCCACAGATACCCTACCCTTCAACCTCACCAGTCTCCAGTAACTCACCTCGGCCCAGTGACCCATCAGATGGAAGATGCTTTAAGTGTAATGAACTGGGACATATCAAGGCCAAGTGTCCCAAGAACACCATGCGAGTGCAATTCATTACACCACCATCACACCCAAGATCCCCAGGCCTGGATGCCTCTCAAATACCCTTGGAGCGAAGGGAAAATTTGAGAGTGGGCGGAAAGAAGGTTACTGCGTGGAGAGACACGGGGGCACAAGTGTCAGCTATCCACCAATCCTTCGTTGACCCCAAATTCATCAACCCAAAGGCCAAAGTTACAATTTACCCCTTCATGTCACAAGCTGTAGACTTGCCTACAGCTCAACTGCCTGTCCAGTACAAAGGCTGGTCAGGAATGTGGACTTTTGCAGTCTATGACAATTATCCTATCCCCATGCTACTGGGGGAAGACTTGGCCAACCAGGTGAGGCGGGCCAAGAGAGTGGGAATGGTTACACGTAGCCAAACCAGGCAAGCTTCCAGACCCATTCCTGTTCCTGAACCGTCCACAGAGGCCCCGTCTGTGTTACCAGAGACCCAGACAGAGGTAGAGGACCCGGATTCCATGCCTACCACTGAAACAGCCACAGCATCTCCAGTCCCAGGCCCGGAACTGGAACAGCAACCAGCACCAGCAAGTGCAACCCCATCTTCAAACTCAACGCCAGAGGGCGCCAGCGAGCCAGAACTGGCAGAAGCACAAGACAGCCATACCCAAAAGGCTCAGCCAGAGCCTGAAATACCCTCAGGTGCACCAGCGGAGAGCGGTACACCAGCAACGGAAACAACCCCATCACCTACATCGCTTCCAGAGGGACCAAGCCCAAGTCCACAGTCTGAGAAAGAACTGGTGACCCCAGCCTCAAGGGAACAGTTCCAGACTGAGCAGGAAGCAGATGACAGCCTTCAGAAAGCTTGGGCAGCGGCATGGAGCACCCCACCGCCTCTCAGCTCTTCTAATCGATCCCGGTTTGTTATAGACCAAGGACTTTTGTACAAGGAAATTCTTTCTGGTGGACACCGGGAAGAATGGCAGCCGCAAAAACAGTTGGTGGTTCCAACTAAGTACCGGGAGAAGCTCTTAAGCTTAGCCCATGATCATCCCAGTGGCCATGCTGGGGTGAACAGAACCAAAGACCGGTTGGGGAAGTCCTTCCACTGGGAGGGGATGGGCAAGGACGTTGCCAAGTATGTCCGGTCTTGTGAGGTATGCCAAAGAGTGGGAAAGCCTCAAGACCAGGTCAAGGCCCCTCTCCAGCCACTCCCCATAATTGAGGTCCCATTTCAGCGAGTAGCTGTGGATATTCTGGGCCCTTTCCCAAAAAAGACGCCCAGAGGAAAGCAGTACGTACTAACTTTAGTGGACTTTGCTACCCGATGGCCAGAAGCAGTCGCTCTAGGCAACACCAGGGCTAACACTGTGTGCCTGGCCCTAACAGACATCTTTGCCAGGGTAGGTTGGCCCTCTGACATCCTTACAGATTCAAGGTCTAATTTCCTGGCAGGAACCATGGAAAAACTGTGGGAAACTCATGGGGTGAATCACTTGGTTGCCACCCCGTACCACCATCAAACCAATGGCCTGGTGGAAAGGTTCAATGGAACTTTGGGGGCCATGATACGAAAATTCATCAACGAATTCTCCAATAATTGGGACCTAGTGTTGCAGCAGTTGCTGTTTGCCTACAGGGCTGTACCACATCCCAGTTTAGGGTTTTCACCATTTGAACTTGTGTATGGTCACGAGGTTAAGGGGCCATTACAGTTGGTGAAGCAGCAATGGGAGGGGTTTACACCTTCTCCAGGAACTAACATTCTGGACTTTGTAAGCAACCTACAAAGCACCCTCCGACACTCTTTAGCCCTTGCTAAAGAGAATCTAAAGGATGCTCAGGAAGAGCAAAAGGCCTGGTATGACAGACATGCCAGAGAACGTTCCTTCAAGGTAGGAGACCAGGTTATGGTCTTGAAGGCGCAACAGGCCCATAAGATGGAAGCATCATGGGAAGGGCCCTTCACGGTCCAAGAGCGCCTGGGAGCTGTAAACTACCTCATAGCATTTCCCAATTCCTCACTAAAGCCTAAAGTGTACCATGTTAATTCTCTCAAGCCTTTCTATTCCAGAGACTTACAGGGTTGTCAGTTTACAGTCCAGGGAGATGATGCTGAGTGGCCTGACGGTGTCTACTACGACGGGAAAAAAGACGGTGGCGTGGAAGAGGTGAACCTCTCAACCACCCTGGAACGTCTGCAGCGGCAACAAATCAAGGAGCTGTGCACTAGCTTCGCCCCATTGTTCTCAGCCACCCCAGGACGGACTGAACGGGCATACCACTCCATTGATACAGGTAATGCTCACCCAATCAGAACCCCACCTTACCGAGTGTCTCCTCATGCCCAAGCTGCTATAGAACGGGAGATCCAGAACATGCTACAGATGGGTATAATCCGCCCATCTACCAGTGCATGGGCATCTCCAGTGGTTCTGGTACCCAAACCAGATGGGGAAATACGCTTTTGCGTGGACTACCGTAAGCTAAATGCTGTAACTCGTCCGGACAACTATCCAATGCCACGTACCGATGAGCTATTGAAAAAGTTGGGACGTGCCCAGTTCATCTCTACAATAGACTTAACCAAGGGGTACTGGCAAGTACCGCTAGATGAACCTGCCAAGGAGAGGTCAGCATTCGTCACCCATGCGGGGGTGTATGAATTCAATGTCCTTCCTTTCGGCCTTCGAAATGCACCCGCCACCTTCCAGAGGCTGGTAGATGGTCTACTAGCTGGACTGGGAGAATTTGCAGTTGCCTACCTCGATGATGTGGCCATTTTTTCAGACTCCTGGCCCGAACACCTACTACACCTGGAAAAGGTCTTTGAGCGCATCAGGCAGGCAGGACTAACTGTTAAGGCCAAAAAGTGTCAAATAGGCCAAAACAGAGTGACTTACCTGGGGCACCAGGTGGGTCGAGAAACCATAATTCCCTACAGGCCAAGGTGGATACTATCCAAAAGTGGCCTGTCCCAAGGTCAAAGAAACAGGTCCAATCCTTCTTAGGCTTGGCCGGATACTACAGGCGATTTGTACCACACTACAGCCAAATCGCTGCCCCACTGACCGACCTGACCAAAAAGACCCAGCCAAATGCAGTTAAGTGGACTGATGAGTGTCAAAAGGCCTTTACCCAACTTAAGGCAACGCTCATGTCTGACCCTGTGCTCAGGGCCCCGGATTTTGACAAGCCATTCCTAGTAACCACAGATGCATCTGAGCGTGGTATAGGAGCAGTGCTCATGCAGGAAGCAACAGATCACAACTTCCATCCTGTCGTGTTTCTCAGCAAGAAACTGTCTGAGAGGGAAAGTCACTGGTCAGTCAGTGAAAAGGAATGCTATGCCATTGTGTACGCCCTGGAAAAGCTACGCCCATATGTTTGGGGACGGCGGTTCCAACTACAAACTGACCATGCTGCACTAAAGTGGCTTCATACTGCCAAGGGGAACAACAAGAAACTTCTTCGTTGGAGTTTAGCTCTCCAAGATTTTGATTTTGAAATTCAACACATCACAGGAGCTTCTAATAAAGTTGCTGATGCACTCTCCCGTGAGAGTTTCCCAGAATTCAGTAGTTAAAAAGTGTTCTTAAAATGTAGAAGTCTGTTAGTTATATACTTAGGAGTATATGTAAAGGTGTATGTGTTGTATTAATCTGTTTATTTTCAAGTTCTAGAAGGAAATCGCCGCCAGTGAGCTTCCCCACTGTCTGCAATTTGGGGGGCGTGTCATAAACAGATAGCTAAGGGTTAATGTCTCTTTCACCTGAAGCACCTGACCAGAGGACCAATCAGGAAACCGGATTTTTTCAACTTTGGGTGGAGGGAATTGAGTGTCTAAGGTCTTTGTTTTCCGTCTGCCTGCCTTCTCTGAGCTTTGGAGAAGTAGTTCTACTTTCTAGTCTTCTGTTTCTAAGTGTAAGGACAAAGAGATCAGCTAGTAAGTTCTATGGGTTTTTTTTTTCTTTGGTATTTGCATGAATATAAGTGCTGGAGTGCTTTGATTTGTATTCTTTTTGAATAAGGCTGTTTATTCAATATTCTTTTAAGCAATTGACCCTGTGTTGTATCATCTAATACAGAGAGAACATTTGTACTTATTTTTCTTTCTTTTTATATAAAGCTTTCTTTTAAGACCTGTTGAAGTTTTTCTTTACTTCAGGAAAATTGAGTCTGTACTCACCAGGGAATTGGTGGGAGGAAGAAATCAAGGGGAGATTTGTGTGTTGGATCGCTAGCCTGATTTTGCATTCCCTCTGGGGGAATAGGAAAGTACTTTTTGTTTTCAGGATTGGGAACAGAGAGGGGGAGTCTCTCTGTGTAGTTTCACAGAGCTTGTGTCTGTGTATCTCTCCAGGAGCATCTGGAGGGGGGAAGGGAAAAAGGATTATTTCCCTTTGTTGTGAGACTCAAGGGATTTGGGTCTTGGGGTCCCCAGGGAAGGTTTTTCAGAGGGACCAGAGTGCCCCAAAACACTCTAATTTTTTGGGTGGTGGCAGCAGGTACCAGGTCCAGGCTGGTGGCTAAGCTTGGAGGTTTTCATGCTAACCCCCATATTTTGGACGCTAAGGTCCAGATCTGGGACTAAGGTTATTACAGGGCCACAGGAATGTGCCTGGTTACATCCATTTGAGATGGAGATATGGATGCTGCAGTAGCTGCCAGGTCACCTGAATTCTGACTAACTGGAAGATCAGGCATCTCCTCACCACGCACATCCTCACTGGGGCTGGAAGGCTCACTGTGAACGTTTATGTCTAAGGATATGTCTACACTACCCAGATCAGTGGGCAGAGATCGATCCCCGAACGCGCGCCCGTTGACTCCGGAACTGCACCACAGTGAGTGGTGGTAGCAGAGTCGACAGGGGAGGTAAGTCGAAATAAGATACTTCGACTTCAGCTATGCTATTCCCGTAGCTGAAGTTGTGTATCTCTCATCGACCCTGCCCCCTAGTGTAGACCAGGCCTGCATATCTCAGGAAAGCTCCTTCCTGCTGAGATAGGAAAGCTTCCTTTGCTTTCTTTCTTTTTCTAAATGCTGCCTCAGAGGGGCATTTTCTTCTTTCACTCATGACTGCTGTTCTGTGCCAGCTCTAGCGGCTCTCAACACTCAGTTAGAGCAGGCTGGTGGCAGGGCCTGAGTGAGGGAAGGTATCAGCGTCTAAGGGCCTAACTGGCTCCTACTACTTCAGTTGACTGCCTGTTCTCCTCAAGGGGGATCAGGCAAGCAGCAGGAAACAGAAAGCTCCCTGAGAAGCTGGTGTTAATCAGTCCAGGCTCCTGGGGGAGCTAGCGAGGTACATAAGCGGCTCCACCTCCTCTCTCTCCCTGCAGCTTCTGCTGCTTTCTGATATCCCCTCTCACCTTTTCTCCTGCCTGCCTGTTATGTCTCCTGCAGCTCAGCACTCCACCATCTCTGTGCATCTCGAGCAGAGAGAATACATATGCCCCAGACACAATTGTCTACACTCTGGGTCCTAGTGGCGCACCCCTCCCCCACCCTCCGCAGTCTGGCACCTGAGGCGGCTGCCTCAGTTTGCCTCATGGAAACGCCAGCCCTGTCCTGCGGGCACGGAGAACCTAACTTCTATTGAGGTCAGCCAGGGAGGCTGGCTGTGCACATTACAAGACTGTCAGGACAGCATAAGCCACTGAAAAAAATGCCTATTGCTACTTGCAAGCTCTTTGGCCTGTCGTCAGAGCCATAAGCTACAGAGTGGAGACCTGGACCATGGTCCTGGCTTAACATAGCTCCCATTTCCTTGTCTGTATTTGCCAGTTATAACACAAATGGTTCTCCTGCCCGGAAATATGATAGGGCTGGGACTTCAGCCCAAGCTTGTTTTAACTGGGCCATGGATTCCTACTGCTGTGAGTCCCAGGTCCATTCTGCCCGTTTCCTTAACAATTCATGCTGCGGGGCTGCTTTTTCTGCAAATCCTTTAATAAAACCTCGGGAGCAGTTTGCTCAAGAAGTATTTCAGAGAGGTTATATCTGCGGGGGCTGGGAGTTTGAGACTTAACAACCCTTTGTTGGCCAGTTGAGCGCTCTTCTAGTTCCAGGTTTATACCCAAGATAGTGTGCCTGCTGCGAGCACAGTGGGGCCTTCTTTAGTCTGCATGGGCTTTGCCTTGTGAGTTCTTTAAAAGAGCTCTGACCACAGCTTTGCTGTCTGTGGTCTACTGTTTCAGCACACACTTCCTCCTGCAATTTGCCACTTATCAGTTCACTATCAAAATTTGCTGCTGCATTCCTACAATCTTTGCTGCTTGGATCAGAGATGAAGCTCTGAGAGCATTTGATTATGCCTTCAAATATATCACTTTTCTTTCCTTTTCAGCTCCGACTTTCCAATTCGTGCACCTGGTTCTTTAGCCGATCTAGCGCCTGATCAAATGTTGTTTCAACAATCCACAGCCCCTGCAAAGCAGCTCTTTTCTTTGACCTAACATTCGGACCAGCTTCCCCAGCCTTTCTGCACTAATGCAGATTTCCTGTTGCTTGTGAAGCTACAGGAAAGTTCCAAGAATAGTGAAGGGACCGGGTTTCCAGGGTGCATTACTTCCATACTGTTGTACAAAATCTGTCAACATCATTTTCAACTGTTTTTTCCCTTCCAATTTTTTGTCTCTGGACATAATTTCTTCCGTCGAGCAGGCAATCAACCTGAGTTCTGAGTCCCAGTAACAGAAAGTATCCGTAAATTGACTCGTGAACTACATGGAAACTTGTAGGGAGCGATGCCCCGCAAGGCTGTCTTTTACCTCATATTGCAATGGACAAACTACGAACAGTTTACAACAGCCATCTCCGTCTACCAGTCCTCTCTGGACCCTCCAAATTATCTTATCTGATACGATCAGCTGTTCTCTCTTAATCAGTGCCCACGTTTCACTGCCACACAGCATGGGTGGTAGCACTGTTGAATTGACGGATATTTGCATGTGTGGTCTTGTAGATTTTTCCTTTGACGATGTCCTTGGTGGAATTAAATGCACACCATCCTGCCCGAATCCTTCGGGAGAGTTCTCCGTTCATGTCTTGGCGCATGTGAACATCTTGGCTGAAATATATGTACTGGTCCACTTCTTCAGTCGGGCTTCGTAAGCTCGCATGTATTTCCTTTTGCAGCGGTTCATTTTCAGACCGACGTGACGCCTTTTTTGTCGAGTGTTTGTAGCATGCTCAGCAGTTAGTTGGCGCTTTCAGCAATTAGTACGATGTCATCCGCGAATCTGAGATGAGCTAATCATTCTCCATTTATGTTAATGCCACTCCTCCAATTGATCTTGTTCATAACCATTTCGAGGAAGACAATGAAATGTTTTGGTGAAATCGTATCTCCTTGCTTTACGCTTTTCTCGATTGAGATGCGGAGGGGTGTTTTGAGGAGAGTAATGTCTGTTGTACATCCAATATTTTCATCCTTCAACAAAGTGATGTACTGTGTGTTAATGTCCTGCTCTCCGAGCGTATTTAAGATTGCGTTAAATTTGATAACATCGAAGACCTTTCCATAGTCGATGAAAGCAATGCCCAGCTGGAGTTTTTATTCCCTCACTCTTTCTAGGAGCTGGCTAACCATAAATATATGGTCCATCTTGCTGACATTTCTTCCAAACCTTTCCTGCTCTCTCGACTGTTGCTCAGCCAGACTGCAGTCAGTTCGTTATCAGCTTTGTAAAGAGTTTATAGTTATGAGAGAGCAGGGATATAGGGCGATAGTTCTTAAGATTTTTCTCAATCGCCCTTATTCCAGGTTCATGGTTTTTCCCTTCTTCGAGATAGCGACTGAATCGTAAAGCAAGGACCTTCAAATGTTTTTGGCCTCCTGCGGAAATAATTTCTGATGTTATTAAATCTTTGCCTGGAGCGCTTTCCTTCTTCCGCTGGTCTAGTTAGCTTCGGACTGTGGTGATGATTATCGGGGGACGGGTTCTTTTGATTGTCGAGGCGTTGGGAGGGGGATGTTTATTCTTAAGTTGAACAGTTCTGTAGAGAAGTCGTTGCAGACCTCCTCTATCCCTTCTCTGCCAATTACTGTCACATCATCCTTGTTCTTCAATGCTGTTACGCTCAATCTATATTGCGCCAATTCCCGCTTATATGTCCTAAGGCTGTGGTGTGATCCAGTTGTTTTAAGAAGCTCTCAAGATGAGTTTCGGTTTTCGCCGTATAAGCTTGCACAGAATGGACTACTTGAGGTTTTTATCTGAGTTCCTTTCCATATTTCTCCACTTCTCTAACATGATTTTTTTTTTAAGTTCCAGATGCTCCCCTTTGCCTTTTTCATCTGTTCAAGTTCAGGAAAGATACTATAGTCCTCATCACAGTTTTCCATCTGGCTCCAATCAAACCCAGAAATCATTTTCTTCAGAGATTCTTCATAGAATGTCTTTGGACACTGTTTTCTGTTTGCGCTAAGCAGGCAATGATCACTGCCGGAGTTGAAGGGTGTATCACGTAGACATCTTGAACCGGTGCCCTTTTTACTGGTTAAATATAGTCGATTTCATTCTTAGGCTTCGTGTTTGGCGTGATTAATGGCCACCTTTTTGCGATCTTTTTGTACCAGGTGTTTGCCTTTCTCCTCTTTCATTTCTTTTGCTGCTGCTTTAACTGCTTATGAACTTTTCGCCAGCTTTTCCTCGCCTGACCTTAGTGTGAACATCGCCCATCGTGACAGTGTAAATTGATTTTTGCTCGAGGGCTCTTTCGAGCTTTTGGTAGACATCTTCCACGTCTTCACTTTCTGTCATGGTATAAATCCCCACTCTGAACCTTAGCGTCCAAAAGATGGGGTACCAGCATGAATCCCTAAGCTTAATTACCAGCTTAGATCTTGTAGTGCTGCCACCAAGCAGGACTTGCAGTGCCTGGTAAACTCTGGTGTCATAACCTAGTCCCAGATTTGGACCTTAGCATCCAAAATATGGGGGTTAGCATGAAAACCTCCAAGCTTAATTACCAGCTTGGACCTGGTAAAGCTGCCACCACCCAAAAAATTAGAGTGTTTTGGGGCACTTTGGTCCCCCCAAACCTTCCCTGGGGACCCCAAGACCCAAATCCCTTGAGTCTCACAACAAAGGGAAATAAACCTTTTCCCTTCCCCCCTCCAGGTGTTCCTGGAGAGACACACAGAAGCAAGCTCCGTGAATCTAAACAGAGGGATTCCACCCTCCCCGTTTCCAGCCTTGGAAAACAAAAGTACCGAGAGCTAATCTCTCTTCCCCCCTCACCCAGAGGGAATGCAAAGTCAGGCTAGTAAATCTAACACACACAGATTTCCCCCTGACTTCTTCCTCCCACCAATTCCCTGATGAGCACAGACTCAATTCCCTGGAGTTCCCCACTAAAGAAAACTCCAACAGGTCTTAAAAAGAAAGCTTTAAGCTTTATATAAAAAGAAAGAAAAATACATAAAAAATGGTCTCTCTGTATTAAGGTGACAAATACAGGGTCAATTGCTTAAAAGAAATATGAATAAACAGCCTTATTCAAAAAGAATACAATTCAAAACATTTCAGCAACTACACACATGTAACTACAAAAAAACAAACCTATCTTTTTGTACTTACAACTGGGAAACAAAAGATTAGAAAGCAGGAAATAGAGAAATCCTTCCCATAGCCGAGAGGGACAGATACAAGACAAAGAACTCAGACACACACAGAACTCAGACACACACTTCCCTCCACCCAGACCTAAAAAAGTCTGGTTTCCTGATTGGTCCTCCGGTCAGGTGCTTCAGGTTACTTTTTTTTCAGGTGAAAGAGACAGACATTAACCCTTAGCTATCTGTTTATGATATCTGGTCCCCCCAAAACCTTCTCAGAGGACCTCAAGACCCAGACCCCCTGGATCTTACACAAGGAAAGTAAACCCTTTCCCCCACCATTGCCTCTCACAAGCTTTCCCTCCCTGGGTTACCCTGGAAGATCACTGTGATTCAAACTCCTTGAATCTAAAAACAGAGAGGAGTGCACCTTGTCCCCTCCTCTTTCCCCCTCCCCAAGAGGTAATACAGATTCAACCTCTGTGAATCTAAAACAAAGGGATTCCACCTGCCCCACTCCCTTCTCGCTCCCTGTCTCCCACCAATTCCCTGGTGAGTACAGACAATTCCCTTGAGCCTCAACAAAGGGAAAAAATCAATCAGTCTTAGAAAGAAAACTTTCAATAAAAAGAAAGAAAAAAAGTAAAAGTTGTCTCTGTAATTTAGATGGTAAATGTTACAGGGTCTTTCAGCTTATAGACGCTAGAGAGGAGCCTTCCCCCAGCACAAATACACATTAAAATCACTCCAGCAAAATATACATTTGCAAATAAAGAAAACAATCAAGAAGACTAAACCATGTTTGTACTTATACTCACTATGGGAATAGAAAATTAGAGAGCCTGTAGGTACGTCTGGTTACTCTGAGAATTCAGCGAGAACCACAGACAAAGAAAACACACAAAGAAAGACTTCCCTCCACCGAGATTTGAAAGTATCTTGTCATCTGATTGGTCCTCTGGTCAGATGGTCCAGGTTCACTGCTTCTAACCCTTTATAGGTAAAAGAGACATTAACCCTTAACTATCTGTTTATGACACCTTCACTTGCGAGACTATCGGCTTGGCTGACCTTGAGGATAGCTTTTGACTCCATCTGAAGATGCAACACACTAACGTGTGATGATAAAGCAATCAATCGTTACTGACAAATCTGACTTTTCCAACGTTTCTAGCTCCATCTCTTTTTTTGAGCCTCAGAGGGTTTCCATCCTAAACTGCTTAAATTCCATCTTTCTCTAGTCAAGATATTTTACTGTTGTGTTTGACTGAAGTGTTTGGGAAAGAGCTACTCAGGTCAACAGGGCTGGTGAATATTCATTACACTATTTTGTATGAAAGAGTATTTTATGAGCTTGTATGGTCCAGTGGGCTACTGAATGGTATAAAATGTACATTTTGGGGGGGCAAGGCTGGGGCTGAGGGTCATGCCAGTATCATCTTTGTATGGCTGAGCATAGTATTCACTCAGCTGGGAGTGACTTCTCATGTTGGTGGCTATGAGTGATTAGAGCATGGAGAAGTTTTGCTGTTCATTAGCAATGTAAAAGGCATCCCAGGCTGGAGAGCTAAGGGGACACAGCAGTTCAGTGGTTCAGGTTGCACCCTGGGGAATGTCACACTTGGAAAATGTCTACCTCGTCACCCGTGCTAATAAGCTTCCTTCTGAGATTAGAGCCTCCACTTATACCTATGATGCTTCCCAGGGCTACCCAGGGCTGTGAGGCACTTCACACCACCTGACCTTAGGGTAAGGCACTTGGTGTACGCCTCCTGGAAGGCATTTGACCATCACCACCAGCCTCTGGCAACAAAAGCCCGAGGGGAGCCTCTAGGCCTCACAGGCTCTCCTCTCTTTATAGATGTCAGTGTCATGCACCGATTAACCCCTATTTTCTCCAAGCATCCCTTTGGAGTGTGTAGGCCTTTTTACTGGCCACTATCAGAATCCCCAGTTTCTCTGGTGCCAAAAAATAGCGTACTCCTGCCTATGGTCATACCACAGAACAAAGTTTGCTTAACACACTTTATCTGTAGCGATAGTACATAAAAGCTTATTTAACAAATAGCAGCGACACAAAGTATAGCAAGCAGAAAGTATTGGAAAAAAGAACTTACATATGAAATAAAATCTCAACGCACTTTTTAGAGCCTAAACTTAATTAACAAGACATTGTCATGTGATACAGCTAAAAGCTCACCCCAAAGCCTTTTAACTTATTATAGCAAGGTTTCATTGTGGGCTTCCTTTCATGCAGCATGTCCACTCTTCTCTGTTAGTTCCTAGGTGGAAGATACAAATCGAATCTTTGTGCCTACAGCTATAGACCCAATGATCCATTATCTATAATTATAAACAGGACAACCGTCTTATATTTTGTTTTCCTGTTTATAATAGCCACTGGAGACTTGGCAAATACTTGATTAACATTTCGCTCAGACTGTGTCGAGGCGTTCATTGTGACGTACATTTTGCGGAATGGCTAGCGCAGTGGCTTCACTACCCTCCTAGTGAAACAGAATTTCTTAATAGCCTAGAGGTGCAGTTCCCACTGCACTGCAGTCCCTACTGTCACACACTGCCCTCCCCTACTCTGACTACCCCAATCCCCTCTCCTGAAACTTGAAATTTAAGATCATTGCTTCTTCCCCGTCAGTGGTTAAGAACAATTTATCACCCTCCTCTTTATGACAACCTTTTAAGATTGTCAAGGCTGAATCCCAAACCTGTCATTCCGTGGGACAGGCAAGGATTTAAAAAATTAATACTTGCCGCTCCACGCTTCTATTAAACTTCCAAGATTACATCTTTTCTCTGATTTCTGGCTTGGTAAACTCTTCCACCACGAAAATGCAATAAACCCCCTTTTGAATGCAGTTCACTGCTCCCCCCGTTTTGATTCTTGGGATGTTCTGGTTGGGTTTCAGGAACTGGATTTACAACTGCTGCCACAGACTCTGGTCTGGAGTCTTGTTCCACTATCTCTGGTTGGGTCTTTGTAGGAGGTTCAGGAATGGAATTAGGTGTGGAGGCCAGTTTAACCTGACTGCGGGCGACTATCCCCATAGTTTTTGTTAGCTTCACATGGTTGGCTACATCTTCTCCCAGAAGCATGGGATTGGGATAAACATCATAGAATGTAAAAAGCTATATCCCTGTCCAGCTCTTGTACTGCAACTTACTTCTTCACGCTGGTGGCCCTGACTCTTAGTTTTTAGCCTCTTTTAGCCTTCTCCATCAGCAATGCTCACCTGGCCAAGGTGGGTGTGCACTATGACTGACCCTTGTTCATGTACGTCTAGCCCAAGCTCAGCTAGATGCCTGGGCCAGGACCGGGGGAGTGATCACCTGCATGCTCATCATACCCATTCCCAACCTGGTCATCTACACTCTGCAAGATCCAGGATGACATGAGTATGGTGATGGGCCACAGACACAAGGAGCAGCGGGCTCATCCAGATCCCTGATGGGGACAAGCTCGAGACACTCTGCTCCATGGATCCCTCAGCAACTTTCATTCACCGCAATCACAACCTAAGGTACACAGAGACTTCCAGCAGAGTTCCAGGACACAGGAGCTGTCAGGCCACTCTAGGGTCTCATCTTGCCCCATCGCCACATCTGAAGGCACTGTGGGGTTGTGGGAATCTACTCCTAGTTGCTGCCTTGTCACGTCAGCCTGGGCCTGAAACCCTGAAATACCAGCTAGGGAGAAGCTGTTTTACCTCTGCCTTTGATTGCTTTCACGGGTGACAGAAGTCTCAAGGGTAAGCGACCGCTTTAAAACACTAAGGAAACTGTCTGGCAAAAGGCTGAATAGGTGAAAAAAGTTTTAGGACAGTGCTTTAAAGTGTAACACATTGCTTTGTTTTGTTGGAGACGGGCCCCATAATAGAGATTCACCACTCCAAGTATTGGCTTAAAGACCACGGCTGGAACTGTGCCAGGATACTGCCCTAAGTCAAAAGTCATGTTTATCATAGAATCATAGCATACTAGTATTGGATGAGATCTCAGGAGGTCACTTAGTCCAACACCCTGCTCAAAGCAGGACCAATTCCCAACTAAATCATCCCAGTCAGGGCTTTGTCAAGCCAGACCTTAAAAACCTCACAGAGCTTCCTTGACAACAGGCAGGCAGGAACCTCAGAGACCCCTTTAGCCTTGCTGCAGCAAGCCCCCATCTCAGAAGTATCTGCTTCTAGTGAAGCTACTGAATTTTTTAAATAAAAGAACAGGAGTACTTGTGGCACCTTAGATACTCTAATAAATTTATTTGAGCATAAGCTTCATGGGCTACAGGTCACTTCATCGGATGAATAGAATGGAAGATATAGTAAGGCGATATACATAGATACATACAGAGAGCATGACAAGGTGGTAGTTGTCCTAAGGGGATAATTAATTCACATGCGCTGTACTGCTGCAGGAGAAAAAAAACTTTTGACGTGATGATCAAGTTATCCCATTTCAGACAGTTTGACAATAAGGTGTGAGATTTAATTTTGGATGCACTGCTAATACTTTGTAAAGGATGGGTTCGGGAGAAGGACAAAAAAGAGGCTTTTGTTCCTGATATGTGCTAGGGATAAATTTCACAAGGAGTCATGCTTCAAAAGCTATTAGGATGCACTGCTTCTTTTTTTAAACGAGAACGTTTTGTGAGAAAGAGGGAAAATGAGAATGTCATTTCTGATCACTGCTAGGGATGAATCATTAGCATGCAGTACTAACAGTTTGGAAGACATCGGTTCAGGAGAAAGTAAAAAAATGCTAAATTCATTTTTAAGCTCTGATAATGATTAGTTTCTCAAGGACTGCTGCTTGAAAAACCACTATTAAGCACTGCTACTGATTTGGACGAGATCTGTTCCTGAGCTCAAATGAGAAATTCATTGGGAAGTTGTGCTATTGACAAATGTATCAAGGATTCATGCCCCAAACACCATTTGGATGCTGTCATAAACAGATCGTTATGGGTTAATGCCTCTTTTACCTGTAAAGGGTGAAGAAGGTCACCTAGCCTAGCTGATGCCTGACCAGAGGAACAAATGTGGGAAAAAAGATGTTTCAAAAGCAAGGCGGGAAGTTTCTTCTCTTTAGAGTCAGTTTGTTTTGGCCGGAGTGGACGAGAGCAAGGAATCATCCTCTTAGCAGAGTAGTAAGTATTAAGGAAGAAAATAAATAGGTTTATGTTTATTTTCTTTTTGTAATTTGTCTTGGCATTAGGGGAATAATCAAATTGGGTATTTTTTGTATAACTAAGTTTTATCCACGGGAACATCTTGTGTTTTGACTCTGTTTTCTGTGAGATCACCTTGTATGCTATTGCCCAGAGGTTGTTTTTTTCTTTTACCTTTCTTTTCTTTAATTAAAAGCCTTCTTTCAATTAAAAGCCTGATTGATTTTTCCTTGTTTTTAGATCCAAGGGGATTGGATCTGGACTCTCCAGGGATCGGTGGGCCAAAAAAGCGAGGCAGGAGGAGTAATTCTTCCATGTGTTAAGATCCAAGGCATTTGGCTCAGCGTTCACCAGGGAATTGGTGGAGGAGTCTCTCAAGGCTACTCAGGAGGGGGAAGGTTTTAGGGGAAGGCAGTGTTTTCCAAATGACTCAAATATATGGAGGGTGGCAGCATATTGATCTAGGCTGGTAATTAAGCTTCGGGCTTCTCATGCAGGTCCCCACATCTATACAGTGTGTGTGGGAGCGGTGAAACCTATGACAGATGCACTGGTAATGATTTGGAAGAGCTCGGTTCGAGAGAAAGAGGGAAAAAGTATAAATTTAGTCCTGATTTTTTTTTCTGTTGACAAATTTCTCAAGGAACCCTCGTCTAAAAATCTGTAAGATGCACTGCTAGTGTTTACAAAGAGACAGGTTGGTGAGAAAGACAAAGGAGTAATTCATTATTTCTGATCTGTGCTACGGATAAATTTCTCAAGCAGCCATGCTTTAAGAGTCATCAGGATGCTGTGCTAATGATTTGGAAGAGATCGGAACAAGAGAAAAAGGAAAAATGAGAATTTCATTTCTGACCACATCTAAGGAAAACTTTCTCCAGCAATCATGCTTTAAAAGCAATTAAACTGCAAAGCTAGTGAAGAGATCTGTTAATGGGAGCCAAAGAAAAATTCATTATTGAGCGGTGCTAGAGACAAATGTATCAAGGAATCTTGCGCCAAAAAACATTTGGATGCACTGCTAACAGTTTGTAAAGGATGGGTTCGTGAGAAACACAAAAAATAGATTTTGGGTCCTGAGCTGTGCTTGGAATAAATTTCTCAAGAAAGCATGCTTCAGAAGCCATTAGGATGCACTGGTAATGGTTTGGAAGAGATCGGTTGGTGAGAAAGAGGAAAAATGAGAATTTCATATCTGAACACTGCTAAGGAAGAATTTTTCAAGCAACCATGCTTTAAAACCATTAGCATGCAATGCTAACGGTTTGGAAGTGATCAGTTCATGAAAAAGACACAAGCTGATAAATTTATTCCTGTTCTGTACTAGGGATAAAATCCTCAAGGAATCTTGCTTCAAAAGCCACTAGTAAGCTCTGCTCCTGATTTGGAAATGATCTGTTATTCACAAAGCGGGGGGAAAAAAGCAATTCATTAGTGAGCTCTGCTAGTGATAAATGTCTCATGGAAACATAAACTTCGTTCGCTAAGTTTGTTCATGAGCTCAAAAGAAAAATTCATTGGTGAGCTGTGATAGGGATAACCTTCTCTAGGAATGTTCCTTTTATAACCATATGGATGTACTGCTATTGGCTTTTAAAAGATTTGTTTGTGAGAAAGATGAAAAATGAAATACCTTCTTCTCTGAAAGAACATTAACCTTCTGAAAAGTAATTTTCTGTTTTTCTCGGTCAGCTATCTTCCTTTTAAAAATAATCCTGTACGTTTCCTGGCATTTTCCTCATCATGGAATTACAGGGGTTTGAGCAGCTTGTCTCTTTTCATGCTTTCATTGCTAAGGCTAAATAGTCTGCAATACAGACAGCGTGATTTAAGGACAATGCTGAGGCTTATGGGTGATGAAAACTAACCCTTCTTTGTTAAATCATGGCTCCAGTGTGTTTTTTAATTTATGACCCCTACTTTACTGCAGGATTTGCTGTGCCAGTTTCTGGAGGCCATATGCGGCTCTGGGAGAAAGGTGCAACGTGTTCTCAATCCTTTAATTCTGTAGTGTCTCTTTTTACGCAAAAGTAAAGTGAAAAAGACTCAGCAAGTTAAACATCACCAGTAGGCTGACCCCTTCGTCAGTGCTCTACCCATTTATTGAGTCGAACATTGGGTGTTGCGCAGATGCCACCATCTGTGGGGAGTCTCAACCTCCTCTTTAATGACAGGTGCAATCTTTGCCTGACTGTGCCTCCATGGCTGCAGGTTGGCTCTCTGCAGGTACCAGATCTTCTCCTACCTTCAAGTGGGGAGGTATTCTTGATTTTCTTGCATGAGCCTCACACAGATCCAATTGCTAAAGTCATCTGGCAGCTTGATTGTTGAGGTGGAATGTATTTTAGGTATCTCATAACATCACTGGGTGGCATGGCAATGTTTTTCTCCTTAGACCTATGGCTCAAGGTATTGGCGGTTGCCAAGGTTATGTCAGGTCGCCCGTTGCATCTCCTGGTCCACATGGAGGGGCAGCTTTTGACCATCATTATTGATTATGTCTCAATTGCCGAGTCGGAGCAGTTGAGTTCCTATGAACAAATGTCTACCTTCCTTCGTGTGCTGGATTCTCACACGTACTTGCTCCCGGGCGGGGATTTTATCATCACCTTTGAAGTGTGGGAACACTTCAGAAAAGAGGTGCCAGGCTTCTATGAACATCCTCAACAAGATTTCTTGAGTACCATGCCCTGGTGGATATTTGCCGTGACCAACACTAACATGATGCCACCTTCGTCACCTTGGTCAGGGTGCAGGTAGCTTAATCCCGTTGGACAGGATTGTCACATGTTTCACATCCCATCAGCAGCTGAAAGTTCTGCAGCCACTGCTTGTCATTCCAATTATGATGTATTCCCACCAGTCAGTGCTCATTTCTTGGGCCCAGAAGCAGTCCTTCACCTTTTGCAGCAGTAACCTTTCTGCGGGGTGAAACTGGCAGCAACGAAGGCCGGGTTCAAAATGTAGGGATTCCTCTTAACATTACAAAATGGAAAAGAGAAGATTAAGGGGCAATGTAATAGAGATCAATAAACCCCTGTCTGAATGGAGAAAGTGAATAGGGACATATTTACTTCATATAACACAGTGAAATTAATAAGCTGCAGCTTTAAAACAAACAAAAGGAAGCAGTTCTTCACCCAATGCAGAGACAACCTGTGGCACTCATTGCGGTCCCAGAAGTATAACTGTGTTAAAAAAACAATTATCTAAATTCCTGGGTGCTAGATTATAAACCAAGGTTGTCAGACAATTAACCCTATGCTCGCAGTGTCCCTAAATATCTGCCACCAGCTCGATCTGCACAACCAAGTCACGGATCACTTGAAATTACCGTGTTCTGTCTATTCACTCTGAGGCATCTGGCACTGAGCTAGACCACTGGTTTAAACCAGTATGAGTGTAAGGCTGGTCTTATGCCCTGAATCTTTAATTACTTGGTTAAGAGAGTTAAGTTTCACCATTCATCATCAAAGACAAGGTAGCAGTAATAGAATTAATGAAATATTAATCAGTTATTTGAAGAATAAATCAATTTGTGTGATTGGGGTCTTCTACATCACTGGTGAAGATTTTCAGCTTTTGACTTATTCTCCTTAATGCTGTCTTTATTACTTTGCTTCGGTGACTTTAAATAATTGGATTTAAGAAAGGAGTTAAAACTGCATAAACCATAGGTAGTGCCCGATCATAATCTAAAGTGTAACTTTTTGTTAGTTGCACAGACATGAATAAAATACTCCCCAAAAATATCAGTACTACTGTTGGGTGAGCAGTGCATATATTAAGTTTTTTTTTCCAGCCTGTGGGTATACAGTCAGAATTGCTTTGAAATTCCTAAAGTAAGATGCCAAAAGTAATATGAAAGCCACGCGCATTTTACAAGCATTTAGTATAAAATCTACCAGGCCATTGATGGACGTGTCTGTGCAGGCCAACCTCAGAGGAGGGGAGGGGTGGAGTCAGAGAAAATATGCTAGGGTTGCAGAAAGGAAGTTTGTAGACCGCAATTTGCACAGGCACTGGGCCTAGTAAGCCACAAATCCAACACGGAGAAGCCAGCTGAGTACACATTTTCAAGGGCATGATGGCAGGATCGCACTGTGGATTACAGATAGCTAAAAAATTGTCATAAACCATTGCTATCAACAAGTAACACTGTCTCCTGCCGAATGGAGGAAATATGTGTGTAAGAGGCACCAAGTGAAGGAAATGCTTTTCCTCTTGCTGAGTACATCTGAAAGCATTTCAGGGATCGTAGCTGCTGTATACTAACTTTCCAAGAAAGATAAAATGCTGATAAAAAAGTTTGTGTGTGTGAAGTCGAGTACCTGACCTGATGACAGAAAAATCACCACATTCCCAAAGATAGTGGTGCGGTAGATGAGAAGAAGAGAGTGTGGAAGCTGTGAAGGTTTGGGAATCCCACGATTATGAATTCTGTTACATTTCTCTGGTTGTTCAATTCCATTTTATCGTGGAGCTGAACTGTAAAAGTGAATACTACAGATATGGGCTTTCCTATTGGACAAAATATTCAGTGTTAGCAAAGTTTTATTTATTAGGCCAATTGATTTAGTTTATGCTGCAGCTAAAGCAGTGAAAAATTAAATGGTCAACTGCATACAAAATACCCCATACGTTTGTGAGAAATGCCCCAATCCAGGGAAAAGAATAATCAAAAAAATGCCCCCCCCCTCTGTTGTATTAATTTTGATGGAGATGTCCAGATAATCAAAAGTTTTAATATGACGCTGTCACTGTTCACCATTACACAGCTTTAAAACTTAATACAATGGTAAATACAATTAAAATTATTTTAAATCTTTATTAAAGATACAGAAAAAGAAGCAAAACCAGTTAAAGCATTTAAAAGGCTTTAATTTTAACCATCTTCCTTGTGGGGGGAGGGCTACCTCACTGGTTTGAGCATTGGCCTCCTAAACGCAAGGTT
Organism: Gopherus flavomarginatus; assembly: GCF_025201925.1. Taxonomy (NCBI): domain Eukaryota; kingdom Metazoa; phylum Chordata; order Testudines; family Testudinidae; genus Gopherus; species Gopherus flavomarginatus. The sequence goes on from NC_066636.1 coordinate 6,759,122, forward strand.
GTGAGTTCAATCATTGAGGGGGGTCATTTAGGGATCAGGGGCACAGATCTCTCTGGGAATTGGGAGTACTTTGAATAGCGGGTTAGAAGAGATGACCTCCTGAAGTCCCATCCAAACCTGCTATTCTATTATTTCCTTTCCCTTTGGCTGGAGAGAGTTAAAATAAAAAGTCCCTCCCCACCATCTGACAATCTCTTGGGCATGTCTACACTACAGCCCTAAATTTATCTATGTTAGATCGGCTTACAGCCAGTACTGTGATAGTTGATAGCCACACTATACTGCTTCTGTCAGCGCTGAGATTCCTCACCAGGAACTCTTAAACAGATTGAAGAGGAGAAGGGGGAAAGGCTGTGTCATAAACAGATAGCTAAGGGTTAATGTTTCTTTCACCTATAAAAGGGCTATGACATGGTGGCACAGTGGTGTGGATAGAAAGAAGAATCCAGAAGCCAGTAGAAATATTATTTTCTTTTTCTCTGCTAGGGCTTTTAAGCAGAGAGAAACAGTTTGGTTTTAAAAGGAACCAGAGAGAATTTTTTTTTCTGCTCTCTCTTACAGTTTTTGGCTTGCATATTAAGCAAGGAACCATTAAGGAACTATTAAGGGTCTTTTGTGAGACAATAGCACTCCCATTGAGAGTCAAGTATCCAGCACAATACACATGCAAATAAAGTGGTTTTTCTGGTTTACTTTACATTTAAAAGATTAACTAGAGGAAGAAAGGGAAAAAGGCACTGTTGCTAGGCAAACCCTAGGAGACAACAGAGCCAGCAGTTCAGACAATAAACACCAGAGGGCACCCCAACACAAGAAAACAGGAACCATGCCTTCCAAGACAAAAATGGGGCTGAAGAACAAATCAAAGAAGCAGAACACAGGCGACAACTGGAAAAAAGAGAAAAAGAGGTGGAGCTGAAAGAAAGAGAAGAACAGATCAAACAGGCAGCCCATAAAAGAGAACAAGACGCCAAAAATGCAGCCCACCACAGAAAACTACAAGAAGAAGAGGTGGCCCACAAAATGAAACAAGCAGAAGAAGAGGCAGCCTACCGCCGAGAAATGGAAAAACAACAACAAGAAAGGGAAGAGAGGGAAAAACAGAGAAAACATGAACTGGAGCTAGCACAGGCTGGGCAACATGCTCCAGCCAATCCTAACAACCCTTCGCCAATTATGGTTCCACATCCCAAGAAATTTCCCACCTTCAAGGCAGGTGATGACACTGAGGCCTTCTTAGAAAATTTTGAAAGGGCCTGCCTTGGGTACAGCATCCCTGAAGACCAGTACATGGTAGAATTGAGGCCACAGCTCAGTGGACCTTTAGCAGAGGTGGCGGCTGAAATGCCAAAGGACAGAATGAACGATTATAAACTGTTTCAAACCAAGGCCAGATACAGAATGGGGGTAACCCCGGATCATGCCCGTCGGCGTTTCAGAACCCAAAAATGGAAACCAGATGTGTCATTTCCCAAACACGCCTACTATGTTGGAAAGAATTATGAGGCCTGGATATCAGGAAACAATGTTAAATCCTTGGACGAACTGCACCTCCTCATACAAATAGAGCAGTTCTTGGATGGTGTTCCTGAGGACATAACATGGTACATACAAGATGGAAAACCCAAAACTCTCACCGAGGCGGGGGAGATTGGAGCCAGATGGATGGAAGTGGCAGAAAGCAAGAAAGCTACTGTCAATGGGTACGAATACCCCAGAGGGCACACCGACCATAAACCCTACAACCGAGGACAACCAAAGACCCCACCAACAACCCAAGGAAAGCCACAGACACCCTATTCTCCACCTCACCAGTCTCCAGTAACCCACCTCGACCCAATGACCAGTCAGCTGGAAGATGCTTTAAGTGTAATGAACTGGGACATATAAAGGCCAACTGCACAAAGAACCCCAACCAGGTGCAAGTCATTACACCACCATCACTCAAAAAATTTCCAGGCCCAGATGCCTCTCAAATACCCTTGGAGTGAAGGGAAACTGAGAGTGGGCAGAAAGAAGGTTACTGCGTGGAGAGACACGGGGGCACAAGTGTCAGCTATCCACCAATCCTTCGTCGACCCCAAATTCATCAACCCAAAGGCTCAAGTGACAATTTACCCCTTCATGTCACAAGCTGTAGACTTGCCTACAGCTGAACTGCCTGTCCAGTACAAAGGCTGGTCAGGAATGTGGACTTTTGCAGTCTATGACAATTATTCCATCCCCATGCTACTGGGGGAAGACTTGGCCAACCAGGTGAAGAGGACCAAGAGAGTGGGAATGGTTACACGTAGCCAAACCAGGCAAGCTTCCAGACCCATTCCTGTTCCTGAGCCATCCACAGGCGCCCCGTCTGTGTTACCAGAGACCCAGACAGAGGTAGTGGACCCGGATTCCATGGCAATCACTGAAACAGCCACAGTGCTTCCAGTCCCAGACCAGGAACTGGAAAAGCAGCCAGCACCAGAACCGGTGCCAGCACTGACGACAGTGTTTGCAAATCCATCTCCAACCCCAATGCCAGACGGCGCCAGCGAGCCTGAACTGGCAGAAGCAGCAGACAACCACACCCAAGAGGCTCAGCCAGAGCCTGAAATAACCCCTGGTGCACTAGTGGAGAGCGGTTCACCAACAACGGAAACAACCCCATCACCTATATCGCTTCCAGAGGGACCAATCCCAAGTCCACAGTCTGAGGAAGAACTGGTGACCCCAGGCTCAAGAGAGCAGTTCCAGACTGAGCAGGAAGCAGATGACAGCCTGCAGAAAGCTTGGGCAGCGGCATGGAGCACCCCACCACCTCTCAGCTCTTCTAATCGATCCCTGTTTGTTATAGACCAAGGACTTTTATACAAGGAGATTCTTTCTGGTGGACACCAGGAAGAATGGCAGCCGCAAAAACAGTTGGTGGTTCCAACTAAGTACCGGGGGAAGCTCTTAAGCTTAGCCCATGATCATCCCAGTGGCCATGCTGGGGTGAACAGAACCAAAGACAGATTGGGGAAGTCTTTCCATTGGGAGGGGATGGGCAAGGACGTTGCCAAGTATGTCCTGTCTTGTGAGTTATGCCAAAGACTGGGAAAGCCCCAAGACCAGGTCAAGGCCCCTCTCCAGCCACTCCCCATAATTGAGGACCCATTTCAGCAAGTAGCTGTAGGTATTCTGGGTCCTTTCCCAAAAAAGACACCAAGAGGAAAGCCGTACGTACTGACTTTCGTGGACTTTGCTACCGATGGCCGGAAGCAGTAGCTCTAGGCAACACCAGGGCTAACACTGTGTGCCTGGCCCTAACAGACATTTTTGCCAGGGTAGGTTGGCCCTCCGACATCCTTACAGATTCAGGATCTAATTTCCTGGCAGGGACCATGAAAGAACTGTGGGAAACTCATGGGGTAAACCACTTGGTTGCCACCCCGTACCACCATCAAACCAATGGTCTGATGGAAAGGTTTAATGGAACTTTGGGGGCCATGATACGTAAATTCGTCAACGAACACTCCAATAATTGGGACCTAGTGTTGCAGCAGTTGCTGTTTGCCTACAGGGCTGTACCACATCCCAGTTTAGGGTTTTCACCATTTGAACTTGTGTATGGCCACGAGGTTAAGGGGCCATTACAGTTGGTGAAGCAGCAATGGGAGGGGTTTACGCCTTCTCCAGGAACTAACATTCTGGACTTTGTAAGCAACCTACAAAGCACCCTCCGACACTCTTTAGCCCTTGCTAGAGAAAACCTAAAGGATGCTCAGGAAGAGCAAAAGGCCTGGTATGACAAACATACCAGAGAACGTTCCTTCAAGGTAGGAGACCAGGTTATGGTCTTGAAGGCACAACAGGCCCATAAGATGGAAGCATCATGGGAAGGGCCATTCACGGTCCAAGAGTGCCTGGGAACTGTGAACTACCTCATAGCATTTCCCAATTCCTCACTAAAGCCCAGAGTGTACCATGTTAATTCTCTCAAACCTTTCTGTTCCAGAGACTTACAGGTTTGTCAGTTTACAGTCCAGGGAGATGATGCTGAGTGGCCTGACGGTGTCTAATACGAAGGGAAAAAAGACGGTGGCATGGAAGAGGTGGACCTCTCAACCACCCTGGAACATCTGCAGCGGCGACAAATCAAGGAGCTGTGCACTAGCTTCGCCCCATTGTTCTCAGCCACCCCAGGACAGACTGAACGGGCATACCACTCCATTGACACAGGTAATGCTCACCCCATTAAAACCCCACCCTACCGAGTGTCTCCTCATGCCCAAGCTGCTATAGAATGGGAGATCCAGAACATGCTACAGATGGGTATAATCCGCTCATCTACCAGTGCATGGGCATCTCCAGTGTTTCTGGTACCCAAACCAGATGGGGAAATACGCTTTTGCATGGACTACCATAAACTATATGCGATAACTTGTCCGGACAACTATCCAATGCCACGCACCGATGAGCTATTGGAGAAGTTTTGACGTACCCAATTCATCTCTACCATAGACTTAACCAAGGGGTACTGGCAAGTCCGCTAGATGAACCTGCCAAGGAAAGGTCAGCATTTGTCACCCATGCGGGGGTGTACGAATTTAATGTCCTTCCTTTTGGGCTTCAAAATGCACCCGCCACCTTCCAGAGGCTGGTAGATGGTCTACTAGCAGGACTGGGAGAATATGCAGTTGCCTACCTCGATGATGTGGCCATTTTTTCAGACTCCTGGCCCGAACACCTACTACACCTGGAAAGGGTCTTTGAGCGCATCAGGCAGGCCGGACTAACTGTTAAGGCCAAAAAGTGTCAAACAGGCCAAAACAGAGTGACTTACCTGGGACACCAGGTGGGTCGAGGAACCATAAACCCCCTACAGGCCAAGGTGGATGCTATCCAAAGGTGGCCTATCCCAAAGTCAAAGAAACAGGTCCAATCCTTCTTAGGCTTGGCCGGGTACTACAGGCGATTTGTACCACACTACAGCCAAATCGCTGCCCCACTGACCGACCTGACCAAAAAGACCCAGCCAAATGCAGTTAAGTGGACTGATGAGTGTCAAAAGGCCTTTACTCAACTTAAGGCGACGCTCATGTCTGACCTTGTGCTCAGGGCCCCGGACTTTGACAAGCCATTCCTAGTAACCACGGATGCATCTGAGCGTGGTATAGGAGCAGTTCTCATGCAGGAAGCAACGGATCACAACTTCCATCCTGTCGTGTTTCTCAGCAAGAAACTGTCAGAAAGGGAAAGTCACTGGTCAGTCAGTGAAAAGTAATGCTACGCCATGGTGTGCGCCCTGGAAAAGCTATGTCCATATGTTTGGGGACGGCGGTTCCAGCTATAAACTGACCATGCTGCGCTCAAGTGGCTTCATACTGCCAAGGGGAACAACAAGAAACTTCTTCGTTGGTGTTTAGCTCTCCAAGATTTTGATTTTGAAATTCAGCACATTTCAGGAGCTTCTAATAAAGTAGCTGATGCTCTCTCCCGTGAGAGTTTCCCAGAATCCAGTAGTTAAAAAGTGTTCTTAAAATGTAAAAGTCTGTTAGTTATATACTTAGTGGTATATGTAATGGTGCATGTGTTGTATTAATCTGTTTATTTTAAAGTTCTAGGAGGAAATCACCGCCAGTGAGCTTCCCCACTGTCTGCAATTTGGGGGGCGTGTCATAAACAGATAGCTAAGGGTTAATGTCTCTTTCACCTATAAAAGGGTTAACAAGCAGTGACAAAAAAACACCTGACCAGAGGACCAATCAGAAAACAAGATTTTTTCAAAATTGGGTGGAGGGAAGTTTGGGAGTGAGTTCTTTGTCTTTGTCTTGGGTCTGACCCTCTCGGCTCTGAGAGTGATTTTTCTATCTCCAGCTTTCTAATCTTCTGTTTCCAAGTTGTAAGTACAAAAATAGTAAGACAATAGGTTTATATTGTTTTTTTGTATTTACATGTGTGTAGTTGCTGGAATGTTTAAATTGTATTCTTTTTGGATAAGGCTGTTTATTCATTTTTTTCTTTTAAGCAAATGACCCTGTATTTGTCACCTTAATACAGAGAGCCCATTTTTATGTCCTTTTCTTTCTTTTTATATAAAGCTTTCTATTTAAGACCTGTTGGAGTTTTTCTTTAGTGGGGACTCCAGGGAATTGAGTCTGCAGCTCACCAGGGAATTGGTGGGAGGAAGAAGTCAGGGGGAAAATCTCCTTGTGTTAGATTTACTAAGCCTGACTTTACATACCCTCTGGGTGAAGGGCGGGGGGAGAGATTAGACCTCTCGGTACTTGTGTTTCCAGGACTGGAAGCAAGGAATCTCCTAGGGTCGTCCAGGGAGGGGAGCCTGGGAGGAAGTAACAAGGAAACAAGGGGAGGGGTTATTTCCCTTGGTTGTAAGACTCAAGGCATCTGAGTCTTGGGGTCCCCCAGGGAAGGTTTTGGGGAGACCACAGTGAGTTAGGCACTGTATAAATCCCTGGCTGGTGGCAGCATTGTCAGGTCCAAGCTGGTAACTAAGCTTGGAGGTTTTCATGCTAACACCCATATTTTGGACGCTAAGGTCCAGATCTGGGAAAAAATGTTATGACAGGCTGTCAGCTCCACACAGCTCCCGACCCTGAGCCTGGCTACCCCCTGAGCTGTTGTCACGTCACTTCTGCCTGGAAGCAGGGTGCCAGCTGCCGAGGCTTCTTTGTCATAAACAGATAGCTAAGGGTTAATGTCTCTTTCACCTGGAAAGGAGTAACCTGAAACACCTGACCAGAGGACCAATCAGGAAACAAGACTTTTTCAAATCTGGGTGGAGGGAAGTTTGTGTCTGAGTTCTTTGTCTTTGTCTTGTGCCTGTACTCTCTCGGCTATGAGAGGATTTTTCTGCCTCCTGCTTTCTAATCTTCTGTTTCCCAGTTGTAAGTACAAAAAGAATGGATATAGGTTTATATTGTTTTCTTTTGTATTTACATGTGTGTAGTTGCTGGAAGGTGTTAAATTGTATTCTTTGTGGATAAGGCTGTTTATTCATATTTCTTTTAAGCAATTGACCCTGTATTTGTCACCTTAATACAGAGAGACCATTTTTATGTATTTTTTATTTCTTTTTACATAAAGCTTTCTTTTTAAGACCTGTTGGAGTTTTTCTTTAGTGGGGAACTCCAGGGAATTGAGTCTGTAGCTCACCAGGGAATTGGTGGGAGGAAGAAGTCAGGGGGAAATCTGTGTGTGTTAGATTTACTAGCCTGACTTTGCATTCCCTCTGGGTGAAGGAGGGGGGTGGGGGGAGCTTCTCTCTCTCTCTCGGTACCTATTTCCAGGACTGGAAATAGGGAGGGTGGAATCCCTCTGTTTAGATTCGCGAAGCTTGCTTCTGTGTATCTCTCCAGGAACCCAGGGAGTGTCCACCTGGAGGGGAGGAGGGGGAAGGGAGATGGTTTATTCCCCTTTGTTGTAAGACTCAAGGAATTTGGGTCTTTGAGGTCCCCAGGGAAGGTTTTTGGGGGGACCAGAGTGCCCCAAAACACTCTAATTTTTTGGGTGGTGGCAGCTTTACCAGGTCCAAGCTGGTAACTAAGCTTGGAGGTTTTCATGCTAACACCCATATTTTGGAAGCTAAGGTCCAAATATGGGAATATGTTATGACATTCTTGCCTCTCCACGCCCAGCTGGGATGGTGTGAAGAGGGCAGACTCCCTGAAGTTGGAGAGGGAAGCCAGCCTGACATAGCTCTTCTGGGAATGAGGAACTGGGGGCAGATGTACTGCCTGACTTTCTTGTCATTTCAGGCGCTGTGAAATTGATAAGTGAGACAACAGCCGATGTAACGAATGCAGGATCTACACAGACACTATGTCACCCTAATTATGTTGACATAAGCGCTACATCTATAATAGAAGTGAGGTTATTATGCTCTACTACAGTTACATCAGCAGGACAAGGTAACCCTTCACTGACTTATGTTAACCTAGGCAGACAGATCTTAGATGGCGTCAAAGACAGTAATAACTTTTTTTGGGAAAGAGAAGATAATTGATATGGTTGTTAAAGTCCAATCCCATTTCCTAGAACACCAAAACAAGAAGAATCCACACAAGAGGCGAGAGAAAAGAATGTGAAAGATTAAAAAAATGCAGTTTATCTCTCTAGTGTTGGTTTTTCACTTCCAACCACACAACTGTAAAAATATGTGGTCCTATTAGCCACTCTGAGACCTATGTGGCACTTGTAACTGTACTGGTCTGTTTAGTGGATTGCTTTCAGTCACCTCTGTCTGGGCACAGGTGCAGAGCTGCAAAATAAACAGTTTTGTCTGTGTATGACTGTGGACAGAAAGCAAAAGGAGGGCGCTAGGATGGTGAGGAAAGAAAAGAACAGAAGGGATGGGGACAATGTCTTTCAATCATCTGGATTGCGTTGAGTGATGGAACTTCGGCTCTGCCTGTGTTTTCGTCTTCTGGCAAGCAGCCATAAGCATTTGGATATAATAAAGCTCCACTTTTTACACCATAACTAAAGTTCAACATTAACAAACACTTTGACAACTATTGTAACACTGGGGCAATCCCAGAGGACTGGGAAAAACAATTTTGTGCCAATAGTTAACAAGAATAAACACAATAAACCAAGTAACTAGTTACCCTGACATCCATCTCTGACCAAAAAAATGCTGATGCACAATGAAGTCAGTGAAAAAGTAAAGTCTAGCGCTATAGCTAATGTTAATTGTTACATTATGGAAAATTAATCTTGTAGAAAAAACTTCGTATCCTTCATTATGAGACTACAAGGTAATTGTGGCTGATACAGGAAATGGAGCTCACATAATAGACTTAGACTTCTGTAAGACTTTTGACTTAGTACAGACCAACATGCTGATAAAAAAGTAAGTGATATACAAAGGCAATGTAGTGGGTAGTAAATTGATTGAAAACAGGATAACTGATAGATCTCAAAAAGTGGGATTTCTATATAGTTTCACAGATATTATGCCCAGACGGGAAAATTCTGCGATGGGTTCTCTGTTCCCCATTCCCCATTCCAGGCTCCCCCCATTCTCCCCCTCCATTCAAGGGGGTTTGTACACCCCTAATTCCCCCATTTACTATGTCCCTTTTCCCCCACACTAGCATCTTCCAATCATCTCCCCACACCGGGGGGGGGGGGATCTATGTTTACCACCAATCACCATCCACACTTCTAGCATCCATCATTCTCTCCCACTTGAAGGGATTTCTGTGTGTCCCCCATTCCACCTTCCTCCATAGCCGGGTCCTCTATTCCTCCCTCCACTCCACAAGTATGGGCTCTGTGTGCACCTTAATATCCACCTTGCGTTTATGTGAAGGGCTCTAGGTGTTCACCTCCACACCATGCCATGGTCCCAGTCCTTCTGTAATATTCCAGGAGTGCTGTGCACTCCTCCTTCCCACTGTCCCCCTTTCTTCCCCACTAGTCTTCCTCTCTTTGAGAGATAAGTCATTCAGCTTGTTTACATGTTAAACTCTATTCCGGGATATGCTGGACGGTTTTGTAGGGGCACGCAACCAGTTCTTTCATCTGTAGACAATTGCAGAGGTGCTACAGGCTGACTGGGCAGGCAGGGGTCCATTTGTTCCCCCTTACAGTATTCTGATTTCCCCAAAATCGATAGGATTCTAACCACTGATGTCTACAACAAATCTTGACACTTTAGAGTTGATGAGGAAAATTGTTCAAAAGTTGCCATATTCCCGACCTACATGCCAAAACAGAAATGCTGATGAATGGCAACCTCAAGCAATTAATTTCCTAGGATTTTTTTAATACTTTCCTGGGGGTAGGAGGCCTTTTATGGAAGCAGAGAAGTATGCTAGTAGGTAGAAGTGCAGATGATGGAGACTGTTTATGCCTCAACCCCTGTGCAGGAGCGCTAATATCCCTTCTCTACTGCAAGAAAAAATTGAACATAAAAGTGCAGCTTTTGCTGGAGAATGTGCACCGCAATCATATTTACATAGAGACAATCATCATTCAAGTTTATCCATCTAACGCTTGTGTGACGAATTTACCTTTGAAAAGCTTCCAGACTCTCAGGGAAAATGACAGATCTATTCAAAAATCTCGAACAGCATTTTCATTTAATGTTAAATATGTGAAGTTGGGACAAACTTTAGCAAATAAATAGCGTGTTTATTACTATTTGTACATGTTCATTTTTAATCCCAAAGAAAAATAGTTACATTTTTGTTACATTTTTGCACTCAACATTTTCATAGATGCTTTTCCCAGCCATTAAGATAGTTATTCATAAATTGCAACCACATGGTTGTATGTTGTCAACATTTTAAAATAGTTTTTACCAATAAAATATATTTTTTCAGTTAAAAAAAAGCATTTCCTGTCATTGTGGCCCAGGGATGACTCTTTACAAGTGGGGAAAAGTAAGATTAGTGAGGGCTCTTTGCAGATAATCAGTTGCATGACATTGCATTCACATGTATTCAATTCAGGATTGAACCACGTAAGGCGTCATTCCCTGGGCCCCAATTTAGCAGTCTACTTGCACACGTTTGATTTTAGCTTTAACGTAATATTATGTATGATACTTACATGCTTTATTGGGTAGAAACATGGACTTAGGCATAATGTCAAAATATTTTAGTGACCTGAGGCATCAGGTACGTACGTGAACCGTACTGCTGATTACTTATTACAGGTGGAGAGGAATATGGAAAAGAATGTCAAAAAAGTGAATCAGGAAAAGAAAACAGTGGAGGAGATTGTCTTGACCATCAAAAATTACCCTCAGAAATTCTAGGTCAAAGCAAAAAGTAAAGTAAAATAGAGAGAAAACAGAAGGGAAAGTGTGAAAATTTCTTCAGGTAAAGTTGTTTCTTTAGCGTTAGAGCTCTCTGCTACAGTTTTCTTGACTTCAGTGTATTTGGTTTTGACTAGAGACGAGAAAGTCTATTGTGAATGGGGAGAAGGTGAAGAGAGGAAGCTAGAAGAGAGGAACGGGGGACAAGGCTGAAGTAGTGTAATGGGAGAGAGAGAAAGAGGGGAAAAGAAGGGAGAGCAGTGGACAGGATGCAGCGGGACGAAAATAAGGGCGTGAAATGCCGCATGGTAAGCAAGTGAACGGAGACAATTTGTGGGGTAGCTATAGGGGAGGGCCATGGCTTTAGATGGTGATGAAGTGAGGCAGCGTTATGGAAGAAAGGATAATTTACAGAGCACCTGGGGCCTGATTCTCTGGGCCATGCATGCAATTATGTCAGTGTAACACCGTGCCATTAACATATAGGAGGTCTTAACAGCAGGGGTTATAGGTAGGTTGCACTTACATAAATGATGCATGGCTACAGTGAATGGACCCTTTAATGCTGAGTCAATTCAGGTTTGCCAGAAAGTGAAGAAGTGGGCTGTGCAGAAGGGTAAACCACAGGTTAACAGCTGTACAGTTGGAGGCTGTGAGGACAAGGCTGCAGTATGGTAGAGGGCTGCAGGTGTTTCTAAAGCACTTGGGAATTTTATACTCTGCATTTGCGAGGTTGCTGCTAGCAGTGAATCTGAGCAGCCTGGGTGGAAGGCAACCCATATTGCCATCATGTTTCCTTGCTCCAGACTGGCCAAGGGAGGGCAGGAAACTGAGGACCCGTCCCACAAGCCTGGCTACATCGCCTGGTGCCTTGGGCTCCTGAGAAGTGAAACAAACAGACAATATTGAAGGTGAAAATCAGAAAACCATTAGAAAGTTGGACGGAAGGGCCGGGGGCAGGAAAAGAGGAACAAAGATGCCCTGGAAGCCAGCGAGCCACCAGCCTTGAAAGTATAGGTTGGGGCCTGGCCAGATTATAAACCAGAAAGAAAACCACATGCACACAACATTCCTCCATAGAGACTTCTGGCTCAGCTTCTTTGACGAAGGAGAGTTCACAGCGGTGTCAGGACTGTGCACTGCTGTTAATTAGTCCTTTTTGCAGGATTTTCCTTTTTATTGCATTCAGTATTTCTTTGTTCCGTAAACTATAGATGATTGGATTGATTAAAGGAGTCACCACAGCATAAATCACAGCAAATGCCCTATCATAATCCAAGGAATAGCTTGTCTTTAATCGTACATACATAAATATAATACTCCCAAAAAATAACAGTACCACAATCAGGTGAGCGGCACAGGTGGAAAAGGCTTTTTTTCGCCCCTCAGCTGTGTGTATTCTCAATATAGCCTTTATAATATTTATGTACGAGACAACAATAAACAAAAATGTCACTAGGATTATAAATGCATTGACTATAAAATCAACGAGAACATTGATGGAGGTGTCTGTGCAGGCCAAGCTCAATAGAGGAGGGAAGTCACAGAAGATATGCTGGATTTCATTGGAGCCACAGAAAGGCAATTTGGAGACCAAGATTACCTCAATGACAGGACACATGAAGCCACAAATCCAGCAGCCCGCAGCCAACTGAGTGCATATTTTCGGGGTCATGATGGCAGAATAGCGCAGTGAATTACAGATAGCTAAATATCTGTCATAAGCCATTGCTGTTAGCAGATAACATTCAGTGGCTCCTAGGGAATGGAAGAAATATGTTTGTAAGAGACACCCGGTGAAGGAAATGCTTTTCGTCTTGCTCAGTAAATTTGAAAGCATTTTAGGGATAGTAGCTGCTGTATACCAGATTTCCAAGAAAGCTAAACTGCTGATAAAAAAATACATAGGTCTATGAAGTCGAGCATCTGACCTGATGACTGTGAAAATCACCATATTCCCGAAAATGGCTAAGAGATGGATGAGTAGCAGCAGGGTAAAGAGGAGAGCGTGGAAGCTCTGAAGGCTTGGGAATCCCACGATTATGAATTCGGTTACACTGCTCCAATTGCTTGTTCCCATGTTGCCACTGGATTAGTCTGCAAATTCGAGGCTCCACTAAAATTAAAAGACGTCTCAGATGATGGATCAACAAAATAAAATGCTGAAAGTAACCCAAAAAACCCATTAGTATATTTGGCTGACTCAGGTCTGCACCCATTAATGCCCCATAACCTTCCATTCCCCCTCACCATTCACTTGCTCTTCTCTGACACTTCACAATAATCTTAACAATAAATGGAGCTTCATTGATTCATAGGGCAATAGAGTCTAAGGTCAGAGGGACCACTGTGACCATCAAGTCTGATCTCCTGAATAACACTGGCCACTGAACTTCCCCACAGTAATAGAATCACCCCAAAATGAGAACTTCAAACTTCTACAGAAACACCAACAGCAACCATCACCCCGTTCCCACTTATCCCACCACAAAGTCTCCCAAACTGAATCCCCTCACGTCTCCCCACATCCTCAAAGAGGGAACCCGGAATGCCTTTCCCCCAATCCAGAAGAAGAGAGCCCAACTTCTCCCCCACTTCAGTCAGGGATCCTGTTACCTCCTCCCCCACCTCTACAAACAGGGATCCAATTTGTAGCAAATATTAATTCGACCAGAGAGAGAATGAGAGAAATTGACTCTCCTGCCAGAGATTAGGGCACTCACTGGGTGAAGCGGAGACCAGCGTTCACGTCCCTGCTCCGAAACAGACAGAGCAGGGATCTGAAAACAGGTCTCCCACATGCCAAGTGAGTGACTTCACCACCTGGCTATGGGGTTGGGGGGGTGTCGAGAGAATGTGTGACATTTGATTCTGCGTTATTATTTTTTTCGGTAAGAAAGGGCCGATGGGGGAATCCCCTTTGCTGGATGAAAATAAGGGAAAACCACATGAGAAATAATGGACAATGCATTATTTCAAGGGACGTTTTAAGGAAACACCACAGTGTAATTAGCATCACACCACACTGTAATTAGCATCAGCTTCCATTAACTGTTTAAAATGGCCAAGGGGTGTTTCTTAAAATAAGGGCTGAGTGGTAATCCTACCTAACCTGACTCCAGGAGAGTTCATGCCTGAGAATACCAAGCCAAAAGAGGCAGATCCCTGGGGTCAGAATTCACCCGCTTAACTGCCTGGGAGGGATGAGGGGCTAAAACCCCACCTTCCTTCCTGGCATTTCCTATTTGCTAGATCACTGAGTCTCAGCCTTTCCAGAGTACTATATTTCTTACAGAAGTCTGATTTGTCTTACATACGCCCAAGTTTCACCAAGTAGTTGCTTACGAAAATCAGATATAAAAATACAAAAGTTTCACAGCAGTAGTAGCTGAAAAGTTATTTTGTACTGAGGTCACTAGTGCTTTTTATGTAGCCTATTGCAAAACTAGGTACATATCTAGCTGACTTAATATACCCCTGGAAGACCTCTGCATATATGCAGGGATACATATATCCCCTAGTTGAAAACCACTGGTCTAGATAACCCAGGTCGCCACTCAGCATGCTGGTTTTGGTGATTCGCATCCTTAGACACCGAGCTTTCCTCACTCCTAGCACAGCAAATATGGCTGCCTATCTCAGATCTGGGGTCTACTTTATGGCAGGACACATTAAGAAACCACTTTGTCTTTGTTCAGGTCCCTTCGCAAAACTCACCTCTTCCCTAACGAATCCATCAAACTGTGGCCTGAAAACAGATGGGCAGGGGGAGAGCTGTGATAATTCTCATCACTGTCTTTGCATCTCCTATTAAATTTATCTCATTTCCCCACCCTAGTGATTATCTTATCTAAACAGATTACAAGCACCTTGGGTGGGGGGTAGGGATAGTTCAGTGGCTTCTCTATTGGCCTTGCATACACAGGGTTGAGAGTTCAATCCTTGAGGGAGCCATGTTTAGGGCAAAAATCTATCTGGTGATTAGTCCTGCTTTGAGTAGTGGGTGGACTAGATAATCTTATGAGGGCCCTTTCAACCCTGATAGTCTATGATTCTAACCACCCAAGTATTGTAGACTGTGAACACTTTGGGGCAGGGACTGTCATATAATACAGTCTATAGTCAGGTATAGCCAGAACATGACTTTCCAAAGAGGGTTAACTATAGGGATATTTCAGAGGTAATCATTTGCTTTTCCTTGTTCAGAGAATAGGAGAGGCAAAAGAACACTTAGCAAAAGTCAAAATTTGAAATCACAGTATATTTTTTAGGGTTAGATTTTTCAAAAGAGTTTAACATACAACTTCATCTTAGAAATCAGTCTTCAGCAGTGCTTGGAGTGCTAAACATTCATGCAACTCACTCTGCTAAGTAATGATTAGACCAAATTTCTTCACACTGTTTTTCAGGCTGAACTCTTTTTCAAAGCCAAAGTTACAGGGGGCTAAAGTGGCCCTTGGCAATGAAAATTGGTTGCACTCTTAACTAGAGAGGATAATATCTCTCCATAATAAGATGTCTCAGATAACTGCATTCTTTTAGGAAATTTCCCAGGTCCTTCTGTAATTAAATACAGTGTGGGGCTGTAAGCATTGTGTTCCTTAGCCTGCAATAAACTTCTATCGCAGGGGTGCATAATATTTTCTTTGTTCACCCTTCAGTAAAACAAAATCCCAATTGCCTAATATCCTGGAACAAAACATGAATTATTCTGCATGTAACAAATGGCAAAAAAACTAGAAAATAAACTCACTCCTATACTATCACCTGAAGTCGCCAGTCTCAGGAAGTAGAAATACAGGATCAGCATCCATCAAAAAGTACATATAACTCATTAGACTTTTCTTTTACCAAATATTTACTACAGTGCACTCCTAAAATGTCAATAAATTGCATATTTAAATATAGTTTTCCCAGTTGTTACAATTGTTTACTTGCATTGGAGAGAGATTTATTTGTTAGAGGAAAATGCTAAGAGTATTCATAACCTCAAAAAATGTGATACCTTTATAGAGGCATATTGGCCTAAAGTGCATTCGGTCACCACCAAAGACGCTCCAGCCCTTCTCTCCATTCAGTTAGTCATTCCTCGCTGGACAGAGAAACTGGTGTAACTATCTACTCCCATTTGCTGCACAAATGCAGGTTATATTGGAGCTGGGTGCTAAACTGGCAGTTTACTTTGGTGGCTGGAGCCGTGTGCATGTGCCACATGAGAAAGAGACTGAAAAGGAGTTTGTCTCATTTATGAGAACTTCAATAGAAAAAGCAAGTCAGGCTCATTGCTTGGGTACTAACCGGTGTACTGGCCACTTTTTCAGATCCCTCCTTTCTGTCCTGATGCAATGATTCTCTGATTGGAACGAGGACCCTTTTCCTAGATTTATACCCTGTCCCAGAAGAGAACATTTTCTTTATCTCAGCTTGTTTGCACATCTCTCAGAGACCTAGAAGAAATTTAGAACGTCCTTGGCTCAATACCTGTGAGAAAATCACAGCAAAGCTCCGACGAGCTCTCTATCCCACGTGGATAAACACAAGAACTGGAATCTTTGCATACAACATCTTCCCATCTGAACAATTAACCACAGTCACCTAATCCACAGTCAGCCAAAGAAGGATAGTGCCGTGCAATATTTTTCTGCAGTGTTTTGGCAAGTCTAAAGTATGTCAAGTATGACGTTCCCCCACTTCTCTAGGAGATAATTCACAATTGACTATATCTATACTACGGTCAACACTTTTTTGAACCAAGCAGCTAGTCAAAGTTCAGGGCCCTGGGGAATGTTCCAGATGGAAGCAGACATTGACAATGCAGTCTGGTATTTTCTTTCTTTATTTACAGAATTTACAAAGCAGGTGACACCGTCTTTGTTTACAGTCTCCTGTGTCTTTAACAACCAGCACCAGAATGTTTACAGGATTCTGCCTGGATGTCTTCAGGCTGTCTCTGTCTCATTTTTAGTTCTGTAGTCTGCTTTCAGCTACACACACAAACACAGAGAGCCCCTACTCACCAAAACCCCACTGCGTATACAGTTGAAACCTCCTGGCCAGGTTCACAAAATCATTGTGTTTTAGCTGAGGGTTTGCAATTAATTGCGACTTACAATTTAAGTTAATTGAAGAATGTGTTCTCAGCACTCAATCTCAACAAGAGTTTAACTCTCCCCGTAACAAGGTTTAATCTAGCTCATAACACGGTAAAAAAAAAATCCGTAAAGTCACAGTCCGATCACTGACTTGTCTGGGAGCATCATGTACATCTATTAAGATGATCAGATAGCAGAAATCAGAGAATATGATGAGTGAACTGTGGACTGAGACTTCCTGGCATACACCATTCTTCTGCTACATGTCCATGAGTGTGAGTGAACCAGCTGAGTCACTGAGGCTAGAGCACTATGATCACTCACTAGAAGCAGAGGAAGCCTTTGTTCTGACCGCTGCCGCAGGAGTGCTGACCAAAGATGAGCTCTGTCATCAGAAAGTATTAAATGGATTAGTTTATTAAATCATGCACATGGTGCCCTATGACACAGAATCAGGGTGGAGGGTGCAGGGACATCAGGTGGGATCAGGAGTTCAAAGGCTCATGCAGGATGGCAGAAGCGATTCTGTGTGTGTGTGTCAGAGTTACATAGGGGGGTCAGGAATGCCAGAGGTAAGAGGTACATGAGTGGGGAGGTATATGACTGAGGCACAGGCAGATTATGGGAGCAGACAATAAGAGAGGCATGTGGAGGTACTGGAGAGTTCAGAAAGAAATGAATAGGCCTGGTGGTCACCCAGAAGCAGCAATTTCAGGGGCGTTAAGGAGTTGTACGGGGGAAGAGTGGCCTCATTGGTAATGTATAGTGTGGCTGGGAGCCATCATCCTGAAAAAGCTAGATCAGGTGGGATTGGCCAGGGATTTGGGGGAACCAGACTGAATATAGTGGGGAG
The DNA here is from genome assembly GCF_025201925.1 of Gopherus flavomarginatus. NCBI lineage: Eukaryota > Metazoa > Chordata > Testudines > Testudinidae > Gopherus > Gopherus flavomarginatus. The sequence goes on from NC_066636.1 coordinate 6,776,820, forward strand.
CGTGGCTTAGGAGGGGTGCTCTTTCTAGCTAGAGAAAGCGAAACTGGGCATCAGAATTGGGGAACCATTGTGTGAGAGCTGGCCACAGGGGCATCTAGGGCTAGGGAAGCAACTGGCCAGGGGAAAACAGGCCCAAGATGAAGGAGGGAGTCAGGAGTCTGCAGTGTTTACTGGGAGGGATGGGACTTCCATCAAACACATGAATCCCCACAAGTCTCTTGGACTTTGCTGATAAACAATAGGGCCTATGGTGATGGTTGTCTTCCCTTCATGTAGCTTGGGGATGGCTTAGAGGAGGCAATGGCTGAGTTGTGATAGAATGTGTGTCCACAGTGAATATGTGGGCCCCAGTATTCGGTATAACTTGCAGGGCCAAGGAGCTAGCAGGTCTCCAGGCTCAGCCCAGGCACCACTCATGGGAGCCTGCACTGGAAGAGCGCTTGGATCCAGCGATTGGCCCACCCAGGCTAGTTAAGTCAAGAGAAGGAACATGAAGTTGTCTGAGTAAGCAGGTGAATCTCTATTTCAGAAAACTCTGCTTCTGTCTGCTTCCCACATTCTTCACCCAACTCTGGTCTTGATTCCTGCCTTTGCTCATAGTTCCCACCGTGCTCCTCCTCTGTGCCTGATCCTTGCCTCACCTCTGCTTACCCTTACTCCTTATTTCTCACCATCAGTTACCAGGTCTGACTCTGACTTCTGATTCCAGCTCCAGCTCGGCCCTTGGTTTAGGCATTTGGTATCTGAGCCCTGTTCTGCTCCCTCAGCTTTAATGCCTGACTCGGGTTCAACCCTGGGCTCTCATAATGGGCAGCTGATTCTGGTTCTGACCCTCAACTCTGTTCCATGACCTGGATATTTGTTACACCTGGACCTGATGCCTGCTCTGTCCCACTAAGGAAGACACCTTGTATTTTGATCTCCCACATTCACCTTTCAAAGTCTGGAAATTTGGGGAAAAAAATTTCAGAAATTTTCTAGTGAATTGGCAATTGCTTTTTCAGTTCTGTAAAGCAGTGACGCTTGGCCCGTGCTCTCTGGAAGCGAGCCTTCTCTAGGAGTCTCAATCTCTGGCGTTTACTTTTCAGTTCTATGGAATAAGCTGTCTATGGAATAGCTGCATATCTATGCTGATAGAACGGCATCCACACTGGGAGGTGGTGACTAACCAGTTTCTAAACCAATATAGTCATAGCCAAGTATCAGAGGGGTAGCCGTGCTAGTCTGGATCTGTAAAAGCAGCAAAGAATCCTGTAGCAGCTTTCAGGCTAACAGATGCTTTGGAGCATGAGCTTTCGTGAGTGAATACCCACTTTGTCAGATGCATGTCACCCACGAAAGCTCATGCTCCAAAACTTCTGTTAGTCTATAAGGTACCACAGCATTCTTTGCTGCTTTTATAGTCATAGCAGTACAAAAATATGAAGAGAGCAGCTCTAAGGGCATCTGCGTTCTCTGCTACGGAAGAGAGGGCGACTCCTTTTCTGTTCGTAGGGTCACTGTAGTAGTTCTTACGGAGTTTATTTTTCTCCCTCAGGAGAGAGGCCTCCCAACTGAGGCCTCCCAATTCCCTTCTAGGAGTTGCCTTAGTTTTTCCTTCCTCACCTGAAGTGCAAGGGCTGGAAAGGGTTGAACAAGTATAGAGGACACTTCCAGAACTGTTAGAGCTTGTCTGGCTGCAACCTGAGCTACCTGTACAACTCTTGTTGCTGGTGCTTCCATTCTGGGAGCGATGGAGCCCATGCCTTCCTTGGCATTAACAAACTCTAAGAAGCAGCTGTCGGGGGAGACGGGTGTGAATTCAATGGGAGTTGGGACCACAGCCCACATCATGAAAAGGACTTAGGTGCCTCTCTGCCTTTTTAGGTGCCAAGTCCACACTTTAGGAACCAGTGCTCCTCAACTGCTGCACAATCTCACATGCAGCTACATTTCCATTGGGTCACATTCCCAAAGCCAACTAAGCTCTAATGCTACCCCACATGTAACAAGTTGCTTAGAGTTGCAGCATGCGTCAAAGCCCCAAAGGCCCGGAACTGGGGCTCTCAAACTAGGGGGTCATGCCTCTCTTACCAGTGAGACCAAATCCTGTAGGTGTGCTCTGAGCAGGGCTGGTACCTCTCAACCAGAGCCAGAGTCAAACCACCCTTAAGTGGGGGGTGAGTGGGTGAGTTACAGAATGTCTGCATAAAAGACACCTGGAGGCATAGGGAAACAGGATGAACATGAGAGAGGTAACAAGCAGGCGTAGATGCCAGAAAGATAGAGAGTTTAGACTGCTAAGGCATGGGCTACCTATGTGGCTGACCTGGTGCACTGGTCTGATGGGGCAGAGACAGGAACGTCGCTGAACTCAGGAGCCTCAGTTCAAACTTTTCCTGCAGTCAGGTACCCAAGCCACTCTCTGAATAGTATGGAGAAAGTGACTAAGGAGGTGGTATTTACCTTTTCACATAACACAAAACCCAGGGGTTACCCAATGCAATTAATAGGCTGAGGATTTAAAGCAAATAAAACGAAGTACATCTTCACACAACTCACAGTCAATCTGTGGAACTCATTGCTATGGGATGCTGTGAAGGTTCAAAAAAGAATTAGCTAGGCCCATCAATGGCAATTAGCCAGGATGCTCAGGGACACAACTTCATGCTTTGGGTATCCCTAAATCTCTACTGCCAGAAGCTGGGTCTCCCAGGAAATAAATTTAGCCCAAAGATAGTGAAAGATAAACGCTCCTACATAACTGAAATCTAATTACATAACAGTTACGTACCGAAGATAAATTTTACTAGTGCAATGTAGTTTAATGGTGGTAGGTCAAGTGTTAAATATGTGGAAAACTCAAAATCTGGTCTTGCAGTATAGAAAATAACAAAGTAAGGTTGATGGGTGTAACTACTGAGAGATAATGGACGTGTCAATCCAAGATGACACTTTTTGCTGAAGATGATCAAGGACTGGGATTCTGATAATTTCGATTAATTCCGGATGTGACTTGCCATATCCAAGCCTGTCCTAGCTCACCCAGTCCCCTTAGAAACAGTGTATCAAAGTTCAAAAGGCCCTCAGAATGTGGCCGAAAGAAAAAAGAGGAGACAGAGGAGCAGTCCAGTTCAGCAGCCTCAGAGGGAGCGATGCTTAACCCGACTTAGCATTTGGATGCACGCTATTTGTGTGGCAAAACTTGCCAACTTTATGAAGGAATAATGGGGCTGCTGAACAGCAAGGTGTTGGAACCCTAATGGTCCCTTGTCCCCGGGAATCTCAGCCTGAGCAAAGTAAAGGCCAAGAATTAATTAGTGCTTCAATTCTTCACACACAGGCAGACGTTGGAGTCTCACAGACTGTCTATGCTGAGAGGCATTTGGCAGGACATGTGCTGGCCATGATTTTTACGCTAAGAATATAAATGTACAAACATTCTGCCCTCCTGGTCCAACCAGCTCATTTGTCCCACCAGGGAAACAAACTTTTATGGCTGGTTAGGTTCACCATAGTTCAAGTTCACAAATAAAGGCCATTCCCATGGGGGCGTAGGAGGAAGAGATGAAGGAAGACACAGTTGAGGGGTACTGTGAGGGGCATTTGAGGGGCTGCTAGGGGTATGTATGGGGGGATTTGGAGGGTTGCTGGGCGATGTGTGCGGCAACATAACAAAAATCAAGAATAAAAACAAAACAAAACAAAAACAGACAAACCAAACCAGCTCACTCAATCCTCTGCCCTCCCTGACCAGGGAAAGATAAAGATTGGGAATGACTCTGTAGTCTAGTGCTTAGGGCACATCCCAAGGCTATGGGAGGCCCAAGCTCGTCTCTGCTCCAAGGACTCTTCAATTAGTTAAATCAAATGGAACAGTGTCAGCTGGAGAGACTGAGAGAGCCCTAACCCAGAGTATCCCATAATCCAGAGTTTGAGGGCCTCATTTGGGGTATGGAAGACCTGGGTTCAAATCCCTGAGGCACATAAGGCAGTGGATGGAACTGAGTGTATGTTTCCCACCTTCTTGGTAAGTGTTCTGTCCACTGGCCTAAAAGTTGTAAGGACACAACAATTAATTCCTCTTCCATTGGTTCTGTTTTAAGAGGGGCTTGCTAGGTGGCCTTTGAACACAGAATGGGATTGGGCCCCACAGGAGAGAGAGGCTTGGGGAACTCACCAGGGCCTAGCTGCGAGTGAGGCGACCAGGCATGAGGGCTGAAGTGGCTCTGTGCATGCCCAGTGCCAGCTTTTTAGGTGTCTACATGATTAGGTGACGGCTGAGTCAGGGTTTTGAGATCTAAATTTTGAACTTAGGTATATCTAAAAAGGCAGTTAGATGACTAAATCTGTGTGTGGCTCCAGGCCCTAGTGACTTCCACTGACTGTGTCCAGATGAGGGCAGGACATCTTTGCCTGGCCTGGCCTGCTCCTACCACACCCAGCTGGGGCTATTGGTGGTCCCTGTCTAGAGCTGGAGGTCAGTGCACCTCTGGAGAGTGTCAACAAACTTCTTCAAGCAGGCAGCCACTAGGTAGTGGATGAATCGTTTTGTCTTGAATGCAAGTTTCTAAGGAGTAGATGATACCTGGTGATGTGTTAGCAAAGGGTGCCCTCTGAAATTAATACAGACCCTTTCAAAGGGTGTCGAGGAGTCACCAGGGTTTCACCACTTCTGCACCTGAAGAGCTCTTTCATATTCTCGCTTTCATTTAAAATCTCCATTTTCAATCTGCTTTCCAGTCGGTACTATGTGAAAAGAGGAAATGTCTTTGCAAGAAGAGGTCTGCGTACAGTTTTATTTGACGTTTCTGTTTATTCTTACAAGATTAACAGCTCTGAGAATGACATCTTAATTTGTTTTTGTAAGAAATCAACCTCTCTCTGGGAAGGCAGAGTAGGGCTCATTAGTTCTGGAGAACTCCCAAGCGTTCTGTATAACTAGTTTGTTTATAGGGAGCAAAATTGGCTCATTCTTGATCTGTGTGTGGGATGGGACCTAGCGGTAGCTCTTCTCCTGGAAGGTTAATTAGCCTAATGCAGCACAGAGAAGTTCCACTCATGAAAAAATAAATTATAAAGTGAGGACCCAACACTTCCATCCCAATGGCCCATGTCTTTCCCAAAGGAACAGTGCTGCAAGGCAGGGAGAAGTCTCCTTCAGTACTCAAACTGCTAAGATATTTGGAAAATTAGGTCTTGATGGAAAAGCCATTGATTTTGTAGACGCCTTCCATTAAGTTCAGTGGAAACTGGTTAATACTACAGAATAGTAAAATAACTCTTTGTAAACTTTTTGTTAATGCCTCAGGGGGAGAGTTTCAAAGGGGTGAAGGTGCCCAGCTCCCATTGATTTTTGGTGGGATTTGGGTGCCAGTTTTCCAAAAGTTTTTAGGTGCCTAAAGATGCAGAGAGAAGCCAAGTTGGATTTTCAAAAGTGCCTAGGAAGGTTCAGCAGCTGACTCCCATCTGCACCTTTAGACATCTAAATAGTTTTAAAGATCTGTCCCTGGGAACCAATGTCCTATTGGAAATCAAAATGAAGCTCCTAAATGGCTTAGGTACTTCTGACAATTGCACTCACACATATCACAGTGAGAGACGGTTTAGAAATATTCTACAGCCATACGACCTCACCACAGATAACCCTGGGCTGCAGTTCTAGGCCCTATTATTAAATTCAGTAAGTGGACACTGTACCCATCCTACTCTAAACATATCCTCCTACATCAGTGTCTTTCTCAGATCTGGATTGGTTCCCAAATTGTTCTTGCAGCTGGTCCAGACATATATATATGATCCCTTTCAGCAAATCCAGAAAGTATCTCTTATTGCCTCCAGTCCCCTGTCTCCTGAGTCAAATGTGCCCAAAATTAAGCCAGTCGCTGCGGTCAGGTAATGTGTCTGGTATCATTTCTCTTTACTAATGAAGTGGGGTCTGGCACTACATTGGAGAAGCCCCCACCAGGGGACAAGAAAGAGTCTCCTCATTGCTCCAACCTACTTCTTTTAAATCTGAGAATGGTCTCTGGCATCAGCTCCCATATCCTTCAATGGGCTCTGGAAATTCAGAGATCTTTGTTATAATTTCTGCAGGCTATGGAATCTTCTCCCAGGCCCTGGATGAATCCTAGACTGGGATTATCTCTGACATCAGCCTTGAACCTGGAACAATCATCAGGATCAACTTCTATGAGCTAAACTGGAATCAGTATTGTCCGCTGAACTGGGATGGCCCCTGACTTTGACCGTGCATGCTAGTACTGTCTCGAGTATCTCTTCTTATCCCCTTGGATGGACCCTGGCATTGCTTGTAAAAAGAGGTGACATGAACCTAGTATGCCTAAGTAATGAAGGGGGTGGGATGACCTAGAAGCTCTATTTTGAAATGGGATAATCCCTAGTTTCAAAGAGACAAGGGCATTGGCAGTGTGTGAGTGTGGAGACTGTTTCAGGCCCCAGGATATGATGAGAAACTTACCAGTCGGAGTAGCTGATCTTCATAATGAACATGATTAGAAGCACAGGGATCATTGCCTTCCCTTTGAAGTTACAGAGATAGACTGAGCATTCGCAGCTGAGGACACATGGGGCTAAAATTACAAACATATAAAAATCTGCAGTTACCATCCCTGGGCAGAGACAAATAACTGCAGGAGGTCCCTGCTTGCTTTAAAAATCATTCTGAAGCTGCCAAAAGAGCTTGAAAACGTTCAATAACTTTATCATTGATTTGGAAGAAATTATTAATTCATTGCTGGTGAATTTTTTAGCTCAGACAAAAATTGGTGGAGTGATAAACAATGATGGGGATGTGTCAGTTTTGTGATGCTATTTGGATCACTGGGTCAACTGGGCTCATTTGAATACCAAGTGTTTTAACATAGCCAAACACAAAGCCGCACATCTAGGGAAAAGAATATGGGTCACTCTTACAAAAGGGGGGACTGTATGCTGGAAAGCTGTAATTGTAAATGATTTACAGATCATGGTGGAAACTGAAGATGAGCTCCCAGTAGCTTAAAGAGATAATGCAATCCTTGGGTGTATGAGCAGTACAAGATTGAGAAGGAGCAGGAAAGTGGAACTACCTCTGTATATAGAATTAGTGAGACCATTACTAGAATACTGTGTCCAGTTGTGCTCTCCACACTTCAAAAAGAATGTTGACAATTTGGAATGAGTTTAGAAAAAAAGACAAGAACATACGAGGTTGAAGACCATTACTGAATCAGATGCATGTTCTATGTAGGCCAGTGTCCTGTCTTCAACAGTGATCAGTACCAGACCTTCAGGAAATAGTACAGAACGGCACAATTTTGAAGTGATCCAGGCCATCTTCCACTCCTGGCTTCTGATAGTCAGAGGTTTAGGTTTGCCCCAAGCATGTGGTTGTAGTCATCGATGGATCTATCTTCCATGAACTCATTTAATTCTTTTTTTGAATCCAGTTATACTTTGGCCTTCACAAAATCCCATGGCAATGTGTTCCACAGGTTGACTGTGCGTTGTGTGACAAAAATACTTCCTCTTGTTTGTATTAAACTTGCTGTCTATTAATTTCACCAGGTGACCTCTGGGTTTTGTATTGTGGGAAAAGGTAAATAACACTTATTTATTCTCTTTTTTCACACCGTTCAAAATTTTATATAATCCTTTTGTCATCTCTTTTCTAAGCTGAAAAGACATAATCTTTTTAGTCTCTCCTTTCACTGAAGCCATTCCATACCCTTGATGATCTTTGTTGCCCTTCTCTGAACCTTTTCCAGTTTCACTATATCCTTTTTGAGATGGGCAACAGGAATTGTATTCAAGATACGGAAGCACCATGGATTTATATAGTGGTATTATGATATTTTCTGTCTTATTTTCCATCCCTTTCCTACAAGTTCCCAAAATACTGTGAGTCTTTTTGATTGCTGTTGCACATTGAGTTGATGTTTTCTGAGAACTTTCCACATGGAGTCCAAGATCACTTTCTCAGGTGATAATTAATTTAGAGCCCATCATTATACACCTATAGCTGGCAAAATGTTAAATTTAAACTGTCATTTGTTGCCCATGCATCCAGTTTTGTGCAATTCCCCCTATAATGCTTTGCAGTCAGCTTTGGGCTTCACTATCTTGAATAATTTTGTTAGCAATGTTGTTGTAGCTGTGTTGATCCCAGGCTAGTAGAGAGACCGGGTGAATTAGTTCCAGTACAGTTTTGGGAGCACGCCACTGTTAACAGTTCTCCAGTGTGATAACAGACCATTTATTCTTACTCTTTGTTTGCTCTCTTTTAACCAGTTACTGAGCCATTAGAGGAACTTCCTTATTATCCCTTGACTAGAGTCTTTTGAGCCTTTGGTGAGGGATGTTGTCATAGGCTTCCTGAAAATCCATGTGCACTGTATTGACTGGATCACACTTATCCACAGAATTCTACTAAATTAGTGAGCTGCATTGACTTTTTTCCTGCAATTCATGTTTATGTATGTGTCTGATCATTCTTTTCTTTACTAGAGTTTCTACTAATTTATCTGGTACTGAAGATAGGCTTACTGCCCTGTCAATGTCAGAATCACCCCAATAGCCTTTTTAAAACTCAGTGTCACATTAGCTACCCTTCAGTCATCTGGTACAGAGGTTGATGTCAGTGAAAGGTTACATATTACAATAGATAGTTTTGCAGTTTCGTATTCGAGTTTCTTCAAAAGTCTAGGATGAATACCATCTGGTCCTGTGACTTATTACTGTTTAATTTATCAGTTTGTTCAAACACCTCTTGTTCTGACAATGTGGGATAGTACTTCACATCTGTCACCCAAAAAGACTCTGATGTGGGTATCTCCTCACAACCGCTACACTAAAGACCAATGCAATGCATTCATTTAGCGTCTCTGCAATTGCTTTGTCTTCTTGAGTACTCCTTTAACACCTTTGTCATCCAATGTCCCACTGTTTGTCTGGCAAGCTTCCTTCTTCTGGTGTACTTAAAAAAATCTTATCTTTTGCTTTTGTGACTTTAGTCAGTTTCCTTTAAAATTCTTTCTTGCCTGCTTTATTGTACATTTACACTTAACCTCACAGAGTTTGTGCTCTTCCTATTTTCTTCATTACGATTTGACTCTCCATTTTAAAGGATACCTTTTTGCCTGAAATGGCCTCTGTTACTTTGCTGTTTCGCCATGGTGACATTCTTTTGGTCCTTTCTGATTTGGAGTGTAGCCTTTTATTGTATTTAAAGTGAATTTAGTAAGGTGGTATTACATTAGGCCAAAAGAAATCTGATGATGTTCAACAAGGACAAGTGCAGAGTCCTGCACTTAGGATGGAAAAATCCCATGCACTGCTACAGACTAGGGACCGAGTGGCTAGGCAGCAGTTCTGCAGAAAAGGACCTAGGGGTTACAGTGGATGAGAAGCTGGATATGAGTCAACAGTGTGCCCTTGTTGCCAAGAAGGTTAATGGCACTTTAGGCTCTAAAAGTAGAGGCATTGCCAGCAGATCGAGGGACATGATCATTCCCCTCTATTCGGCATTGATGAGGCCTCATCTGGAGGACTGTGTCCAGTTTTGGACCCCACCCTACAAGAAGGATGTTGAAAACATTGGAAAGAGTCCAGCAGAGGGCAACAAAAATTATCAGGGGGCTAGGGCACATGACTTATGAGGAGAGGCTGAGGGAACTGGGCTTATTTAGTTTGCAGAAAAGAAGAATGAGGGGCGATTTGATAGCAGCCTTCAATTGCCTCCCATTCCAAAGAGGATGGAGCTAGGTTGTTCAGTGGTGGCAGATGACAGAGCAAAGAGCAATTGTCTCAAGTCGCAGTGGTGGAGGTCTAGGTTGGATATTAGGAAACACTAGGAGGGTGGTGAAGCACTGGAATGGGTTCTCTAGGGAGGTGGTGGAATCTCCATCCTTAGAGATTTTTAAGGTCAGGCTTGACAAAGCTCTGGCTGGGATGATTTAGTTGGTGTTGCTTCTGCTTTGAGCAGGGGGTTGGACTAGATGACCTCCTAAAGTCTCTTTCAACCCTAATCTTCTATGATTCTACGATACACCACCGTGGGTTCAGCTCTGGCAGCTACAGTTTCAAACACAACAGATTTAAATTCACCTCTGCTGCTTGCTTCATATTTATAGTCTCTAGGAACACATAAAGACCAAAGGCAGAGCCCACACTACCATTCACAAATATGAGGCCTAGTTTATTTTGCAAGGTTTTAAAGTTACCAGCAAAATTATGATTATTTTAGCACATAGAAATTCTATAAAGACTTATGCACAAGTTACAAATACAACTCTAGTCAAATCCTCCTAGGTAGTGTTAGAGTCTGATGGGTCTGTCATAGATTGATCATCAGTAGAGAGATGGTTCCTGCTGGAGTGTCCCATAAGAAGTTCAATTTTTCTAATCTTGGCACTCTCTTTTTATAATTTGATTCTGACTATACCCCATTAGCATTTACGCACATAGTGCATTCTGCGGTTAGCGCGTGTCCGACTATCTTGTAAGCAAAAAATAATTGTGTTAATTTTGTCACAATATCACCCATTGGTAAATCTTTTCCCATAATTTTGTGGCATAGGAGCATTTGGTCACTTTATTATGTCAAGCATTTCTTAAGCCTATGGATTAGTATGGCTAAACTAAAATATTACAGGCCTTAGCCTGAAGGCCTTGCATTTCACCCCTACTTATGCATACTAATACATACTTATCCCTTCTAACTACTGATCAATCTTATACTTCTATAATTCTACAACTTAACTCTATTTAGCATGGAATGATTATATATGATATACCATGTTAATCATAACGTCACAATAAATTAACAATAGACTGAAACCATTGGCTACATTTCCTTATCCCCCTTGACAGGGTGAGTATTAAACTTGACAATAAGATAATGAGAACCCTTTCACATACATATTACATGACAGTACACATAAATGATTAATATAGTAATACACAGAAAACATAATTGGTATAATATTCAAAATCTTATATGTAACATAAATCTATGCCTAAATTTTATAGGTAACTCCAATGTTCTGTATTTATTAGGGATTAGTGCTTTCTGTAGGTTCATTTCAAGTGGTAGATTTACTACTCTTCTGCACTGTGGTACATAATTATAATCACATGAAGCTTCTGGAACTTGATGTGGGTTTATGTTATGCATGTTTTCATACACATCCACATCCTCATCTACTTCTCTCATGTTATCTCTAGCTGCTGCTAGTGAAGTGGCAGTGCATAGCAAGGGAAAGGAACTAAGCTGACGTTTAACCCTTTCTGCACATATGGTTCTAAATCTCCCTCCCGTGTAACATGAGGTAAGGGTGGCACACTATGGCCAATAATCCATCCCTTCCAGTCAATTCCCACTACTTCCACAATAAATGAACAATAAACTAAAATCATTTGCTACAGCAGAACACATTTAGTCTGAGCCTCCATTATGATGTTTTTAAATTGTCTCCATGTTGCTTGCCAGCATTTAATCTTGGTGAGAGACCATGGTCGCTTAAAGGGCCATACTGAGATTGCTCAGTCAGGGCAAACGTCAAAGAATATGGCAGACAAGCCTCACAACTGGTGGTTTATTCTAATACTTAGATTCACCAACCCAGTAACAAAACAGCTTCTACAATACCTTAGCAGTTACCAAGAAACTAAAATACAGTTCCCCTGAAGCAATCTAGCCTTTGGCTCCCACAAGTCTAATACGGTGAGGATTGCTTAAAATCTTTTTCACCATATACAATGTTCTACCAATCCCAAGAGATCGGACACATTACCTACCAAGCCAATGAATATTTCAGATCTTACTCAAATACATGTGTACAGCCAATTCTTATTAACTAATCTAAGATTCTTTTAAAAAGAAAGAAAGGGTAACTGTGTTTACACATACAGATCATACAGATATGAATAAAGGTCTTAGGGCTGGTCTACACTATGAGGGGAAATCGATCTTAGATACGCAACTTCAGCTATGTGAATAACGTACCTGAAGTCGAATATCTAAGATCGGATTACTCACCCGTCCTCACCGCGCGGGATCAATGTCCGCGGCTCCCCCTGTCGATCCCGCAACTCCGTTGGGGTTGGTGGAGTTCCGGAATCGATATAAGCACACTCGGGGATTGATATATCGTGTCAAGATGAGACACGATATATCAATCCCGAGCAATCGATTTTAACCCGCCGATTCGGCGGGTAGTCTAGACGTAGCCTTAGGTCAGTGTCATAGCAGAGATGGTGAGCTGCTCATTTACAAAAGTCCTTCCATAATTAATTCCATAGGCAGCCCATGTGCAGTTTGTTCAAATTCTTCCATTAGAATTGCAGGGTTAATTCAGAATGGAGGTGGACACCTCAGTCTTGTGGTTTGAACTTTCCCTGACAACATTTAAGCAGATCTGAGATAAAAAGGAAAAGACCATAGAGTTCTTTTACAGTCTCTGGTAGGCTATGGTAGCCTCTTGACAGCAGACAACACAGCAGACATTACTTGGATGAAGAATAGTCATATACATTACAGCTTTGAAATAAATCCATCTCCATTGCTAACTAGCTCCATTCATTAGCATAAAGTAATGACCCATTCCAACAGTTCGTAGACAGTTTGCTACAAACTTCAAAGAGAAATATAGATAATGATATTATTACACCCAAGTTTAATCTAAATGTGAATATTCCTTTTTGATCTCTCAATCAAATACAGTAACAGACACTACAGATAAGAACTAAAGTAAGCAGAGTCAGAATGAGCTCCACCCTGACATCTGGTGGTGAGCTGTGGAAAAGGACTTCAGGGGCTGATCTCATTTGCATGGGCACACCTACCCTGCCTAACATGACGGGACTGCTTGCCCAAATGGTCACTTTGGCTGCTGTGGGATCTCCAGTCTCTTTGTTATTAGGGGCAGGAGTAATAAAGTGTTGTAACTCTGGTTATGTGACTCAAGGACAGGGGTATTATCCCCCGCCAGGGACCTTAAATTTAACGATATTATGGTCAGTCTTAAAGTGAGTGGTTCAGTTATAGTTACCTCTTTGACCAGATTCTGTGCTCCGCTTAGGACTAAATCAAGAATTGCCACTTCCCTTGTGGATTCAAAAACTAGCTGCTCCAAGAATCAGTTGTTTATGGTGTCTACAAATTTTGTGTCTGCATCATGCTCTGAGTTTACATTTACCCAGTCAATATGAGGGTAGTTGAAGTCACCCATTCTTATTGTGCTTTCTGCTTTTGTAGCCTCTCTAATCTCCTTTAGCATTTCACAATCATTGTCACCATACTGGTAAGCTGGCCAGTAATATATTCCTTCTGCTATACTCTTATTATTCAAGCATGGAATTTCTATACATAGAGGTTCCTTGGTACAGTTTGAGCCATTTAAGATTTTTACTTTATTTGACTCTATATTTTCTTTAACATACAATGCCACTCCCCCACCATCACAACCTACTCTCTCATTTCTATTTATGTTATACTCCGGTACTACCACATCCCATTGATTATCCTCATTCTGGTGAATTTCCATAGTGATAAAAGAATGAGCTGAGCTCTGGAAAACATGCCTTACAGTGAGAGACTCTCAGGAAATTCATTCTATACAGCTTATCAAAGACAAAATTAAGAGGTGATTTGATCATGATCTTTAAGTACCTATGTCATAATATAATTCCCAAATCTGGACCTTAGCGTCCAGGATATGGGTACTAGCATAAAGTCCTCTAAGCTTAATTATCAGCTTAGATTCTGTAGCGCTGCCACCAATCAGGAATTTCTAGAGCCTGATACCCTCTGGTCCCCCCAAAACCTTCCCTGGGGACCCCAAGACCCAGATTCCTTGAGTCTCACAACAAAGGGAAATAAACCATTCCCTCCCACCTCTTTACCTCCTCCCAGATCTTTCCTGCCTGGGTACACTAGGAGATACCGTGATTCAATTCCTTGAAACACAACACAGAGAGATCAAGTTTCTCTCTCTCCTTCTCCCAGAGGCAATACAGATTCAAGTTCCGTGAATCTAACACAAAGAGGAAATTTACCTTTCCCTCTCCCCACCAATTCCCCGGTATATACAGACTTAGTTCCTTTGAGCCTTAACTAGGGGAGAAAAATCAAACAGGTCTTAAAAGCAAAACTTTTAATAAAAAAGAAAGAAAAAAGTAAAAGGTTTATCTCTGCACTTTAGATGGTAAAAAGTTACAGGGTCTTTCAACTTATAAACAATAGAAAGAAACTTTCTCCAGCAGAAACACAATTTAAGCTACTTCCAGCAAGTACACATATGCAAATGGAAAAAAAAAATTAAAAGACTATGACTGCCTTTTCTTACTTACAATTCTGAATAGATAAGAGACTGTAGCAGGGAGATTGGCAGAAACCTGGTTGCACCTCTAGCCCCGTCCAGGACCCAGAGAGAACAAAACCAAACCCAAAACCCACAAACAAAGGCTTCCCTCCACATGAGATTTGAAAGTATCTTGTCTCCTGATTGGTCCTCTGGTCAGGTGTTTGGGTCCCTGTTTGTTAACCCTTTACAGGTAAAGGAGACATTAACTCTTAACTATCTGTTTATCACACGCCCCCCAAATCGCAGACAGTGGGGAACCTCACTGGCGGTCATTTCTTCCTATAATTTTAGAATAAACAGATTAATACAACACATGTACCTTTACATATACTACTAAGTAGTACAAGACTACATATACTACTAAGTACTACAAGACTTTCTACATTTTAAGAACAATTTTTAACCAGTGGATTCTGGGAAACTCTCACAGGAGAGTGCATCAGCTACTTTGTTAGAAGCTCCTGAAATGTGTTGAATTTCAAAATCAAAATCTTGGAGAGCTAAACTCCATCGAAGCAGTTTTTTGTTGTTTTCCTTGGCAGTATGAAGCCACTTTAGCGCAGCATGCTCGGTTTGTAGCTGGAACCGCCATCCCCAAACGTATGGGCGTAGCTTTTCCAGGGCGTACACAATGGCGTAGCATTCCTTTTCACTGACTGACCAGTGACTTTCCCTCTCAGACAGTTTCTTGCTGAGAAACACGACAGGAAGGAAGTTGTGATCCGGTCCTTCCTGCATGAGAACTGCGCCTATACCACGCTCAGATGCATTTGTGGTTACTAGGAATGGTTTGTCAAAATCCGGGACCCTTAGCATAGGGTCAGACATGAGCGTTGCCTTAAGTTGGGTAAAGGCTTTTTGACACTCATCAGTCCACTTAACTGCATTGGGCTGGGTCTTTTTGGTCAGGTCGGTCAGTGGGGCAGCGATTTGCCTGTAGTGTGGTACAAAACTCCTGTAGTACCCGGCCAAGCCTAAGAAGGATTGGACCTGTTTCTTTGACTTTGGGACAGGCCACTTTTGGATAGCATCCACCTTGGCCTGTAGGGGGTTTATGGTTCCTCGACCAACCTGGTGTCCCAGGTAAGTCAGTCTGTTTTGGCCTATTTGACACTTTTTGGCCTTAACAGTTAGTCCGGCCTCCTGATGCACTCAGAGACCTTTTCCAGGTGTTCTAGATGTTCGGGCCAGGAGTCAGAAAAGATAGCCACATCATCGAGGTAGGCAACTGCATATTCGCCCAGTCCTGCTAGTAGACCATCTACCAGCCTCTGGAAGGTGGCGGGTGCATTTTGAAGCCCGAAAGGAAGTACATTAAATTCATACACCACCGCATGGGTGATGAATGCTGACCTTTCCTTGGCAGGTTCGTCTAGCGGTACTTGCCAGTACCCCTTGGTTAAGTCTATTGTAGATATGAACTGGGCATGTTCCATCTTCTCCAATAGCTCATCGGTGTGTGGCATTGGATAGTTGTTTGGATGAGTTACCGCATTTAGCTTACGGTAGTCCACGCAAAAGCGTATTTCCCCATCTGGTTTGGGTACCAGAAGCACTGGAGATGCCCATGCACTGGTAGATGAGTGGATTATACCCATCTGTAGCATGTTCTGGATCTCCTGTTCTATAGCAGCTTGGGCATGAGGAGACACTCGGTAGGGTGGGGTTCTAATTGGGTGACCATTACCTGTGTCAATGGAGTGGTATGCCCGTTCAGTCCGTCCTGGGGCGGATGAGAACAATGGGGCGAAGCTAGTGCACAGCTCCTTGATTTGTTGCCGCTGCAGACGTTCCAGGGTGGTTGAGAGGTTCACCTCTTCCAAGCCACCGTCTTTTTTCCCTTCGTAGTAGACACCGTCAGGCCACTCAGCGTCATCTCCTCCCTGGACTGTAAACTGACAAACCTGTAAGTCTCTGGAATAGAAGGGCTTGAGAGAATTAACATGATACACTTTGGGCTTTAGGGAGGAATTGGGAAATGCTATGAGGTAGTTAACAGCTCCCAGGCGCTCTTGGACCGTGAATGGCCCTTCCCATGATGCTTCCATCTTATGGGCCTGTTGCGCCTTTAAGACCATAATCTGGTCTCCTACCTTGAAGGAATGCTCTCTGGTGTGTCTGTCATACCAGGCCTTTTGCTCTTCCTGAGCATCCTTTAGGTTTTCGTTAGCAAGGGCTAAAGAGTGTCGGAGGGTGTTTTGTAGGTTGCTTACAAAGTCCAGAATATTAGTCCCTGGAGAAGGTGTAAACCTCTCCCATTGCTGCTTTACCAACTGTAATGGTCCCTTAACCTCGTGACCATACACAAGTTCAAACAGTGAAAACCCTAAACTGGGATGTGGTACAGCCCTGTAGGCAAAAAGTAACTGCTGCAACACTAGGTCCCAATCATTGGAGTGTTCATTGATGAATTTGTGTATCATGGCCCCCAAAGTTCCATTAAACCTTTCCACCAGGCCATTGATTTGATGGTGGTATGGGGTGGCAACCAAGTGGTTCACCCCATGAGTTTCCCACAGTTCTTTCATGGTCCCTGCCAGGAAATTAGATCCTGAATCTGTAAGGATGTCGGAGGGCCAACCTACCCTGGCAAAAATGTCTGTTAGGGCCAGGCACACAGCTTTAGCCCTGGAGTTGCCTAGAGCTACTACTTCCGGCCATCGGGTAGCAAAGTCCATGAAAGTCAGTACGTACTGCTTTCCTCTGGGTGTCTTTTTTGGGAAAGGACCCAGAATATCCACAGCTACTCACTGAAATGGGACCTCAATTATGGGGAGTGGCTGGAGAGGGGCCTTGACCTGGTCTTGGGGCTTTCCCACTCTTTGGCATACCTCACAAGACCGAACATACTTGGCAACGTCCTTGCCCATCCCCTCCCAGTGGAAGACTTTCCCAACCGGTCCTTGGTTCTGTTCACCCCAGCATGGCCACTGGGATGATCATGGGCTAAGCTTAAGAGCTTTTCCCCAGTACTTAGTTGGAACCACCAACTGTTTTTGCGGATGCCAGTCTTCCTGGTGTCCACCAGAAAGAGTTTCCTTGTATAAAGGTCCTTGTTCTACAACAAACCGGGATCGATTAGAAGAGCTGAGAGGTGGTGGGGTGCTCCGTGCTGCCGCCCAAGCTTTCTGAAGGCTGTTATCTGCTTCCTGCTCAGTCTGGAACTGTTCCCTTGAAGCTGGAGACACCAGTTCTTCCTTAGACTGTGGACTTGGGCTTGGTCCCTCTGGAAGTGATGTAGGTGATGGGGTTGTTTCCGTTGCTGGTGAGCCGCTCTCCACTGGTGCACCAGAGGGTATTTCAGGCTCTGGCCGAGCCTCTTGGGTTTGGTTGTCTGCTGCTTCTGCCAGTTCAGGCTCGCTGGCACCCTCTGGAGTTGGGGTTGAAAATGGATTTGCAAGCGTTGGTGTCAATGCTGATAACGGTTCTGGTGCTGGTTGCTTTTCCAGTTCCTGGTCTGGGACTGGAAGCACTGTGGCTGTTTCCGTTGTTGGCATGGGATCTGGGTCCACTACCTCTGTCTGGGTCTCTTGTAACCCAGAAGGGACCCTTGTGGACGGCTGAGGAACAGGAATGGGTCGAGAAGCTTGCCTGGTTTGGCTACGTGTAACCATTCCCACTCTCTTGGCCCGCTTCACCTGGTTGGCCAAATCTTCCCCCAGTAGCATGGGGATGGAATAATTGTCATAGACTGCAAAAGTCCACATTCCTGACCAGCCTTTGTACTGGACAGGCAGTTCAGCTGTAGGCAAGTCTACAGCTTGTGACATGAAGGTGTAAATTGTCACTTGGGCCTTTGGGTTGATGAATTTGGGGTCGACGAAGGATTGGTGGATAGCTGACACTTGTGCCCCCGTGTCTCTCCACGCAGTAACCTTCCTTCCGCCCACTCTCAAAGTTTCTCTTCGCTCCAAGGGTATTTGAGAGGCATCTGGGCCCGGGGGTTCTTGGTGTGATGGTGGTGTAATGAACTGCACTCCGTTGGGGTTCTTTGGGCAGTTGACCTTTATATGTCCCAGTTCATTACACTTAAAGCATCTTCCAGCTGACTGGTTACTGGTTTGAGGTGGGTTACTGGAGACTGGTGAGGTGGAAGAATAGGGCGTCTGTGGCTTTCCTTGGGTTGTCGGTGGAGTCTTGTGCTGCCCTCAGTTATAGGGTTTATTGTCGGTGTGCCCCCTGGAGTATTCGCTCCCCTTGACAGTAGGTTTTTTCTTTTCTGTCACTTCCATACATTTGGCTCCAATCTCCCCCGCCTCGATTACCGTTTTGGGTTTTCCATCTAGGATGTACCTTTCTATTTCCTCAGGAACACCATCTAAGAACAGCTCCATTTGTATCAGGAGGTGCAGCTCGTCCAGATTGTTAACCTTTGTTCCTGATATCCAGGCTTCATAATTCTTTGCAATATGGTAGGCGTGTCGGGGAAATGACACATCTGGTTTCCATTTTAGGGCTCTGAACTGCTGACGGGCATGTTCAGGTGTTATCCCCATTCTGTATCTGGCCTTGGTTTGAAAAAGTTTATCATCGTTCATGTTCTCCTTAGGCATTTCAGCCGCCACCTCTGCTAAAGGTCCACTGAGCTGTGGTCTCAGCTCTATCATGTACTGGTCTTCAGGGATGCTGTAGCCAAGGCAGGCTCTTTCAAAATTTTCTAAGAAGGCCTCAGTATCATCACCTGCCTTGTAGGTGGGAAATTTTTTGGGATGTGGAACCATAATTGGAGAAGTGTTGTTAGAATTGGCTGGGTTCTGTCTGCTGGTGGGCTTCCCTCTGGAGTTCCAACTCTCTCCTGTGGGCAGCCTCTCTGTTTTCTTGTTCTCTTTTGTGGGCTGCCTCTCTTTCTCTTTCTCTTAGCTCCATCTCTTTTTGTTTTATTTCTAGTTCTTGTATTTTTTTTTTCCATATCTCTCTTGTGCTCTGTGTCTTTGATTTGTTCCTCGGCCTCCACTTTTGCCCTGGAAGTCATGTTTCCTGCTTTTATTTTATTTTATTTTTTTTGTGTGTGTGTTGGGGCGCTCTCTGTTGGTTTACTGTCTGAATTACTGTTCCTCTGCTGCCTGCTCTGTTGCTAAGCAACAGAGTCTTTCTAACAAGCCTTCCCGAATAAAACTAGAACAAAAGGAAACCTTTCATTTGCATGTGTGTTCTGCTGGTGTAGTTGACTCACACCTGGAGTTCTACTGTCTAACAAAAGACCCCTGTTAAACTTAATAGCCCTTGCCTGAGGCCATATCTATGCATAGCCAGACCGGAGCAAGGAAAAAAAAAATCTCTGGCTGTAGTTTAAAAAAAAAACAACCCTTCTCTCTGCTTACAAGCAGCTAGCAGAGGTAAGAAACTTAATAATTTTACTGGCTTTTGGATTCTTATCTATCCCACCCACTGCCAACATGTTATAGTATAATTCCAAAATCTGGACCTTAGCTTCCAGGATATGGGTAGTAGCATAAAGTCCTCTAAGCTTAATTACCAGCTTAGATTCTGTAGTGCTGTCACCAATCAGGAATTTCTAGGGCCTGATATCCTCTGGTTCCCCCAAAACCTTCCCTGAGGACCCCAAGACCCAGATTCCTTGAGTCTCACAACAAAAGGAAATAAACCATTCCCTCCCACCTCTTTACCTCCTCCCAGTTCTTTCCTGCCTGGGTACACTAGGAGATACCGTGGTTCAATTCCTTGAAACACAACCCAGAGAGATCAAGTTTCTCTCTCCCCTTCTCCCAGAGGTAATACAGATTCAAGTTCCGTGAATCTAACACAAAGAGGAAATTTACCTTTCCCTCTCCCCACCAATTCCCTGGTATATACAGACTTAGTTCCTTTGAGCCTTAACTAGGGGAGAAAAATCAAACAGGTCTTAAAAGCAAAACTTTTAATAAAAAAGAAAGAAAAAAGTAAAAGGTTTATCTCTGCACTTTAGATGGTAAAAAGTTACAGGGTCTTTCAACTTATAAACAATAGAAAGAAACTTTCTCCAGCAGAAACACAATTTAAGCTATTTCCAGCAAGTACACATATGCAAATGGAAAAAAAACAAATTAAAAGACTATGACTGCCTTTTCTACTTACAGTTCTGAATAGATAAGAGACTGTAGCAGGGAGATTGGCAGAAACCTGGTTGCACCTCTAGCCCCGTCCAGGACCCAGAGAGAACAAAACCAAACCCAAAACCCACAAACACAGGCTTCCCTCCACACGAGATTTGAAAGTATCTTGTCTCCTGATTGGTCCTCTGGTCAGGTGTTTGGGTCCCTGTTTGTTAACCCTTTACAGGTAAAAGAGACATTAACCCTTAGCTATCTGTTTATGACAACCTACCTGGAGAAGGTTTTTGAAGTAGAGAGAGCTTTAATTTAGCAGACAAATCAGCATAACAAGATCCAGTGGCTGGAAGCTGAAGCTGGTTAAATTTAGGCTAGAGATAAGATGCAAATGTTAAACACTGTGGGTAAATAATCAGTGGAGCAACATACCTAATGGTGTGGTGGCTTCTCCATCAGCGACAATTTTAAAATCAAGATTAAATTTTATTCTAAAAATATACTGTAGCTCAGCCACAAGTTATGGGCACAATGCTGGAATAACTGGAAGAGATTCTCTCTCGTTTGTTATAGAGAGAAAAACTGGGTAATCATAATCTTCCCTTCTAGCCTTAAAACTGATGAACCTAGGAATATAAATAATTACATAAAAAGAAGTCAAAAGAACATTGCTGAGTTGCAAAGTCAAGCACTCCAAAGTTTGGCCTGTTCCACCTTAATTTGGGCCTCTTGTTCATATACATACTTAAGTTCCCTGTAAGCTGCGTGGTTGTGCAGCAACCTATTTAACACTGTGCAGCTGCTCAGGGAACCTGCCCGGGAACCTGCCCCAGCCAGGGGATGGGCAGCCCTCCCCCAGCCCCAACCTAGCCCATACCCCAACCTGCATTGGCTGGATGAGGCCTCAGGGCCCAACTATGCCACAGCCTGGACCTTCCCTGCCCTGGCCCGAATGCAACCGGAGCAGCGCAGCCCGGTCTGGCCCCAGCTACAGCCAGAGCAGCACGGCGTGGTCCGGACCCAGCCATGGCAACCCAGGAGCTCTGGCCCGGACCTGTCATGGGATGTTCCTCCCTGAACCCAGCCCCATCCCAGAGCTGTGGGGGACAGGGGGCGGGTACCTATCCTGCTTCGCCAGCCCCGGAACTGCTGCGGCAGGGAGAGGAGCCTCTCCCCCCAGCCCAGGTGCTGCTGCGTGGGGAGAGAGCTGAGGGGGGTCCTCTCTTCCCACCATAGCCCCAGAGCTCCCTCCTGCATCCCAAACCCCTCATCCTCATCCTCAACCCAGAGTCTGCACCCCAGCTGGAGCCCTCCCCACACCCCGACGCTCTGTCCCAGGCCTGAGCTCTCATCCCAAGCCCCACTGCAGAGCCTGCAACCCCAGCTGGAGTCCTCACACTCCTGCACCCCACCCCTCTGCCCCAGCCCTGAGCCCCCTCCCACACCCTGAACCCCTTGGCCCCACACCCACCAGTGAATTTTGTTATGCTCACCGAGATGAAGGTGATGTGTCACACATCACCTCCATGTTGGTGCATATAACAACATTTGTTCTGCACATGAGTGGGAAAAATTAGTGGAAACACTGACAACTCGTGCCTCCTGATACTCGAGGGCATGTTGTTAAAGGGAGGATAAGTGACCGCCCCACCTATCTCCTTTGGGAGAAAGTTGCAGCCCCATCTCCCTGGGCCAGGGCTGTTAAACGCACCAGGTCCTGGCCACAGGAGCAGGGAGCATATGCCTCTGGGACCGAGTGGGGCCAGCCTCACCTGAATAGAGGCCGGAGAACCTGCTCCCAGCACCTTTCCCAGAGCCAGCCCACCCCATACTGTGCACAGCCCAGGGACCGCCACACTATCCCCACCCCACCAGAGTTACTGGAGCTGGGGTCTCTGTTCTCCTGCTGCATCTCCCCCTCCAGCAAGTTTGGCCCCTGTCCCTGGCAGCTGGGTCCAGGCAGGTAGAGGAGAGGGCAGGCAACTGCCCCCCTTCTCTCCTGATGGGCTGTCTTTCAGGCAACTGTCTTGTTTCACAGAGCCAAAGTGAGAAGTGGCTGGCCCTGTCCCTTTCACTGCCCACCCAAGGCCAAATGCCAGGGACAGGGGACATGCATGCTGGGGGCTCAGTGCAGTAGGACAAGGACAGAGACCTTCTCCCTCCCCACGCTGCAGGCCAAGCAGAAATCGGGGAGGGGGGGACTTGACCCTGCATGCCCCCCATGTGTTGCCTATGCATAATAATACAGCCTTTAATGATATGATCACATGCTAAATTTTTCCATCAGACCATTGCATCCAGTATTGATTAGAAGATTGTCACTGATGGAGAATCCACCATGACCCTTGGTAAGTTGTTCCAGTGGTAAATTTGTCTCACTTGAAAAATATGCACCTTATTTCCAGTCTAATTTTGTCTAGCTTTAACTCCCAAGCCATAGTATCGTGTTAAACCTTTCTCTGCTAGACTGAACAGCCCATTATTAAATATTTGTTCCCTATGTAGATACGTATAGACTGTAGTCAAGTCACCCTGAACAGTCTCTGTTAAGCTAAATAGATTGAGCTCTTCGAGGCTATCACTATCAGGTAGGTTTTGTAATCCTTTAAACAGTCTTGTGGCTCTTCTCTGACCTCTCTCAAATTTATCAATATGTGTCATAAATATAAAGGGAAGGGTAACAAACTTTATGTATGGAGTGATATAAAATCCCTCTTGGCCAGAGGTACAGAATCACTTACCTGTAAGGGGTTAATCAGTTCAATTAACTTGGCTGGCACCTGACCAGAAGGACAAATGGGGAAAGAAGATACTTTCAAATCTGGGGGGAGAGGCAGGGGGAAGCGTTTGTTTGTTCTCCTGTGTGTGTGTTCCCTCTTGAGACAAAGAGAGAGACCAAGCAGGTAATCTAGCTCCTACAAAACGATACATCTAAAATTCCAGACATTGTAAATAATAGCAAGGAAATGCATCAGATTATCTTTTGTTTTAGCTTGTGAATTTTCCCTATGTTAAGAGGGAGGTTTATTCCTGTTTTTTAAACTTTAAGTTAAGCCTAGCGGGGAATTCTCTATTAAGTTTTAAATCTTTTTATTACCCTATAAAATTACCTTCCATTGTGATTTTACAGAGGTGCTTCTTTTACTTCTTTTTTTTAAATATAATAAAGCTCTTCTTTAAAAAACCTGATTGGTTTGCAGTGTCCTAAAAATCCAAGGTTCTGGTCTGTGCTCAGGGTATGTCTTCACTACCCGTCGTATCAGCTGGTAGCAATCGATTGCTCGGGGATCAGTATATCGCGTCTCATCTAGATGCGATATATCGATCCCCGAACTCTCTTATATCGATTCCTTAACTCCACCAACCCAAACGGAGCTGTGGAACCGATAGGGGGAGCTGCAGACATCGATTCCGCGCCGTGAGGACAGTGAGTAATTTGAGCTTAGATAATTCACGTTAGGTTATTCATGTAGCTGAAGTTGTGTATCTAAGATCGATTTTCCCCCGAAGTGTAGACCAGCCCTCACTTTGTTAAATTATTTGGTTGGTATATTATTCTCAAGCCTCCCCAGGAAAGGGGGTGAAGGGGCTTGGGGGATTTTTTTGGGGGCGGGGCGGGGATAGGGCTCCAAGTGGCCCCCTCCCTGAATGTTTGTTTTAATCATTTGGTTGTGGCAGCAATACTGTCCAAGGACAAGGAAAGTAATGTGTGTCTTGGGGAAATTTTTAACCTAAGCTGGTGGAATATAAGATTAGGGGGTCTTTCATGAGGGTCCCCACATCTGTACCCCAGACTTAAGAGTGGGGAGGGAACCCTGATATTTCTTTCTTGAATTGTGGGCACCAGAACTGGACACAGGACTCCAGCAGCAGTTGCACCTGTACCAAATACAGAGGTACTCACTCCTACTTGAAACTCTCCTATTTATGTTTAAACAGGAGCCCATGTTTAGCTGATTCTCCATCAAGATCCCCTAATCTTTTTTAGTCACTGCTCTCCAGGACAGTGTCCCCCATTCTGTAAGTATGGTATACATTTTTTGTTCCTAGATGTATGCATTTACCATTAGCCATGTTAAAACTCATATTGTTTGCTTGCACCCATCCTACCAAGCAATCCAGACAACCTATCCTCCCCGTTATTTTACCACTCCCCCAATTTTTGTGTCATCCACAAACTTTACTTGTGATGTTTTTGTTTTCTTCCAGATCATTAATAAAAATGTTAAATCATTAACTTGCTGATCCAAGGCTCCAGTTTCCAGGAACAACATAGTCTTTTGCTTGTTCCTTTTACATTTCTTATCAAGTGCTGTCCGTTGAAGCTCCTTTCCACCCAGACTCCAGCCTAACACATCTCTGGGAAGTCTGTAGGGATCTCCTTTGGATTCAACCCACTCTTCCAGCATGCTGACTTCAACTACACATTATCCTTCTTCCAGACTTCTGAAATTTCCCCAGTGTTCCAAGACTTTATTGAAAATCAACATTAACAGTCCAGTGAGCTCCTCAGACAACTCTTCTAAAGTTCTTGGATGCAAGTTCTCCAGCATGCCCAGACTTGTTTCAAACATGTTTCAACATGTTCAGATGTGTTTGTCTTGTCGTTAGTTTAAAGAGGTGCATCAATAAAGCACACATTGCATTTTGTTTACGTCTTTTATTTTACACCTTTACCCATTCGATTTTTTGTTTTTTAACAGGGTCATTTTTAAAGGGGTGATGCTATTTGTAGCCTTGACAGGCGCTAGTCCTGTTTTTAGACATTCTAAAAGCTCTTTATTGGTAACATGCCCTACAACAGACGTAGGCACGTTCAGCTCTGCCAAGGCTTTCATAAAAACAGACAACCCTTTAGGAGTCCTCCTGTTAGTGAAAGAATAAGAACCGGTTACCCCCCTGACCAAATCGAGCATCTGAGACCCCGGTACACAAAACTACCATTATTGGCCCAAGAAGAAACATCTTTATGTTGTCTGAGTTTATTTAACAATATTTCAGCTTTTTTCTTATAGTGAGGATTTACCCTCTCCAATACCTCCCGAATGACAAAGTCGGATAATCCCCTCTGGACTTCAGGAGGTCGAATTTCCTCTTGGAGAGAAAAAGGTTTATTGTAGTCTTTTCCATTTCACCATGCTTGGCCAATACCAGGTATCTTTGCAGGACCCCCTCGTAAAGTTTAGCCTTCTCATAGTTGGATAGACCAATCTTTGAAGGTCTTTCATTTCTGACTCCAATTTGTGAGTGGTTGTGGTTCTGATATTTTCTTCACCGCTAGCAGCACGCTTTATTTGTTCTAACTGGTGGCTAGGAACGCGGTACAATTTTTAAGCATGTTCCATTATGTGTTAATTAAAAGGCTTGACAGTAGAGGGAGTGCAAAGCTCAACAAAGGTTCAATAAAGCCACTGGCTTGTTTTGCAGTTAGTTTTTTTCTTCTGAGGGATAGCTTTTTATCACTCAGCTTTTTAATAATTCCTCATTTTCCTTTTAGGATGCTTATTTGTTGGGGTTTTGGAGGAACGTTTCCTTTTAAAGTATTGAGCACTATTTCTGAGATGGCTGCTGCCCAGAGCCGGTGAAAGGAAGTTTCGTGTCCTAGGCTAAACTTCCAGCTTGCCCCATTCCCACCCCCCAGCTAACCCTGCCACCTGCAGCAGCTAACATAGCCCCCCACCTAGGGATCCTCCCCCCCGCGGCAGCTAACACCACCTGGGGAGACTGCCCCCTACGCCCCGGCAGCAGCTAACCTTGCACTCTTCCTGTCCGCTCACAGCAGCTAACCCTGCCTGGGGAGCCCACCCCAGCTCACCTCAGCTCCACCTCCTCCGCTGAGCACGCTGGCACCGCTCTAATTCTCCTCCCCTCCCAGGCTTGTGGCGCCCATTGGAGGAGACTTAGAGTGGGGGCTGTGTGCTCAGCGGAGGAGCAGAGTGGGTGGAGGTGATCTGGAGCGGGGAGCGGTTCCCCTGTGTGCCCCCACACCTTTACTGCAAGTGGCTCTCCCCACGCTCCCACGCATCCCAGCTCACCTCCACTACACCTCCTCGCCTGAGTGGGCTTTTAGGTGCCCCCTAACCACTAGTCGCCCTAGGCAGCCGCCTAGTTTGCCTAAATGGTTGCACCAGCCCTGTTGCTACCAGGTCATCAGAATCTGAACAGAGAATAGCCTTCCTGTGCTGTGGCTTGGCTTTGATGAGAAATCTGAAAAGATCCAGGTTTCTCTGCATGCAGCTAGATATGTTTGTTAGGGGATGCTCTTTTTTAAAATGGAAATTTGATAAAAATAACTATTTTTTATGGTTTTTTTTTGGTGTATACACAGGGCCAGTCTGAGGGGAAAAGGCCTGTTCTTAACCTGAAGGCTTCAGGCACTGAAGCATTTAAATCCACCAGCAGCTACCCATAGTCGTTTTTGGTAGCATCCTCAAAAGCCTCCAAAAAGAATTGTGTTTTACCAGGGTACATTTGCCGGGACAGAGTGTTGATTTGCAGTTTATATATTTAGTATTTAAATTAATCATTTGCTTTATTTCCCCCCCTGACAAAACGCGTTTTGCATACTCTACATAATACTTAGGTTTTTGCGGTGCAGGTAAAGACTCTCGATTTCACGGGTTTCAGAAGCAGACTCCATTAGATCATCTATAGTAACCATATTTACTTTATTACTAGGAAATAAATGTTCATCATTAAACGTATTAGGTAAACCTTCTAAAAATGTAATACATGGAAATTTTTGCACCACTTTTATACAATGGTTGGCAACATCTATAACACCATACAATATTTTCAAGCATACATGATACCAGCTTATTATCATTTTCTAACAATTGTTTTATAAAAAATGATTTTCCAGAATTCGAGGGGCCACAAAGCAAACAGGAAAAGGGGTGAACAAACTGAACATGGCTTTTCATAATAGCAAGGTTTTAAAATCTGCCTTGAGGGCTCTTTTGTCGTAAATGACTTTCTGGGTTTTCTACAGAATTCTTGTTTCTATCAACCAATTTTTTTTACCCTTATGATTCCGGGCTGCTGTACCATGATTTCTTTTGGGACCTCTCCTGTGGGGTAATCCCAGACAAGTTCTTTTAAGCTTTCAAAATTATTTTTTTCACTATTTCCTGAGTGGAGTGTGATGCCATTTAATTTCATACAGGTTTTACCGCTGGACAGTTTGTACCCATATGTTTTAGGCCCAGTGGACAAAAACTCCACGATGTATCCATCTGGTGGTATTTCACTGGTCAGATCCCCTAAATAATCCCCTGGGGCGGATTCCACTCCCCTTCTTTACTCACAAAAATCACAGAGACTGTATGGTGATAAAGGCATCGCTCTTCTAAGCACGCTAACAGACGGATCTCTAGCCTGGCATAAGCGGTGGTGAAGCTGTAAACACGTTAGTGTTGCTGGAATGGGTGCAGTGTTCTTTTGCCTACCTCCAAGACACTACGGCTGTGTCATCATCGATGAACTTGCACGCTGACAGGTTGTAATAAGGCACAAGGATGTACTTGAAGAGCTCGTCAGGGTCCGTTACTATACCTGTGTTAGTCAGATTTCTTCGCTGACCAAATTTTCCCCACAAGGAATTTAAAAACAGCTTTGAGATTTGCCTTTTTGCCTTTTTGTGGGGTTTACTGTGCCTCCTCTATCACGGTACTGTTTCTGTCTCAGGCGTGTTTTAATGTAGTCTGAAAACAGGGCATCTGAAGAGTGGTTAAAATGCCAGACTTCATAAATCTCAGTGATCCTGTACCCTTTGATTAAAGCCTCCACCAACTCTATTGTTCACCAAGTCCCTGTTAAAGTCCTCTCCTCCTCACTGTGTATGCAGGGGTCCTTTCGTCTTTTTTCTAAACAAAGGGTACACAGGGGGAACATTAGTTTACCACTGACCCTGTATGGTAATACGGGGAAATACAGGCCTCTCGGAGGGTACAGTTTAACCTTGGTTATGCCAAAGTACTCTCTGATATCCCCCAGACCCTTATACATGTTAACGGGGTGTCCCACAGGGTATTGTTTAGTCTTGTTAACAAAAGTGTAGAGGCTGGTAAAATCGTAGTAATGACTCTGTTCCCCGGGCTGCGGCTTGTAATAAAGGCACATGGCATTCATTCTACCACCATAAAGGGCGTCTCTAGGAACCAAAGGCTGTGTCAGCTTCTAATCTCTTATAAAATCCCCTACCCGGCTATCGTTTGCTAACATAGCCTGCCACTTGTGGTCCCACATGGTCCTTAACTCAACCCCCAGTCTTTTGAAAAATTCAGCCTTAAGTATGGTTTGGTTGTACAGTTGTCCATAGGTCACATTAAGCAACAGATTGCAATCATTTTCACACAAGCAGATGGTGCAGCCGTGAAAAAAACAACTGTTAAATTCAAAGGCCATAGGTTTACCTGCTATGAGGGTGTAACCATCCAGAAAAATAGGACCTTGCTTTAAACTCTCAACCCTGCAAAGCATGTTGGATGTAAATGTTTTCTGTGGAGGCTATGTACAACAACCGTTGAATGGCTGGAGTGGAATATCTCTTTTGATGTTTGTGGTAATTGTCTAATGGTAGAAGGGCTATGGTTGGCTGTTTTAAAAAATTAACACAGCCATGCAAATTGATGCTAATGTAAGGTACTGAAAAGGGTCTATAAATTTAGTGACTACCTCATCATCATCCTGTCCTGAGTTTTTAACAATCTGCTTTGCTGTCAGCATCTTTTTGACAATAATAGCGCAGTTCTTTCTGGAGATCAAATTCATTTTGGCGATTGTGTTGGTACCAGTTCAGAAATTTCTGTGATTTTTTAACTTCATAGAAGCTGCACTTATTGCAAAGACTTCTGTTTTAACAATCAACTTTACCATCTTTTGCCAAAGTGCTGTGCCTTTCTAAACAGGCCTCAGACCTGAAAAACAGCTTAGAGCTGGGACAGCTCTTTTTTTCATGGGCCACTTTTCTTTTTTTAGTCTTTAAACTCTCTCACTCTGTTCTTTCAACCTTTTTCTCTAAGGCTATGTCTAGACTACCCGCCATATCGGCGGGTTAAAATCGATTGCTCGGGGATCGATATATCGTGTCTATCTAGACATGATATATCGATCCCCAAGGGCGCTTATGTCGATTCCGGAACTCCACCAACCCCAACAGAGTTGTGGAATCGACAGGGGGAGCCGCGGACATCGATCCCGCGCTTTGAGGATGGGTGAGTAATCCGATCTTAGATATTTGACTTCAGCTACGTTATTCACGTAGCTGAAGTTGCGTATCTAAGATCGATTTCCCCCCGTAGTGTAGACCAGCCCTAAATGTATCCAAGCACAAACACACAACACTTCTCTAAGCCTCAAGGCTTAATAGTGAAATCCTTGCAGATCTTAAACACAAAAAAGAAGCTTAAAGAAGTGGAAGATTGGACAAATGGCCAGGCAGGAGTATAAAAAGATTGCTCAGGCATTCAGGAGTGAAACCAGGAAGGCCAAAGCACACTTGGAGTTGTAGCTAGCAAGAGATGTTAAGAGTAACAAGAAGGGTTTCTTCAGGTATGTTAGCAACAAGAAGACAGTCAAGGAGAGTGTGGGCACCTTACTGAATGAGGGAGGCAACCTAGTGATAGAAGATGTGGAAAGAGCTAATGTACTAAATTTTGCCTCTGTCTTCGCAAAGTTAGCTCCCAGACTACGGCACTGGGCAGCAAAGTATGGGGACGAGGGGACCAGGCTCATATGTAGAAAGAAGTGGTTCAGGACTATTTAGAAAAGCTGGATGAGCATAAGTCCATGGGGCTGGATGTGCTGCATCCGAGGGTGCTAAAGGAGTTGGTGGATGTGATTGCAGAGCCATTGGCCATTTTCTTTGAAAACTCGTGGCAATCGGGGGAGGTCCTGGATGACTGGAAAAAAGCAAATGTAGAGCCCATCTTTAAAAAAGTGAAGAAGGCGGATCCAGGGAACTACAGGCCAGTCAGCCTCACCTCAGTCCCTGGAAAAATCATGGAGCAGGTCCTCAAGGAATCAATGTTGAAGCATTTAGAGGACAGGAAAGTAGGAACAGTCAGCATGGCTTCACCAACAGCAAGTCATGCCTGGCTAACCTAATTGCCTTCTTTGAGGAGATAACTGGGTCTGTGAATGAGGGGAAAGCAGTGGAGGTGTTATTCCCTGACTTTAGCAAAGCTTTTGATATGGTCTTCCACAGTATTCTTGCCAGTAAGTTAAAAGAGTATGGGCTGGATGAATGGACTATAATGGGATAGAAAGCTGGCTAGATCATCGGGCTCAACAGGTAGTGATCAATGGCTCCATGTCTAGTAGGCAGCCAGTATCAAGCAGAGTTCCCCAAGAGTCGTTCCTGGGGCCGGTTTTGTTCAATATCTTCATTAATGATCTGGAGGATGACATGGACTGCACCCTCAGCAAGTTTGCAGATGACACTAAACTGGGAGGAGTGGTAGATAGGCTGGAGGGTAGGGATAGGATACAGAGGGACGTAGACAAACTAGAGGACTGGGCCAAAAGAAACCTGATGAGGTTCAACAAGGACAAGTGCAGAGTCCTGTACTTAGGATGGAAGAATCCCATGCACTGCTACAGACTAGGGACAGAATGGCTAGGAAGCAGTTCTGCAGAAAAGGACCTAGGGGTTACAGTGGACGAGAAACTGGATATGAGTCAGCAGGGTGCCCTTGTTGCCAAGAAGGCTAATGGCATTTTGGACTGTATAAGTAGGGGCATTGCCAGCAGATCGAGGGATGTGATCATTCCCCTCTATTCGGCATTGGTGAGGCCTCATCTGGAATACTGTGTCCAGTTTTGGGCCCCACACCACAAGAAGGATGTGGAAAAATTGGAAAGAGTCCAGCGGAGGGCAACAAAAATGATTAGGGGGCTGAAGCACATGACTTATGAGGAGAGGCTGAGGGAACTGGGATTGTTTAGTCTGCAGAAGAGAAGAATGAGGGGGGAGTTTATAGCTGCTTTCAACTACCTGAAAGGGGGTTATAAGGAGGAGGGATCTGGACTGTTCTCAGTGGTAGCAGATGAGAGTACAAGGAGTAATGGTCTAAGTTGCAGTGGGGGAGGTTTAAGTTGGGTATTAGGAAAAACTTTTTCACTCGGAGAGTGGTGAAGCACTGGAATGGGTTACCTAGGGAGGTGGTGGAATCTCCTTCCTTAGAGGGTTTTAAGGTTAGGTTTGACAAAGCCGTGGCTGGGATGATTTAGTCAGGGATTGGTCCTGCTTTGAGCAGGGGGTTGGACTAGATGACCTCCTGAGGTCCCTTCCACGCCTGATATTCTATGATTCTATGATGTGGTGCGCTGAGGCTCCGGGTGAGGGGGGAGCCTGGTGTAAGGAGCTGGGCCCGGGGGGATTGGCTAAGGGGCAGGAAGTCCCAGGGACAGTCAGGGCACAGGGAGGGGACAGAGGTTGGGTGGTGGTGGTCGTCAGGAGACAGGAAATGGGGGGTTGGATCGTGGGCATTCTGGGGGTCTGTCGGGACTCAGAGGGTGGGTGGATAGGGGTCGGGGCAGTCAGGAGACATGGAGCAGGGGTGGGGTCCTGGGGTGGTGGTTGGGAGGGGTTTCTGGGGGACGATGAGGGGACAAGGAGCAGGATGGGTCTGGGATTCTGAGGGAGGTTTGCAGTCAGGGGGCAGGAAATGGGAGGGGGCTGGATAGGTTCTGCCTCCTTGCCATCTCTGTCTAGACCCTCAGGTAAAGGTGTTCCACACTGCAATTTGATATTGTGCAGGATGCAGCACTGTGACTCTAAAACACCCTCAGAGTTCACAATTTTGTAACAGGAACGCAAATCATTTTAGGCACCTACAGAGCTTGGGGCAGCTGAGTGCGCTTTTATGAATCCCAGTGGGGCCTGATTCTTGGATTTAGAGCTTGGACTAATCTAAATAATTAGGAAAGGGCTAGATAATAGGTCTAGATAATAAGACAAAAAATGTCATAATGCCTCTATATAAATCCATGGTACACCCACATCTTGAGTACTGTGTGCAGATCTGGCTGCCCCATCTTGAAAAAGATACATTGGAATTGTAAAATGTACAGAAAAGGGCAACAAAAATGATCAGGAGTGCAAATAATAAGCTTCCATATGAGGACAGGTTAATAAGACCGGGACTTTTCAGCTTGGAAAAGTGAGAATTAAGGGGGGTATATGATAGAGCTCTACAAAATCACCTTAAGCACCTAAGTCACTTTGTGAATCTAGTTTTGTAGACTATTGCCAGGATAACAATGTGTTACTTCAGGGGCAGGGTCCAGTGGCCACCTATGTCCTTGAAGATGTTTGCTCTCACTGCAGTTTTGAGAAAGGAACCAGTCTGGTATTTCTTTATGGATTTTTAGTAATAGAATAAACAAGCAAATGTAAATGTAACCCCTTTAGGGTTTAGAAAGCATGGCCCTTTTAAATCTTTTTCCTAGGGGGGATGGGGAGAGTGAGAAAAAAGGAGGGAAACTCCAGGTGGTGGGGCTGGAGGTCCAGGGGAGAGGGGCAGGGCCGCCCAGAGGATTCAGGGGGCCGGAGGCAAAGCAATTTCGGGGGCCCCTTCCATAAAAAAAATTGTAATACTATACAATACTATATTCTTGTGGGGGGGCAGGGGTGGGGCCACTGAAGGTTGGCTGAAGGCTCTTGATTGTGTCCCAAATGAAAATCAGTTGGCAAGAGCAAACATGAGAAATGCCCAGGTTTGCCAAAAAGAGGCTTAGGAAGCTGAGTAGTGAGGCTCGGGCCAGGCGCACATGGGGGTGCTCAGGACAGCTCCACGTGGGCGGCAGGGGGAGGATTACTGAATTGGGCCAGCTCTGTGCAGGAGCAGGAGAGGAGTTTGGGTGAGCAACTTGGGCCAGCTCCACCTGATGGGGAGGGGGTCTCGGGCCAGCTCTGCACGGTGCGGGAAGGAGCTCAGGTCAGCTCCGTGCAGGGAGATATTGTCACCCTACCACAGCCTGGCTCCATCTTCTGGCCCAGCCAGGGGTGGGACCTCAGGGGGAAGAGGAGGAGAAGGGGCAGGGCCACAGTTCTGGTGCCAGTGGCCTTCCCACCCCTACACAGGGTCCAGTGCTCCTGCAGGGAACCCCAAATTGGCTGGGTAGGATTTCTAGGTGTCCAGTTTTTGATTGGAACACACAGCTGAAAAGGCACCCTGGTGGCTCTGGTTGGAACTGCTGACTGGGCCGTTAAAAGTTTGGTGAATGGCACAACGGGGACCGGGGGCTAAGGCAGTGTCCCTACCTGCCCTGGCTCTGTGTTGCTCCTGGAAGTGGCCACTAGGTCCTGTGGTCCCTAAGCACCTTCATCCCCAGGTCCACCCTAGAGCCCACACCGCCAGCCAGAGCCCACAACCCCTCCTGCACTCTGAAGCCCTTCGGCCCCTGCCTGGAAATCCCTCCTGCACCCCAAACCCCTCATCCCTGGCGCCACCCCAGAGCCCACACCCCCAGCCCAGATCCCTCACTCCCTCCTGCACTCCAACCCTCTGCCCCAGCCTGGTGAAAGTGAATGAGGGTGGGGGAGAGTGAGTGACGGAGGGAGGGGGGGAAGGAATGAATGGGGATGGGGCCTTGGAGAAGGAGTGGAGCATGGGTGGGGCCTCAGATAAGGGCTGAGTGAGCCAACGAAGGAGGGGGAATATAGTGAGTGGGGGGCAGGGCTGTGGGGAAGAGGCGGGGCTAGGGTGTCCAGTTTTGTGCAGTCAGAAAGTTGGCAATGGCAACCCTATCTCTGCTCTACTCCCTCCCTTCCTTTCCCCACCCTATCCCCCTACCTCTCCACATTGTCCCTTTTCCCTGTCCCCAGTAGTGGCTTAATGCACAGGCCCCGTGCCCAGGGGTCACAGTCATAGGGTTGCCAAATTTCTAATCACACAAAATGTAACACCCCCTTCTCTGAGGCCCTGCCCATGCCCCTGCACTAGGGTGACTAGATAGCAACTGGGAATAAACAGGACAGGGGGTGGGGGGTAATAGGCACCTATATAAGAAAAAGTCCCAAGAAACTGGTGTGACAGGTTAGATCACAGAAACTCTTTTTGGGACTCCTGCCTGATGTGCTTTGACTACCTGCCAGCTTAGGACTTCAGTGAGCTGCCTGATTTGAGCCAGACATGCTAGCCTGCTACAAAGGCAGACCCACGTCTGAACTACTTACCCTAAAAGCTGCCGGCTTAACTGAAAACAGCTTAAGAAGTGCTCCTGTCTCCAACAGCCAGGTACCTAGCTCTCAGACAAATCCATTTTACCCTGTATAAAGCTTATACAGTGTAAACTCATAAATTGTTCGCCCTCTATAACACTGAAAGAGAGGTATGCACAGCTGTTTGGCTCCAGCTCACACACCCTGCAGGCATGCAAAGCCTCCCTGCAGGGCAAAGCCCCACTCCATCTCTAGGGGCCTGCCTCTCCCGAGGCAAGGATCACAGGGGTCTGGAGGAGACACTGCCCTACGGGGCTCCCTCTTCCAGGTCGCTGAGCCTTGCCCCTCCCTGATTCAGAGCTCATCCTCTCTGTCTCGAGTAAAGGGGGCTGGGGCAACCCCTGCCTCAGTGCAGGCAGATGCTGCCAAGAATGGGGTCTGGCCCCAGGCTCTGAGCCCAGCCCCTGCTCCAGTGTCGGATTAATAAATATGGTGCCCCTAGGCCCTCAGAAAATTGCCGCACCCCCCCCCCGCCAGCTCACCTCTGCTCCCCTGCGGTAAGACTGGGAGGGAGGGGGAGAAGAGGAGTTATGGTGCGCTCGGGAGATGGCAGTGGTGGAGTGGAGGTGAGCTGGGCAGGGAGTGGTTCCCGGCCCCCCAGGGTTACTCCCCGCGCCTGCGGGCCCCAGCTCACTTCTGCTCCCTCTTTTCTCCCTTCCTCTCAGCGTTTTCGCGGCACGCCTGGGGGAGGAAGCGGGCAGGGGATTTGGGGATTTGGGGAAGGGGCAGAGTTGGGGAGGGATCATGAGCAAATTTGCTGCCCCTGCAAATTTGCCACCGTAGGCCTAGGCCTTGTTGGCCTAGGCGATAATACACCGCTGCCTGCTCCGCTCAGCAACCAGGCACTCCCTGCTGAGAGGAGTTGGGAAGGTCCCCTCCATGGGTCCAGAAATGCCCAGCCACAGGCCGAGGAGGGGCTTCCTGCAGTTGTCTGTGTAGCTGAGCAGCCCTGTCCCTCTGCCCTCCCGTCCCCCCGTGCAGGGAGGTGGGGGGTTCCAGCTGTGGCTATCTGTTGTGGTGGTGGAACTGGATCACGACTTTCAAGCGTCCCAATGGTTCTGGCCGGATTCTACGGATCTCGTGGATGGCGTTGACCCCAGTGAGTTTCTGGGCCTTCACAAGGTAACAGGCCAGCATGGTTCCCTGCCAAATCCCAGCATGCAGTGCACCACCACGGCCTCGCCCTTGGTGCTGGCATCCTCCACAATCTGCAGGAAGTGCTTGATCTGCTCCAGTGACAGGGCTCAGAAGTCCTGGATGCAGAGGTGATGGTGCTTGATGTCAGGGCAGGTGTCATGGTTGGGTGGGCTGCCCTTGATCAGCAACACCAGGTGCTGGATGCCATGCTCATGCATGTACTGGTAGTGTGCGGGCTGCTGTGGCATGGCCGGCCCTGCCAGCTTGCAGGGCACCACCCAGGAGAAGTTTGGAGGGATGGCCGATGCCACTGGTGCTGAAGCTGGCCAGGCTGGTGCCCACCACGCATAGGTTCTCTGCAGCTCGCCGTTGGGAGTGCAGGGAGCCCCTGCCGCCTGGTGCCTGGGCCCGGCCAGAGCCAGGGCTGCAGGATGGGTCCAGGCTGGCCTCAATCTGTCCCCCGCTTCTAACCAACACATGACCTAGGGCCATGCGGTGGGAGCTCTGGGTTTCTGGCTCCCGGGAGCTGGGGGAGGCATCAGGGGCTGTTACGTGCATCTTTGTGACAATGTTGTCAGTTGGAGGGAGCTTCTTCTGACTGGGGTTATCGTTTGGCCTGGCCACCAGTGTGTGTGAGAGTCTTCCTTGTACCCCACTCAGGTTGCTGGTTCCTGTGAATTTCATTCCTAGGCCTTGTCTGCACTGGCAGCAACATGTAGAATATGTGTAGCTACCTGCCACAGTGAAAAGCAGGCTGTGTCCACACTCACTGCAGTGTGTAGCTAAATGTGGCGATGACAGGTTCCAGCCGGAAGGAGCCAATGGGGAAAGGCTCCACTGGCAGGGAGGCATTGGACACTATGCTGTTAAAAATATATTTGTGTGTATTTACATTATTAGGAAAAATATGGGATTTGTGTAAACACACCCACCTCCTCCCTCTGAAATGGGTTAGGCTTGTTTTGAAAGGCAGTGCCACTTTTTTTTTTGTGTGAGACTAGGCCACATTCCAGCTGTGGGGAGGCAGTCAGGACATTATGCTGCTAAAAAACAGTGTGGACCTGGGAGAACAGTTTTAGAACTCTGTTACTTTAGGCTCTGTGGGGAAATGACCAAAAGCAAGGATTCGGAATAGAAAATTAGTTGAAAATAGCATGAGAATAAGCTAGAAAATTCAGCCTTGTCCTCTGCACTGAACTGGTATGAGTTTGGCGCGGACCAGAGGATATTTAAACTTAAGGTTTAAGGTATTAAAACTTCATTTAAATGTAAAATTGAACAAAAGCCGGAAGCCACTATACGCCTTCTGAATCTAAGTACGCTGTCCAAGCCCTCCCCCTCTCCCCAGCACACAGTAAAGTCTGTCCTTTTGTGCCTGCTAGGTTTGGTTTCAGTTTCCTTTTTGTTTGTAGGAGAAAGGAGTCAAAGGACAGTACCAGTCTGTAGGGAAGAAGGACTACATGCCCCAGGAGCGCGTGCATGGGGCCAGATTCTAGAAGGAGAACTGAGGAATGACTTCTTTATTTTAGTGGTTTGTGATCTTTAATGTGCTGGAATGAAAACTGGAAGGTGAGGTTCCTGTGTGAAGTTGCAACTGAATGCACAATCTGCACTTCCTCTGCGTGCAATGAAATTTTGGAAGGAGAATCCCAGCGGCATTTCGAACAGAAACGTGTTTTAAAGAAAGGAGCATTTACTGGAGGTGTCTAACAGTGAAGAAAGTGATAGGCTAAGAGGTTTTGTTATTCATGTTCCCGGTGGGTTTTTTTTTCTTTCATTTTCTCCTTAGTTCTGCATTTTAAACCTTATTTTCCTCTGTATTTCTCATTCCCTTTCCTGATGCTTTGCTTTGGGAAAATCTGTTTTTTCGGTTTAACTTGTAAAAAATGTATAATCAGTAATTGAATTTCTGAGGGTATGTTTTGCGTGTCTGTCTGTGTTCTATGTTCACATATGTGTTTGACATGCATGATGCTGCTGTGATTTGTCAGAGAGGAGACTAGTTTGTTGAAGCAGAGCAGGTCCATGAGACCAAGGGCAGATCAGATCAGATCTTCTAGGACCAGGGAGCAAGGTGAATTTAAGGGGCTGGTTTAGATTATCTTTGTTAGAGCTGTACAGAAAACAGAATTTCTGTCCTGTGGAAAAGTGGAAGGTTTTGAAAGTATTTCATCCCAATTTAGGACAAAGAACAGAATCTCACAATATTTTTTGTGGGAGAGAAATTTAAAAAAAAATCTGTTTTTGGAGAATGAAAATTGATTTTTTGTCTTGCTGGCAAAGTGACAGACTGACCATGTCCTGCAATATCCTGAACAAATTTTATGGAATTCACATAAACTCAATTGAATTATGTTAAACATTTTTGAATTAAGGTTAATACCTTTCAGGTACATTTTGAGTGTGTTTTTGTGGCACTGTATGCACCTTCTCTAGTAGGGAAAGCAGCTGTTAATGAACCTTCTCCATTATCAGCTTTGGAGAGCAATGCATTTCCAGGTTCAAACTGGATTCTCCAGAGATCAAGAGACAAAGAAAAGACTTTTGAATGAAGAGACGGAGTTTAAAATGACTCTGGGCCTTCTTCCTGATCCAGCAAATGGACAGGACACCTGGGCCACAGAGGATCCCAATCCTTATTGTAGGATCTGGGGAACTTGGCCTACTGAGGCCTCATAAGACAGACAGGGAAGAACAGACAGCTTGTTCTGAGCTGAAGCTCTGATGAACTTGTAGCCACAAGGAAGCCCCTGTGATGAAGGTGTTGAAAGACTGCTCCTGTGACAGCCCCTGTTAGAGGTGGGGTGATCTCAGGTAAGTTTATTAGCATTAGGTTCTTTTATTGTTTTTAATGTTTTTTCTGTATTGGTCTGTACCTTCAGAAGAAAGTAGGCTGGCTTAGAAAGAGCTGTGTGGTGACTTATATCTATGGCAATTAAATCTGTTATCAGTCTCTGAAGAGAAAGCAAGCAGGTCTGCTGAGTCAGCCTGTCTGTGCTGGGAAGTACACAATAAATGCAGGAAACTGTGAAGCCTGGAAAAAAACTGGTCAGAAGGCAACAGCTGGCCAGCTGGAAACCTCACAGTGAATGCCCTTGTTACTCCTGGGGAAATTCTGTGCCACTGCACACATGCAGAATTCATGTCACCTAC
The DNA here is from genome assembly GCF_025201925.1 of Gopherus flavomarginatus. NCBI lineage: Eukaryota > Metazoa > Chordata > Testudines > Testudinidae > Gopherus > Gopherus flavomarginatus. Next base: position 6,815,729 of record NC_066636.1, read on the forward strand.
AGATTTCTTTGCATACCTACAGAAAAATGACTTCTGATGGGGAAACAAAAGGAAGCTGCAAAAGTGGCCACACACCCCTCCCAAGCATGCAGGTGCATCATTTTGGGCGCCCAGAGCCGCTGGTGGTGAGGTAAAACACTGTAGAAGTGGGAGGCCAAGGATGAGGATGCTCTGACTGGGCGCTGGGCTCAGCTGCTAGTCCTGGCTGGGCTGGGGCAGGAAAGGATGGGACTTCCTCTTCCCCTGAAGGATCATCTGGGGCTGGATCAGACCCACCCTCAGAAACCTCCTCTGCCTGCAGGAAGCTCCATATTCCTGTCCCTCCATTTCCTGCCCCTGTCGCTCCTCAGCCATGGCAGGAGGAGTCACTGTACAGAGAGTTGCTCCCTGATGCCAAAGCCCCATTCATCTGGACCCCTTGTGCCCAACACTTCTGCTGAGCCTCACTCCCCTACACCCAGAACACCCCCCACTGAGCCCCCTGCACCCAAACAGACATCCTGCCAAGCCTCACTCTTTGCACCTACCCCTCCACCAAGCCTCACCCCCTCTTCATCTGGACCCCCATTGAGCCTCTCCCCTCTGCATCCAGACAAACCCTACACCCACCTGCTGGGCTCCCACACTCAAACCCCCACCCTGATGAGCCCCAGCCCCCTGCACCTGGACCACCGTGATGTGCCCTCCAGACCCTCCTACTAAGCCCCGACCACCATCACCTAGACCCCCCTGCAGTCTGCCATTACCCCTGCACCTGGAACCTCCTGAACAGGGCCCTGTGTATCCAGAATCCTCCCGCACCCAGACCCACCACCAAGTCACCCACACCAAGATTGCCCCACAAAGAATCGTCTTACCCCACACCTGGATACCCCCACATTAAGCCCCTCAACACTTGGATCCTGTTAAGTTGAGCTAGTCTACCTGTACTCTGTCCCTCTTGCTCATTATATTGGTGTGCCTGGCACAGAGGGGCAGGGCCCCTGGGTGTTGCTGTGGCAGGCCCGGCCCTTGTGCTGTGTCAGGGTTGGATGCAACCTCACTGCTGAGTCCATGTCCTGGTTGTGTGTGGGCTGTACAGTGATCTCCCAACTCTGTGCAGCCAGTGGCCTGTGCTCCCCACTGCCACGCTGGAGCTTCCACATTTATTTTTTGACAAATATGCAGAATTTTAAAATATTGTGTGCAGAATTTTTAATTTGTTGGTGCATCATTCCCTCGGGAGTACCTTGTTGAACCGCTCAGGGAAACAGAGATGCAGTTGCACTGAACTGTGCCTGGAAATTGACAATAGCCTTCGAAGTGGACTGCCAGATGCTGAGCTCTCCATCTACCTTCCTCCCTCTCAACCTCCCTCCCAGCCCAGCTGTGGCTCCCCAGCTGCCTCCTGGAAGGCTCTTGTCAATTTCACTTTCTCCCTGCAGCGGGGCAGCCAGGGTTTAGCCATTTCAATTTTTCTGATGAAAAGCCTTTTTTTTCTTTCAACAAAATTGAATTTTTCCTCCAGAAAATTTTGATTTTGTGAAAAGACCATGTTCATTTGGAAAATCATTTTGACAGACAATTCCCAGCCAGCTCTGATCTGTATGGGCTGCCTGTTGAGCTAGCCAGTCTCCTGTAGTATGTCTGAGAAAGAGTTGGGAAGATGGCAAACAGGATGGTATGGGCTGGGGAACAGGATTCCTTCTCTGTCCCTCTGTGAAGATGTTGTGGGGCAGGCAGGCTAGGTGGTCATCCTGAGAGGTGATAGGAGCAGGAATGCCCAATCTTCCCCCTGCAGAAACTCCAAGGGTGAGTTCTTAGAGGTGGGAGGTGTTATTGGTGAGAGGATATGAGCAAAATGGGGGATGGATCATAGGGACAGGCAGGTGTATGACATGATGGCTCTATGTTTGTGCTGGGAGAATGGGCCTCATTTGCTATAAGGCAAGGGGGCAGTTGCCCCCCCCCGACCTTGGTTTGCCCTTCCTACTTTTCCTGTGTCTATATGCTCCATGCCCACTCCCAACTGCTCAAAGATATAATATATTCACTTGTTCTGTTCTGTACGCAGACACACCTTTGTCCCCTCCAGAACTGGTCTGAAATCACATCGCTGTAGCACTTCCCTACACCGAGGGGAGAATGTAGGTACTCCACCTCCATGAGAGGCAGTAGCTATATTGACCGCTGTCTGCACTGGGGGTTAGGTTGGTATAATTATGTTGTTCAGGGGTGTGGATGTTATACCGATGTCAATTTATAGTTGAGACCTGGTATTAGGGGGAAAAACGGCCATACTTTCTTTGAGCCCTGTAAACCAGCAAAAAAGGGCACGAGTCCAATTTTTATAAGCCTTTGAAGATTGTTTTTGAATATCATATAACTGCTTACAGGTATATGAATGGTACCGATTGAAAAGGATTGTGCAGAGTGGTACAAGAGGGGATGGAGAACTGAGGGATTACACCAAGCAAAGAAACATTTAGGCTTAATTTCATGAGAATTCTATTCAATTGTGAGTAATTTTCTAGTGGAAGTGCTGGGAGCCCATCACAAATTAGTCTGGAGAGAGCACTGCGAGGGACAAGTCTGCTTTGCATCTCTAGCTTCTGAGATTTTTAGAAGAGGCTTTAATTGTATGAAGGCAAGAGGTGTTAAAAATCTGTGCCCATGACATGCCACTCATGATGTGGGCTGGAGATCCTCTTCTTCCCTGTCTGCCTGGTTCATCCCTCAGCCCTCAAAAGGTCTCCTTGTCCAATCTCACTGCATTCTTCTGCAATAGGAATGAAAACCTCAAGGAGCTGTCTGCACTTCGCACGCAGCCAGGACACAGGACTCTAGTAAATAGGTACATAAGCGATAGGCACTAGCTCTATGTTCAGAGCAATAATCAGCAGTCTGGTGCATTTCCTGTTCCAACATGAACTTGGCTGAGTTCCCAGCTCTACTGCATGCAGCTTTGTAGGGCCCCACCCCCTGAAACAAGGAGTTGATTTTGTCCAAAGGTGTGTAGAGCTGAGAAAAAAGATCTCAGATGGGGTCAGTCTTACTATCAGCATTGAATGAGTATAATCTGGCTCCTTCTTACTCCACATCACTACCCTGTGCAGGCTTTACACTGCATTCTCTACTCACTTCCACAGCTCAAAAGTTAGTGCAGACCTCTGACTGCTCTTAACACTCCTTTCCCCTGCCCTCCATGTTTACAATCAAAAATTGCTAGACTTTCCTGTCGGAGAAAAACACAGCTCTTACTTTCTGGTTGGGTGCAGCAAAGTCAGATACTTTATTTCTCAAGCAATTGCATAGACAGAGAGAGCGCACTAGGACACAGGATTTCCCCCTCCTAAGCAGGTCTCTCTACAGGTAAACAATTACAGCAAGCATTTATACCTTTATTACAGACAATAATAAGCAACACTGTACAGACAGTAGCAAGCAACAGCTGCATTCTGTTTATACAGAGGCCATCCTCATAACTTATTTTTCTCACTTATTTTGACTCTAGTCCACATTCTATCTTATCTACACAAGATCGCAACAAATTCTCATACAGTTCTTTCCCACTCGCCTCACACAATCCTCATTTCTATAAATATCATGTTATTAGGGTTACAGCTAGCCTGACTCTTGCTAACAGAGACTGTCATGCATTAAAAATCCCTTCAAATCCCTGTCAATTCTTTCTCTACTTCCACCCGCTCAGTTTTGTACTTCTAGTACAACAAATATTCTCAAACGTCTATTTGCATTAAGCCATGGATTTCAGATTCTATATCAGATGTTTCAACCTTAGGGGTTTTAACTGAATGTAATGACAATGCATGATTAGTCTGGACATGAAAGATGTTACGATTATCACATCCTTTACAACAACAACATAATCCTAAACTAAATAACAACAATAAAAAAAACATTCCCATAATAATAATATGATGGCGTTGTTGTACAGTTTTAGTCACTAAGCACAATACATCATACTTAGTACCTAAAGTAGACACTCTATAAGCTGTATGAAAGGCATTCTTTTCAACTTAATATATACTTTGAAGCATATGAATTTGCCCTCATACTTCAGAGATTCTTTGAACCTCTGGTAACAATGAAAGCAAATCTTGAAACCGATCAGGTTCTAAACTAATCCAATTAAAGGGTACCTGGAACCTAAGGGCTACTTGTAAAATTCTATCCGCAGGCTAGTAGATAATACTGCCTGCAGCAGTAGTGAGATTAAAATGTGTATCTTGCAACATGGTGGTTTTAACATACACACAGCTATTATTAGCTTGAAAAAGTAGGTGTCCTATCAGGGTAGTTCCTTGTCCCCTACCCTCCCAACAAACATTGTCATGAACAGTGACAACTTCCCTTGGCTTCAGTTTACGTATACACTGAAGCTGTGGGGGTTCTAATGGGCAAAATGTCCATTGACTCCCTAACCCCATCCAAATGTCGGGTGTAATCCCAGGAGCACTGACTAAAAATTGATTAGGCATGCCAGGTAGTCTAATTTTCCAGATATCTTGGTGAATCACCCAATCCCACATGCATCCTCCATGCAGGATTCGGTATGTGGGAGCCCACACCCCTCTAAGGAAGGAGCACTGTGAATGTCCACACTTCCACCCAGATAGTCTCCAAGTATGTCTCCATGGCCGCAGATCAGATGGTACTCCTGATGTGTCTGTAAGGGCAGTGGGCCAAGCCTGGTGCTCAAGATCATTCCGAATGGCCATCAGCTGGTCATTCAGGAAATCCTGAATTTCTGAACATGCTAGATCCCACTGCAATGCCTTCCCAGCCTCAGTGATATTCAATACCATCTCTGTCGGCAACTTCTGGGTCATAGAACTAAGGGTGGATATAACACGTAACTCACCAGCTCCAGCCTGTACTTGGGTTAGCTGTGCCCCAGAAATAAGGCCAGTGGCCTTCTCTAGTTGTCCCAATTTCTCATCATGTTGTTGGCTTTTAAGAATATTCCAAATGGCTGCTGCACTATTGGCCCCATCCCATAGGGATCCAGTCAAGTTCTTCTTCTTTCTAGAGGAAATAACCCAGCCCTCTGTTGTGCTAATCTAATGGCAGCTCCCTGTGAGAAATTTGGGTACGTAGAGGTGATCTGGAAACTGGATAAGGGCAATGTAAATTTGACTGTCCCTAGCGTAGTATTAATCAAAGTCCATCAATATCCTAATACATCTCTCTTTGGTATAGTACTATATCACATCTGTTATTTAACTATCCTCAGGTACTTTCAAGAGGCATTAATATTAATAGCATCGGAGGGGGTGTATTGCAATAAAGTACAGGTTACATTATTAGTCACTGGAATAATTTCTATACAGGTGAAATTTTCTGTGGCAGAACAAACTCTTTGGGTATTCATTTGATTACTCACTAATTGGGTGACCAAATAACAATAAGAGCCTCTTTCAAGTAACACATTGCAAACTCCAGGAACAGCCATCATATCTACTTCACTATGGAACACATCAATTTCAGTTACAGATTCTTGGGTTCATTTGTAGTGATATCATATACTTTTATCTCCTCTAACCAGTCTTTTCCCACTCAATTGTTTGCTTATATGGGACATCCTGAACTTTAAAAATATTTTTTTCTTTCTATTTTCCCAAACAATCTTTAAATAAATCACTAAAGTGTGAAGGCCTTGGCCATTAGTTTTAGCAAATATATGGAATTGTCTATATTTGGATGTATTACAGGGGTAATAGTGTAATGGAGGAGATGGCAGGGGCAGTGGCAACAAGTTGCCTTTGGTACTTATCATTTAAAATCCAGTTAGAGAGGGCAATGTATGCTGAAGGATTTATCCAAATCACAAGGCGCAGCCTGTTGGATAAACCCCAGCATTCAATCAATACCACATTCCCAAGCATGGGTCCCACAATTTTTTTCCTGCCAGTGTATAAATCTTAGTTTCTTCACCAGGGTCAGTTCTTAATGTCTTTTGTAGTCAGGAATTCCTGGACTTTGGCAATTTCAGTGGAGCGAATGTTCCTTCTTCTTTCCTGAAGCAATCATGGTTAAGCATCATACACGAGAGAGGTTACTAGCACATCACCCTGTAATGGTTTTGCTTCTTCTAGAAAAATCCAAAGGCACAGTAGGTCTGTCAGTGGTCAAGGGAGGTTACTGGCACTTCACCTTGTCCTTTTTTCCTCCTGTCCAGAAGGCACAGCAGAGCTAGAAGGAGAAATAGGCCAATCATCAGTAGGAAAATCCTCCCGAGGTGGAGGGGTCTTTTTGCAGCGAGAAGCATGCGTCCAGGCAGGTAGTCCTTGGCACTTCACGACAGTGTTGGTGGTTAACACAACTTGAAGAGGGCCCTTCCAGTGTGGAGCCAGAGCACTCTTTCACTGATGGACCTTTACATAGATCCAGTCTCCCGGTTCCAAGGAGTGGTAGGGCTGCTAGGTTCTTTGGCAGGGGTGGCTCTAGGCACGAGAAAAACAAGCACATGGTTGGGGCAGCCCATTTGCAGGGGCGGCAGGGATCCAGCATGGGAGCTGAAAACCGTCAGGGGGCCCTGGGAGCTGTAGTTCCTTGGTTAGCTCCTTGCCTATAGAGCTGGCCATGGAGCAGGGAAAGAACTACATTTCCCAGCATTCCCTTGGACACGACAAACTGGAAAGGAAGTGGGGGACCTCATGCTGCAGGCTGCTGTAAATGGAGAACTGCACTGTGAAGGGTAGGGATACCATATTTTAACATTCAAAAAATAGGACACTCCACGAGGAGGGAGGGTAGCCCCACCCTGCCACCATCCACTCCCTCCGACTGCCCCAACCCATCCAACCCCCCATGCTCCCTGTCCCCTGACCATCCCCTCCCTGGACCCCTGCCCCTAACTGCTCCCTAGGACCCCACCCCCTATCTCAGCGCTACTGGCCCTTGTCCCCTGGTTGACCCCTGCCCCTAACTGCCCCTTGGGACCCCACCCCCTATCTACGCCTCCCTTCTCCTTGTCCCCAACTGCCCCCTCCTGAGACCCTCCCCAACTTCCCCCCTAGGACCTAACCCCCTACCTGTCCCCTGACAAACCCCTGGGACTCCCATGCCTATCCAACCGCTGCCTGTCCCCTGAGTGCCCCCCCCGAACCTCTGCCCCATCCACCCCTCCTGCTCCCTGTCCCTTGACTGCCCACCCGGAACCCCCTGCTCCTTCTCCAACCCCCCAGCCCCCTTACCATGCCACTCAGACCAGCACTAGACACGCTGCTGCATACATGCTGCCATGCTCCCCTGCGGAGCCCACAGCCCCCCTGACACACACACCCAGCACCTGCCTTCCAGGTTTGAACACCTCAAAATTCAGGAGTGCTCAAGCTCAGTTTGGGCAGCTGGTACTTCATTTCTCCCAAATCAAATATACTGATCCACTGTAACTTGCTGTAGAAAAAGTAGGATAAAAGTGAGCAAGAAATGCTTCCCCGTGGTTATTAGGACTGGAATTGCTGTTTTCAACAGCCATGGCCTTTTTTGTTTGTTTGTTTAAAAGGAAGACAGTGATATTGCATTGGCAAATTCCCCATAGAAAGAAAGAGTGGAACAAAAGAATAATAAGGACATCTCAACTTTTCCTCATTTATGTAGGACAGTCTTATAATAGGCATCCAGAGATCCTCCAGTCACACAAGCTGAAAATTGTTGCACTTTGCTGCAGTTCTGTAACCATATGGGAACCAGTCCTGTCTGTGTTCTGTGCATATCCAAAATTCCTGCTGAATGACCTGCCCTGGGAGTGAGTTACCAGTGACCCAGGGCTGCGGTGGAAGGAGGGTGCAGGTGGGGTGGGGGCGAGCCCAGGGCTGGGGCGGCAGGAGGTGTGTGGGTGGGAGGCAATGGTGGGGGGTGAGGGGGGAGCCCAGAGCTGGGGCGGCAGGGGGTGCGGCGAAGAGTCCAGGGCTGGGACGGGGAGGAACCAAAATTTTTTTTGCTTGGGGCGGCAAAAAACCTAGAGCCGGCCCTGGTCTTTGGGTAGCGCTTCTATACCTGTGAGAAAAGAAACCTAACACATTTCATTAATGCCTAGCAGTGTTTTGCAGATTTTACAGCTGCTTGGGCACATTCAAGCCTCTCCCCCCTTTTCTTGGTTATCAGCCAAGTCTTAGCTGTGAGCAGTGTCCTTGAATGGGTCCAGCGTCTTATATTTGGACTGAGCTTGATAGCTATTTTTTTCCCAGTTAATTCATTCTGTTCTTTTTCCTTCTCCCCTTCTTGGCTTCTTTCAGCCTACAAAGGAAACTTCCACTCTTCACTCATACATCTTTTCCCAACCATGAACACATACACATTGCCATTATACAGTACATTAGTCTTATTATTCAATGTATGCCACATATACCCGTCCAGTAAAATAACTTTATTGCAGAGCTTTGGAGCAACAAGCGAGGACAAGCATACCCACTTTTGAGGAGTCCACTCAGTACCACCTCTGGTGTCCAATAGCTTCCCTTCTTCCTCGGCCCTCTGGCTAGAAATCTGAGGTAGCCAGAAGGATCCCATATGCAATATGGGGAATGGGTTAACTTTTCATGTCCTTGCTTCCAAAAACTGTTGATATGCAAATTTAACCACATTTTTTCAATTAAAAGATCTGGCCAATGAAGTTTCTTTTTCATACTTAAGCAAATGTATTAGACTTTAGTATATCACATTTTCCTGATTTATCCAAACACTTTAATATTTTAATAGGATAGTCTAGTTTAAAATCAAACAGAAGGGTTAAATTAAAATGCAAAATACTTGTTTTATTCAACTTGAAATATAAAGTGTTTGGACACAACAATTCTGGCCACGAGACAAACATCACAAGACAGGACATAGAACACAGGACATAGTTCCTATTGTGCCAGTAAATGCATGGTATGTTGAATGCTGTTCAGCTGGCATCAGTTTTCTCTGATTATCTGAAAGATAAAAGAACAGAGCTCTACCCCTTCTGGGCACTCTGTCATTGCTTAAAATATACAAATACCCTTGTTGATTTCAGGCAAAACAGAGGAATTACCCCATATTGTCTTGTATTTGTTTCATAGGCAGCCCAGGTTTCAGTGGTTTCTACCTTATCAGTTAGATAATTTGCATTAATAGAGATGCTTTCTGGCTTGCTTCTGGATCCAAAGCTATCCACAGCTTAAAGATTCTTACTTAAAAAGGGACACAATTTACTTTACCAGAATTTTGATTGCCTTTTACTTCTAACTCCAGCTTTCAAACACACAGTGATCTGAAAGAAAACATCACTGCTTATTGTAGCCCCTTAGAGCCTATTACGGTTTTAATTACATAGCACTGTATACATTTATTTAGCTAATTTGACTAAATTGTTCATAGCCAAATGATCGCAATCAAATAATTTCTTTGCCTGGATTTATTTACAAAACATTTCGAAGACAGCAAGAACTTTCCTCTTCAGCATTTTTACAAAGTTCAACTGCTGTTCCCTCCAGCAACTACAGAGTTAACTTCTCACTCTTTCCTTAAATCATTTGCTTGTCTCCCAACAGCCACTTTTTATCAACTCAAATCACCATTTCAAGTATTGTCCTGGGTATTTGAAATCCCCATGCTTATAATTACTTACTCTTTTCCTTCCACTATGCCCTCAAAATTTCCAACCTATTTTCCAATCTTTCTATCTCAGGGGTAGGCAACCTATGGCACGGGTGCCGACGGCAGCATGCGAGCTGATTTTCAGTGGCACTCACACTGCCTGGGTCCTGGCCACTGGTCCAGGGGGGCTCTGCATTTTATTTAATTTTAAATAAAGCTTCTTAAACATTTAAAAAACCTTATTTACTTTACATACTACAATAGTTAGTTATATATTATAGACTTATAGAAAGAGACCAAAGAATGTTAAAATGTATTACTGGCAGGCAAAACCTTAACTTAGAGTGAAGGAATGAAGACTCAGCACACCACTTCTGAAAGGTTGCCGACCCCTGCTCTATCTGTTGCCTGCCCGCTTGGGCCCGATCCTGCTTTCCTTGCTGAACCGTCCCTTCCATGGGCACCGGTTTGTTCCACTACCAATTTAGCTAGGAGGGTGGGCTTCTCAACTAGCCCCCACCCTTCCTGGTCTCTTCCCTTAAACATTCTTACTCACAAGGCTTGCCACCTGGGTAAAAATGCATGGCACATGGGCGTTTAAATATTCAGTTTCCTCTTGTGGCAAACACACTGCTGTTACAGCGTATGCTGAGCACAAATGGTTAAATTTTGACAAGTCTCTGAAGGACCAGTACTTGCTTAGCCAATGCTTCCTTTTCTGCCTGGAAGTCCTATCTCAAGGCCTGCATCTTGCCCTGGGCATAGGTTTGAGTTGCTGCCTGGTTCATGATCTATGCTCTTAATTGCTCAATTCTAGTTATCAAGTACACATCTCTTCCCTTTTCTCCAACTTCTCTATTGCTCAGTCCTGCTACGACTGGGGGTAGATCCACCTGACCCTTCCCAGTCAACTGGGGTGGAGAGAGGAATGCTAAAGCCCTCTCTGGTTCTCAGACTTACTGCAGCTGAGAGTGGGCACACCTTTAATCATTCAGTCCTCAACATATAACACCAACAATATCAAGCAAAGCAAACATTAAAATAACAAGGGCAAAACAAACGGTGTGAATTCTGCAGGGCTCCCCCACTTTTCAGTTGCCCACCAACTGTGACAAATTGCTGTTACCAATCTATCCCTCGTGTCAGGTGATCAGGCTGACACCGCAGGATCGTTGGGGGAAGATAAAGAAAACACACCATATGACTGAATTTTAATGCTTCATTCATAAAATAAAACAAGAGAGAGTGTTGGGAACACTCCCACATCACTCAGGGAAAAAAAAACATTAATGCCAAGCCTAAGCCACTTCATACTCACGCACGTACATCCAGACTGGCCACGTCTGTGTATAACATTCAGAGAAGGGGGAGAGGTGGACGGGAGATTATCCTGTATACTGCTTGTCCAGAATTTCCAACACGCTTCCGCTCTTGGGAGGGCAGTTCTTTTACACTCTGGGATCTCCTGCAGCATCGTTTTCAGAGATTCCAGGCCAGGTCGACTGCCTGTGGTTTCTTCAGCGTCACCAAACCACACCAGCTCCAGGGTCGCAAAGGCAGACTATTGGATCTCACTGGACAGTTAAGCTTTGCAAATGTAATCTCAGTCCTGTAACTTGTATTGCCTTTGGTTTGCCTCTGTCTATGTTTTTTTCACAGCCAACTGGGGCCAAAAGCAGTTTTTCTTTGTACTTAGCATGGTCTGCATTGATTCTTGACCTTGAACGCAGAGCAACTTTCTCTTTATCTCTGGGCCAAGCTGAATTTCAAATTAACCCGTTACTTTCCTCATTAGACAAATTGCTCCCACTGTGTGTCAGAGGCTTTTTTTGGTGATTAAAAGTTCCTCTGAGATGTATGATCTTATCTAGATTGAAGGTACCTTCTAGTGGGCATTGTTTAGATGGATTTTCACACGTGTAAAGATTCCAATGTCTCAATACCTGCAGGTTTTAGGACCATAATGTACGTACATGTAATATGCTGGGGTACCCTTAGGAGGTGAGGGAGAATGCTTAGGTTGTCTCTCACCCATTTTCCAATCACACACAGGGAAAACACCCTGCTCGCTAGCGGCTGATAAACTAAGGATCTCACCCTACAGGGCACTCACATAGGAGAGGAACACGGAGAAAAGAAGGAGGAGGGAAGATGGGTTCACACACTCCTAGGCCCAGGTAGCTTCCTCGCCGGACAATGCCAGACCGAGTCAGCCCACTGTGGGTTGGATCTTCAACAGATCCTCTAGGTGGAGTTACTGGGCTTGCTTTAGAATATTTCTGGTCATGAGCTATTGCTTCGCAGAATACTCTGGGTGTCTTCTGGCAACTCTCATTCACACTGTGTATACCCCACCACCCAAGGCCTCTGTTTCTAAATACCATGATGCATCTGTACCTTGTGTCCAAACTCAATACACTTTCCCTTATGAGGTGGTGACAACCCCTCTTGAGGTGGTAAAAACCCCTCAGCACCTGTGCATACCTAATGCATTTCCCTTATGCATTAACTTTATTGGGGGCTGCCAAGCTAACAGTTCCCCAGTACCGCATACAACTACCTTATTGTGGGGTGGCACAACTAAGTCCCCAGTACCACTTCAAACTAACCTTACTGGGGATGGCAAAACAGTTCCCCAGTACCGCTCTGCATTTGATCTTGCTGCACAGTCAATAAGTTCAGATGACGTAAGCCCAACCAGGGCCGGCTCCAGGCCTCAGCACGCCAAGCGCGTGCTTGGGGCGGCATCCCACGGAGGGCGCTCTGCTGGTTGCCGAGAGGGCAGCAGGCGGCTCCGGTGGACCTCCCACAGGCATGCCTGTGGAGAGTCCGCTGGTCCCGCGGCTCGATGGAGCTTCCACAGGCACGCCTGCGGGAGGTCCACCAGAGCCCGTGGGACCAGCGGACCCTCCACAGGAACGCCTGCGGGAGGTCCACCAGAGCCGCGGGACCGGCGAGCGGCAGAGCGCCCCCCGCAGCGTGCCGCTGTGCTTGGGGCGGCGAAATGGCTAGAGCCGGCCCTGAGCCCAACGGAGACAGACGGCCTCATGGACAGTTCTTCTCCAATACCCCGATAGAGAATTCAAAAGGTCTCATACCTCTCTTGTGGTGCCATGGGGTTCAAAGGGGAACAATCCACAGCAGCTGCCGTTGTCTCAGTAGGTGTTGCCATCCTGGATGAGCCCCCAAATTGTCGGAGAAAAACACGGTTCTCACTTCTGGTTGGGTGCAGCAAAGTCATATACTTTATTCTCAAGCAATTGCATAGAGGGAGAGAGTGCACTAGGATACAGGATTTCCCCCTCCTAAGCAGGTCTCTCTACAGGTAAACAATTACAGCAAACATTTATACCTTTATTACAGACAATAATAAGCAACACTGTACAGACAGTAGCAAGCAACAGCTGCATTCTGTTTATACACAGGCCATCCTCATAACTTATTTTTCTCACTTATTTTGACTCTAGTCCACATTCTATCTTATCTACACAAGATCGCAACAAATTCTCATACAGTTCTTTCCCACTCGCCTCACACAATCCTCGCTTCTACAAATCTCATGTTATTAGGGTTACAGTTAGCAAGTCTTGCTAACAGTCTCTGTTAGCAAGCAGTTAGCTGACTCTTGCTAACAGAGACTGTCATGCATTAAAAACCCCTTCAAATCCCTGTCAGTTCTTTTTCTACTTCCACATTCCCTTTCATCCCTCTTCATTTGTGCACAGTTTTCCCTAACTATCCCCACACCTGGCTCGATTCTGACCTTGCACCATCCCCAACACCCTATGGCCCATCCCACTTCCTGAGCCTGCAGTGTTCTCATTAACCCTAACATACCAAGGCGTCACTCCCCCATGTCCTGATCCTTTTCTGGTCTTTCTCCTCATCTTGCCCCATGGGGTTGATCTCCATGCCTCCAAACCAACTTGCACCTGCTGGCCCTATACTGACCTTGCTTATCTCCATGCCTTGCCCCAGGTTCTGATTCTATACCTAGACTTTTGTTACCTCCCTAGATTCTACTCAAGGTTCTAGTTTTTTTAGGAAAAGACAGAACCACAGCTATGACCACTTGAGTCTATTAAAAATAGATCTATTGAATCTATTAAAATATTTTCTTGCTCAAGAAGTGGTGTTAACTGATGTCCTCACAGGATAGTACCTTGGATAATTATATTTTTTCTACCTAAAATTCCTCTTGTAATAACAATTGTTGTTTTTCACTTTTCCTCCCTGAAATTTTATAGGAAGTTGGAATTCTACAAGAAGGACATGGCCATGGATGCAGACACAGAACTCTTGGAAAAGATTAGTTTGAACGAATCTGCTTCCGAGATGGGGGAGGAAAAAGAAAAAGGTCAGTAATTCCAAAGGGGCTGTAATCTCCAGAGACTTTTCCTACTGAATAGCCACAGACCAGTGACTAGCAAAGGGACACAGTTTGAGATGAACCTAATAGGACAAGAAAGAGATCTTGGAGTCATTATGGATAGTTTTCTGAAAACACCCACTCAATGTGCAGTGGCAGTCAAAAAAGTGAATAGAATGTGGAAAATCATTAAGAAAGGGATAGATAACAAGACACAAAATATCATATTGCCTCTATATAAATCCGTGGTACGCCCCCATCTTGAATACTACATGCAGATGTGGTCTCCCCATGTCAAACAAGATATATTGGATTTGGAAAAGGTTCAGAAAAGGGCAAAAAAAATGATATGGGTTATGGAACGGTTTCTGTATGAGAGAGATTAATAAGACTGGGACTTTTCATCTTGGAAAAGAGACAACTAAGGGGGGATATGACCGAGGTCTATAAAATCATGACTGGTGTGGAGAAAGTAAACAAGTAAGTGTTAATTACTCCTTCCCGTAACACAAGAACTAGGGGTCACCAAATGAAATTAATAGGCAGCAGGTTTAAACAAACAAAAGGAAGTATTTCTTTACACAACACATAGTCAACCTGTGGGACTCTTTGCCAGAAGATGTTGTGAAGTTTAAGTCTATAATAGGGTAAAAAAAAGAACTAGATAAGTTCACGGAGGATAGTTCCATCAATGGCTCTTACCCAGGATGGGCAGGGATGGTGCTCCCCACCTCTGTTTGCCAGAAGCTGGGAATGGGTGACAAGGGATGGATCACTTGATGATTACCTGTTCTGTTCATTCCCTCTGGGGCACCTGGCACTAACCACTGTCAGAGGACAGGATACCGGGTTAGATGGACCTTTGGTCTGACCAAGTATGGCCATTCTTATGTTCTTACATTCTGACATAAAATTTGGTTCTGGTCAGAAAAGTGCCCATGTACAAATTCACTTTCTTACTCAACAGATCTTTTGCTCCCTCTGTGTGTGAGTCAGATCAGGCTTCCCATATGTGTCAGTTTTATCATACACACAAAAACACGCCCTGTATGCATCATAAGATCACTCCCATGTATGTATAAGGGCTTGTCTATACAAACTCTTTGTTCACAGCAAACTGGGGTATAAAGCTATTCCACTCATTAACTGGTTGTGTGGAACCTGCTGCTGGATATTAACAATTCCATATCGTGTTTTCATCTACCCTGCTTTGAAACAGGAGTAGATCAAAGCACACTACTGAACAGTTGGTGCCCATCAGCAGAGTCCTCATGGGAACTTAATGTGTGGCAGGCTAGTGTGGGGTAGAGTCACACCCTAGTTTGCTGTGAATGGTGTATAGATAAGCCCTCAGAATCAGACTGGCTCCCATGTGTGTATCAGTCTGGTGATCACTCATTTGTGTCAGAGTCAGAGTCCCTGCACCCCTCTGTATGTGTCAGAATCAGACTGGTTCAGTTTCTGAAGTAACTTTCACGTTTTTGTACCTCTCTATAAACAACAGAGCCAAAATAGCTATGGGAGAGTGAGCTGGATTCATTTCTAGGCCATGCAATGTCAAAAGAATTGTTAACTAAGGGCTAGACTATGCCTTTAGGCACAGCCCTGAGCTAGGTGTGGGGCACAGCCTGGGGAGGCATTCTGCTTTAGAGACACTCCCTGCTTCCTTCTGCTTCATGCGAGTAGCAATTTACTACAGTAGCAAATTATGACTAATAGACTCATGGACTTTAAGGCCGGAAGGAACCATCATGATCATCTAGTCTGACCTCCTGGACATTGCAGATCCCAGAACCTCGCCCATCCCCTGATGTAATAGGCCCCTAGCTTCTGGCTGAGTTACTGAAATCCTCAAATCATGAATTGAAAACTTAAAGTTACAGCGAATACACCTTTTATTCCAGTTTAAATCTGCAAGTGACCCATGACCCATGCTGCAGGGGGGAAATTTCTTTCTGGCTCTAAGTGTGGTGATCAGTTGGACCCTGAGAATGTTGCCAAGACCCTCCAGTCAGATACCTGGGAAAGAATTCTCTGTAGTAACTCAGAGCCCTCCCCGTCGAGTATTCCATCTCTAGCCACTGGGGATATTTGCTGCTAGCAGTTACAGATGGGCCACATGCCATTATAGGCAGTCCCATCACACCATCCACTCCATAAACTTATCATGTGCAGTCTTGAAGCCGGTTAGGTTTTTTGCCCCCACTGCTCTCCTTGGAAGGCTGTTCCAGAACTTCATTAATTTGATGTTTAGATACCTTCATCTAATTTCAGGCCTAAACTTGTTGATTGCCAGTTTATCTCCCTTTGTCCTTGTGTCAACATTGGCACTTAACTCTTCTCCCTCCCTCTGCCGTAGTTATAGATATCAAGCATATCTCCCTCAGCCTTCTTTTGGCTAAACAAGACAAGCTCTTTGAGTCTCCCCTCATACGGTAGGTTTTCCATTCTTCTTATCATCCTAGTAGCCCATGTCTACACCTGTTCCAGTTTGAATTCATTTTTCTTAAAAATGAGAGACCAGAATTGCACATGGTGTTCCAGGTGAGGTCTCACATAAATGCCTTGAACAATGGTACTAACACTTCCCTAGCTTTACTGGAAGTGCCTCACCTAATGCAGCGTAGGATTTCCTTAGCCTTTTTCACAGATGCATCACGTTAGCAGCTCATAGTCATCCTGTGATTAATCAATACACCCAGGTCTTTCTTCTCCTCTATTGCTTCCAGTGTAGGTCCTCAGTGTAGAGGATGGCCTTGCATTTTGCACTGTTAAATTTCATCCCATTTCTTTTACTCCAGTTTTCAAGGTAGTCCAGATCTTCTTGTATGATATTCCAGTCTGCCTCCATCTTGGCAATACCTTCCATCTTTGTTTCATCCACACATTTTATTAGCACACTCCCACTTTTTGGTTCCAAAACAAATCCTGGAGGAACTCCCCTACTAATCTCCCTTCAACCTGACAGTTCACCTTTCAGTATAACCTGTTGTAGATTCCCTTTTAGACAGTTCCTTATCCACTTTTCAATTCTCATGTTAATCCCCATCCTCTCCAATTTATCTAATAATTTCCCCTGTGGAACTATATCAAATGCTTTATTGAAATCCAGGTAGATTAGATCTACTGCATTTCCTTTGTCCAAAAAAATCAGTTATCTTCTCAAAGGAAGAGATCAGGATGGTCTGGAACAATTTACCTTTTGTAAAACCATTTTGTACTTTATCCCAGTTACCATTCACCTCTATGTCCTTAAGTACTTTCTCCTTCTGAATTTGTTCCAAGACCTTGCATACAATTGAGGTCAAACTAACAGGCCTGTACATTCCCGGATCACTTTTTTCCCTTTCATAAAAGTAGGCACTATATTAGAAATTCTCTAGTCACAGAATCACATTTTTCTCTTTCATAAAAATAGGGACTATTAGTAGTATATGGCTCGATAGCATTCATCATCATGCTTTTTTTTGACAGGTTTCTATACCCCATTTGGGCCTTATGTCCTGCCTTCCCACCCTGTTTCCGTTGGCACTGAAGTTTGGTGGCATCAGCCATTTTGAAAAAAAAATGTGTGTGTGTGTTTGAATAGGGGAAGTGTTGTGTGTGTTTGTGCTTGGGTACATTGAGAGAAAGGTTGAAAGAATAGAATGAGAGAGTTTAAAGATGAAAAAAGAAAATTTGGGCAAGGTTTAGAGAAAAAAGGAAAGAAAAGTTATATGGATGTGATTGAGTAAGGAGAGAGGGTTGTAAAGGTTTAGCTTAAGAAAAAATTAAATAATATTGAAAACTAGGTTTAAAAGGGGATTTACTAAGGCAGAGCGTGTTTGGTAAGCACATGGTAAAAAAGTGAATAAAAATGCATTTAAACTATTCAATACCAGCGTAGGTTAAAAAAAAAAGAGAAGTTAAAAAAAAAAAGAGGGTAAGAAAAGAGGAAAGAGAGCCCCCTTTGCAAAGGGCAAAAATAGAGAGTACATGGTTGAATCAGAAAGAGAGAGAGACAGAGAATGAGAGCGAGAGAGAGAGAATTTTTACCTTTCCAGTCTTTCTGTAGAATGAGGCAACTTTCCAGTTTCAGACCCTCTCAGGCTTGTTATCACTACCTTTAGTTCGGATCAATCGGAGTTTGTTCTACAACAGCATCACAGAATTCATTTTCCTAAACCAATCCTAGAGTCCCAAGATTTTAAACAAGAGCCATCTCCCTCCTCTTTTCCCTCCTCTCCTCTCCCCCTTTTAACTGTCTTATTCTTGGCTAAAGAAACAGACCTCCAGTATTTTTCCCGCCATGTAGCCCCTTTACATAGGGGTTTTTATAAAAGTTAAAACCACACAATTTTAAAAGTTTTCCCCTAGGTTTTAGACTAATGTGTTATTTTTTAGTAAGCAAAATATGAAACATCAGGCTTTTGCAGCAAAGCTCCTGTTAGCAAAGCAACCTCTGTGAGTCAGTGGATCACAGAGAAGGAGTTTGCATCTTTACTTGCTTTTTAACAAACACATGTTAAAGTTACATTAAGTTTTGCAAAGGTGTAATTACTTGAAAAGACAAACCTAAGACATCCCTTTTGTATGTGTTGTAATAAAAAAAGAACAGGCAGATGCACCCCAGGTTTAAAATGCCAGGTTTTTAGTAACAGGCAGTTTATATATCCCTTATTTTGTAAACTAGTGGATTAGAGAGAAGAAGTTTGTTTCTTTCTCCACTATTTAACAACTAGAGGTGAAAGTCTTGTAAAGGACTAAACACTTGAAAAGACAAGTCTATCTAAAGACATATTTCTTTATTTAGCCCCCTTGGCATAAGTGTTTTAATATAAAAAAAGAGCATGCAGAAACAACCCCTGGTTATAAAAGTAATGTATAGTGACAAAAAAGTTTTAGACTAATGTGGGTTATTTTTTAGTAAGCACAATTTGAAACAACAGGCTTTTGCCGCAAAGCCATTGTTAGCAAAAACAGCCTCTGTGATCAGAGATAAGAAGGCCAGAAGACCCCAGGTTTGAACCACAGATCCTTAGTAACAGACAGTTTATATTTCCCTTATTTTGTAAACCAGTGGATCCGAGAAGAAGTTTGTTTCTTCCCCCCCCTTTTAACAAATAGAGGTGAAAGTTATAGTAAGGCTTTTAAGGGAATAAACACTTGAGAAGACAAGCCTATATGAAGACACATTCCTTTTGCATATGTTTTATTAAAAAAAGAGCATCCAGAAGCACCCTAGGCCTAAACCCTGACTAAGAAAAAGATTTTAAAAGCTTTTTCCTATGTTTTTAGTGAGGACAATTTGAAGGAGACTTTTTAAGTTAGCGGGTTAGAAAAGAAGACAGCTTTGAAAAACAAGTCTATCTGAAAACACAAATTTTCATTTAGCCCCTTTGGATAGGTGTTTCAATATAAAGTGAGCATGCAGAAACAGCCTCGAGTTAAAAACACAGAAAACGTGTTTATAAAAGTAATGTATAATGATAATTGTTTCCCTCTGTTTTAAACCAACATGGATTATTTTTTAGTAAGAACACTTTGAAACAGCATGCTTTTTTAGCAAAGCCATTATCAGCAAAACCAGCGTGTGTGAGTTAGTGGATCAGAGATAAGAAGACCAGAACATAACAAGAAAGCTCTAGGCCTGCTTTTAAAACAAAATTATGCCAAATACTTGTATTAGAAAGAATAGTAACTTTAACTGTAAATAAGCTTACTATGTAAAATAAAAGCTTTTTAACCATTAAAGCTAAAAGAAGTATGTAGCCAGAGGATTCCCGCCTTTTTTTTTTCCCCCAGAGAGAAACAAGTAAAAAGGCCCCTGCTCTGCTCTTGTCTAAACAACCAGGACCGGCTGTTTTCCTTCACACTGTAACAAAAGCTGACCAACACATAATGTAAACAGTTCAAAAATGTATTTTTTAAAGTAATGCTAAAAAACCCCCTCTTTTCTAACTTATTAAGTAAACACTTAAAAGACAAACCTACCTAAAGACACAACCCTTTATTTACAGGAGTGTTTCAATGAAAAAAAAGCATGCAGAAGCAGCTCTGGCCTAAACCCTGACTAAGAAAAAGTGTTTAAAAGCTTTTTCCCAATGTTTTTAGTGAGAGCAACTTGAAACAGCCTTTTGAAGGTAGTGGATTAGAAAAGAAGACCCCTTTGAAAAACAGGCTACCTGAAGACACTTTTTTCATTTAGTCTCATTGGCATAAGTGTTTTAATAAACTGTAAGTATGCAGAAAGAACCCAGTATTAAAAACACAGAAAACCTGTTTATAAAAGTAATATATAGTATAAAAAAGTTTTTCCCTAGGTTTTAGGCTAGCACTGGTCATTTTTTCAGTTAGGACAGTTTTGCAGCAAAACAGCTGTCACCAACACAGCCTTTGTAAACCAGTAGATCAGAGAGAAGAAGGCTGCTTCTTTGCCTGCTTTTTAACAAATACAGGTGAAAGTTATGTTAAGTTTTGTAAAGGAATAAACACTTTAAAAGACAAGCGTATATGAAGACAGACCCCGTTAACATTTTTATATGCCTGGTCTTTTTTTATTACAACACACTTCAGCGCCAGCGGAAACAGGATGGGAAGGCAGGACATAAGCCCAAAATGGGGCATGGAAACCTGTCAAAAATACATGGTGATGAATGCTATCAAGCCATGTATTACTACTATTTTAGCAGTTGTCTTCTCACAGGGTATGTCCCCCAAGTTTACAGATACATTAAAAATCCCTTGCTGTTGAGCTTGCAATTTCCTGTGCCAGTCCCTTTAATATTTTTGGATGCAGATTAGCCAGGACCCTCAATTTGCTCCAATTAGGCTGTTTGAATTTGACTTCCACCTCGGATGTGCTATTTCCACTTCCAAATCCTCATTTCCATTAGCCTTCCTGCCACTAAGACTAAGCCCCTCATTACCCTCATTAAAAACTGAGGCAAACTATCCATTTACTTATTGGGTCATGTCTAGATTATCTTCAATCTCCAGCCCATCCTCAGTGTTTAGCGGCCTCTGTCATAAACAGATAGCTAAGGGTTAATGTCTCTTTCACCTGAAGCACCTGACCAGAGGACCAATCAGGAAACCGGATTTTTTCAATTTTGGGTGGAGGGAATTGTGTGTCTGAAGTCTTTGTTTTCTGGCTGCCTGCTTGCTCTGAGCTTTGGAGAAGTAGTTCTACTTTCTTATTTTCTGTTTCTAAGTGTAAGGACAAAGAGATCAGATAGTAAGTTCTATGGTTTCTTTTCTTTGGTATTTGCATGAATATAAGTGCTGGAGTGCTTTGATTTGTATTCTTTTGGAATAAGGCTGTTTATTTAATATTCTTTTAAGAAATTGCCCTGTATTGTGTCATCTTAATACAGAGAGACTATTTGTATTTTTTCTTTCTTTTTTATATAAAGCTTTCTTTTAAGACCTGTTGGAGTTTTTCTTTACTGCAGGGAAATTGAGTCTGTACTCACCAGGGAATTGGTGGGAGGAAGAAATCAGGGGAGATCTGTGTGTGTTGAAGTGGCTAGCCTGATTTTGCATTCCCTCTGGGTGAAGAGGAAAGTACTTTTTGTTTCCAGGATTGGGAACAGAGAGGGGGATTCACTCTGTTTGGATTCACAGAGCTTGTGTCTGTGTATCTCTCCAGGAGCACCTGGAGGGGGGAAGGGAAAAAGGATTATTTCCCTTTGTTGTGAGACTCAAGGGATTTGGGTCTTGGGGTCCCCAGGGAAGGTTTTTCAGAGGGACCAGAGTGCCCCAAAACACTCTAATTTTTTGGGTGGTGGCAGCAGGTACCAGGTCCAAGCTGGTAACTAAGCTTGGAGGTTTTCATGCTAACCCCCATATTTTGGACGCTAAGGTCCAAATCTGGGACTAAGGTTATTACATGGTGTGCAGCTGGTGGGACTAGAATCCAGAAGCCAGTAGAAATATTATATTTTTCTTTTCTCTGCTAAGGGCTTTTTAGCAGAGAGAAGCAGTTGGTTTTAAAAGGGAACCAGAGAGAATTTTTTTTTCTGCTCTCTCTCGCAGTTTGTGGCTTGCATGTTAAGCAGAAGTCGTTAAGGACTATTAACAGTCTTTTGTCACACAATAGCACTCCCATTGAGAGTCATACCAGCACTTATAGGCATGCAAATAAAGTAGTTTTTCTGGTTTCCCTTCATTGAACATTAGCTAGAGAGAGAAAAGGAAAAAAGCACTGTTGCTAGGCAGACTCCAGGAGGGAACAGAGCCTGCAGTTCGGAAGATAAACACCGGAGGGCACCCCAACACAAGAAAACAGGAACCATGACTTCTAAGGCAAAAATTGACGCCGAAGAACAAATCAAAGAAGCTGAACACAGGCGACAACTGGAAATAAAACAAAAAGAGATGGAGATGAAAGAAAGAGAAGAACAAGCCAAAGAGGCAGCCAAGGAGGCAGCACACAAAAGAAAACTAGAAGAAGAAGAGGTGGCCTACCGAAGGAAACAAGCAGAAGAAGAGTTGGCCCACAGAAGGAAGCAAGAAGAAGAAGAGGTGGCCTACCGAAGGAAACAAGCAGAAGAAGAGTCGGCCCACCACCGAGAAATGGAAAAACAACAAAAAGAGAATAAAGAGAAGGAAAAACAGAGAAAACATGAACTGGAGTTGGCAAAAGCTGGGCTGCCTGTGCCAGCCAACCCTAACAACCCGGCGCCAAATATTGCTCCACAGCCCAGGAAATTTCCCACCTACAAGGCAGGTGATGACACCGAGGCCTTCTTGGAAAATTTTGAAAGAGCCTGTCTTGGGTACAGCATTCCCGAAGACCAGTACATGGTAGAATTGAGGTCACAGCTCAGTGGACCTTTAGCAGAGGTGGCAGCTGAAATGCCTAAGCACCAAATGAATGACTATAAACTTTTTCTAACCAAGGCCAGATACAGGATGGGGATAACCCCAGATCATGCCCGTCGGCGCTTCAGAACCCAAAAGTGGAAACCAGAGGTGTCATTTCCCAAACACGCCTACTACATTGCAAAAAACTATGAGGCCTGGCTAACAGGAAACAACATTCAAACCTTGGAAGAACTGAACCTCCTCATACAAATGGAGCAGTTCTTGGATGGTGTTCCTGAAGACATCACGCGGTACATACAAGATGGAAACCCCAAGAATATCGCTGAGGCGGGGGAGATTGGAGCCAAATGGATGGAACTGGCAAAAAGCAAGAAAGCTACTGTCAAGGGGAACGATTACCCCAGGGGGCACACAGACCATAAACCCTACAACCGAGGACAGCCAAAGACCCCACATACCACCCAAGTAAAGCCACAGATACCCTACCCTTCAACCTCACCAGTCTCCAGTAACTCACCTCGGCCCAGTGACCCATCAGATGGAAGATGCTTTAAGTGTAATGAACTGGGACATATCAAGGCCAAGTGTCCCAAGAACACCATGCGAGTGCAATTCATTACACCACCATCACACCAAAGATCCCCAGGCCCGGATGCCTCTCAAATACCCTTGGAGCGAAGGAAAAATTTGAGAGTGGGCGGAAAAAAGGTTACTGCGTGGAGAGACACGGGGGCACAAGTGTCAGCTATCCACCAATCCTTCGTTGACCCCAAATTCATCAACCCAAAGGCCAAAGTTACAATTTACCCCTTCATGTCACAAGCTGTAGACTTGCCTACAGCTCAACTGCCTGTCCAGTACAAAGGCTGGTCAGGAATGTGGACTTTTGCAGTCTATGACAATTATCCTATCCCCATGCTACTGGGGGAAGACTTGGCCAACCAGGTGAGGCGGGCCAAGAGAGTGGGAATGGTTACACGTAGCCAAACCAGGCAAGCTTCCAGACCCATTCCTGTTCCTGAACCGTCCACAGAGGCCCCGTCTGTGTTACCAGAGACCCAGACAGAGGTAGTGGACCCAGATTCCATGCCTACCACTGAAACAGCCACAGCATCTCCAGTCCCAGGCCCGGAACTGGAACAGCAACCAGCACCAGCAAGTGCAACCCCATCTTCAAACTCAACGCCAGAGGGCGCCAGCGAGCCAAAACTGGCAGAAGCAAAAGACAACCATACCCAAAAGGCTCAGCCAGAGCCTAAAATACCCTCAGGTGCACCAGCGGAGAGCGGTTCACCAGCAACGGAAACAACCCCATCACCTACATCGCTTCCAGAGGGACCAAGCCCCAGTCCACAGTCTGAGGAAGAACTGGTGACCCCAGCCTCAAGGGAACAGTTCCAGACTGAGCAGGAAGCGGATGACAGCCTTCAGAAAGCTTGGGCGGCGGCACGGAGCACCCCACCGCCTCTCAGCTCTTCTAATCGATCCCGGTTTGTTATAGACCAAGGACTTTTATACAAGGAAATTCTTTCTGGTGGACACCGGGAAGAATGGCAGCCGCAAAAACAGTTGGTGGTTCCAACTAGGTACCGGGGGAAGCTCTTAAGCTTAGCCCATGATCATCCCAGTGGGCATGCTGGGGTGAACAGAACCAAAGACCGGTTGGGGAAGTCCTTCCACTGGGAGGGGATGGGCAAGGACGTTGCCAAGTATGTCCGGTCTTGTGAGGTATGCCAAAGAGTGGGAAAGCCTCAAGACCAGGTCAAGGCCCCTCTCCAGCCACTCCCCATAATTGAGGTCCCATTTCAGCGAGTAGCTGTGGATATTCTGGGCCCTTTCCCAAAAAAGACGCCCAGAGGAAAGCAGTACGTACTGACTTTAGTGGACTTTGCTACCCGATGGCCAGAAGCAGTCGCTCTAGGCAACACCAGGGCTAACACTGTGTGCCTGGCCCTAACAGACATCTTTGCCAGGGTAGGTTGGCCCTCTGACATCCTTACAGATTCAGGGTCTAATTTCCTGGCAGGGACCATGGAAAAACTGTGGAAAACTCATGGGGTGAATCACTTGGTTGCCACCCCATACCACCATCAAACCAATGGCCTGGTGGAAAGGTTCAATGGAACTTTGGGGGCCATGATACGAAAATTCATCAACGAATTCTCCAATAATTGGGACCTAGTGTTGCAGCAGTTGCTGTTTGCCTACAGGGCTGTACCACATCCCAGTTTAGGGTTTTCACCATTTGAACTTGTGTATGGTCACGAGGTTAAGGGGCCATTACAGTTGGTGAAGCAGCAATGGGAGGGGTTTACGCCTTCTCCAGGAACTAACATGCTGGACTTTGTAAGCAACCTACAAAGCACCCTCCGACACTCTTTAGCCCTTGCTAGAGAGAACCTAAAGGATGCTCAAGAAGAGCAAAAGGCCTGGTATGACAGACATGCCAGAGATCGGTCCTTCAAGGTAGGAGACCAGGTTATGGTCTTGAAGGCGCAACAGGCCCATAAGATGGAAGCCTCATGGGAAGGGCCATTCACGGTCCAAGAGCGCCTGGGAGCTGTAAACTACCTCATAGCATTTCCCAATTCCTCACTAAAGCCTAAAGTGTACCATGTTAATTCTCTCAAGCCTTTCTATTCCAGAGACTTACAGGTTTGTCAGTTTACAGTCCAGGGAGAGGATGCTGAGTGGCCTGACGGTGTCTACTACGACGGGAAAAAAGACGGTGGCGTGGAAGAGGTGAACCTCTCAACCACTCTGGAACGTCTGCAGCGGCAGCAAATCAAGGAGCTGTGCACTAGCTTCGCCCCATTGTTCTCAGCCACCCCAGGACGGACTGAACGGGCATACCACTCCATTGATACAGGTAATGCTCACCCAATCAGAACCCCACCCTACCGAGTGTCTCCTCATGCCCAAGCTGCTATAGAACGGGAGATCCAGAACATGCTACAGATGGGTATAATCCGCCCATCTACCAGTGCATGGGCATCTCCAGTGGTTCTGGTACCCAAACCCAATGGGGAAATACGCTTTTGCGTGGACTACCGTAAGCTAAATGCTGTAACTCGTCCGGACAACTATCCAATGCCACGTACCGATGAGCTATTGGAAAAGTTGGGACGTGCCCAGTTCATCTCTACAATAGACTTAACCAAGGGGTACTGGCAAGTACCACTAAATAAACCTGCCAAGGAGAGGTCAGCATTCGTCACCCATGCGGGGGTGTATGAATTCAATGTCCTTCCTTTCGGCCTTCAAAATGTACCCGCCACCTTCCAGAGGCTGGTAGATGGTCTACTAGCTGGACTGGGAGAATTTGCAGTTGCCTACCTCGATAATGTGGCCATTTTTTCAAACTCCTGGCCCGAACACCTACTACACCTGGAAAAGGTCTTTGAGCGCATCAGGCAGGCAGGACTAACTGTTAAGGCCAAAAAGTGTCAAATAGGCCAAAACAGAGTGACTTACCTGGGGCACCAGGTGGGTCGAGGAACCATAAACCCCCTACAGGCCAAGGTGGATGCTATCCAAAAGTGGCCTGTCCCAAGGTCAAAGAAACAGGTCCAATCCTTCTTAGGCTTGGCCGGATACTACAGGCGATTTGTACCACACTACAGCCAAATCGCTGCCCCACTGACCGACCTGACCAAAAAGACCCAGCCAAATGCAGTTAAGTGGACTGATGAGTGTCAAAAGGCCTTTACCCAACTTAAGGCAACGCTCATGTCTGACCCTGTGCTCAGGGCCCCGGATTTTGACAAGCCATTCCTAGTAACCACAGATGCATCTGAGCGTGGTATAGGAGCAGTGCTCATGCAGGAAGCAACAGATCACAACTTCCATCCTGTCGTGTTTCTCAGCAAGAAACTGTCTGAGAGGGAAAGTCACTGGTCAGTCAGTGAAAAGGAATGCTATGCCATTGTGTACGCCCTGGAAAAGCTACGCCCATATGTTTGGGGACGGCGGTTCCAACTACAAACTGACCATGCTGCACTAAAGTGGCTTCATACTGCCAAGGGGAACAACAAGAAACTTCTTCGTTGGAGTTTAGCTCTCCAAAATTTTGATTTTGAAATTCAACACATCACAGGAGCTTCTAATAAAGTTGCTGATGCACTCTCCCGTGAGAGTTTCCCAGAATTCAGTAGTTAAAAAGTGTTCTTAAAATGTAAAAGTCTGTTAGTTATATACTTAGGAGTATATGTAAAGGTGTATGTGTTGTATTAATCTGTTTATTTTCAAGTTCTAGAAGGAAATCGCCGCCAGTGAGCTTCCCCACTGTCTGCAATTTGGGGGGCGTGTCATAAACAGATAGCTAAGGGTTAATGTCTCTTTCACCTGAAGCACCTGACCAGAGGACCAATCAGGAAACCGGATTTTTTCAATTTTGGGTGGAGGGAATTGTGTGTCTGAAGTCTTTGTTTTCTGGCTGCCTGCTTGCTCTGAGCTTTGGAGAAGTAGTTCTACTTTCTTATTTTCTGTTTCTAAGTGTAAGGACAAAGAGATCAGATAGTAAGTTCTATGGTTTCTTTTCTTTGGTATTTGCATGAATATAAGTGCTGGAGTGCTTTGATTTGTATTCTTTTGGAATAAGGCTGTTTATTTAATATTCTTTTAAGAAATTGCCCTGTATTGTGTCATCTTAATACAGAGAGACTATTTGTATTTTTTCTTTCTTTTTTATATAAAGCTTTCTTTTAAGACCTGTTGGAGTTTTTCTTTACTGCAGGGAAATTGAGTCTGTACTCACCAGGGAATTGGTGGGAGGAAGAAATCAGGGGAGATCTGTGTGTGTTGAAGTGGCTAGCCTGATTTTGCATTCCCTCTGGGTGAAGAGGAAAGTACTTTTTGTTTCCAGGATTGGGAACAGAGAGGGGGATTCACTCTGTTTGGATTCACAGAGCTTGTGTCTGTGTATCTCTCCAGGAGCACCTGGAGGGGGGAAGGGAAAAAGGATTATTTCCCTTTGTTGTGAGACTCAAGGGATTTGGGTCTTGGGGTCCCCAGGGAAGGTTTTTCAGAGGGACCAGAGTGCCCCAAAACACTCTAATTTTTTGGGTGGTGGCAGCAGGTACCAGGTCCAAGCTGGTAACTAAGCTTGGAGGTTTTCATGCTAACCCCCATATTTTGGACGCTAAGGTCCAAATCTGGGACTAAGGTTATTACAGCCTCTCTTCTTTCCTTGTTGTCTTTTCATTTATGTGGCTATAGAACGTTTTATTGTGGGTTTTAATTTCCTTTTCATGGTCCAACTCTGCTTGGTTTTTGGCAGTTCTCACTTTCCCCCTACGCGTTCTGACCTCCTGTGCTAGCTCAAGTTGTGGAGTGAGTGGAGCCAAGGCTCTTCCCCTCTCTGATCACTCGTATTAGGAATAAGGCTCAAAGTAAACATGCCTGTGCAGGGGCAGGTACTATCTGGTACTCAGAGAAGGAGGCAATAGAAACCTTTTGGAAACTGAGGTGTTCCTTATAGGCTTGGATGATTAGTGTCATTTGTGAAAGGTTACCACCAAAGTAACCATCAACCTTACCAAAATACATATCATTTCAATACTGGCAGATCAGACCACAGTAGAAAATCCATCCCTGCATTAATTACTGTATTAAACAGAGAACACCCAACACACACACACACACAGAGATGGAAATGGAAAAAAAATGGAAATGTGAATTCCACTCATGTGCTTTACATTTTTTTTCATTTTAGTCTTGGGAAATAACAACCATGCTGCACCATCCCTGATTTCCAGCCTCCAGGAAGGGACCTCTGCTTTGAATATTTACACAGCAGATGAGGAGAAGAGCAAAACACCTCCAGAGAACAAGGGCCAGATCATTTTTGATGACCACGAAAACCTGAAATGGGTTGATTGGGAAGGGTCAATTCCAAGCGGGGCAGTTTCCATCTGGAATGAGGAGGCATCTCGCAGAGAGTATGTCTGTGCAGAGGCAGGATGTTCTGTTGGGTTTTTCAATGAAAGTAAAGGTCCATATTGTTACTATTCCAATGCTGATCAAGAACATCGCACCTCAAACTTCAGAATGTTGGTAAATGAGAATAACGGTGAAGTGCTAGAGTGGAAGAAAGGATCATTTGGTTCCATTCCTCCAAAGTCAGTTCCAAGCTACCCCAGAGTTAACGTTTTTGTAGGTAGGAATCGTTATGGCTTAGGGAAAGTAGACCCTAGGTTTAGAGCTTTCTTCTTACCTCAGAATGGCAAAGAGAAGTGTTACAAAGAATACGAAGTTCTGAGTGTTAACACGCCCTAGAAATAGCAAAAGTTCAGTATTTAATAAATAAGGCAAAATTTTCTTACTGGACAATTCCAATCTTAACATTATCCAAAATCCTTAACAATTTTCAAAATATAAAAGAAACCACAACCGATGAGCAATGCTGAAAAATTGGTCACCCTACTTGAAATGTAGTGGTTTCGGCAAAAGTTCCCATTTTCAATGGGACATCAGTATGTTTTTCATCAGAGATAACTTTTCCATTGTATTGGTGCCAGTCGTACCAAGCTGCAAAAACATCTGTCTACCTGTGAAATGAATGTCCCCACCATTCATGAACGTGAGATGGTCATGATGGGTACAAAGACGAGGGCTCATATACACTAACCAGCCACACTCATCCGTACTTATCAAAAAGGAGAAACTCTCAGCAACACCATTCGAGAAACAAGCACCAACATCCACGTCTCAGATGTGAATGCTGAGGTGAGACCATGCCAGCCCATAATAAATGCTGAACTGTGTCTAAAGGAGTCTGTAGTTCCAGTATCAGCAATATGGAAAATTGTAGCTCTACTTTAGGCTTTTTCTTTTCCCAGATTTTAATCTTTCCATGGAGTTAATGTAATAACTTTATTGTTTAACATTTTATTTAGGGTTATTGTTTTCTTTAGATACTGAAGGTTGGGATCAAGACCATCATTCAACCCCCAAGGAACACCTCCTTATCCACTATCCACCTTATTCTCTGTTCTTATGCCCTCAGCTGCCATGTATAATGCTGAACAGCCACAGAAGAGTAAAAAGAAGATAAATGTTGAGCATCCGATTTATTTTTCTATTGTTCAGATGGTTTTTAGCATGCCCATAATTGTAGTATCTAAGGCCTGGTCTACGCTACGCGTTTAAACCGAATTTAGCAGCGTTAAACCGAATTAACCCTGCACTCGTCCACACAACGAAGCCCTTTATATTGATATAAAGGGCTTTTAAAACCGATTTCTGTACTCCTCCCTGATGAGGGGATTAGCACGGAAATCGGTATTGCCATGTCGGATTAGGATTAGCGTGGCCGTAATTCGACAGTATTGGCCTCCGGGCGGTATTCCACAGTGCACCATTGTGACTGCTCTGGAAAGCAATCTGAACTTGGATGCACTGGCCACGTAGATAGGAAAAGCCCCGCGAACTTTTGAATTTAATTTCCTGTTTGCCCAGTGTGGAGCTCTGATCAGCACGGGTGGCGATGCAGTCCCAAATCCAAAAAGAGCTCCAGCATGGACCGTATGGGAGATACTGGATCTGATCGCTGTATGGGGAGACAAATCTGTTCTATCAGAGCTCCGTTACAGAAGACGAAATGACGAAGCATTTGAAAAAATCTCCAGGCTATGATAGACAGAAGCCACAGCAGGGACTCAGCACAGTGCTGTGTGACAAGCATAATGGAAAGCCAAAGAATCAAATGGACGCTCATGGAGGGAGGAAGTGGAGACTGAGGACTCCAGCTATCCCACAGTCCCCGCAGTCTCCGAAAAGCATTTGCAATCTTGCTGAGCTCCCAATGCCGAAGGGTCAAAAACATTTTCCTGAGTGTTTCAGGGTATATGTCGTCAATTTGCCCCCTTCCATTCCCCAAAAGAAAAGGGGAAAAATCGTTTCTCACCTTTTTTCAATGTCACTCTATGTCTACTGCATGCTGCTGGTAGACGAGGTGCTGCAGTGCTGAAAACCAGCATCCCTATCCCTCCCCGGTGGCAGACGGTGCAAAATGACTGATATCCATCCTCATCATCATCCCATGAGTGCTCCTGGCTGGCCTCGGTGAGGTCGGTCAGGGATGCCTGGGCAAAAATGGGAATGACTCCCTGTTATTCCCAGCAGACGGTACAGAAGGATTGAAAACCGTCCTCATCATAGCAACTGGAGGCTGAGCGCCTCCCCCACCCCCTTTCATGTCTAATGAAGATTCTGTACTGCCTGGACTATCATAGCAGCGGGAGGCTGCCTCCCACTCATTTTATCTCAGTAAAAAGTCAGTGTTTCTTATTTGCATTCTTTATTACTTCATCACACAAATGGGAGGATAACTGCCATGGTAGCCCAGGAGGGGTGTGGGAGGAAGGAAGCAATGGGCGGGGGTTGTTGCAGGGGCACCCCCTAGAATGGTATGCAGCTCATCATTCCTGTGGGATATCTGGGGGTCTGTGCGGTTGTGCTCTCTGGTTCTCTAGTAGACTTGCCCCATATTCTAGGCAGGACTGACTCTATTTTTAGACAAAACATAAAGAAGGGCATGACCTGGGGAGTCATTCCCAGTTTTGTCCATGTGCCCCCAGCTGACCTCAGCGAGGCCAGCCAGGAGCACCCATGACAGCAGCAGATGGTACAAAAGGATTGATAACCGTCATTTCCAATTTCCAATTGCAGACGGTGATATAGGGCTGGTAACCATCTCTGCTACCTTGCAAAGGCGAATGAATGCTGCTGTGTAGCACTGCAGTACCGCCTCTGTCAGCAGCATCCAGCACACATATGGTGACAGTGACAAAAGGCTAAACGGGCTCCATGGTTGCCATGCTATGGCGTCTGCCAGGGCAATCCAGGGAAAAATGCACGAAATGATTGTGTGCCGTTGCTTTCAGGGAGGAAAGATTGAGTGACGACATTTACCCAGAATCACCCGCGACACTGTTTTTGCCCCATCATGCATTGGGATCTCAACCCAGAATTCCAATGGGCAGAGGAGACTGCGGGAACTTTGAGATAGCTATGGATAGCTACCCATAGTGCAATGCTCCGGAAATCGACGCTAGCCTCGGTACATGGACACACACCGGTGAATTAATGTGCCTAGTGTGGCCACGTGCACTTGACTTTATACAATCTGTTTTAAAAAAACAGTTTCTGTAACATCAGAATAATCCCGTAGTGTAGACATACCCTAAATGCTGCATAGCTGAATTAATTCTGCATTGTGAGGTCTATTTTCATGGATCCACAGGGCAAGCTGGCCCCTGACCTTTTGTCATGGATCCACAAGATCACTGCTGTGGCCCCTGCTTTGGAACAGTCTCTAGGAGGATCACCTTCAGTGTGCCAGACTCCCTTGGGGTCTCTTCCACCTGGGTCAGCTATGTATCTTCACCACCTCTTTAGACTGGACCTCTGGGCCTTCAGCACCTCTGCTTCACACTCTGAGTTCTGTTCAGTGCCTGAATGAGACTTGTCCTCTCTTCAGGGATCAATGCAACTCACCCAGCATTTTCAGTGACACTAACACAGCATTGTCCAAACAGAAGGGTTTATTAGTGATCTGGAACACAGTGTAGGAAGTCCTTGGGTTTGCGTAGAGAAATGACGGTGAAAGCATAGCCCAGAGCCCACCCAAGCTGTAATGAAGCCCTTGGTTCTTTCTCTGTTTGACCTCCTTGGCTACACTCCAGCTGAGAGCACCTTGACTGGCTCCAGCAGCCAACTTTTATCTCATACCTCTCCAGTCCTTTGTTCCCGAGCTGGGGAAAAGCTGCTTGGCTTCCTACAGAGAGGTGGGGCAATCCATGGTCATTGGTTGCTGGGTTTAAATGTCCTTGCAATTGGATTTGTTATTGTCTTTATGAATTCTCCACTGATATGGGATTGCCAGCTAGTCCCTTTCCAATTACCCATTTAGTCCCAGGCTGCTAGGTGCCTTCAAACCTCTGCGTTAGCATGCCCCAAGAACAAACAGTCCCTTTCCAGCCAAGTAGGTAAAAAGGGAAAGTGAGGCACACATAGAACTCAAAAATAGTACAAAAAATTCCCATTTGGTCACATCTTTATATCATCTCTCTAGCAGTGTGCCCGTCATGCTGCTTATTGTGGGACATGGCTAAGAGCACCAGTCTCAGATCAGACTGCCAGAAAACAGAATGTGTACCCCAAGCTGGTGGGGTACATAAGTTTTCACTAAGCCAGCAACAAATATGTGCTTCCAAAATTCTATGTGTGGCAGAGCTCTGACCTTGCCCAGTGGGTTCCGCAATTCCAGGCTTCAGAGGCTCACTCCACATAGCCCTTTTCTCTCTAGGGCCAGGGACTGAGGCTACTGAGCCCTTTTCATCATAAGCCAGCAAGGAGGTTGATGAGAGAACTCCCACAGTCTCTGTTGCTCCTATGGCCCCATACCAAAACAGTTTAGCCTTCTGTCCTGACAGGGGCCTGTCTTCCCCTCCCAGGGGGTGTTCTTGTAGTGGTGGGTTGCGGGGGAACCTAGGCCTGCCCTCTAATCCGGGTTCCGGTCCAGGGACCTTAATGGTAGCAGCTGTTGGCAGCCAACCATTCACTGCCAGAGTTGCTACATTTCCCTGGGCCACTTCCCCACAGCTCTCCTGCGTCTCTGTTCTTCACCCTTACCCTGGGCTCCCTTACCAATGACTTGAGGGTGTCTTCATTAACCAGCCCTTCAACTGCACTTACTCTCCTTTGGCTCCCTGGCCTAACTGGAGTGAGCCCTTTTATAGCATTAGAGGGGCCTTAATTAGAGTCAGGTGCTTAACAGCCTCAACTGACTCTTAGCAGGTTAATTGGAGTCAGGTGTTCTCATTAGCCTGGAGCAGCCCTGCTCTGATCACTCAGGGAACAGATGCCTGCTTCTCCAGTGGCAAGTAGAGTATCTCCCTTCAACTCCTCTGCTGTAGAGGGAAGGAGGGAGAAGGCTGCTGCTGCTGTTCCTGCTGGGTACTGAGCCCTCACTACTGCTGCTGTTGCTGATCCAGTTGCTCCCCTGGCTGGGCTAGACACCACCAACCACCCCCTTTCTCTGCTACCTGCTTGCTGGCTGGCTAGTGGACCCCACCCCCACCCTCAGTTGCTGCTGTTACTCCACCTACAGCCCCGGGGGGGCTGCTGGCCTGCTCCCCAGAGAAGGAGAGTGTGGGACACCAGCTCCAGCCCTTGTTGCTGAGGACACCACCTCCACCACCACCATCTGAGCAGGATCCCTCCTGCCTGGCCACCAGACCACCTGCTGGAGCTGCTGGGGAGCTGCTGGAGCCCCAAAGAGGAGAAGAAGAGGACCAGCTGCTGCTGGGGGAACACATAGAGGCTCTGAAGACCACAGTGGAGGGGGCGCTTAAGCACTGAGTAATTTTTGAACTATGCTCTTGTGGTGGGGATCTGGACTGTTTGTGGGGACACTGGGCGTGTGGCGTGGAGCCTGCCCCCTGGTCCATCTGTGTCCCCCTTTACCCCCACCACCACTACTGCTGGCCCCTCCACCGCCCCCACTGGCTGTTTACTATCTGCCTCGAGCTCCTGCCTCTAGGACTGCACTGCTCGCCTGGCTAGCCATGCCCGTTTCCACAATTTGGGCCTGCAGCAGCAGCTAGCTGAACATTGACTTTTCGTGCAAACGCTTGTGGGCGCACGTCCCCTTGAACTCACCCCCTTCCCCTTTGTTATAGGTCCCCCAGCTTTACCCCTTGCTGCCTACCCCATTTATCCCTGCAGCCTTTGTCCCTCCCTAGCCCCAGCTTGAGTTTGTTTGTCTGCCCCGCCTGTTTCCCTCTGCAATCTTGATTGTCCCACCTCAGCCCTGAAGCTAGCCCCATGTTTCCTCTGCCACACTTCCAGCCTGGCTGTTTCCCCTACCCTCACAGTCCCTCAGCCCTGATTAGCCCCTCCCCTTGTGCAGCCATGCCCCCTCCTGTGCGCTTGTACCCTTCCCCGTTTGAGTTTGCCGTAGTTCACTGCACCCCCCCCCAATGTTGTTGTATCCCCCGATCTCCTAGTGCAGCTAGAGGAGCCGGATTTCCACCTCGAGTCGGTGACTGACATCCCCCCAAGTCCTCGATAGCCCTCCCCACTCATTTAGACCTCCCCTTCTAGTGCCCTCCTCCCCTGCTTGCAGCCTAATGGGGAAGAGTGGTTGCCTCCCTTCCCTAACCCCCTTCGCTGTTTGTCCCCCTCCCGCTCTCATTATGGCAGGGGACACAGTGGGAGAGACCCCCTCAAACAGATCCTGTCACCCCTCCTCCGCCTGTCCCCGCGTCCACTTCCCTAACCTCTACCTCAACCGCCGCTGCCAAACTGCCTGCCACCACGCCCGCTGGGCACCGGCGTGGCGAGTACTGGGGAGACCTCTGCTGCTGCCAGGTCCCTCGCCCCTTCCAATTCTGGTGGAGTTCCCCCAGCCGGCAGGAAAGATCAGGGAAAGAAGAAGGGTAAGGGCCCCGCTAAAAGGACCAGACCCTCCATGGCAGGGGCTGCCCCCGCTGCTCCTTCCACCAGCTCTGCAGGTGCCCCTCCCCCAGCCCCCAGGGCATACACCCAGGTGGCGGCAGCCCCCCTACCCGCTGCAACGTCATCTCCCCCAATCACCGCCTCCGCTACCATCTATAGTGGCTGGGGCCCCTTTCCCACCTTGACCAGGAAACACAGTGTCCATTGCCTCCTCGTGCCTGCCTCGCCCCTCGTGGAGACCTACGTGCAGGCGTTGGCGAGGGTAGTGGGGCCACAGTCATCGTGGCAGCCTCCAAAATGTATGGAAAGGTCATCTTCTTCCTAGCTTTGGAGGCCGCTGCTTAGGAGGCAGTGCAGAAGGACCTGGTGGCAGGGAGAGTGTTCATCCCCTGGAGCCGTTAGAAGACCTGGGTGTTCGGTTAGTCCTGACCACCGTCCCTCTCTTCCTGCCCAATGCCGCCCTGCTGCCTGCCCTTTCTACCTTGGGGCGACCAATCTCTGTCATCAGCCCTCTCCCGCTGGGCTGCAAAGACCCTGTCCTCCGTCACGTCCTCTTGTTCTGCTGGCAAGTGCAGCTTCAACTGCCGCTGGCGGTGCGTGATGGTGAAGTGCTTGAGGGGTCCTTCCTGGCTGCCCGGTGCCCAGAGCTGTCCCTCCTCCTTCCCAGCCTACCACTGCTCCCACTCGGGCTCAAGGGGTACTGCCCCCAGCAAGCCCAGCCGAGTGGGGAGAGCCCCACCTCCACTGCCTGCGATATGACAGGGCCTGTGGAGAAGGGCGCGGCGGGGATACCACCGGGCATGGGAGAGGGCCTGCCCCAGAAAGAATCCTCCCTTTCTCATGCTGCCCCACCGTTGCCTCCCCAAGTCCCCAAGCCATTGCCCTTGCTCCCTGACCCGACCCCTGTTAACCAGCCCCCAGACGATGCCATGGAGGGCTGGACCCTAGTACAGGAGAAGCAGGGCAAGCGGAAGGCTCGAGCTCTGCTCCTTTCCACCGATGCAGAAGCCCCCTGGAAGACTAGAAAGGGGGGCACTGATCCCAAGGCTTCTGCTTTGCCCTCTAGCACTTGCCATTTAATGGTGCCAGTTGGGGAAGACGTGGCAGCATCGGGGGGTAGCACTATCCCTCCCCTGGTGTCCCTCCCATCAGAGGCCCCCGATGGAGCCCCTCCTGCCCTCTTCATAGTTTAGAACCCAGCGAGCCCTGAAGCGAGCATCGCTTCGGGTCCTGGCAGAGTGAACCCCGGGGTGGTGGAAGGTGATCTCCCCTCTATCTATGAGGAAATCGAGGCCCTGGGTCTGACTCCGGTCACCCTAGGGGAGGATGACCCTCTGCCAGCAGGCCTTGATGTAGACATCCTCACTCTGGCCCCCCTTTCCCCATCCTCCATCCCCCTAACTGCTGCTTCTGCTCCAACCTCTGAGGGTCCCCAGGGCTCTTCCATCTGCCCGGCCACAGGTGGCACCCTGCTGACAGCCGCCGAGCCTATGGAGGTGACGGCTGGTGCCACGTGGCCAGGACCTGATTTCCATGGGGTACACCTCTTAGGTGTGGGGCAACCGACCTCCTTCCTGGGCAGGGACCCCACTGAAGGTTGTCCATCTCCTGATGCCGTGGCTGCCACACCAGCCATGGAATGTGAGCCCGGCATCATTGAGGATCCCCTTCCCACCCCCCAGATCCCTGAGCTGACCCGAAAGGGGCCACCTTCCAGCGGCCCAACTCATGGGGCTCCGGATCCTGCCTCTGTCCCCCTCCTCAGCTCTGCTCCTGATCCCTGTCCTGCCCCTACCCTTGATCCCTGTCCTGACTCTACTCGATCCCTGCCCTGCCCCTGATGCCAACCTCATCCTTATTCTCTCCACCTCCTGTGATGCCATTGACATCCCTGGGGCCGACTCCTTTCATATCCCAGAGGATGACCTCCAGGGAGCAGCCTTTGTATTTCCCTGTCCCGACCCACCAGGCGCTGCGATCTTCCCTCAGTTGCCCCCTATTGAGCTGGGGTTTGAGGTGGGCCTCGTGGCGCCAGGCCATCAGGTGCCACGTTGGGGGTCCGCCCCTTGCCTGCCCATCTCGGTGGGCCATGGGGCTGTGTCAGAGCCTCCTCTGGAGGATAGCCAGCCCCCATGCGCTGTGAGAAGAGCTGCGGGAGTTCCTTGAAGACGTCCGTGGCTC
The DNA here is from genome assembly GCF_025201925.1 of Gopherus flavomarginatus. Lineage (NCBI taxonomy): Eukaryota > Metazoa > Chordata > Testudines > Testudinidae > Gopherus > Gopherus flavomarginatus. Next base: position 6,853,116 of record NC_066636.1, read on the forward strand.
CCGCAGCAAGGTGCAGCTTGCTCTCCAGTGATGGGGGAATTTTCATCAAATCCTCCGGGCCGCGAGAGCCCTCATGGGGGAGGGTAAAAGGACTGGGAAGCAGGCCTCCGTGGCCTACCAGCAGGTCCACCTCTTCCGTGACTCCTTACTTACCTACGGGGTAGGTCATGGTTTGCTGTGCGGCCCGATGGAGGTCCTGGGCAACTCTGCCAGCGAGGATCACCCCCAGCCCTCCTCATGACACCTTTCATCTTTGCAACACTGAACACCCAGGGCTTTGACGGAGCCAGGTGCTCTCCTTCCCTCGGGGTACTGTGGTTTTCCTGCAGGAGACCCATATAGATCTGGCCGCTGAAGATAGCTGGTGGCTGGAGTGAGGGGGACAGGGTGTACTTAAGCCATCTCTCAGTTCGCAAGGCTGTAGTGGCGACCCTGTTCTCTCCCAACCTACGGCCCGAGGTGCTGGGGGTTGCCGAGGCTGTGCTGGGCTGCCTGCTGCACCTCCAGGTCCACATGGAGGGGCTTGTGGTCAATCTCGTCAACATTTATGCCCTGACATCGGTCCCGGAGAGGTTGCATTTTTATCAGCAGGCATCCGCCTTCCTCGGCTTCTTGGATCCTCGTGAGTGCCAGGTCCTGGGCGGGGACTTTAAGACCACCCTCAAGCAACAAGACCACTCAGGGACCGAGCAGTGCCCGGCCGCCATGGACATCTTCCGGGAGATTGTTGAACATCACTCCCTGGTGGACGTCTGGCGCGACCACCACCTGGATGACATCTCAACATTTATCTTCATCCAGGTGGAGGCCCATCGGTCGCCCCGCTCCCAGTTGGACCGTATTTACTTGTTACGTTTCCACCTTTCACGGGCCCACTCCTCCAGCATTCAGCTGGTCCCGTTTTCAGATCATCATCTTGCCACCGTGATGGCCTCTCTCTGTGCGGAGAGGCCGGGGTCGGCGTATTGGCACTTCAATAACAGTTTGTTGGAGGATGTGGGCTTTGTGGCATCCTTCTGGGAGTTCTGGCTGGCCTGGCGAGGGCAGAGGTGCGCCTTTCCCTTGGTGCAGTGGTGGTGGGACCTGGGGAAGGTGCACGCCCAGCTCTTCTGCCGCAACTGGAGATTGGGCCTACTTTGAGCAGGGAGTTGGACTAGATGACCTCCTGAGGTCCCTTCCAACCCTGATATTCTGTATGATATTCTATGTAACTACACCCAAGGCACCAGCCAACGGAGGAATGCGGCGATAGAGCCATTGGAATGGGAGGTCTTAGAGCTGGAGAGGCGTCTGGCCCCCAGCCCCGAGGATCCATCCCTCTGCAGAGAGTGCGGGGAGAAGCAGGAGGAGCTCCGGGCTCTCGAAGATCATTGGGCCCAGGGTGCCTTTGTTCGATCCTACATCCACCTCCTTCGGGAGATGGATTGCGGCTCTCACTTCTTCTATGCCCTGGAGAAAAAGAGGGGGGCTAAGAAGCACATCACTTGCCTCTTGGCGGAGGACGGCACCCACTCACGGATCCGGAAGAGCTATGCAGGAGGGCCAGGACCTTCTATGCAAATTTTTTCTCCCTGGAGCCGAACAATCATAACACTTGCAGAGTGCTCGTAACACTTGCAGACTCCCGATGGTCAGCGCGGGCAATTGTGACCTGCTAGAGCTACCTCTCAATCTGGCCGAGTTCTCGGAAGCCCGCTGTTGCATGCCCACCAATAAATCTCTGGGCATGGACAGGCTGACCGTGGAGTTCTACCGTGTGTTCTGGGACATCCTTGGCCCAGACCTAGTCACCGTCTGGGCCGAGTCCTTGCAGAGCAGGGTCCTCTCTCTTTCATGCAGGCGAGCCATGCTCGCTTTACTGCCGAAGAAGGGGGACCTCTGCAACCTGGGGGGAGGGATAGCTCAATGGTTTGAGCATTGGCCTGCTAAACCCAGGATTGTGAGTTCAATCCTTGAGGGGGCCATTTAGGGAACTGGGGTAAAAATCTGTCTGGGGATTGGTCCTGCTTTGAGCAGGGGGTTGGACTAGGTGACCTCCTGAGGTCCCTTCCAACTCTGATAGTCTATGAACCTACGGAATTGGCATCCTGTCTTGCTCCTCAGCATGGACCACAAAGTCGTAGCGAAGGCCATCTCACTGCAACTAGGGTCCATGCTGGCGGACGTGGTCCACCCAGACCAGACCTGCACCATCTTTGATAACCTGTATCTGGTCCGGGACCTCTTGGTGCTTGGGTGTGGGGATTGTCTGTCTTTTGCCCTCCTGTCCCTGGATCAGGAGAAGGTGTTCGACAGGGTGGACCATGGGTATCTCCTGAGCACTCTGCGAGTGTTTGGCTTCGGATTCCACTTTGTGGGTTTTCTCCAGGTGCTGTACGCTTCCACAGAGTGTCAGGTCAGGCTCAACCGGACCCTGACTGAGCCCGTCAACTTTGGGCTAGAAGTGCAGCGGGGTGCCCCCTCTCAGGCCAGCAGTACGTTCTGGCAATCGAACCCTTCCTCTGTCTCCTCCCCCAGAGGTTGACGGGGTTGGTGCTCTGGGAGCCTGAGCTGCGGCTGGTCCTGTCAGTGTACGCCGATTACATGCTTCTCGTGGTCCAGGAACCTGGGGACTTGGTGCGGGGGGAGGCTTGCCAGGCCATCTACTCGGCAGCCTCCTCTGCCCGAGTCAACTGGGTCAAGAGCTCTGGCCTGGTGGTCGGGGATGAGTGGCAGGTGAACTCCCTCCCACCTGCACTTCAGGCCATCTGGTGGATTGCAGGTCCGCTGCACTGTCTTGACGTTTATCTCTCTGCCATGCATCTGTCTCTGCCGGAGAACTGGCATGGCTTAAAGGGCAGGGTGATGGAGCAACTCCGGAAATGGACAGGACTACTCCGGTGCCTCTCCCTCCAAGGGAGGGCACTAGTGCTCAATCAACTTTTCCTGGCCATGCTCTGGTACCGACTCAACACCCTGGCCCCGGCTCCAGATTTCCTGGCCAGCCTCCAGAAGTCAGTTCTGGCTTCTTTTGGCCAGGAGTGCACTGGGTCTCTGCAGGGGTCCTCCACCTGCCCCTGGAGGAAGGAGGGCAGGGCCTGAAGTGCTAACACACTCAGATCCATGTCTTCTGCCTCCAGGCCCTGCAGAGGCTCCTGTATGGTGCAGGTAGTCTGGCGTGGTGACTACTGGCACATGCCTTCCTGTGCCGCTTCCGAGGGCTCCGATACGACTGGCAGCTCCTTTATCTCCCTCTGAGAGGTCTTCTGCAAGGCCTCTCTGGGCTTCCGGTCTTCTACCAAGACCTCCTCCGGACCTGGAAGCTGTTTTCAACGACCAGGTCCATGGTGGCGGCTGTGGGGGCTGATCTCTTTGTGGACCCCCTGCTACACAACCCCCAGCTCCATGTGCAGGTGGCAGAGTCCCCCGCGGTGCACCAGAGGTTGGTCCTGGCAGAAATCACTAGAGTTGGAGACCTCCTGGACTACAACCAGAGAGACTGGCTGGATTTCTTGATGCTCGCTAAGCACATGGGACTCTCCAGACCTCGTACTCCGCAGCATGTACTTCAGGAGGTGAAAGCTGCTTTGACACCTGCTGCTAGGGCCTACCTTGACTGGGTCCTGCGAGAGGACCCCCCCACACCCTTTCACCGTTAGCCGACTACACGCTTTGCAGCAGATTCGGTTCCAGACTGCGCCAAGAAACATCTGTACATGCTTGTGCTCCACAGCCTTCACTTCCTCACCCTTGCCTCCCGCCCTGACACAAAGTGGTGGGACCTCCTGCCACCTCTCAAGGGTGAGGAGCCCAGGTGGGCCAGCCTATACTCCACCCTGGTTCCGAGGCCCGCTGTGGATATCAGTTGGCGGCTCCTTCATGGGGCCATGATCACAGGCGTGTACTTGGCGCAGTTCACCCCTATCTCAGACATCTGCCCCTTCTGCAGCACGAGGGAAATCCTGGCGCACATTTATCTGGAGTGCACCAGGTTGTAGCCCCTGTTCCGGCTACTCTTAGGCCATGTCTACATCTAAAATTTTGCAGCGCTGGTTGTTACAGCTGTATTAGTACAGCTGTATAGGGCCAGCGCTGCAGAGTGGCCACACTTACAGCAACCAGCGCTGCAAGTGGTGTTAGATGTGGCCACACTGCAGCGCTGTTGGGCGGCTTCAAGGGGTTTCGGGGAACGCGAGAGCAAACCGGGGAAGGAGACCAGCTTCGCCGCGGTTTGCTCTCGCGTTCCGCGAACCACCCTGCAAACCGCAGGGAAGGAGACCTGCTTGCTCGGGTTCGGGGAACGCGAGAGCAAACCGGGAAAGGAGACCAGCTTCGCCGCGGTTTGCTCTCGCGTTCCGCGAACCACCCTGCAAACCGCAGGGAAGGAGACCTGCTTGCTCGGGTTCGGGGAACGCGAGAGCAAACCGGGAAAGGAGACCAGCTTCGCCGCGGTTTGCTCTCGCGTTCCGCGAACCACCCTGCAAACCGCAGGGAAGGAGACCTGCTTGTTCGGGGAACGCGAGAGCAAACCGCGGCGAAGCTGGTCTCCTTCCCCGGTTTGCTCTCGCGTTCCCCGAACCGCCGAGCAAGCAGGTCTCCTTCCCTGCGGTTTGCAGGGTGGTTCGCGGAACGCGAGAGCAAACCGCGGTGAAGCTGGTCTCCTTTCCCGGTTTGCTCTCGCGTTCCCGGAACCACCCTGCAAACCGCAGGGACAGAGACCTGCTTGCTCGGGGTTCGGGGAACGCGAGAGCAAGCCGGGGAAGGAGACCAGCTTGATTACCAGAGGCTTCCTCAGGTATGCTGGGATACCTGCTTATTCCACGGAGGTCAAGAAAAGCGCTGGTAAGTGTCTATACTTGATTACCAGCGCTGGATCACCAGCGCTGGATCCTCTACACCCGAGACAAAACGGGAGTACGGCCAGCGCTGCAAACAGGGAGTTGCAGCGCTGGTGGTGCCCTGCAGATGTGTACACCTCCTAAGTTGCAGCGCTGTAACTCCCTCACCAGCGCTGCAACTTTCTGATGTAGACAAGCCCTTAGATATATTATTACGTTTTTGGTTGCACTTTTCCCCTCACCTGTTAATTTACACACCCCTCCCATCTGAGACCCCACAATATCGTGGGACCTCCTTGTCAACCTGCTCTTGGCCCTGGCCAAACTGGCCATCTATAAAATCAGGGAGCGGAGGTTGTCTGAAGGGATTTCCTGCAACTGTGGGGCCTATTTCTGCTCCTCAGTCCATTCACGCATCCGGGCAGAGTTCCTCTGGGCAGCGCCCGCTGACTCCCTTAATGCCTTCGAGGAGCAGTGGGTGCTGTCTGGGGTTCTCTGCTCAGTGTCCCCATTAGGTTCCCTACGTTTAGCCCTTTGACCATACTCCTGTCCCTGTTATTTCATTTGTTGTCCCCTGGAATTACTTGGTTATCCAGGTCCTGTGGATCCTCCCCTTTGACTGGGGGGATGTCCTTTGGAAAAGCCGCCCGCTTCCTGGCTACCAATAAGACTACTCTGCTGTTCCCAACTTGTCTGGATCTATCACATATGCCAGTTATTTTGAAGCCACAGACAGTTCCCTTCAGGCTCTCTAGCCCCTCATGCACCATCCAGACGAACCAGACAGTATAATGAAAGGCCATTAAAACCAAAATTCATCAGAGATTAGCTTCTTCCAAGTCTGAAGAACCAGCCACTTGCCCCAGGAGAATATGTACTTCAAGATCTGGTAGCCAGTCCTTTAGTAATCCAAAACCTAAAGGCTTATTAACATAAAAAATGATTAGGAGGGCTGGGGCACATGACTTATGATGAGAGGCTGAGGGAATTAGGCTTATTTAGTCTGCAGAAGAGAAGAGTGAGGGGGAATTTGATAGCAGCCTTCAACTACCTGAAGGGGGGTTCCAAAGCGGATGGAGCTCAGCTGTTCTTGGTGGTGACAGATGACAGAACAAGGAGTAGTGGTCTCAAGTTGCAGTGGGGGAGGTCGAGGTTGGATATTAGGAAACACTATTTCACTAGGAAGATGGTGAAGCACTGGAATGGGTTACCTAGGGAGGTGGTGGAATCTCCATCCTTAGAGGTTTTTAAGGCCCAGCTTGACAAAGCCCTGACTGGGATGATTTAGTTGAGGTTGGTCCTGTTTTGAGCAGGGGGTTGGACTAGATAACCTGCTGAGATCTCTTCCAACCCTGATATTCTAGGATTCTAAAATAGAAGAGAGTTGTTAAAATTAATCCCATGCATTACAATGATTTCAGAGTCTGTAGATCAGGATAATGGCAGTAAAGTTAAATCTGCTAACTTGCAATAAGTCTCTCTGGTTCACCCAAATATTGGTGTTCTCGGTCCATTGTTGAAAGCTCCCTTATATTAGAAATCACAGTCCAGAGATGTTGAGCAGGATGAGGCAAGGGGGGTGATGTCACCATTTCCAATTTATACCCCAGTCCATGTGCATGGAAAAATACTGGTTCAAACATGGAGTTGTGCATCACATATTCTGTGTGCCCTGCTGGGCCTCCATTGTCCATATGGGCATCCTCAGGAGGGGCCCACTGGAAGAGCTAATTCTCCTTAATGGCCCAGCAGCACGTGGCTGGCAAGTCCTGATGTAAATCTGTCTTGTGGTTGTTACCTGGGAACACAACATGTTTAGTAACAAGTGTACAGTAAAATTTTGTAACATCGTCCACAGTGGTGAGACACACATTTGAACAGGCTAATAATACTTAGCAGATTATAACTTTTCCAAAAATACCTTACAAGGTGAGCTTTGTACAACGTTTATCAGAATTATGCATTACTGGTGGCAACATTAGCAGTTGATCTCTTTTTTTATGTAGCATCACAGCCCCTTTCAGCAGCCTCCACATTTTAGAAGGATGAGTCCATTACTTCAAAATGGAATCATTAGCTTCACAGCCACTGTTTCTCACCATGGCTTTTTCAGCAAGTCCAAAAGAACCTGAACCCTTGTTAAAAGACTTTAGCCCTTTGGGAATGATGCATCCAGCAGATGTTTTGCAGCAGCACAGGATGGCTGTTTCAAAACAAGTCAGAATTTATGAGCCAACTGGAATTCAGTGTTTTAGGGTCCTTAGGTTATACTGGAAAAGCCATGTTTATGTGCATGTCCTGGCTGGCAGAACATCTCGCCTCTGTAGCCCAGTGCATCCAGAATTCCATTTCTCCACCATTGCACTGCCCAGATGAGTTCTTAACACCATGTCCTGACACCTCCCGTCTCTCTGTCAAGTTGCAGTCACACCGCTTTCATGTGTGCTGCTCCCCTTGGCTGCCAGTCCTTAAAAGTTCATGTCCTGACCTTGGTCTTCCAAAGTATTTCCATTCATAAGCTACAGAGAGACAAGATAAGTGAGGTAATATCTTGTACTGGAGCAACTTCTAGTGGTGAGAGAAACAAGGCTTTGAGCTTACACAGAGCTCTTCCTCAGGTCTGTGTAAGCTTGAAAGCTTGTCTCTCTCACCAAGAGAAGTTGGCCCAATAAAAATATTACCTCATCCACCATGTATCTCTAATATCCTGGAACCTACACAGCTAGAGCAACACTGCAAACATTCATATGGCAACAGTGTTTGATAGTTCATTCACACCAAGCCAGAACTGCCTACTTGATGCCCAGCCATGATCGTGTTTCAGAAAGCATTTAACTCTTTGAGACTCAGTGGTAACAATACAAAGTGAGTGGGTAAACTGAGACACATATTTTTTATAAAAATAATGCAGAAATCCATCACATTCTCCACAACTTTCTAGGGGATTCCACTTTTCACCCCTCCTCGGAAGCTCTGATTGGGGTAGCTGTGTGTGTGTGTTAGGGAGGTGGGGATGGTTTCTTTCTTGCCACAAGGTCTAAGAATTGGCAGACTTGGAAGCCAAACACCTTTGACCAAGACACTGTATCACATGTTCCCACACGCTTTGCTGAGGGAGTGGTAAGCTGCATTGTCCCAGAGCATCATGTCCTTAGGCAGCTGCAGCGGCACAGCAGCCAGCAAACAGAGCTGTAAACAGCGGAGTTTCAGTGGGACTTCTGTTGGAGGAGCAGGTTTTTGTATTTTGTGTATTGTGTTTTGCAGTTTGTATGTGTGGAGGCTGGTAGGGGCAGTGTGCTGGGAGAGAAGCTGAGCCCTGCTTAGGGGGTGGGGCTTCTCTGCTTAGGGGTCCTATAAAGGCAGGCAGCCAGTCAGGCAGCAACATAGATAGCTGCAGCGGCACAGCAGTCAGCAAACAGAGCTGTAAACAGGGGAGTTTCAGTGGCAGGTCACGGGGAGTTTGTGGGGGAGATTTAGAGACCTAGGCAGAAGAACTGACAGGCTAGTGAAGGGAGTGGGTGATGGTCTGCCAGTGTTCTGGTGCCTGTTGGGGGTTTGTTTTGGTTTGTGTTTCTTCGACTAACAAGTTTTAGGTGGGAAGGCTATGACCGATAGAGAGGCAGCAGTGAAAGACACAATGAGGATGACTGGATGTGGAAGTTGCGGCATGTACACGATCCTGGAGGGGGTACCTGAAAAGAGTTTTGTCTGCATGAAGTGCCGCCTGATAGAGCTGATTGAAGAAAAGATCCGAGGACTGGAGATGCAGGTGGAAACTCTGGTTGACTTTAGAAGGGGGTTTGAGCAAATGATGGAGCAAAGACATGAGGAGGCTGAAGGGATAAGCTCAGACTTGCAGAGGGAAGCAGGACCAAAGAATTCTAAGGGGAGACTGCTGGGTGAGGAAAGTGGACAAGGGAAGCATGTGACTAAGAGAACCAAGCAGAGGAAAAGACGGGCCAGTGAAGGAGAAATAGAGCTCAGGAACAGGTTTGTGGAGTTGGAAAATGAAGAAGGGGCACAGCAGGTGGTCGCTGAAGGTGAGAGGGCAAGGAAAAAGAGAAGAGCAGCTAGTCTTACAGGAAGAGGGGAAGAGTCAATGGAGACAACACCAAATATGAGCCCCGGGAGGATACAGGATGGGTTGTGGAGGATTGCAAGGGTGAATCTGAATCACAAGGACTTGCAGCCAGTGGGAGCAGGGGATGGATCAGAGAATTACAGTCACCAGGAAAAGGCAGGTCTATGTGATTGTGGACTCCTTACTGAGAAGAATAGACAGGCTGTAACTAGAGCTGATCCAGAGAACAGAAGGGTGTGCTGGCTGCTGGGTGCTAAGACACAGAATGTGGACCTGAGGCTGAAAAGGATCCTAACGGGAGTGGGAAAGAATCCGCTGATTGTCCTTCATGTGGGAACGAATGATACAGCTAGATTCTCACTGGAACATATCAAGGGAGACTATGCCAGAATGGGGAAGACGCTTAACGAAATCGAGGCTCAGGTGATCTTCAGTGGGATTTTGCCTGTTCCTAGAGAAAGGCAACAAAGGTGTGACAAGATTATGGTGATCAGCAGATGGCTCAGGCAGTGGTGCTATAAGGAGGGCTTTGGTATGTATGGCCACTGGGAAGCATTCATGGACAGAGGATTGTTCTCTTGGGATGGACTTCACCTGAGTAAGGAGGGAAATAGGCTTCTAGGATGGAGGCTGGGGCAACTGATTAAGAGAGCTTTAAACTAGGAATTTGGAGGAGATGGTTGGGAGATGTCCAGGTAATCTCCACGCTGGAATTCAACACTGAGAGGGGAAAAAACAAAATAAGAGGGGATATAGCCGTGGGCAGAAGAATGGACATAAGGAGGAAGGGTAGTGTAGATACCAGTCTAATAGGTGATACCGGTGGTAGAATGTCTGTGCCTAAATGGGTAAAGAATGTCAATGAAGCCAAACGGCAAAAATTAAGATGTCTGTACACTAATGCGAGGAGCCTAGGTAACAAAATGGAGGAACTAGAGCTACTGGTGCAGGAAGTGAAACCGGATATTATAGGGATAACAGAAACATGGTGGAATAGTAGTCATGACTGGAGTACAGCTATTGAAGGCTAAGTGCTGTTTAGGAAAGACAGAAATAAAGGCAAAGGTGGTGGAGTACCATTGTATGTAAATGATGAGGTTAACTGTAAAGAAATAAGAAGTGATGGAATAGATAAGACAGAGTCTGTCTGGGCAAAAATCACACTGGGAAAGAAAGCTACTAGAGCCTCCCCTGAGATAGTGCTTGGGGTGTGCTACAGACCGCCGGGATCTGATTTGGATATGGATAGAGACCTCTTTAATGTTTTTAATGAAGTAAACACTAATGGGAATTGTGTGTTCATGGGAGACTTTAACTTCCCAGATATAGACTGGAGGACAAGTACGTGTAACAATAATAGGGCTCAGATTTTTCTAGATGTGGTAGCTGATGGATTTCTTCACCAAGTAGTTGAAGAACCAACAAGAGGGGATGCCATTTTAGATTTGTTTTTGGTGAGTAGTAAGGACCTCATAGAAGAAATGGTTGTAGGGGACAACCTTGGTCTGAGTGATCATGAGCTAATTCAGTTCAAACTAGATAGAAGGATAAACAAAAATAGATCTGGGACTAGGGTTTTTTATTTCAAAAGGGCTAACTTTAAAGAATTAAGGAAATTAGTTAGGGAAGTGGATTGGACTGAAGAACTTGTGGATCTAAAGGTGGAGGAGGCCTGGAATTACTTCAAGTCAAAGCTGCAGAAACTATCAGAAGCCTGCATCCCAAGAAAGGGGAAAAAACTCATCGACAGAAGTTGTAGACCAAGCTGGATGAGCAAGCATCTCAGAGAGGTGATTAAGAAAAAGCAGAAAGCCTACAAGGAGTGGAAGATGGGAGGGATTAGCAAGGAAAGCTACCTTAGTGAGGTCAGAACATGTAGGGATGAAGTGAGAAAGGCTAAAGCCGTGTAGAGGTGGACCTTGCAAAGGGAATTAAAACCCATAGTAAAAGGTTCTATAGCCATATAAATAAGAAGAAAACAAAGAAAGAAGAAGTGGGACCGCTAAACACTGAGGATGGAATGGAGGTTAAGGATAACCTAGGCATGGCCCAATATCTAAATAAATACTTTACCTCAGTCTTTAATGAGGCTAATGAGGAGCGTAGGGATAGTGGTAGGATGACAAATGGGAATGAGGATGTGGAGGTAGATATTACCACATCCGAGGTAGAAGCCAAACTCGAACAGCTTAATGGGACAAAATCCAAGGGCCTAGATAATCTTCATCCAAGAACATTAAAGGAACTGGCACATGAAATTGCAAGCCCATTAGCAAGAATTTTTAATGAATCAGTAAACACAGGGTTTGTACCGTACGACTGGAGAATTGCTAACATAGTTCCTATCTTTAAGAAAGGGAAAAAAAGTGATCCGAGTAACTATAGGCCTGTTAGTTTGACATCTGTAGTATGTAAGGTCTTGGAAAAAATTTTGAAGGAGAAAGTAGTTAAGGAGATTGAGGTCAATGGTAATTGGGACAAAATACAACATGGTTTTACTAAAGGTAGATTGTGCCAAACCAACCTGATCTCCTTCTTTGAGCAGGTACCAGATTTTCTAGACAAAGGAAATGCAGTGGATCTAATTTACCTCGATTTCAGTAAGGCATTTGACATGGGAAATTATTAGTTAAATTGGAAAAGATGGGGATCAATATGAAAACTGAAAGGTGGATAAGGAACTGGTTAAAGGGGAGACTACAATGTGTCGTACTGAAAGTTGAACTGTCAGGCTGGAAGGAGGTTACTAGTGGAGTTCCTCAGGGATCAGTTTTGGGGCCAATCCTATTTAACCATTTTATTACTGACCTTGGCACAAAAACTGGGAATGTGCTAATAAAATTTGCAGATGACTCAAAGCTGGGAGGTATTGCTAACACAGAGAAGGACTGGGATATCATACAGGAAGATCTGGATGACCTTGTAAACTGGAGTAATAGTAATAGGATGAAATTTAATAGTGAAAAGTGCAGGGTCATGCATTTAGGGATTAATAACAAGAATTTTAGTTATAAATTGGGGACACATCAGTTGGAAGTAACAGAGGAGGAGAAGGACCTCAGAGTATTGGTTGATCACAGGATGACTATGAGCCGCCAATGTGATATGGCCATTAAAAAAGCTAATGCAGTTTTAGGATGCATCAAGCGAAGTATTTCCAGCAAAGATAAGGAGGTGTTAGTACTGTTATACAAGGCACTGGTGAGACCTCATCTGGAATACTGTGTGCGGTTCTGGTCTCCCATGTTTAAGAAGAGTGAATTCAAACTGGAACAGGTTCAGAGACAGGCTACTAGGATAATCCGAGGAATGGAAAACCTGTCTTATGAAAGGAGACTCAAAGAGCTTGGCTTATTTAGCCTAACCAAAAGAAGGCTGAGGGGGGATATAATTGCTCTTTATAAATATATCAGAGGGATAAATATCAGGGAGGAAGAGGAATTATTTAAGCTTAGTGTCAATGTGGACACAAGAACAAATGGATATAAACTGGACACTAGAAAGTTTAGACTTGAAATTAGACGAAGGTTTCTAACCATTAGAGAAGTGAAGTTCTGGGGAGCCTTCCAAGGGGAGTAGTGGGGGCAAAAGACACATCTGGCTTTAAGACTAAGCTTGATAAGTTTATGGACGGGATGGGATAGCCTAATTTTGGCAATTAATCAACGATCAATTGCCAAATTATCAGCAGGTAGGTATGCCCAGTGGTCTGGAATGGGATGTTAGATGGGATGGGATCTGAGTTACTACAGAGAATTCTTTCTTGGGTGCTGGGTGGTGAGTCTTGCTCACATGCTCTGGGTTTAACTGATCGCCATATTTAGGGTCAGGAAGGAATTTTCCTCCAGGGCAGACTGGCAGAAGCCCTGGAGGTTTTTTGCCTTCCTTTGCAGCATGGGGCACGTGACACTTGCTGGAGGATTCTCTGCAGCTTGAGGTCTTCAAACCACAATTTGAGGACTTCAATAACTCAGACATACGTTAGGGATTTGTTATTGAAGTGGATGGGTGAGATTGTATGGCCTGCACTGTGAAGGAGGTCAGACTAGATGATCATAATGGTCCCTTCTGACCTTAAAATCTATGAGTCTATCATGGCTTGTGACCCACTGATGGTTTAGAAATTCAGCACCAACTCCTTAAATTGGCAATAGATGTGGTTTGAGTCTTACTCACCACAGCTAAGGGTGTCAGTTTCCTCCAGTGGAGGTGTGGAGTAGCCGTTCATTTTCCTGTTCGCACTCCTCTGCCATGTGAAAATCGGGGAGGGGAGGCAGAAGCCCCGCTTCCCTCCCAAAATGACTCCCAGTGGGGGAAGCCAGGACAACAGGGTGGGGCGGCAAATGGTGGCTAGACTCTCACTGCCAGGGTCTAGTCTAGCTCAGGGTCCAGATCAACTTCCTCCCCACGCCACTGGCCTCCAGTCCCTTTCTACCACCAGGTCAACCCGGGCACTAGGGCAGGAACAGGGTGAGGCAGCAAGTTAAGCCGAGCAAGGCAGGCAAAAGTAAGTCTTGTCTTCATGGGCCGCTCACAATGACGTCCTTTTTGTGTGTAACTGCTGCAAAAACATTCTGGAGAGAGAAGCAATAGGCCAAAATAATCCCATGCAGCTGCCAAAGTAGCTCAGTTGGGAGAGTATTAGACTGAAGAGCTAGAAGTCCCTGGTTCAATCCCAGGCTTTGGCAGGTTTTTTCATCCTTTCTGTGCAGAGGCACTTGTTCTCTGGCAGCACAGTGGTGCCTGCACCCAAGGTGAGCAGGGCTCGCCTGGGAGCAAAGCAATTTTGGAGGCCCCTTCCATTAAAAAAAAGTTGCAATACTGTATTCTCATGGGGCCCCTGCAGGGCCTGGGGCAAATTGCCCCACTTGCCTCCCCTCTGGGTGGCACTGGAAGGTGAGTCTCTGATATTGGGCTCTGCAGTAGGAAAACACAGAATGGGCTTCTGTCCCTAGTTGGCCCACCTGACCTTTAAGGATGAGAGCTGTCTTTCCCAACATGGCAGAAAGAGAGTAAGGCAGGGTGACCATCAGGAATGGTGCCAGAGGCTGCTGGGCAGTGACAGGCAGGAATTGGGGATGAAAACTCCTCTGTGCAGCTGAGCAAGGGCAGTACTAAGCAATGGGCATCTGTGAAAATGGCTGTGTGGAAGGTGGAAGGGATTTGGGGGCCCAGGAGGAGGGGCTTGAGGTTCAGTGCCTTGGAGCAGCTGGACTTGGACATGGTGGGTGTTCAGGAAATGCACATTAACAACTCTAGGGTAGCTCAATAGGGCAGAGGGTGATTGGAGGAAGGGCCTCCTGGCCAGGGAAGAATGATGGGGCTGGAGTCTTGTTTATCACATTCGCGGTGCGAGTACAGAAGGTGGTGGAGCTCCGACCAGGGAGGGCATTACTGGTAAACTTTGTGCTCTGTGGCACTGGTTACTGCTATATTAGTGTGTATGGTCCCCAGTTAAGGCATGAGATGGAAGATCAAAGGCTCCCTTCCTCTGGGCTGCATGATGTTTGTTGTTGGGAAAGATTTTAATTGTGTCAGCCGGCCTGAGCACCGCTGGTCCCGTTTTCCCAACCATCAGAGGAAACATTTTTCCAATGAGCACTACCTGGCACAGGTCTTTAGTGAGATCAGCTTAGAGGAGCTCACTCCAGCCACAGAGGGGGTTCACCTTTCTGCAGGGACAGACCAGGACTCGCATTGACCGGATTTATGCTTAGCTTTTGTGTCTTTAGCATGTTGCTTCTCAGATTCTTTCTTGGCCTGACTTGTTACACTTTGACACTTAACAGGCCAGAGTTTGTGCACTTTCCTATTATCCTCACTCGGATTTGATTTCCAAATTTTGAGGAATGACTTGTTGCCTCTTAACAGCCTCCATTACTTGGCTGTTTACCTAGAGTGGCTTCCTGCTGGTCCTCCTATTGTCGTTTCTGATTTAGAGCAAACATTTAATCTGAGCCTCTAATTGCGACATTTTTAAATGGTCTGCATGCTGCTTGCAGGCACCTAACACTTGTGACAGCAGATCCTTTTAATTCTCATCTAACCATCTGTGCTTATGCTGATAGGTTGACTTTAGGTCTTTAACTTTGAGCGGCAGCTGAGAAGCTGGTAAATCGGACAGAAACCCTTTCAACAAACCTCTTCATTTCCTTGTTATTTCCTGACTTCTTTATTCATCGCCTTTTCCTTATTTCCTGGCTGAGGCGGTGGCCTGCCAGGGAACTTCCCGGCACCTCTGGCTGCCTGGGCTGAAGGCAAGAGGCAGGCCTGGGCGTGGCGAAGGCCTCCTGTCCCGGAATTAGGACGCAGTGCTTCCTCATCCCCTTTTCCCACCCACACCGGCAGGCTGCTGCTGCGGGAGAACATGAGGGAGGCTCTCGGGATGCTAGGCAACGCTGTGTGGCTGTCAGGGGAAAGAGCTGAGGCTCCCGACTTGACCTGCCATTGACTCGCGTGGCTCCGCGCGCCGTCAGCCGGGGCAGTCCAGGCTGTGGACGTGACTCAGGCTTGGGCAGCATGGCCGCGCTTTCCTGGCAAGGCATGAGGCAGGCCAGGAGCTTTGCACAGCGTACAGGGAAGTGGGAGGGAGGCGTCTTTGAGCCAGCGTCTCTCATCTGCTTCTCCCTTGCTCCTTGGGCAGAGGCGGGAGGGAGCGAAACGCTCCCTGCTGAAGGTTTTGCGCTCGGCTTTGAGGATTAAGCCTGAGCCTCCAGCACGGCTGCAAGGAGATGGGCTTTTGCAGCGCAGCCCTCACATTCTTCCAGCCAGCAGGTGAACCCACTTTGTCCAAGAAGGAGCCTTCAAGGCAGCAAAAGGGGAACATCACGGCTCCCAGCAGACCTTGAGGAGCCCAGGAGGAGCCTTCAGTGGCATTCCTGGGGGAGCATAAACCCCCCTCCTTTCCATTAACAGCTGAACTCACTGACCCAAGATACCACAGAGACACCTACCAGCAGCTGGTTTGCCAGGGCCGCTGCCCAGCACCCTGCAGTGCTTCCTACCAGTGCCAGAGTTCGCAAGGCACTAGCCTGGAGCCAAGGCCTCTAGGTGCTGCTGAAGAAAAGCCAGCAGAGGGACACAGCATCCGTGTGCTGTGCCCATAACATAGAGGTGGGTTAATCAAAACCCTCTTCTGCCAGCACCAGGCCTTCTTCTTCCTACACTGGGCCTGCAAGTGAGGGGGTGGCTGGCACAGCACCAAGAGTCTAACCTGTGTGGCAGGAGGTGGCTGACACCCGCAGGCTGCTAGTGAGCTCCCAGAAGTTATTAAGGGACAGAGACTCCTCAATGCCCTTAGTGACAAGGGTTTGGGGTTCATCAAGGCCAGTAAGGGAGTCGCTATGTCAGCCCTGTAACCCTGGGTGTCAGGTTGCGGTGCAGCCTTGATCCAGAGCTCAGATCCCAACGACCGACCAGCAGCCCACAGCCTCCCCCTGGGTCTGCCCCACCTGGTTACTCCTTACAGGCCAACCTTACCTCCATTCCAGCCCCGGATTTGCCCCCTAATCATCCTACTGCCGCTCAGAGCCACAGACGTGGAGGTGCTGAAGGAGGGAGGGGTGACTCTAGAGTGGGGTTCTTCTCTAAAGATGGCTGGTAGAAAAGTGGTGCTCAGCTCTGTCAGTCACCTGCCTAGTTGCCTCACTGCCGGTGGATGCAGACATTTCTGTAAGGTGCAGAAAGGGGGTATTTGGCTTCCAAGTGAATGTGAGGAATGTGCATTTATGAGAGGGAATTTCTATCCTTCCAGTTGTACATCAGTGGCCTAATGGATAAGGCATTTGTCTCCTAAGCTAAAGAGTGTGGGTTCAAGTCTTACCTGGGGTGAAAACCTCCTTTATTCTTGTAATACTGCAAAGAAACCTTGGTCTTATTTTCACCAAGGAAGCTGGGAGATGTTTGAACACAAAGTGCTGGATCTTGGGAACACTCCCCCAGAAACGTCATCCGTCATGCAATAAATGCTTCTTAACCCCTCAGTAGCAAACAGTTAATACTAGTGTTTGTCTGAGAATAGAGTGAAGGGGAGTCTTTACCCCAATACGTCCAGGAGTGAAACAGACAGGAAGAGCAAGGCCGTTCTGAAAGAGAATGGATCTGTCTGGAGACAAAGCAGACCCCAAGAATGAGCAACAGTTTGAAAAGAAGAGGTTAAAATGTGTGTTAGGTTGGTCTGCCAAATTTAAAGAAAATCCCAATGCCCTTAGCATGATGCAGACACTGGCTGTTTCTCATCTTTTACTGAGAATTCATTGAGAAATGTTTTCCTTAATTATATTCTGGAATATTGAGTGGGCTAGGAAGGCACCATTCTTCCTGCTTTCAACCTTCCAGACCTACATGGGCCTGGGGCCAACGCACCCCTTCCAGTCAGCTGCTGGAGCAGACAACAGCAACACAGACAGGGATGGCAACAGGACAGACTGGAGCTCTAGGAAGACGGTGGGACCAGGTCTCATCAACGGGGAAGTGGTCACCCCAGCATGCACGAGGCTGAGCCAGCAAGCATGGTGTACGCTGCAGCCTGCCCCTACTCACTTGTGCAACTGTGTTGCCCTGAGGACACTCATATGTCTGGGCGGTATCAGCTCCCTGGATGGGCTCACAGAGCAGCTGAGCCTTGCTTGGCAGAGCCTGGCCAGACCCCCAGGAAGGGGAGGACATGCACTCAGGCCCTGTAATGGGTGATGCCAGGGTGGCACCTCCTGCTCTTTGTCTCAGGGATTAGCTCAGTCAGCCAGTGTTCCCTCTCCTGGTGGTGCCTCGTCCATCACTATCACTGCTTGCAGACCTGCCTCAGTCCACGTACTGCAGCATCCTCTTTATGACTCGGCCATCCGTGCTCCTCCCTGTGCTCCTCCCTTCCAGGGTGCTCCTCCCTTCCAGGGTGACATAGGCTGGTGTGCGGTGAAGTGTCTCCCAATCCAGCCATTTCCGCAGTGGTGAGTGGCTGGGATCCAAGCCCACACTACTCTGGGTCCCAGCCCAGGCATCCTGTAGCTAACAGCTTCTGTTTTCTCTCCTTAACTTCCTCCACCAGTGCCGTTTCAATTCCCGGGGCCACTTCCCCACAGCCCCAGCAAGTTCTTTGCCCTCTTCCCAGGGTCTCAAGCCTGCAACTCCCAGCAACCAGCCAGGAGCTCTCTCTAGCTTCCCCTGGTCCCTGCCAGCCGCTGCCCTGCCAGAGGAGCTGTGACCCTACACCCCATATTCTTCACAGAGAATATTGTTATGATATGCATATGGCACAGCTAAGATGTGTTTTATGCAAGATGGGCCATGTGAGAGATCACTGGAAAGGTTGGACTGTCCTTGAACTCAAGATTTAGGTGCACTAAGTCCAGAGTCAACATGGCTGTCCTTGGTTCAGGATTGCGTGAGTGAGTCAATATGGCCACCCTTTGGTTCAGGGCTGTAAGGCCTAATGGCCACATCAGGGGGCCGCTTCAAAATGGGGATAGTGGCTGGATTAAGGGGAACTGGGACCACCTGACCCCACTGGGTCCCAGCCCAAGGCACTCTCAAGTTGAGTGCGTTCATTACCCAGCCAACCAGGATCCTACCGCAACATTCTGACCTTACACGGGTACCTGATACCACTCACTCTGCCTCCCGGGGCCACTTCCTACCTTGTTTCCTGAAGCTGTCGTCCATCTATCGTCAGGGTCTCTGGGTTCCCTGGCACTGGCAGCTCCATAGAACTTTGACTCCCACCAATTGACTGTAGGTAGCAAGTCTCCAGTCTGGTACCTGGGATCTCTGGTCCCGCAGTCAGGGGCTGTAGCGGCTCCTGGCCTGGAGCCTCCACCAAGTGTGCGGCTTCCTCAATGGCCAGCCCCAGACTGAGCTGAGCTGTTCTCCTTTATACTGACACAGCAGCTGGAGCAAGACCAGCAGGGTCGGAGGGGCGGGACTTGCTCCAGCCATAGTGTGGAATTAACCCTTTCTTGCCTAGTGCGGGGTATGCACACTCCATCATGCACTGTAATATTTGATCTGATTATTTGACCCCTCTCATGCATTGCTGAAGTGCAGGAGGCACAGAGGCTTCTTCTGGGTCTCCTTTCTCCTGGCACTGAAATGGAAATGGTTCTTTCACGTGCATGTTGGGCAAGAAGTAGGACTTTCTGCAAGGGTCATTAACAGCCAGTCAGGCTGAATTGGTTTTTTTAATTTCAGCAAAAAAGTTTCAGCCTTTTCCAGAAAGGGCCTTACGCTTGTTTTCCCAGGGGCCATTTTTTTTACTACCATTAAAGCTACAGCGTCTCCATGCTTTGGAGCAGAGAGATGCCATTTTGCAGGAGGTGTCAGAGACTGGTCTTTTGCTCACTGAGCATTTTCCAGCCTGGGGTTGAGAAGGACGTTCTCTGCAATTGCTCCTCTGAGCTGTCAGAAGATGCTCTATGGCTGACACTCCACAGTGCTACATTCACTCTGAGCACAAGTCAAATGCTGCGCCAAGGGTGGTGAGTTCCCCATGAATTCCTGTGTGAGCACACACTGCCTCTCTCCTACACACATACTGCTCATACACATAGTGCCACTGTCCACCACACACACTGCACATACACACTCTCACACACATACACAGTGCCACTGTCCACCACACATACTGCACATACACACACAGTGCCACTGTCCACACACACACACACACACACACACACACACACACACACACACACACACACACAGAGTGCCACTGTCCACCACACACATTGCATATACACACTCACACACACACACTGTGCCACTGTCCACCACACATACTGCACATACACACACACTGTGCCACTGTCCACCACACACACACAGGGCCGGTGCTACCATTAAGGCGAACTAGGCAGTTGCCTAGGGTGCCAAGGTTTGGGGGCGCCAAAAAGTGGTGCCCCCAATTTTTTTTACAGCGGTTCCTCCCCGAGCGCACAGTCGCTGCTCCACTTCTCCCGCCTCCCAGGCCTGCAGCGCCAATCAGCTGTCTGGTGCCGAAAGCCTGGGAGGAAAATTAGAGCGGGGACGGCGTGCTCGGGGAGGATATGGAGCAGAGGTTAGCTGGGGTGGGGAGGTACTGCACGGCTCCCGAGCAGGGGAGCTTCCACGGGGGGGGGGGGGGTGCGCCTGAGGGCGGAGGTGGGGAAGCTGATGCAGGGCTGGGGGTGGGGGGCGCAAAGTAGAAGTTTTGCCTAGGGCGCAAAACTTCCTTGCACCAGCCCTGCACACACACACACACAGTGCTACATTCCACCACACACACTGCACATAGACACACACACCATGCCCCTGTCCACTGCACACACTGCACACATACACACACACCGTGCATGCTGCACACACATCAGCTTCAACAATAGAAACACAAACTACACACTCTGGAGGCAGTTGGTTTGTTTCCAGGTTGCTTTTACTTACAAAGGTGCTGAAGTGTGATCTCTCTTCTGTTTCCGTGGGCAGAAACACTATGGAGGAGAATCTCACATCCCCGAGCTGCCAGGTGACAGTGGCAGGAGAAAAATGCAGAGCACTGAAATTTTAAAACACTCATAAATAATTTCACACTGTGGGGTTGGGGTGTCCAGGAGGACCCAGGGGAAGGGACTAGGGGGATTAGAGGGAGAGGAGGGTGGTGTTACCAGGGTGCACTGTGGGACTGGGGGATTTAGAGACCCCAGAGAGGACAGGCAGGTGCGGGTTGCAAGGCCCCACGGTGGCTGAAAAGGGGAACCCGGCAGGTTGGGGGGTAGCAGAGATTGGAGATGAGGAACCTCACACCCTGGGGATGGACTGGGGGAGTGGGGGATGGGAAAGTGGGATCCAGCAATGGAGAAATGGGTTGGAGGCAATTGGGGGAGGGGTGCTGAGGATGAGCGGGAGGAGGATGTCGGGGGCGGGGCGCTGAGGATGGGGGGAGGAGAAGGGTGTTGGGGGCGGGCCCATGGGACGGGGAGGTGAGATGGGTGGGGGGAGGGCCCCCACAGACAGAGGGAGGCACCGGGGGGAGGATGGGAAAATGGGGGGCCCAGGGACGGGGCAGGTGGCGGGGGCTGAGGTGGGTATTAGTGAGGGAGTCTCACTGCTAGCGCAGACTCGGCAGTTTCTTGCATGGGAGACGCTGTCCCAAAGCAGGACTAATGCTCAGACCTGGTGATCAGTGATTTCAGATCTGTTGGTCTGCAGCAAGACTCTGCAGTGAGTCCTAACCAGCTCTGTTATTACACAGGGAAGAACAAAAGGGTCAAATGGTGCCTGGAGCCCTTAAGAAGAATCCACCCCACCGAGTACAACACTTGTCGCTACCTGCTCTCAGCCCTACTGAGAATGTTTTGGGGTCACTGCTCGCCCTTATCAACCTAGGGGTCTCAGAGCACCTTAACCAGCAGATGCTCCAATGGTGCAATTGCTCAGCACACAGTGGTTACAGGGCCGTTCTGAAAGGAGCTATGCTGAGGTTGTGAGTTCCAACCTCTCCCAGAGCCCTGGTTTTCATTAACCAAACAGCTTCACCCCCTTGTTTGTCCTGTGGAATGTAGAATTCCAGCCCTGGGACACTGAGGAAGGGAGGAGTCAGAAATGCCCCTTTCAGTTATTACTTCCTCTCCAGAGCACAGGCCAGAATCTACAATCCTTTCTCTTCCCCAGCCCCTGTGCCAGGATCTCTCCCCTGGCGTCTGTACTATTGACAAAGATTAAGTGACAGGGACAAACCACTCAAATCCTGCTTGGTGCAGGGAGCCAGGTTTGCTCTTCAAATTCTGTCGTTGGTGCACTTCCAGGCCTGGGAATGTCCCACAACAGCATTGAATGGGAAGCTGCCTGCAGAACAGTGACACTGCACAGAGCTCCTGTGGGGGACGGGTGTTTATTAGTAACATTTTGAGGATCGTTTGGGAAATGAGCCTTTGCTGACGAGGTTTGTCTCTCTTCATATTTCGCCTTCAGGTGTTATGTTGAGGGATCTTTAGTATATTTTTGTGAGGTTAATAACTAACTCCTCAACTTTATTTACTCAACTTAAAAATTTGTGTCACCTGATTTTTTCATCTCCCTGTGAAAATACAACTGACACGTATGGCTTTCTACAGGGGGTCATGATGTTAAAGTTGGGGAATTCAGCCTCTGTACTTCTGGGAGGGGGTGTTGCTTTTTTACAGCTGACTCACTGCCAGGCAGACTGGGCTGTTAGCTGCACCCACTGTCCTTGCCAGGGACCCCTGCTGAACCCTGGGTGGCTGCACTGCAGTGCTGGGGTGACTCTGCAGGGGGAGAAGCTTCTGTGGAGCAATGTAGAGCAGGTGCAGGAAGGAGCCAGGGTCACTATTCACATTCTGAACTGCACAATTTTCCAAATTTGGGAATAGATTCATAGATTCATAGACTTAAGGTCAGAAGGGACCATTATGATCATCTAGTCTGACCTCCTGCACAATGCAGGCCACAGAATCTCACCCACCCACTCCTGTAACAAACCCCTGACCTATGTCTGAGCTATTGAAGTCCTCAAATCATGGCTTAAAGACCTCAAGGTGCAGGGAATCCTCCAGCAAGTGACCCGAGCCCCACGCTGCAGAGGAAGGCGAATGTCCGAGAACAATTCTAAGGGGAAGGTGAATGTAGACCAATGACACTGGAGATGCCCAGACCTCCAATGGAAATTAATAATGGGAAGATCATTTGCGAAATTAGTCATCACTGACAAGATTTTTCTTTGTTCCTATTTCATGCTGTGGTGTTAGAGGAATCAGTTCAGATTTTTACTATATTAATTAAACACTTAATTTTATTTAATCAAGCCAAAAACTTAGTGTCACTTCTTTTTTCTCTGTCCTAGCAAGAATGAATTGAATTTTGTGACTTTCTGGAAAGTGCAGAGAGATTAAATGAGGGGAATTCAGTCTCTGTGTTTGTCAGCTGATGTTTTCCTCTCACAGGTCAGTACCTGCATTGAAATACCAAGAGGGATCTAAGGGCTGGTGTACACTGGGCACTGAACTGGCAGAGCGACATCTCTCAGGGTGTGAAAACCCTCCATCCCCAAACCCATAGAGTGAAGCTGACTTAAGCCCTGGTTAGATAGTGCTAAAGAAAAGGAAGAACTGTTCTGTCAATGTAGCTATTACAGGGATGAGAAAACTCCTCCAGTTGCTGTCTGCTCCAGAGTGCTATAGCAGTGCCACAGTGAAACGAGATATGGCTCCAGGTCACACTGTGAATGCTCAGACACTGAGACTACAATAATAACAACAACAGCAGCAGCAGCAGCACAGTGTTTGCACAGTTGGCAGGATTTGAACCTGCACAGGGTGACCCCAACAGATTTCTAGTCGAGCACCTTAACCACTCGACCACAACTACTTGCACTACACCCATTTCACTACATGATGATTCTGTTCTCACTGAATTGTCACTTCAAATTGTTTGCTCAGACCAGCTTCCCCAGCACACTCACGTCTGCGCATCAGTGTCAGTGTGTCCTTGGCTGAGCAGCGAGAATTCCTGCCCATTTCCCTTCCGGCTGGAGCAGGATGAGAGTGTGTTTGTGTGAACGACATTGCTGTAGATTGTTGTCCATTCCCCACTCTGACAATTCAGACAGTCCCTTTCCTAGTCGAATCTCCAGCACATCGTTCCAACAGCCGGGGGCAGGATTTCTCTGGGGCACTGAAATGTTTCAGGGGGTTGGTGTGTGAGCTCAGCCTTGCATTCCATCCCTGATGTTTCATGGACTAACAATAGCAGCAGAAAGAAAGAGCCGAGCCAATATCTCCCTGTCAGAGGGGAAGGTGGCCACGTCCCCTCTGTCTGCCCATCGCCATTGCAGGAGAGAAGGGTTCACTGGAATCGAATGCCCTGGCTCAGAGAAGAGACACAGGGAGGTTTTGCTGTTCATGGATCTGTGCAAAGGAAATTGTGTCTCTGTGTGAAATTGAGGAGGGAAATGAAATGTCCACATGGTGGCCCAATGCTCTAGGGAATGTGGGTGAAGGACTTGGGCTGAGAAATGATTTAACAGGGGTTTGTTTCAATTTATTGCCCTGATTAAAAGCAATGGCTAAAAGGCAGCCACTGTTGTTAGTACTTGAACCTGTGTAGGGACACCCGAGTGGGTATCAAGTCCATTGCCTTCACCAAGGGCAGTTGATTATTTTATCAAGGTACAAATTTCTTGGTCAAGGCTTAGACTCCAGAGAAAACAATACACTGCTGATAAGAAGAAGAATATAAAAAGATTTTGCAGCTACCATAGGCATAACTATGATGTGTCGTGTTTCACTCTTTATATCTGGCACCACCTCCTTTCCCTTTAGCCTTGTAGTTGACCAAGAGCAAAGCTGAACATCTCTTCAGATAGCAGGGAGTGTTTATGTCCATCCCTGCGAGCTACACAGAGGTTTGATGTTGCTGCTTTGAATCCTCTGGCTCTGCCGGGATAAGGAACAATTCAGGCTGTCACTGAACTGAAGGAGGAAGATCAGTTTGTGACAGGGAGAGGGACACCTCCTCTTAAAGTTGTTTGTCTGGCAGTCCTGGTCCCCATGTCTTGCCCGTGGGGCTCCAGCAGTTTTGGGACAGGGTCCCTCCCTTGGCCCCCCCGCCGCCCCCAGGCACTCCCCTCCCAGGGCCCCCAGCAGTGCAGTGGAGCTGAGCGGCATCTGCCTGCTCGCTCCAGTGGCTGCCGGCCCCTCCCCATGGCAGGGCAGGGCAGAGCTGTGCCTCTACAAGCTGCCCCCACCCCAAGCCCCTGCAGCCAATGAGATGCTGCGGGGGTGATGCCTGGGGGCAGCAGCATGCGGAGGCCCCCCAGCCCACCCCGCCTTGGAGCCCCAGGTAAGTGACACACCCCTGACTCCCTCCAGAGCCTGCACCCTCACCCCCTCCCCACATACACCCTCCTCCCCCCCAAACTCCCTCCCAGAGCCTGCACCCCCTCCACACCTCCCAGCCCCCAAATTCCCTCCCAGCTCCTGCACCCCATCCCACCACACTTCCCAGCCCCCAAACTCCCTCCCACAGCCTGCACACCCCTCCACATACGCCTGCCCCCAACTCCCTCCCACAGCCTGCACCCCCTCCCTCCACACCCCCCCTCCCATTTCCCTCCCAGAGCCTGCACCCCCACCCCTCCTCCTGTTCCCCCTACCCCTGCCCCAGCCCACAGCCTGCACGCAGCAGCCAAACTCCATCCCACAGCCTTCACCCTAGAACTTCTCCCGCACCCAAACTCCCTCCCAGAGACCAGCCTCTCACTCCATCTGCACCCAAACTCCACCCAGAGCCTGCACCCCAATCCCCAGCCCCAATCCAGGGCCTGAACCTAGACCTCCTCCCCGCCACACAACCTCCCTCCCAGAGCCTTAGGCAGGTGAGAGGCAGAGTTTTGGGGGGTGGGTTCTGAGTGGTATGAGTGACATTATTGGCCCACTGGGAGAATTGGAGGATTGGCACTGCCCTAAGGTAAACTGAGGTTGAGAGCCTGCTTTAAGGGATTGGAGCAATGCTGGAGAGACTGACAGGCATGGAGCTGGGGAGCCGTGTGTGCTCCAAGGAGAGTTGTTGTGCTCTAACACAGAGCGGGGGTGGGGAGTTTGGAAGCTGTGGTGTTTGTATAAAGTTTACTAATCCCCTGGTTAAAAACTGTTCCTGCTCTGGGCTATACATGACACTCTTTGTTGTGAGTATAGATCAGTGGGTCAATGTTTCCCTGCAGGATAATAGGTTCCTAGTTCCAATCCAAGTGATTCCCTTGAAAAACTTTTTCGAATGAAAATCAATTTCCAGACCCATCTCCAGTATGTTCAGGAGTTGGCTGAATGGGTGTAGGGGGCTTGAAATGAATTTAAACACTCAGCATTTTCCTATGTAAATAAATAAAGACCTAGCAGAGCTGTCCAGCAGCTGAAATCAGTTCCAGGCCTCGGCGTCTCTAAGAGGGACACTCTGTATCTGAGGCATGTGCAGGGCCTTCTCCAGGCCCCAGCCCGCCAAGCGCGAGCTTGGGGCGGCATGCCGCGGGGGGCGCTCTGCCGGTTGCCGGGAGGGCAGCAGGCGGCTCCGGTGGACCTCCTGCAGGCATTTCTGCAGAGGGTCCTCTGGTCCCGCGGCTCCGGTGGAGCATCCGCAGGCACGCCTGTGGGAGGTCCACCGGAGCCGTGGGACTGGCGAGTGGCAGAGCGCTCCCCGTGGCGTGCCGCCGTGCTTGGGGCGGCAAAATGGCTAGAGCGGGCCCTGGGCATGTGGGACACCTCTGTGGTGATGACAGGTGAAAAAATGCTGGATTCAATGAAAGCTGAGACCATAGGAGGGGAAGGTGAATGGCAGCACCACACAGGGTCATAACACTGAGACACGGGGCTTCACTGTCACTGCCCCTGTGTTTTCCATCATTTATATCCTAAGGACCACACCCTCCCAGACACACTGTCACACACAACCTTCTCTCCTTGAGCCCAATCCAACCCTCCCCCTCTCCCACACACACTCCAAGGGACACAGCCTCTCGGTGACTCACCCAGATGGAGGCTTATCTCTGCATCTCCCCAACAGGGGAGCAGAGAGCTGAAAGGGCCACAGGAGACCAATGGAGCTAGGCAGGAATAGAAAAGACTTCCCCTCCCTTCTCTTCTCTTCTCAAGAGTCTTGTTAATCTAACTCATGGGGCATTCCAACACCGGGTGGTCTCAAAGCACCAACCTTCCCCTCAACCATGGAAGGGAGAACCAGCTCTATCACACAGAAGGAGACTCCCCACCTCTGCTGCTGCCATCCTGCAGCCATTAATATGGATTTGTTTTAGCTAATGCAACCCCCTCAACCCCTAATCCATCCATGAATCAAGGAAACAAAGCCCTCAGTTGCATACCAGGAGTGCAATGGGTTAACATGCAGGATTTATAGTAGTGATACTGAAGTTGTGAGTTCAAACCTCACTTAGAGTGCTAGTTTTCTTTAAGCAAATTGCTTCTGCCAATCATTTTATCCTGCAGAAAATACAATTCCAGCTCAGAAGACACCGAGGTCTCCTTGCTTTACAGAGAGCAGGGTAGATTCCACAGATCTACCCGGCTCTGCTCTTCACCAGCTGCCTGTGTCAGGAGGGGTCAAGCAGAGCCCAGAGCACTGCCCCCGACTCCCACTCAATCTTTGCTCCCCAAACCACCTTTGTGCTCACCCTCTTCGCTGTGAGACTCAAAGCCTGCCTGGCTTTCTGGATGTTGGTGTGGTTTTCATCTGTCGTGTTGATGTGCATGTGGGTCCTGTGTGATTTTTGTGGATGCCTTGCATAGTTTTGTGTGCTTGGGTGTGTGTATGATTTTTGCATGCAGATTGGTTTTTTGCTTAGTATTCTTTTGGTATGTGGGTTTTGTGCTTTCTTGTTGTGGGCTTTTGCTGTATTTTTTTGTGTGGATTTGTTCTTTCTATATTTTGTGTGGCTTTCCCTTATGTGTATATGGCTTTGTGTGCTGTGTGGATTTGGTTTTTGTTATGTCTGTGTTTGTCTCTCTGTTTGTATCTTCATGTGTAAATTCACTGGAACTTTTCAAAATCTCCACAGCTTTGCAAATTTTCACCAGCAAGTTTTCTCCATTAACAAATTCTCACTTGTTCCCTACCAGTTGGTGACCATTGCCCCAGGGGTATGTCAGTCTCAGGGTCCTGATTTCCCATTGACCCTTCCCCCTTCTATTGGGACTGGGAACTAGCCACCCAAAACCCCACTAAGTTATAGTAAAGGGCCAACAGTCCCTTACACAAGCCAGCCCTGTGAGAGTTGTCAAAGTCCAAAGAAGGCAGCCCAAGCTGGTCCTATGGTGTAACGGGCAGCACTCAGGTCTCTGAATCTTGCAACCTGAGTTCAAATTTCAGTGGGACTTTGTGTTAGCTGGTGGTAAAAACCAGGTGCTCAAAGTGCTTTCCTATCTCCAGCTCTATGAGAGTGAGTCATGTAACTCCTCCCCACTAGAGCCAGGTCTTTGGTTGGGGTCTAGAAGTGGCTGTGGCTGTTTGGTGGTTGGGATTCTCACTGCTTCACCTGATGCCTGCAAGTTTGGTGCTTGTGGCCACACTTTTCCTCTTGCCCACATGGCACTTGAAGAAAGGTGTGCGAGGGCCAGGCTTGATAGGCAGGAGGGAGGAAGAGACCCAGGTGGGAGCCCAGCACACCTCTTCTCCTCTAGGCACCTAGAGCAGAGGTGGCTGGTGCTGACAGCTCCAAGGGAAGGTTTATAAGCCAGAGAGCAACTGAGGGCAGGGCTAGACAAGGGCAGGACCATGCCTATGTGTGGCCAGCAGACAGGCAACAAGAAATCCGGCCAGCCTGTTCCCTGCCATGCCAAACACCCACTGCAGGCCACCCACAGACCATCATGCCAGGGGGCTGCTGATGCTCTGTGGCCATTATCGAAGATGGTAGGAAAGCAGAGCCAGCCCCCCTGGTGGGTTCTCTGACCGTTCCCACTCATGGTGCTGACTTTTGCAGTGGGACAGGAGATTTTACCTTAAGAGGCTTCCCCAGCTGGCGAGAAGCAGAGAAACACCCAGGTTCCAAAGACGCTATGTAGCGACCCCCTCAAGCACAGGGACTGGCGCACATTTGGAAGAGGGAAACTGCTCCACACGCTGGCCCGGGCAGCCGCCCATTTTCTGTGGCAAGTCAGGAAGGGCAAAGGCTAGACTGGAAGCACTTGGGGCTCCTGCCCCAGCCTTTGTGACACCCAAACCCCAACTCTTTCCCGGGCTCTAGCTGAAGCCAGAGCATTGGCCTGAGCGGCCAAGAAGAGGTTCCAGCCCTGAAGGGAGCAGGACTTTCAACATGAAGGTAAAACTGCAGCAACACAACAACCAAGGGACGTGAACCCGCATGCACTTGACCCACAGTCAGATGCCTTACCCATTAGGCCATGTAGTCACAGGAGCTAGGCTACTTCACGCACTTCTTTGGAAAAGGCAGACACTGTGTTTCTTGGGTCATCTGCTAAGGGGGGCTGAGTATCAGAGGGGGAGCCGTGTTAGTCTGGATCTGTAAAAGCAGCAAAGAATCCTGTGGCACCTTATAGACTAACAGACGTTTTGGAGCATGAGCTTTCGTGGGTGAATCCCCACTTCGTCAGATGCATGTAGTGGGGGGCTGAGACTCTCTGGGCACAAGAAGTCAAGTTCCCAGCGAGATGTGAGACTTAATTCAACAGAGCCAAGTGCAGGACTTTGTCAGGGAGGCTCAGGCGTGCGGGATTGGGGTGCAGCAGGGCTGGCACTTCCATTTAGGCGGCTTAGGCAATCGCCTAGGGTGCCAGGATTATTGGTGGGCGGCGTTTTGCCGGAGGGGGCAGCAGGCGGCTCCGGTGGAGCTGCCGCAGTCATGGCTGCGGACAGTCAGCTGCTCCCGCGGCTCTGGTGGAGCTGCCGCAATTGTGACTGCAGACAGTCGGCTGCTCGGCTCCAGTGGACCTCCCGCAGGCACGACTGAGGCAGCTCCACTGGAGCCGTGGGACCAGCGTGTGGGGCGGCAAAATTGCCCTGTGCCTAGGGCACTAAAACCCCTAGCACCGGTCCTGGGGTGCAGTGGACAGGCCAGCTGTCTAGGTGCTTAGATATAATCTCACTGAGGAGGAGGAGGAGGAATCCTGCTGATAGGCAGTGACCGTGCAGAAAAAGAGGAGGGGTTCCTGGGACTTTTTTTGCCTCACATGTGCCTGCCTGCTCTCTCTTGTGGTGAACAGTGAAGACGTTCTCAGCAAACCCAGGTAGCTCAGTTGGTAGACCATTGAACTCTTAATCTGAGGGTCCACGTTTCAAGCCTCAGTCTAGGTACTCAGCTTTCAAGTTACCTTGTGTGCCAGCACCCAAATGCTGTTTACAGCCCCATGCAGATTCCCAGAAGCCATGGCCATTTCCTGGAAAGGTTCCTTTCCTTAGCAATCAAGAGAGAGGGCCCCATCTACAGATGTGTAGAAAGCACAGTCTCTGGCTGCCAGGAAGTGTTGTGAGGCTGAGTGCTAGGAGAGCAGCAGAGGTGGTTTGGGGAGAAAGAGAAGCAATGAGTATAGAGTGCAAGTGTAAGGAGATACATACGACTGGAATGTTGGTCTGGATAGGTATAGTTTGCTCAGGAAGGATAGACAGGGGGAAAAAGGGAGGAGGTGTTGCCTTATATATTAAAAATGTACACACTTGGACTGAGGTGGAGATGGAAGTGTTGAGAGTCTCTGGGTTAGGCTAAAAGGGGTAAAAAACAAGGGTGATGTCGTGCTGGGAGTCTACTATAGGCCACCTAATCAGGTGGATGAGGCTTTTTTCAAACAACTAACAAAATCATCCAAAGCCCAAGATTTGGTGGTGATGGGGGACTTCAACTATCCAGATATATGTTGGAAAAATAACACCGCGGGGCACAGACTATCCAATAAGTTCCTGGACTGCATTGCAGACAACTTTTTATTTCAGAAAGTTGAAAAAGCTACGAGGGGGGAAGCTGTTCTAGACTTGATTTTAACAAATAGGGAGGAACTCGTTGAGAATTTGAAAGTAGAAGGAAGCTTGGGTGAAAGTGATCATGAAATCATAGAGTTTGCAATTCTAAGGAAGGGTAGAAGGGAGTACAGCAAAATAGAGGCAATGGATTTCAAGAAGGTGGATTTTGGTAAGCTCAGAGAGCTGATAGGTAAGGTCCCATGGGAATCAAGACTGAGGGGAAAAACAACTGAGGAGAGTTGGCAGTTTTTCAAAGGGACGCTATTAAGGGCCCAAAAGCAAGCTATTCTGATGGTTAGGAAAGATAGGAAATGTGGCAAAAGACCACCTTGGCTTAACCACGAGATCTTGCTTGACCTACAAAATAAAAAGGCGTCATATAAAAAATGGAAACTAGGTCACATCACAAAGGACAAATATAGGCAAATAACACAGGAATGCAGAGGCAAGATTAGAAAGGCAAAGGCACAAAATGAGCTCAAACTAGCTATGGGAATAAAGGGAAACAAGAAGACTTTTTATCAATACATTAGAAGCAAGAGGAAGACCAAGGACAGGGTAGGCCCACTGCTCAGTGAGGAGGGGGAAACAGTAACGGGAGACTTGGAAATGGCAGAGATGCTTAATGACTTCTTTGTTTCGGTCTTCACTGAGAAGTCTGAAGGAATGTCTAATATAGTGAATGCTTATAGGAAGAGGGTAGGTTTAGAAGATAAAATAAAAAAAGAGTAAGTAAAAGATCACTTAGAAAAGTTAGATGCCTGCAAGTCACCAGGGCCTGATGAAATGCATCCTAGAATACTCAAGGAGTTAATAGAGGAGGTATCTGAGCCTCTAGCTATTATCTTTGGGAAATCATGGGAGATGGGGGAGATTCCAGAAGACTGGAAGGGGGCAAATATAGTGCCCATCTATAAAAAGGGAAATAAAAACGACCCAGGAAACTACAGACCAGTTAGTTTAACTTCTGTGCCAGGGAAGATAATGGAGCAGGTAATTAAAGAAATCACCTGCAAACACTTGGAAGGTGGTAAGGTGATAGGGAATAGCCAGCATGGATTTGTAAAGAACAAATCGTGTCAAACTAATCTGATAGCATTCTTTGATAGGATAACGAGCCTTGTGGATAAGGGAGAAGCGGTGGATGTGATATACCTAGACTTTAGTAAGGCATTTGTTACGGTCTCGCATGATATTCTTATAGATAAACTAGGAAAGTACAATTTAGATGGGGCTACTATACGGGGGGTGCATAACTGGCTGGATAACCGTACTCAGAGAGTAGTTATTAATGGCTCCCAATCCTGTTGGAAAGGTATAACAAGTGAGGCTCCGCAGGGGTCTGTTTTGGGAACGGCTCTGTTCAATATCTTCATCAACGATTTAGATGTTGGCATAGAAAGTACGCTTATTAAGTTTGTGGACGATACCAAACTGGGAGGGATTGCGACTGCTTTGGAGGACAGGGTCAAAATTCAAAATGATCTGGACAAATTGGAGAAATGGTCTGAGGTAAACAGGGTGAAGTTCAATAAAGATAAATGCAAAGTGCTCCACTTAGGAAGGAACAATTAGTTTCACACATACAGAATGGGAAGAGACTGTCTAGGAAGGAGTATGGCAGAAAGAGATCTAGGGGTCATAGTAGACCACAAGCTTAATATGAGTCAACAGTGTGATACTGTTGCAAAAAAAGCAAACGTGATTCTGGGATGCATTAACAGGTGTGTTGTAAACAAGACACAAGAAGTCATTCTTCCGCTTTACTCTGCGCTGGTTAGGCCTCAACTGGAGTATTGTGTCCAGTTCTGGGCATCGCATTTCAAGAAAGATGTGGAGAAATTGGAGAAGGTCCAGAGAAGAGCAACAAGAATGATTAAAGGTCTTGAGAACATGACCTATGAAGGAAGGCTGAAGGAATTGGGTTTGTTTAGTTTGGAAAAGAGAAGACTGAGAGGGGACATGATAGCAGTTTTCAGGTATCTAAAAGGGTGTCATCAGGAGGAGGGAGAAAACTTGTTCACCTTAGCCTCCAATGATAGAACAAGAAGCAATGGGCTTAAACTGCAGCAAGGGAGATTTAGGTTGGACATTAGGAAAAAGGTCCTAACTGTCAGAGTAGTTAAACACTGGAATCGATTGCCTAGGGAAGTTGTGGAATCTCCATCTCTGGAGATATTTAAGAGTAGGTTAGATAAATGTCTATTAGGGATGGTCTAGACAGTATTTGGTCCTGCCATGAGGGCAGGGGACTGGACTCGATTACCTCTCGAGGTCCCTTCCAGTCCTGGAGTCTATGAGTCTATGAGATTCTGGCCTGGCTACTGGGGGGAACTTCCTTGGCTCATACATGACCCTGATGGAATTGGCCAGCAGAAGGATCTGAGTTCCCAGAGGCTGTCTAACCTTGAGGACTCTCTTTCTACTCTTGTGTGTGGCAGAGACCTGGTAACCCTGACAAGGCTGGGCCCAGGATTCCTAGGGGGCTCAACCCCCAATCTTGTCATGATCATTTGAACAGGGCTATGGTGTCCCCACTCTGGTGTAGTCTCTCAGCTCTGGGCACTTCCCTGATCCTCTCCTCATTGCATATGCTTCAAGCAAATACCATTTATTACCCAGCAATTAATGTAAATTATAAAGAAAGATGGAAAAGGAAAACACGTCACCCTGTTCTCTAGTGCAGGGAGATCACAACCAGCGTCTCTGGAGTGTCAAGGCAGGTCACAGTTTCTCCCTCACATGTCCCAGGCCTCCTTCCCAGGCCCTGGCTGTGCCGCAGGGACATCACGGGCTGGACACTTGCTCTGGCAGTGGCCAGATGCTCTAGGTGACAGGCCCCTTGTTCCCAGTGTCAGCCCCCATGTAGGGGATATGATCCCCCCGACCCCTCAAGGTCTGGCCTGCAAGGCCTCTTGCCTGGTGGCATCTCCTTGTGCTGGGCCTTCTGCCCAGGGTCCCCCTCACTCTCCCAAGCTGCCCACTGCACCCAACTCCAGCTCCAGTGCTGCTGTGGCTCTGCCTCCATTGCCCTGGGCTGCTCCTCTAGACTCTCTGGCTCTGCTTGCTGCAGCTCTTCTTCCAGCACAGATCTGCTCCCTGGAAAGCTTCTATGGCTTGTGCTGCTGTGGCTCGGCTCCCAGCAGGGATCTGTCCTTGTTCTCCCTGGCTGGTGCAGCTCTGCTCCCCGGCTCTTCTCAGGCTCCTGCTCTCTCCTTAGCTCTGCCCCACTCTGGCCCAGGTAGTTCCAGCTCATAAGGAGGATGGGACCCCCTGGCGGGGTGACTTCCTCATTAAACTGCCTGGCCTGTCAGTGCAGCTAACTTGGAGCTTTGGCCTCTCTCCATTGCCCCAGGGACTGTCAGTCTCAGGGTCCTGATTTCCCATTGGCCCTTCCCCCTTCTATTGGGACTGGGAACTAGCCAACCAAAACCCTCAGTAAGTTTTAGTAAAGGGCCAACAGTCCCTTACATGAGCCAGCCCTGTGAGAGTCACTGATGTGCAGAGGAAGCAGCGTGAGCTGGTCCCATGGTGTAATGGGTAGCACTCAGGATTCTGAATCCTGCAATCTGAGTTCAAATCTCAGTGGGACCTTGTGTTGGCTTGTGGTAAAGCCCTGAAGCTCACATTGTTCAACTTCCCTTGTCTCTAGCTGTACAAGAGCAGATCTTTCCCCTCCTGCTGGGTGACTTGCCCACTGGGGCTGGGTTGTGATGGCCAAAATTGGTTGGGGCTTTAGCACTTGCTACCCTGGTTGCTGATACCTGTGGTTTGACCAAGTAGTTTGGATTCTTGCTGCTTCACATGGGGCCCAAAACTTTGGCCCTTGTGCTTCCTGCCACACTTTTTCTCTTGCCCACACAGCAGTTGAAGGAAGGAGTGCCAGGGCCAGGCTTGATGGGCCAGGCTTGATAGTCAGGGCTAGGCAGGAGGGAGGCAGAGTCCCAGGCTGGAGCCCAGCACACCTCTCCTCCTCTGGGCACCTAGAGCAGAGGCGGCTGGTGCTGACAGCTCCAAGGGAAGCTTAAAAGCTACAGAGCAACCGAGGGCAGGGCCAGAGGAGGGGAGGACCATGCCTATGCGTAGCCAGCAGACAGCCACAAAGACACCGGCCAGCCTGCTCCCTGGCATGGCAAACCCCCACTGAAGACGTGCTTAATCGACTTGCTGATCAGGATGAAAACCTGTCAAAATGTGTGTGTGAGGAGAACCCGCTTGGCTCGGAAGGAGCGAGGAAAAGAGCAAGTGAAAAAAATAACTTGTGAGAGAGCAGGTGAAAAGAACGTGAAAGGCAGAGAAAGAAATAAAGGGAGAGAAAAAATATTAGAAAAAGAAGAAAGAAAGGAAGAGCATGAAAGGTAGAGGGGAAAAAAGAAAGCAAGAACAAACAAGCTAGAGAAGGAAAGAAATGAAAAAGAATGAATGACCCACAAGCGCTAGCTGAAGCTGGAATGGGACAGTCAGAGAAAGGACAAACTGACCTGTTAAGCAAGGTTGCACACCAGAGCCTCCATGTTGGGGGCACAGGCCCCACATTTCCACCCTGGCCCTGCCTGAGGGGGACCATGCATAGGTGTCTATTGGCAGCCCCATGCTCTGTGGAGGGGGCAAGCCCCCCCATACCCTCAGGGCCTCCGAGAGCAGGTTCAGGCCCTGGTGAAAAAAATTTTGGGGGCCCTCCAGCAAGGGCGGAGCAGCTAAACAGGGCCAATGAAGCCAGGGAAGCCAGGCTCCGGGCCCTCTTCTGGACAGCCGGGCCCTGGTAATTTGTACCGGCTTCCCCTCCCACCCCTCGTCGGCCCTGCATACCCTCCCCTCGGGATGCGGGTTCTCCTCAGTCCTGACTCCCTTCCCAAACGCTCCTGGGAATGGGGGGATGGTGGGGGGAAGGCGTGCTGAGCATCACCGTAGGTGTCTCTCTTTGGGGCAAAGGAAGAGGATATTTTTTGTACCAGAAGGAAAGAGCAGGGGGCGGGGGTGTCATAAACAGATAGTTAAGGGTTAATATCTCTTTTACCTGTAAAAGGTTAACAAACAGGAAACCAAACACCTGACCAGGGGACTAATCAGGAGACAAAATACTTTCAAATCTCTTTGGAGGGAAGCCTTTGTTTGTTTTTTGGGGGGTTTGCTTTGTTCTCTCTGGGCTCTGAGAGTGACCACACGTACCTACAGGCTCTCTAATCTTCTATTCCAATTTTGTGAGTACAAAGGTACAAAGCGGTATAGTCTTTTTATTTGTTTTCCTTTATTTGCAAATGTGTAGTTTGCTGGAAGTATTTTAAATTGTATTTTGCTGGGGGGTGGGGAGGCTTATTTCTAGTTTCTATAAGCTGACAGACCCTGTAACTTTTTACCATCTAAATTTGCAGAGATAAACTTTTACCTTTTTTCTTTCTTTTTATTAAAAGCTTTGCTTTAAGACCTGTCTGATTTTTTTCTCCTAGTTAAGGCTCAAAGGAACTGAGTCTGTACACGCCAAGGAATTGGTAGGGAGAAGGGAAAGAGAGCAGGGGGGGAAGGGAAAAGAGGAGGGGAGAAGGTATCATTCCTCTCTGTGTGGTGATTCAAGGAGTTTGAATCACGGTGATCTCCTAGTGTACCCAGGGCAGAAAGGAGCTGGGAGGAAGAAAGGAGGGGGAGGGAAATGGTTTATTCCCCTTTGTTGTGAGACTCAAGGAATTTGGGTCTTGGGGTCCCCAGAGAAGGTTTTGGGTGAGACCAGAGTTTATCAGGCACTCTACTCTAAGTCCTGATTGGTGGCAGCACTACAGGATCTAAGCTACTAATTAAGCTTAGGGGAATTCATGCTAGTACCCATATTTTGGACTCTAAGGTTCAGAATTGGGAATTATATTATGACAGGGGGCGTTTGTGGAGCCGGAGTGCACAACAGAGAGAGGAACTGAACGCAGCCCAGCGTGAGCCCAGTGCCAGTTGGAGCTGAGATGCCCACACCTGGAGGACCATCTTGAGAACCTACCTTGATGGTGCCATCCATCCCCGCTCCCACACAAAGATCCCCACCTAGACCTCCCTGGACAAGGTGAGGTGGTGCATTGGCACAGGGGGCTGTGTGTGTGTGCGTGTGTGTGTTTGTGTGTGTGTGGGCATGTACATCTAATTTTGGAACGTGAAGTCACAACCTGCTGGGGCTGGTTTCCTATTGGTGTGACCAATTTTTGCAAAGCTCCTCCCACCCCATCTTCTTCTTTTGGTGCTAGGGCTGGATGGCTTTCAGCACTGCCGTTGACAAGGGCAGCGGCACAAGGGGCTCAGGGTGCAGAATCGGACAGCTGGGGGGGAGGGTGCACGGGAGGTCACAGGGATAAGAATCACATTTAGCCTTTGCATGGCAATGGTGGTGCACTCACGCACTGCCATGCCTTTTAGTATCACAACTTTTTATCTGCACAACAGCAGCACCTACAAAGACAAGGACAGAATCAAGACCCCCTTTGTGCTGGGGACTCCACAGACACAGAGAGAGTCCCTGCCCCAGCTGAGATCAGGGCCCCATTGGGTCAGGCCCTGCCCAGACACAGTGAGAGACAGGCCATGCCCCAGAGAGTTTACAGGCTCCATACCCAAAAATTGGGAGGAGAAACAGAGGCCCAGTGTCACACAGCAGTACTGAAAATAAAACCCAGGAGTCCTGGCTCCTCCTGCTCAAACCACCTGACCCCACTCTGCTCCCAGTCTTGGGGACAGAACCCAGGAGCCCTGGCTCCCCAAAAGGGCAGGAGTGGGGGTCTAGTGGTTAGAGGAAAGGAAGATGGTTGTCAGGACACCTAGGTTCCAGTCCCAGCACTGGGGTTAGAGTGGAGTCTCATATGTTAGCACAGGTGGGGCTGGGAGCCAGGACTCCTGGGTTCTTCCCATCCCCCCCTCAACCATCTAGCACAGCAGGAGGGGACTGGGCAGGAAGTGGTGATGGGGTGAAAACTACCAAGAAAAGCAAATCCTCGAAGGAGCCTGTGCCAGGAACCGGGTGGTGCAGAAACCACAGCCCCCGTCCCCACCTCTAATCTCCCCTTGGCTGGCACTGGATTGTGCTGCCTGTGCCCCCAATCCACCCCCTGCGAGTCCTGGGGGGCAGGGAATAACCATGGTGCTGGGTCCCCCATCCAATTGAAGTATTCAGTGTCACAGTGACCCAAGGTTGTGCACAGAATGGGGATGGGTGTGTGTGTGGGGAGGTGGGGGGATGGATAGATGGATTTCTGTATGTGTTTGTGTGGTTTTCTGTATGGGTTTTGTGTAGGGGGGGTATTATTTCAGCTGTGGGGGTTGTGTTTGAGCCTGTGCAAGTGTATGTGTTCATGTGGCTGGATTTGTGCATGTGTTTGCATCTGTTAGCAGTTGTGTTGATGTTGGCTGGATTTGTGCGGGTGTTTGTGTATATTAGCAATTGTGTGTGTGTGGCTGGATTCATGCATGTGTTTGTGTATGTTTCCAATTGTGTGTGTGTGTGTGTGTGTGTGTGTGTCTGTGCATGCTCTGCTGGTTCAACAATTGTTTCTCTGTATGTCACAGCCGCCATACCATCAACCCCAGTGGTGATTTCCCCATCTTACAAGGGCTGGCTGGCCTGACCCTTCTCGCCTCTGCAGAGCGTGGCGGGGGCTGAAGCTCACCCCCTGTGGGGCAGTAGTGCCCAGGTGCCGGGCGCTGGGCTCCGATGCACCTGGAGAGCAGCTCAGGTGAGGCGAGGCAGAGCCTGTGGTGTCCGTTCTGCATTACCTGGTGCTGGGCCGTTGCACAATCCCCAGCCACACCGCACAGCGTGCCCTAAGAGTAGGCAGGGGGCCAAGCAGATGATCCATCTCGAGGGGGAGAGGATGTGCGGTTGGGGGGAGGAAAAGCCTTGGGCTGCACTGGGGGAGTGCAGAGCAGGGGTGACACCCCAGAAACCTGTAGCAAAGGGATGGACAGGTGGGGTGGGTGGATAGAAGAGGCAGCGAGCCTAAAATCTAAAAGGGGAATGTGGGGTCTAGTGGTCAGAGCGGGTGGGCGGGTGGGTTGGTGGTCAGAATTCCTGGGTTCTATCTCCAGCCCTGGGAGGGGAGTGGGGTCCAGTGGTTAGAGTGTATGTCAGGGGGGAGCCAGGACTCCTGGGTTCTCTCCCTGTCTCTGACTCTCTCTTGTGCAATCCCTCACCAGTTACCCAGCTCGCCAGTGTGTGGGAGCGAGGGGCTGGGGAGACACGGCCCAGAGTCCTGTGCTGCCCCTTTCTTATCCAACCTGGGGCAGGTTGACAGAGCAATACAGACGCTCTCCAGAGCACGGAGCAGCAGCCGCCAATGCAGCCAGGCAATGAGCATTTCCCACAGCCTGGAGCTGAGGGGGAGGCAGCAGCTGCTGTTCCAGCTACCCAGGGACAGGCCCTGTCAGCCAACAGACACTTCTTACTCACCACAGCTAAGGGCATCAGGTTCCTCCGGTGGGGGTGTGCAGCAGCCGTTCATTTTCCTGTTCGCACTCCTCTGCTGTGTGAAAATTGGGGAGGAGAGGCAGAAGCCCCACTTCCCTCCCAAAATGACGCCCAGTGGGGGAAGCCAGGACAACAGGGTGGGGCGGCAAATGGTGACCAGACTCTCACTGCCAGGGTCTAGTCTAGCTCAGGGTCCAGCTCAATTTCCTCCCCGCGCCACTGGCCCCCAGTCCCCTTCCACCACCAGGTCAACCCAGGCACTAGGGCAGGAACCGAGTGAGGCAGCAAGTCAAACTGATCAAAGCAGGCCAAATTGAGTCTTGTCTTCATGGGCCGCTGACAATGACGTCCTTTTTGTGTGCAACTGCTGCAAGAACATCCCGAACAGAGAGGCAACAGGCCAAAGTAATCCCATGCAGTTGCCAAAGTAGCTGAGCTGCGAGCGCATTAGACTGAAGATGTAAAGGTCTCTGGTTCAATCCCAGGCTTTGGCATGTCCTTTCATCTCTCTTTGTGAAGTAATGGCTTGCTCTCTGGGAGCACAGCAGTGCCTGCACCCAAGGTGAGTCCATGGGCTCTGCAGTAGAAGATACTGTGGGCTTCTGCCCCTAGTTGTCTGGCCTGACCTTCAACAATGAGGGACAGGAGCTGTCTCTCCTACATGAGTTATTGGTGCATCCAATATGGCAGGAAGAGAGTGAGACAGGGTGGCCCTCAGGAATGGTGCCAGAGGGCTGCTGGGCAGTGACAGGCTGGGATTGGGGATGAAAACTCCTTTGTGCATCTAAGCAAGGGCAGTACCCTGGAAAGGGCATCTGTGAAAACAGCTGTGTGGAAGGGATTTGGGGGCCAAGGAGGAGGCACTTGATATTCAGTGCCTTAGGGAAGCTGGACTTGGACATGGTGGGTGTTCAGAAAATGCACATTCATGAGTTTAGGGTAGATTGATAGGAAGAGGGTGAGTGGAAGAAGGGCCCATCTCTCTGGTCCTCCAGGCCAGGGAAGAACCATGGGGTTGGAGTCTTGTTCTTCACATTCACGGTGTGAGTACAGAAGGTGGTGGAGCTCTGACCAAGGAAGGCATTACTGGTGGGCTTTGTGCTCTGTAGCACTGGTTACGGCTATATTAGTGTGTATGGTCCCCAGTTAAGGCATGAATGGAAAGATCAATGGAAGAAACTGGCTTCCTTCCTCTGGACTGTTTGGTGTTGGGGGGATTTTAATTGTGTCAGCTGGCCTGTGGACTGCTGGTCCTGTTTTCCTGACTGTCAGAGGAAACATTTTTACAATGAGTACTACCTGGCGCAGGTCTGTAGTGAGGTCGGCTTAGAGAAGCTCACACCAGCCCCAAAGGGGGTTCATCTTTCTGCGGGGACAGGCCAGGAGTTGCATTGACTGGATTTACATGAAGGAGAGCACGTCGACAACCCAGTACAGGGTAGTTCCTTTGGACTGTTCGGATCACGCAGCTCTCACAGTGTGCTCAATGTGGGCAATTCCCTGACCATGGGCGGCTCTATGTATTTTGCCTCCCCAAGCATGGCAGTCAGGCAGCCTTCAGCGGCATGCCTGCGGGAGGTCCTCTGGTAACGCAGATTCAGCGGCATGCCTGCAGGAGGTCCTCTGGTAACGCGGATTCAGCGGCATGCCTGCTGGAGGTCCTCTGGTAACACGGATTCGGTGGCATGCCTGCAGGAGGTCTGCCGGTCCCTCGCCTTCGGCGTACCCGCTGCCGAATTGCCACCAGGCAAACCGAGCATGCAGGGCAACTGCTGATGCTTTGTGGCCAATGTCACTAGATGGTAGAAAGCAGGGCCAGCCCCCCTGGTGGGGCCTCTTACTGTTCCCAATCAAGGTGCTCACTTTTGCAGTGGGGCAGGAGATTTTACCCCAAGAGCATTTTCCCCAGCTGGCGAGAAGCAGAGAAACACCCAGGCTCCCAAGGCGCTATGTAGCGACCTCCTCAAGCACAGGGACTAGCGCACATTTGGAAGAGGGAAACTGCTCCACACGCTGGCCCGGGCAGCCGCCCATTTTCTTTGGCAAGTCAGGAAGGGCAAAGGCTTGACTGGAAGCACCTGGGGCTCCTGCCCCAGCCTTTGTGACATCCAACCCCCAACTCCTTCCCGGGGCTCTAGCTGCAGCCAGAGCATTGGCCTGAGCAGCCCAGAAGAGGTTCCAGCTCTGAAGGGAGCAGGACTTTCAGCACAATGGCAAAACTGCACAAGCACAACCACAAAGGGACTCAAACTCTCAGTCGCCTGATCCGAAGTCCATTAGGCCACATAGAAAAAGGCCCTCCAAGCACTTCTTTGGAAAAGGCAGACACTGATGCATCAAACGAAGTGGGGATTCACCCACGAAAGCTCATGCTCTAATACTAACAATGCTGTTAGTCTATAAGGTGCCACACGACTCTTTGCTGCTTTTGCAGACACTATGTTTCTCAGATCAGCTACTGAGGGGGGCCGAGACTCTCTGGGCACAAGAAGTCGAGTTCCCAGTGAGATGTGAGACTTAATTCTCTGGAGCCGGGTGCAGGGCTTTGGCAGGGAGGCTCAGGCATGGGGCATTGTGGTGCAGCGGAAGGACCAGCTGTCTAGGTGTGGAGATTTAATCTCACTGAGGAGGAGGAGGAGGAATCCTGCTGATAGGCAGTGTCCAGGGCCGGTGTAAACACTAGGCGAACTAGTCAGCGGCCTAGGGTGCCAAGTGGTTGGGGGCACCAAAAAACGCACTCAGGGGAGCCAGTGGAGTGGAGGTGAGCTCGGGCAGGGAGTTGGGGGGGGTGCAGGGGAGGGCTGCCAGCAGCAAGTAATGGGGGGCGTTCAGGGGAACCGCTCCCTGTCCCAGCTCACCTCTGCTCCGTCTGCTCCCCTGAGCACACCGCCCCCGCTCTAATTCTCCTCCCCTCCCAGGCTTGCCGCACTGAACAGCTGATTGGCACCGCAAGCCTGGGAGGCGGGAGAAGTGGAGCGGCGCCGGCGTGCTCAAGGGAGAACGCGGAGCAGAGGTGAGCTGGGGTGGGGAGCTCCTGCAGGGGGGACTGGCTGGCTCTTCCCAAAGGCCTCCGTTCCTGAACTCACTGCAAAGTAAGTAGAGTGACCCAGCCCCAGCCTAGTCCACTCCCCTGGCTCCCAGTCACGCCACTGGCAAGTGCTGTGGGGCGGTACCCCCCTCCCCCCAAACTTGGTAGCCAGGGGAGGTCTATGGGCCTGGGTCTCTCACCCCTTCATCCCATCCCCTGCCCCCAATATCCCTCTTGGGCTCTGTGAGGCTGGGTCTCTCTCCCTGCCGCTGTGCTCCCCTCTGCACAGCATGTCCTGGGAGTGACTCAGTTTCCCTGGACCAACATTTCACCACTCCACACGTGTCTCTTCTGTCTCCCAGCTCCCTTACCCCACCCCATTTCCCCTGTAGCCCAGGCTGGGTCTCTACCAACCCCCTCTCCTCTCTTCCTGACCCCAATATCCCCTGCCCCTACAGGCCTATGGGGCTGAGTCTCTCCCTCCCCCCATCCCCTCCCCCAATATCTCCCTGCCCCAGGCTGTGACGTGCTATGACGTGTGCTGGTGTCAGGGCTGGCTCCAGGGTTTTTGCCCCCCCAAGCGGAGGGGAAAAAAAAAACAAACCACGATCGCAATCGGCGGCAGCTCCACTGTGCCGCCTTTTTCTTCGGCGGCAATTCGGTGGCAGGTCCTTCCCTCTGAGAGGGACCTGCCGCAGAATTGCTGCCGAAGAGCCCGACGTGCCGCCCCTTCCCCTTGGCCGCCCCAAGCACCTGCTTGCTGAGCTGGTGCCTGGAGCCGGCCCTGGCTGGGGCTGTGACGTGCACTGGGGCTGTGACCTACTGTGACCTGCTCCCTCCCCAAGGGCAACTCACTCACTTGAAACCAGCAGGACAGAAGGGGTCACATGTCCGTGGGCGGGGTTATGTAGATGAGCAGTGTCTGGCGGCGGTAGGGAGAGCAGTGAGAAGAACCGAAGGAGCCGGGCAGAGAGAATTCTCTGTGTGTGGACAGAATCCGGTGTGGGGAGTTCGTGTGGGGGGTGCCTGCAACGGAGTCACTTCGGGGCAGTGATTGCCACTAAGCTACGTAGTGACAAAAGGTGTGTGAATGGGGTGTGGTGCCTGACTGGGAGCAGCTCGTGGTGATAAGAATAGTGGTGGGAGCAAGAAGTCCTGTCCTAGCAGGGGCGGATACCCTGAGAGGGTGTTTGTGCGTGCAAGTAGGTTTGGGGGCTTTTTGCAATGACAAGAGGTGTCTGCAGCTATAACCCTCCTACCCCCACTAGTTTTCTCTGTGTTGGGGGGGGCAGATTCTGTGATGTCACAGCCCCGGGGGAGGTGTTTGAATCATAACTCCAAAGTGGGAGAACAACTCCCCCTACTCCTGCTCAGTCTCCACTAGGGGGCTGGGCTGGGCTCTCGAGGGAGGGAAGCACAGGGAAAAACAGTCTCCCCTATGGAACCCAGGAGTCCTGGATCCCAGTCCCCCTGCTCTAGACCCCTTCCACTTCCAGAGCCAAGCATAGAACCCAGGGGTCCTGGTGCCCAGCCCCCTTCCTGCTCTGACCCCCAAACTCCACTGCCCTCTCAGGGTGGTACAGGGGTCACTGGGTCTGTGTCCCAGCTCTGCTAAGGGCCTTGACTGATTTTCCCAAAGTGCTTCCTTCTGAATCTAGCCAATGAAGTGGGGATTCACCCACGAAAGCTCATGCTCCAAAATGTCTGTTGGTCTATAAGGTGCCACAGGACTCTGCTGCTTTTACAGATCCAGCACATCTGCCCCCCCTGCCGGTCACTGCCCACCCCCGTGTGGGGGCACCAGCACTGTGCTGGGTCGTGATGGGAAATTGTCCAAGCTGGCCCAGGGGAGACGTGTGTGTCCCTGCTGCCCTCTGCTGATGGGGCTGAGTCCTACCCTCTGTGTGTGTGCGTCTGTGACACTGCTTGTATCAGTGTGTTGCTGGGCTAACGAGTAGGAAATGGCTTTGCAGGATTTTGTATTCTGCAGCAAGTGACACACAAACACACAAAGGGACTCACACAATCCCAAGAACACTCACACACAACACACCCAGAGGGACATGCTAGCCCAACCCCCAAAGAGACAACAATCACACCCCCAGCCACACTCACAATCACTCCCGCACACACACAATAACATTCACAATTGTGCTCAGAGACGCAACTGCATGCAGTTCACTCCCACTGCTCCAAATACAAGGTCCTCCTGCCCCACACAGCATGTGCCAAGGCCTGTTGAACTCACTGCCACTTTACAGCTAACAATGAGAATGCCCCCCTCATGCTGGATCATCTGCTTGGCCCCCAACTCCCTCTCGGGGCACGCTGTGCGGCATGGCTGGGGATTGTGCAATGGCCCAGCACCAGGCAACGCAGAACAGACACCACACGCCTTGCCCCGCCTCACCTGAGCTGCTCTCCAGGTGCATTGGAGCCCAGCACCCCACGCCTTGGCACTTCTGCCCCACAGAGGTTGAGCTGCAGCCCCCGCCACACTCCACAGAGGGGAGAAGGGTCAGGCCAGCCAGCTCTTGTAAGATGGGGAAATCACCACCAGGGTCGACGGTATGGGGGCTGTGACATACGGAGAAATGGTTGTCATGCCAGCAGAGGGCAGCAGAGTACACACACACACACACACACACACAATTGCAAATGTATGCATGAATCCAGCCACACACACACACAATTGCTAATATACACAAACACGTGCACAAATCCAGACCACATCAACACAAGCCTGGGACCAGGGCAGTAGAGCAGACTGGGGCCAGATCACTCCACTTCTCTCAGGAAGTAGCCAGCACCCCGTCCCCCACAGAGGCCTGGGACCAGCCCCCCTGTCATAAACAGATACTTAAGGGTTAATGCCTCTTTTACCTGTAAAGGGTTAAGAAGCTCAGTAAACCTGGCTGACACCTGACCAGA
The DNA here is from genome assembly GCF_025201925.1 of Gopherus flavomarginatus. Lineage (NCBI taxonomy): Eukaryota > Metazoa > Chordata > Testudines > Testudinidae > Gopherus > Gopherus flavomarginatus. The sequence goes on from NC_066636.1 coordinate 6,897,872, forward strand.
GGACCAATAAAGGAACAAGATACTTTCAAATCTTGGTGGGGGGAAGTCTTTTGTTTGTGCTCTTTGTTTTGGGGGTTGTTCACTCTTGGGACTAAGAGGGACCAGACGTCCATCCAGGCTCTCCAAATCTTTCTGAATCAGTCTCTCATGTTTCAAACTTGCAAGTAACAGCCAGGCAAGGTGTGTTAGTCTTATTTTTTTTGCTCAACTTGTAAATGTTCCTTTTTACTGAGAGAATTTTACCTCTATTTGCTGTAACTGTGAACCTAAGGCTAGAGGGTGTTCCTCTGGGCTATATGAATCTGATTACCCTGTAAAGTATTTTCCATCCTGATTTTACCGAGATGATTTTTACCTTTCTTTCTTTAATTAAAAGCTTTATTTTTAAGAATCTGATTGATTTTTCCTTGTTTTAAGATCCAAGGGGATTGGATCTGGACTCACCAGGAATTGGTGGGGGAATGGAGGGGGGGATGGTTAAATTCTCCTTGTGTTAAGATCCAAGGCATTGGATCAGTGTTCACCAGGAACTTGGTGAAAAACCCTCTCAAGGCTGCCCAGGGAGGGGAAGGTTTGGGGGGACAGGAAGTGTTCCAGACACTGAAATTTCTGGATGGTGGCAGAGTTACCAGATCTAAACTAGTAATTAAGTTTGAAGTGTCCATCCAGGTCCCCACATCTGTACCCTAAAGCTCAGAGTGGGAGAAGAACCTTGACAGCGGGTCCAGCGGCTGCACCACAATCCCCCATGCCTGAGCCTCCCTGCCAAAGCCCTGCGCCCAGCTCCAACAGCTTTCAGAAAAGCAAGGAAGTAGCACAGCCTTTCCACTGTCTCTGGGTGGGCTTGAACCACAATTCTTTCAGTTACCAAGCAAACACGCTAACCCATTGCTCCACAGAGACAGGTACAGGCCAGGCTGTATGGAGCACAATCAGCTCAGGGTCCGGTATAGCACATGCATGCAGCGCTTAGACAAGAAACAGCAAGGAACTCGACTGGTATGGAGTGAACGTTCTGTGGGAAGGAACCAAAAAGAGCATTGGGGCTGCGGTCTAGCGCTTGCATACACTTTCTTTGGCCTGTTTTCCTCTAAGAGTTAGCAGGGTGAATTTCTTAATCACAGCTCAGTGGGTGGGTTTATGCAAATTCTAGACTCTGAGACTTGGAGCTGGGGTGCACAACTTTCAGGGTGCATGCACCACCTCAGCAACTAACCTTTGCTACCTCACTGCAGAACACCCCCCACACAGCAGCCTTTTACACATCAGGACCAAACTGTACCAGGACACAGGTGTAGCCACTTAAACCTAGGGCCCACAACTTCAGCACTAACAACAATTCAAAGATTCAAACTTGCCTCTGTCTTTACACACCAGGGACAGCAGGAAGGAACTCAGCCAAGGTGAGACACCCCACAACACACACAAACAAACATCCATTCCTACCAGCTGTGGGTGTTTCCTCTGATTTTTAGCCTGCTAACACAGCAGTGGGAGATTGTCCTCTGGCTTTCCGCCCGGCTCCCTTCGCCATGTGCCTGGGCATCAGCGAGACTGTCTCAGGAGAGCAGTTCTGCCCCCTCACCTGCCGTCCCTGAGAAAAGACTCCTTTGAGCCATGGGACCCGGCCAGGGACTCCAATTTCCATACCCATGGTGCATTGCATGCAGCGGAGCGAGTCACTGGTCAAGGTGCTGGTTTTGCTTCCAGTGTCCCCGGCTCCAATGATCACACTTGGGATTTAAATTAGTTCAATTAAATTTTCTCTAAAAGCGGGAGGCTTAGTGGGCAGTCAGTGTAGTCACTCTGCCTGTAGCATACCGTGCGTTTTCCCTGGCAGTGACTCTGCAGCAGTTTTTGGGTTTGTTTCAGATTTTATAAAATTCTTGTTTCCTCTATTTCCTTCCTTTTTTTTTTAAAGTTGAAGGGTTTCTTGGAGAGTGATATTTGAGAGTTTTTACCCAGTTTTGTGAGGTTGTTATCTCTTGTTGTGAAAAGAAAGCAGAATTCTGGTTGGACTTTTGCTATTTCTGTTCTGGGAGTCAGTGGCTGTGATACAATCCTTATTGATGATGGCAGGGGAAGATCTCTCTCTTCTACAGTGATGCTGCAATTTTTTGTTGGGCCCTTTCTCCTCCCCACTCTCCTTTCCAACGAGGCAGGCAGGCTTGGTGGCCTGTAGAGGTGGGTCAAGCCAGGGTTTCTTTTGGCAGACACCTGGTTGAGAACTGGTGCTGTATGGTATCTCTCCTTAGTCATTTCTTGTCTAAACTGACCAGCCCTAATGTCTGTAGTCTCGTCTCATACTTTGGAAGCCTGCTATTTACCCCTTTTCGTTGCAAAAACAGACTATTCCTATTCTTTATTTCCTATCTGCTAACCAGTTACTGATCCATGAGCGGGCTCGAGCTGTCTGGAGTAGCTCGTGACTGCGAGTGGCAACCTCAGGGCAGCCTGTTAAGAAGCAGGGCACAACCCCCAAATCAGTTGTGTGCTCTAGACTTAGAGTTCACCAAGTGTCAGATTCAGGATGATGTGCCTTTTATGACTTTTTAAACCAAACTTGCTATTTTTGCATAATTTAAGCATTCTGTGCAGAGGACTAGAAATGTTTTTATTAACCTGAATATTAGATCATTTTAACATTGGCTGGAATCAAAATGTTAAATCTGTTCTTATCACTTTAATAACAGATACTTCCTCTATCTCAGGACTAGCTATTAAACTGATTTTTGGAATAGAGACATGGAGTAGCAGCTTCCTCCACCCAGTGCGCACATTGCCCTGTTATTGTGGCACTGAACCTCTAGGAACGGTGGACCTCCCTATGGGGAGAATATCATGGCTGAAGAGCAGCGAAGAAAAGTGGTGGTGTCTGTGTTCCCGTTTGGTTTGTACTGAGTATGGTTTTGAGTCATTTGTAAATTTTTGGTCAGTTATTAGTTACATCTTATTATTAGGCCTCTGAGTTGAAAGGCTGCTCTTGCAGATTTTACTTTCTTGTTGTTTGTAGGTCAGTTAAACAGCTGCTTTCTTAGTCTATTCTGTGTCGGTTCTTAAACTGCTCTCCTTAGTACACCTTCCAGCATTAATTGCATGGTTTGGATCGTTCTTTCCCTCATCTCCCCACGGAAGAGAAATTTTCCATCCCTTTCCCATTGGGAAAACACCACCGTTTTAACTTAGAGAACAGTCTCTGTAAATGTTGTGCCCCGACGAGGAGGAAAGTCGGGGCCCTTTGAGTCACATTCCTAGAGTTTAATGCCGGAAGGAACCAGCCGATCACCTCAGAGGGACTGGGGTGCACCAATGCCCGAGGCCTTACCATGGCAAGGAATTGATTTGATGCCATTGACCGTACGTTTGAGGTAGTTCTGTGGGAAAGGAGCAGAAAAGAGCATTGGGGCTTAGCACTTGCATAGGCTTTCTTTGCCCTGGTTTGCTGTAAGAGTTAACAGTGAGAGATTGCTAGTCACAGGTCAGTGAGTGGGTTTGTGCAAACTAGGAGTGTACAGGGAACTGTCTTTGAACAGAAAGAATGAGAGGAACCAGCGAGAGGAAGGAGGCTGAAAGACTTCTCTGTCTTTGAACAGAATTCTGTGTTAATGGTTCTTGCTTTGAATTCCTCTATTGGAGTCATTTCAGGGAAATGATTCTCACTTAGTTACCTAGTTCTCAAAGTCATGTGAATGGTGTTTGGTGCATGTCTGGGAGCTCGTCATGGGGAGGTAGAAAGCGGTGGGGGCAGAGGGGCTGTGTAACATACAAGGGTGTCAGCATTGCTTTTTGCCTTTTTAGAGCTTAGACCAAAGGATATATTCCTACTGATTAGTAGGTAATAATTGGTTTATTAGGTTTTGGTTTATTGTGTCTTGTCAATAAATCAGTTCCCAAATATGTTCCTGTTGATTCTAGAACTTTGCTAGAATAAGAGGGTGAAGTGAAGTGAATGGGGGAACCACAGTTATCAATCCTGTGTTGTGAAGACAGGAGATAAGTCAAAATAAGGTATATCAAGTTTAGCTACACTATTCCTATAGCTGAAGATGTGTATCTTACATTGACTCTGTCCCCCTCAGTGTAGATCAGCCCAAAGTATAAGTAGTTTCTTAGCCAATCCAAGGCTGTGATCAAGTGTCTTGGGGTATATCTACACTATGAAATTAGGTCAAATTTATACAAGTCATTTTTTTAGAAATTGTTTTTATACAGTTCGTTGTGTGTGTCCCAACACAAAGTGCTCAAAGTGCATGAAGTCGGTGGACTGCGTCCACAGTACCGAAGCCAGCGTCGACTTCCAGAGCATTGCAGTGTGGATAGCTGTGCGTAGCTATCCCACAGTTCTTACAGTCTCCGCTGCCCATTGGGATTCCAGGTTGAGATCCCAATGCCCGATGGGGCAAAAACAGTGTCGTAGGTGATTCTGGGTCCATATCATCAGACTCCCCTCTCCCTCCCTCCTTTAAAGCAACGACAGACAATCATTTCATACCTTTTTTCCTGGGTTACCTGAGCAGATGCCATACCTCGAGCCCGCTCAGCTCACCGTCACCATACGTCTCCTGGGTTCTGGCAGACATGGGACTGCATTGCTACAGAGCAGCAGCTCATTGGCTTTTGGTGGCAGAAAGTGCATTATGATTGGTAGTCATTGTTACAGTACTCCTAGGTGCTCTTTTAGCTGATCTCAGGGAGGTCAGTTGGGTCACCTGGGCAGACATGGGAGTGACTCAGCCAGATCATTCCCATCTTCTGCCAAGCAGCCAGGAGATGATGATGGCTAGTAGTAGTACTGCACTGTTTGCTCTCAGCCAAAGATATAAAAGCTAGATAGATCAAAACAAGAAATTGACCTGATTTGTTTTGTGAAATCAATTGCTTGCTAAACCCAGGGTTTTGAGTTCAATCCTCAAGGGGGCCATTCTGTGTGACAGTTGTTTGTGTTTTTCCTTGATGCAAAGCCAGCCCTTTTGCTAATTTTAATTCCCTGTAAGCCATGCCATCAGTCGCCCCTGCCTCCATCAGCGCAAGGGCAGACAATTGTTTCCTGCCTTTTTTCAGCGCAGAACCAGAAGCTGCAAAAGCAAAACCAGGCAAGGAGGCAACAGCAATGCGATGACAAGCGTGATGAGAACATAGACATGGTCATAGACTTCTCACAAAGTACGGGCCGGGCAATGTGCCCCGGCAATGTGCACATCATGCTGATGAGCTCTGCATGGTCACCTGTGCTGATCAGCTTGCCACGCTGCCAAACAGGAAATGAAATTCAAAAGTTCGTGGGCCGTTTCCTGTCTACCTGGCCAGTGCATCTGAGTTGGGAAGAAGCCACCAGCATGTGTGTCGATTGGACTTTTTTATTTAATTACTTCTCATTGTGAAATTGTTTATGAGTGTTTTTTAAATTTCATTGCAGTGCGTTTTCTTCCTGCCACTATCACCTGGCAGCTCAGGGATGTGAGATTTTCCTCCATTGCGTTTTTGCCCGTGGATAAAAGAAGCGAGATCACATGTCAGTACCTTTGGAAATAAAAGCAACCTGGAACCAAACCAGCTGTCTCCTCAGTGTGCAGTTTGTGTCTTTTTTGTTGCAGTTGATGTGTATGCAGGGGCCCTGTGTGCTCACATGGGAATTCACCACCCTTGGTGTAGCATTTGACTTCTTCCTGGAGTGAATGTGGTGCTGTGGAATGTCAGGTACAGGTTGCATGACCCCCTCCATTTATCCTTGGTGCAGATACAGCCCAGGCAGCGCTAGTGCAACCTCCCATCCTACTGCCCTCCACCATCATCTGCACAGCCCACCTGTCAGGGCAGGAGGGGAATGTTGCTCCATGGATCCTGGTTCTCAGATGGGACTGCCCTGGGATGGGGGTTGCATCCATTACATTACCAGACTGAGCCTTCTAATATCCTTAGTGATTGTTGCCAAGATTCACAACTTTGTACTCAAACATCTCCCAGCTTCCTTGTTGAAAGGAAGGCCAAGGTTTCCTTGCAATATACAGGAAGAAAGTAGCTTTTCATTCTACGTGGGACTTGACCCCACAATCTCTGGCTTCAGAAGCTAATGCCTTATCCATTAGGCCACTGATGAACAACTAGTGAAATAATGGAAATTCCCTCTCATAAATGCACATTCATTGCATTTGCTTCAAAGCCAAATGGCCCCTTAATGTGCCTTACAGAAATGTCTGCATCCCCTGGCAGTGAGGCCACTGGGCAGGTGACTGACAGAACTGAGCATCACCTTTCTGCCAGCCATCTTTAGAGAAGAACCTGTCATAACTCTAGTCCCAGATTTGGACCTTAGCGTCCAAAATATGGGGGTTAGCATGAAAACCTCCAAGCTTAGTTACCAGCTTGGACCTGGTACTTGCTGCCACCACCCAAAAAATTAGAGTGTTTTGGGGCACTCTGGTCCCCCTGAAAAACCTTCCCTGGGGACCCCAAGACCCAAATCCCTTGAGTCTCACAGCAAAGGGAAATAATCCTTTTTCTCTTCCCCCCTCCAGGTGCTCCTGGAGAGATACACAGACACAAGCTCTGTGAATCCAAACAGAGTGACTCCCCCTCTCCGTTCCCAGTCCTGGAAACAAAAGCACTTTCCTCTTCACCCAGAGGGAATGCAAAATCAGGCTAGCAAATCCAACACACACAGATCTCCCCCTGATTTCTTCCTCCCACCAATTCCCTGGTGAGTACAGACTCAATTTCCCTGAAATTTCCCAGAAAAGAAAACTCCAACAGGTCTTAAAAGAAAGCTTTATATAAAAAGAAAGAAAAATACATACAAATGGTCTCTCTGTATTAAGGTGACAAAATACAGGGTCAATTGCTTAAAAGAATATTGAATAAACAGCCTTATTCAAAAAGAATACAAATCAAAGCACTCCAGCACTTATATTCATGCAAATACCAAAGAAAAGAAACCATATAACTTACTATCTGATCTCTTTGTCCTTACACTTAGAAACAGAAGATTAGAAAGCAGAAACTACTTCTCCAAAGCTCAGAGAAAGCAGGCAGACAGACAACAAAGACCTCAGACACAAAATTCCCTCCACCCAAAGTTGAAAAAATCCGGTTTCCTGATTGGTCCTCTGGTCAGGTGCTTCAGGTGAAAGAGACATTAACCCTTAGCTATCTGTTTATGACAGAACCGCACTCTAGAGTCACCCCTCCCTCCTTCAGCACCTCCATGTCTGTGGCTCTGAGTGGCAGTAGGATGATTAGGGGGCAAATCCAGGGCTGGAAGGGGGGTAAGGTCAGCCTGTAAGGAGGAACCAGGTGGGGCAGACCCAGGGGGAGGCTGTGGGCTGCTGGTTGGTTGTTGGGATCCGACCTCTAGATCAAAGCTGCATAGCAACCTGACGCCCAGGGTTATAAGGCTGACATGGTAACCCCCTTACTGGCCTCAGTGAACCCCAAACCCTTGTTACTAAGGGCATTTAGGAGTCTCTCTCCCTTATAAACTTCTGGGATCTCCTCTGCAGGCATCAGCCACTCCTGCCTCACAGGTTGCACTCTTGGCACTGTGCAAGCCACCAATGACTTTTGCACTCAAGACAACCTCAGCTATTTGTGTCTCTGTGGTGCATTGAGTCAGTGCTTTTGGTTGTTAACCAAAAGGATGGCGGTTTGAGCCCACCCAGGGTTGGCCATAAGTGTATGTTCTTCTCTTGCTCCACAAGACCTACTGGGAGCCTCAAAGGCCCCCTTTTGTCACCTCAAAACCACCCCTCTTTCAACTAGTGGCCTGAAGAGTGGGCTGGATGTCATTCAGAAACCCATCTCCCAGCAGTCGTGCTGGAGGCTTAGGCTTAATCCTCAAGGACGAGCACCAAACTTTCAGCCAGGAAAGTTTTACTCCCCTCCAGCCTCCACCCAAGTGGCAAGGGAGAAACAGATTAGACACGCCGGCTCAAAGATGGCTCCCTCCCACTTCCCTGTAGGCTGTGCAAAGCTATTGGCCTGCCTCATGCCTCGTCAGGAAAGTGTGGCCATGCTGCCCAAGCCTGAGTCACGTCCGCAGCCTGGCCCGCCCCGGCTGATGGCGCGCAGAGCCACACGAGTCAATGGCAGGTTGAGTTGGGAGCACTGGCTCTTTCCCCTGACAGACACACAGCGCTGCCTAGCATTTCGAGAGCCTCCCTTGTGCTCTCCCACAGCAGCCGCCTGCCAGTGTGGGTGGGAAAAGGGGACCAGGAAGCACCTCAGCATCATTCTAGGACAGGAGGCCCTCGCCACGCCCAGGGAGCCAGAGAGCTCCCTGGCAGGCCATCACCTCACCTCAGTCACCTCTTGCCTCGTGGTGCTCTGCTAGTCACTGCCTCACTTGAAGGCCCAAAGGGCTAAAAAAGAAGCACCCACTCAGCAAAGGAGGGTTTTGATCCATTAACTTTTGGGTTATGGGCCCAGCACACTTCCACTCCATCACTCTGCTGACTCTTCAGTTTCCTGGCACCCAGCTGCCATTATCCGGATTAGTGCCCTACGAGCTCTCGCGCTGGCAGGCAGATGCGCACGCTGCTAGGCGCTGCCCTGGTCACAGGATTTTACAGCTTATACAGGGTAAAAGAGATGGATTTGTGGTTTGGACCCCATTGGGAGCTGGGTAGCTCAGTGCCGGAGAGGGCAGCACTTCTTAAGCTGTTTTCAGCTAAGCCTGCAGCTTGTGGGGGACGAGGTTCAGACTTGGATCTGTGTTTGCAGCAGGGAAGTACGTCTGGCTCAAACAGGCTAGGTACTGAAGTCCCAAGCTGGCAGGGAAAATGGACTCAGAGGCAGGCACAGCAGGTGACAGTCCCAAAGGGGCTTCTGCGACCCAACCCGTTTTTTAAAAGTGTGGTTTTTTTGCCTTCTTATCTGTGCTAGCCTCTGGGACAGAGATGATAGGGGGAGCGTTGAAACATTTGCAGCTGCAGGGGGAAAAAAAGGGAGTGTAGTACTTAAAAAGACACATTTTTAAAGAACAATGGGCAGACTCTTTCATGGTGAATCAAGCTGTTAACATTGCATAACACATGTGCTTTCAGTACAAGCTTGCATTTTGCCTCTGAATGTCCCCATAATAAAATTTCCCCATTTCAACCAGGTGACCATGGATGATATCGCTCTCCTGAGGATAACACAGAGACATAAAGAATGGATGTTGCTTGAATGCATTCCAGTAGCTTTTATTTACAAAGGTACACTCACCAGAGGTGCCTTCTCCACCATCAAGGTCCAGGAGCCCGCGCTGGGACGAATATTGTCTCCAAGGTGATAAATATTTCCTGGCTGTTGGGGAGAACGCTTCCTCCGCTTTCCTGCTGTGCACTACCCTCCTTCTCCTCCTCCTCATCTTCCTCATCCCCAAAATTCTCATCCGTGTTGCCTGAGACTCCCCTCTTGCAGGAGTTCATGAAAAGGGGTGGGGTAGTGGCGGTTTCACCCCCTAGAATTGCATGCAGCTCATCATAGAAGAGGCTTGTTCGGGGGTCTGACCCAGACTGTCCGTTTGCCTGTTTGGTTTTTTGGTAGGCTTGCCTGAGCTCCTTAAGTTTCATGCGGCACTGCTGTGGGTCCCTGTTATAGCCTCTGTCCTTCATACCCTTGGAGCTTTTGTCAAATATTTTGGCATTTCATCTTTAGAGCGGAGTTCTGATAGCACGGATTCGTCTCCCCATGCTGCAGTCAGATCCAGTATCTCCCGTTCGGTCCATGTTGGAGCTCATTTGCGATTCTGGGAGTCCATCCTCACCTCTGCTGATGAGCTCTGCACGGTGACCTGTACTGATCAGCTTGCCACACTGGCCAAACAGGAAATTAAATTCAAAAGTTCATGGGGCTTTTTCTGTCTACCTGACCAGTGCATCTGAGTTGAGAGCGCTGTCCAGAGCACTCACAATGGAGCACTCTGGGATAGCTCCCAGAGGCCAATACCGTCAAATTGCGTCCACACTATCCCAATTTTGACCCGGCGATGTCGATTTCAGTGCTAATCCCCTCATTGAGGAGGAGTACAGAAATCGATTTTAAGAGCACTTTAAGTTGACAAAAATGGCTTAGTCATGTGGATGGGTGCAGGGTTAAATCGATATAACTCTGCTAAATTCGACCTAAACTCATTGTGTAGACCAGAGCCAAGTAAATCCTGTTCTTCTCCTTTCATGAAGATGCCTGGGACACCACCTCACACTGTGTCCCTGAGGTGTCAGGCAAACTCTCAGCACCTGAAGCTTCTGCCACTCACCTAGTGCCCCATGTCCCATAGATCAGCCATAACCCTGGTTGCTGCTCTATAGAGAGTGTGAAAGGAGCCTAGTCAGCAAATCCATGGGTGCTATGGGGCTGCAGCACTAACAGGGGAAGAAAAGGTTTTCAGCGCCCACTGGCAGCCAGCTCTGCCCCCACTACAGGCCTTGCCGACAAGCTCCTTCTCTTCCCCTTCAGCGCCTCCTGCCTGCCAGTGATCCTGCCTGTCTGCCTGCCTGGCGGTGCTGGGGGGGCTGACAGGGAGGAGCTGGGACAGGAGGATGTGGGGGAGAGATAGTAATGGGGCAGGAAGGTGCAGGGCAGGAAGAGATGGGACAAGAGGGAGGGATTCGGGGAAGCAGTGGAGTGGGGGCAGGGCCTGGTGCAGAAAAGGGGGGATTTGTTCCGGATCCTGCATCCCTCTAGGGCCAACCCTGAAGGGAACCGCTGACTATTACAGTGATAATAAAACTGATCAGCATTGCAGGGGAGACTGAGGGAGATCAACACTCATCAGGTCTCTTCTCTACCCCAAGGTGAGCCAGACACTGCTCTCTTCTGGCTCTCACTCTAGCAGCTGGACGCCAAGGAGCCATTTCCCCACAGGAAGTACATTGAGTGCCCCTGTGGTGCTGGGGGGGCTGGCACTGATGCTGCCTGTGGGGGCTGGAAGGAGGGCTGATGTCCGCACAGACTCTCAGCTGCCGAGCCGGAGGGGGCACTTGCGACCTTACCAGGCTGGCGCAGTGACGATGGGAGGTTGACAGAGCAATACAGACGCTCTCCAGAGCATGGAGCAGTATCCGACCATGCAGCCAGGCAATGAGCATTTCCCACAACCTGGAGCTGAGCGGGAGGAAGCAGCTGCTGTTCCAGCTCCTCGGGGACAGGCTCTGTCAGCCAACAGCCACTTCTTACTCACCACAGCTAAGGGCGTCGGGTTCCTCCGGTGGGGGTGTGGAGCAGCCGTTCGTTTTCCTGTTTGCACTCCTCTGCCATGTGAAAATTGGGGAGGGGAAGCAGAAGCCCCACTTCCTTCCCTAAATGACACCCAGTGGGGGAATCCAGGACAACAGGGTGGGGCAGCAAGTGGTGACCAGACTCTCACCGCCAGGGTCTAGTCTAGCTCAGGGTCCAGCTCATTTTCTCCCCATGTCACTGGCTCCAATCGCCTTGTGCCACCTGGTCAACCCGGGAACTCAGGCAGGAAGGGGACGAGGAAGTAAGTCAAGCTGAGCAAGGCAGGGAAAAGTGAGTCTTGTCTTCATGGGCCGCTCCCAATGTCGTTCTTTTTGTGTGCAACTGCTGCAAAAACATCCAGACAGAGAAGCAGGAGGCCAAAACACTGCTAAGTAGCTTCGTTGAGAGAGCATTAGACTGAAAATCTAAAGGTTCCTGGTTCAATCCCATGCTTTGGTAGGCCTTTTCATCCCTCTTGGTCCAGTGATGGCTTGCTCTCTGGGTGCACTATAGTCTCTGCACCCAAGGTGAATCTCTGATCTTGGGCTCTGTAGTAGGAAAACATGGTGTGGGCTTCTGCATCAGGTTGGCCCACCTGACCTTTTAGGATGAGAGCTGTCTTTCCCAAAATGGCAGGAAGCCAGTGAGGTAGGGTGACCCTCAGGAATGGTGCTACAGGGCTGCTGAGCAAGGGCAGTACTAGGGAAGGAGCATCTGTAAAAGTGGCCATGTGGCAGATGGCAGGGATTTGGGGGCCCAGGAAGAGGTGTTTGATGTTCGGTGCCTTGGAACAGTTGGACTTGGGCATGGTGGGTGTTCATTTATCCTTTTTCGTAGCGACTGTCCAGTTTGGCCGATGTACATAGCAGAGGGGCATTGCTGGCATATGATAGCGTATATTACATTGGTGGAGGTCCAGGTGAATGAACCGGTGATGGTGTGGCTGATCTGGTTAGGTCCTGTGATGGCGTTGCTGGTGTAGATATGTGGGCAGAGTTGGCATTGAGGTTTGTTGCATGGATTGGCTACGAAAAAGGATAAATGGACACAAATCAGATATTAGGAATGGCAATATACAAAAACCTGTAGGAGAACACTTCAACCTCCCTGGCCACACTATAGCAGACCTTAAGGTGGCCATCTTGCAGCAAAAAAACTTCAGGACCGGACCAGACTTCAAAGAGAAACTGCTGAGCTTCAGTTCATCTGCAAATTTGACACCATCAGCTCAGGATTAAACAAAGACTGTGAATGGCTTGCCAATTACAAAACCAGTTTCTCCTCCCTTGGTTTTCACACCTCAATTGCTAGAACAGGGCCTCATCCTCCCTGATTGAACTACCTCATTATCTCTAGCTTGCCTGCATGTATATATACCTGCCCCTGGAAATTTCCACTACATGCATCTGACGAAGTGGGTATTCACCCACAAAAGCTCATGCTCCAACACATCTGTTAGTCTATAAGGTGCCACAGGATTCTTTGCTGCTTTTACAGATCCAGACTAACACAGTTACCCCTCTGATACTTAATTCTCTGTTTGGATGCTTGGGGCTCCTCTTCAACAATACAATACACAATCTGCTTAAGCCCCCACCCAGCAATCGGGGGAAACTAACCCTTGCCACTGGGTGCCTCTAAGAGGTGATACGCTCCCCACTCACAACCACTGAGTGTAGAAAAGAAACTAGGAAAAAGGAGGAAAATCACCTTGTAATAACTTGGGAAAACACCACAATCAGGATTCATAACACAAAACTATGAGCAAAACACCAACCCACAGTGCGCTGGGGAGTGGCCTTTTGCCTCGGGCTCTTAAATCCAGACACCAAAAGCTCTTTGGATGTGTCCCTCCCTCCACTGCACCTCACCCACAGCTGCTGTCCTGGGTCAATGAAAACCCAGAGTTCACCTCTCAGCTCCCGGGGGGAAAGGCCCTTTCTCCCTCCGCTGTTTGGCCACTTTGCCGGCCACTTTTCGTTCCACCCTGTCACCGCTCTGCTGGCCCCTCTCTGCTCTGGGACGTCTTGTGGTCCCACCAGGAGTGGAACAGGCTCCCTAAAAGCAGGGCCACCCAGAGGATTCGGGGTCTGCTGGGGCAAAGCGGAGGAGCAGACATAAAAAAGGTACCACCGACTGCGGCGCTTGTACTCACTGGGCGGCGCTTCGAGTCTTCAGTGGCAGCGGGTCCTTCACTCACACTGCGTCTTTGGCAGCGCTGAAGGACCCGCCGCTGAAGTGCCGCTGAAGACCCGGAGCAAGTGAAGGGCCCGCTGCCAAAGTGCCGCCGAAGACCCAGACTGCTGCTGGGTGAGTAAAATGTAAAAAGGCGCCTTTAGCCAGGGAAGGGATTCTCTGCCAGGGCTTGTGGGGCGCCTGCAGGGTCGGGGCCTGGGGCAAATTGCCCCACTTGCCCCCCCCCGGGCTGCCCTGCCTAAAAGTAGTGGCCACCAGAGCCTGAACAGTAGCCCCATCCCTGCCACTCGAGGCCACGCCCCTGCCCCCTTCTCCCCAAGGTCCCGCTGCTATACTGCCTCTTCCCCCCAAGACCCCACCTCCAGCTCAGTGCTCTCCGCTCCCTCCCCACGCTCACTCGCCCTCACAGTCATTACAAAGCGGTAAGGCAGAGCCTCCCATTTTGAAAAGTCCTGGGGTGTTGTTCCCCCCTGTTCAAGCACCCCTGGGGCCCTGCACTTCACACAGCTCTCCCTGATTTCAGCTGTTAGTGAGGGAGCCTCACTGCTAGTGCAGACTGGGCAGTTTGTTGGATGGGAGACGCTGTCCCAAAGCAGGACTAATGCTCAGACCTGGTGATCAGTGATTTCAGATCTGTTGGTCTGCAGCAAGACTCTCCACTGAGTCTTAACCAGCTCTGTTATTAGACAGGGAAGAACAAAAGGGTCAAATGGTGCCTGGAACCCATAAGAAAAATCCACCCCACTGAGTACCAACACTTGTCGCTACCGGCTCTCAGCTCCACTGAGAATGTTTTGGGGTCACTCCTCGCCCTTATCAACCTAGGGGTCTTGGAGAACAACAGCTAACAGGTGCTCCAGTGGCACAACTGGCTAGTGCACAGTGGAACTTATAGGGCAGTGCTGAGAGGAATTATGGTAAGGTTGTGAGTTCAAACCTCACCTAGAGCCTGGTTTTCATTAACTAAGTGGTGTCACCCCCTCATTTGCCCTGTGGAATGTAGAATCCAGCCCAGGGACACTGAGGAGGGGAGGAGACAAAAATGCCCCCTTCAACTATTACCTCCTCTCCAGAGCACAGGTCAGAATCTACAATCCTTTCTCCCCCACCAGCCCCTGTGCCAGGATCCCTGCCCTGGCATCTGTACTATTGACAAAGACAAAGTGTCAGAGACAAAACACTCAAATCCTGCCTGGTTCAGGGAGCCAGGTTTGCTCTTCAAATTCTGTTGTTGGTGCATTTCCAGACCTGAGAATGTCCCACAACAGCATTGAAAGGGAAGCTGCCTGCAGAACAGTGACACTGCACAGAGCTCCTGTGGAGGAGGGGTGGGAATTAGTAACATTTTGAGGCTTGTTTTGGAAATGAGCCTTTGCTGACAAGTTTTGTCTCTGTTGATATTTCCCCTTAAGGTGTTATGTTGAGGGATCTTTAGTATATTTTTGTGAGGTTAACTATCTCCTCAACTTTATTTACTCAACTTAAAAATTTGTGTCACCTGATTTTTTCATCTCGCTATGAAAATACAACTGACACTTGTGGCTTTCTACAGGGGTCATGATGTTAAAGCTGGGGAATTCAGTCTCTGTACTTCTGGGAGGGGGTTTTGCTTTTTTACAGCTGACTCACTGCCAGGCACACTGGGCTATTAGCTGCACCCACTGTCCTTGCCAGGGCCCCTGCTGAACCCTGGGCGGCTGCACTGCAGTGCCGGGGTGACTCTGCAGGGGGAGAAGCTGCTGGGGAGCAATGTAGAGCAGGTGCAGGAAGGAGACGGGGTCACTATTCACATTCTGAACTGCACAATTTTTCATATTTGGGAATGTCCAAGAACAATTCTAGAGGAAGGTGAATGCAGAGCAGTGACACTGGAGGTGTCCAGACCTCCAATTGGGGCAGCGTGGAAATTAATAATGGGAAAATTATTTGCAAAACTTCACTTGTCTTCACTGACAAGATTTGTCTCTGGTCTTATTTCACATTGACAAAGACACGGGACCCCACGGGAGCCAGGTCTTTGGTTGTGATGGCCACAATGGGTTGGGGCTCTAAAACTTGCCACCCTAGTTGCTGATTCCTGCAGTTTGACCTGGTGGTTGGGATTCTTGCTGCTTCACCTGGTGCCCACAAGTTTGGCCCTTGTGCTTCCTGCCACACTTTTCCTCTGGCCCATACAGCGCTTGAAGAAAGGAGTGCCAGGGCTGGGATTAATAGTCAGGGCTTGGCAGGAGGGAAGAAAAGCCCCAGGCTGGAGCCCCTCACACCTTCCCTCCTCTGGGCACACAGAGCAGAGGCAGCCCAGCTCTGTCTGCTGGATACCTCCACAGAGTAGGTGAGTTCATGTAAATACAGTCTGGTCCCAAAGCCTCCCCCAACCCTGGTCATCACTAGCTGTCAGGGGAGAGTTCATTCACACCTCGCTTACAAATCATCATTTGAAATTCTAAGGTTGGCCAACATTGCCGAAGCCAATGCACCAACATTATTAGCAAACACAACAGCTGGGTGAGGAAACCCGGTTTTGTCCAGACTTTCCAAACCTATTTAACTTTCTCAGGTACAAGTATTTTTCATATGTTGTATCTGCTTCTAAAGTGTGTGTTAACGTTTCAATTTCCATTCAGATTGACAACATTGGCAGCGCTGCATGTAACTACCTGCACCACTGTGGGGTGTTGGGGAAATTCGGGGGAGGGGGTTCACAGCTCCCTGGGTAGGGGGCGTATAGGGAATGCCCAGTTTCACTGAATTGAATCTCCTAGTGCAGCACCTCAGTAGGTTACATTAGAGAGGAGCTGCAGGGTCTAGGCAGTGGGATGCCTGTGCCTTTAAGAGCCCAGCCCTGGGAAGCCCATGCTGAGAGGTGCTGCCTGTGGGAGGGGAAATAGAAAAGCCCCTCTGCTCCCTTCCCCATGTTTGCAAACACTGGAGTCTCAGCACCCCGGAGTAACTGTTACCCCTCTGCCCCTGCCTGTGCTGGGGTTTGACCCTCTGGAAGCGCCTCATCCCTGGGCTTAAATCCGGCTCCTTCCCCCTCCCTGATTTTGCCCTTCAGCCCCTCTCCTAACTCTGCCTCCAGCTGCTTGATCCCCCCGACCAACCCATTTCCTCTCCCCTGCTCAGACCCTGGCTACCCCCTCCTCTGATTTGCTCCCCTTTGCCCCTTTTTAATCCCTGTAAAAAGTAGAGGGTGCTGGGTCCCGTTCTTGGCAGACGGGTGCTGGGCACCTGGCCCCTGCCTGCCCAATGCTCAAAGTGCCCCCCACGATCTTGCAGATGTTTGCCGAGTGCTTCAGGGTCACCTTCAGTGGGGAGAGAGATGCGGTTAGGGGGTGATGTAGCCAAGGATGCCTCAACCAACTCTGAGATGCAGCCACCTCTGGGGTGGGTTGCAGAAGTCAGCAAATGAATTTGGAACAGGAAACGCACTGAAAGGACCGAAACAGCTGCAGGAGGTGGAGAAAAAGCAGGAGCCCTGGATCCCAGCCCTGCCCCTCCCCCACTCTACCCCCTAACTTCCACTCTCCTCCCAGAGTTGGGGGGGAGAACCCAAGTGTCTTGATCCCCAGCCTTTCCCACCCCCATATTTCGATATGGCTCCATCTAATAGCTGC
This sequence comes from Gopherus flavomarginatus, assembly GCF_025201925.1. Lineage (NCBI taxonomy): Eukaryota > Metazoa > Chordata > Testudines > Testudinidae > Gopherus > Gopherus flavomarginatus. The sequence continues at coordinate 6,914,881 of NC_066636.1, forward strand.
CCCCCTAAATTGCAGGGCAGCAGCACAGGGCAGACCAGGGACCTGCCTGTTTGCACAGGATGGGTGACGCTAGTGCCCCAGGTTGGGGAGAGACGATGCTAAGGGAGAAGAAGGCTGCAGACAGCCTCCATGACAGAGAAAGAAGTTCTAGGGGGTGCCATGCTGCAAGGAGTGAGGGAGGTTGGCAGGGAATGGAAGGATCTTCCCTCACAGCAGATGCATCTGTCTCCCCCCTGCAATTCCTTCTCAGCCCTACCCCGGCCCAAGCTAATCCCAGCCCAGCAACCAGGGGTTAACTTTGGCCTGGATTCCCCAGCTGCTGGTGGAGGGGCGTGGGGCTGGGGAGCATGAGCCTCTACACCCCCTTCCCCAGACACAGTTGCATGGGCACTGACCAAAGGAGCCTGCAGCACTGCTGCCTAGAGGAAACCGAGGCACCAACCAGTGACAGACACATCATGGCTCTCCTCATCCTCATCCTCTTTTCCATATACAACCTGGTGAGGGGAAGGGGAGTAAACTCAGGGCAATTGCACAGGGTTCAGAAAAGAACTAGATAAGTTTACGGTGGACAGGTCCATCAAGGGCTATTAGCCAGGGTGGGCAGGGATGGTGCCTGTAGCCTCTGTTTGCCAGAAGCTGGGAATGGGCGGCAGGGGATGGATCACTTGATGATTCCCTGCTCTGTTCATTCCCTCTGGGGCACCTGGCACTGGCCACTGTCAGAAGACAGGAGGATACTGGGCTAGATGGACTTTGCGTCTGAACCAGTCTGGCCGTTCTTATGTCTCCCTTGGCGCAGCAGTGACACCCAGTGGGCAGTCAGAGTAATGCACAGAAGGTGATTTCCTTTGCGCAGCAGTGACACTTCGTGGTCATTCAAGGTAATGCACATAAAATGTTTCCATTGATACAGCAGCGACACCCAGTGGTCAGGTGGTGTAATGCAAAGCGTGTGTCTGCCTTCTAGGAGCAGTGACACCCACGGACCAGTCACGGTAGTGCACAGAGTGTGTTTCCCACCAATCTGGGTAATGCACAGAGCATGTTTCCCATGGAGCAGCAGTGACACCCAGTGACCAGCAGGGGTGGCATCAGACTCTTCTCGTTTGGTGGGGGACTGAGGTGGGCTAGACAGAAAAAATTGTGGGGCTGTGCCCCTCATCACCTGGCCCCTCCCATGCCTCTGCTCCTTCTCAGTGAAAGGCCAGGCTCATCTCCTCTCCCCCAGGCAGGGTTTACAGCAATACAGCCTTTATTAAAATAAAATAGTGAACAGGGTTTACTTTAAATGAGCTAAATCTGTCCAAATTTTAGTATTAAATCCAAAGTTCTTAAAGATCCCATCAACAACGAAAACCTAAATGAAAATTTGAAACCAAAAACAATGCTTAATTTAAAACCCAAGCATTAAGAAAAACTTTGTTTTAAAAAATAAAAACTAATCAATACCATAAATTAATAATTTCAACATTTTATCAAAAAGGTGTGCTACAGCAGGATGATAAAATAACATAAAATAAATAAGCCTGAACACACAAACCTCCTATAAAGGAATTGAATCCTTGAATACTGGCCAAATCTGTATAAAATATGCAGAACTTTGTCAAAACTGGTGTTGCAGGTCAGCCATTCGAATCCAGCAAATGTCAATTAAAAGCTCCATTCCAACTAAAAAAACCAAAACAACTCAATAAACCAAAATGGTCACAGCCTGAAAGAAACCTACAGAGAATCAAAATTAAACTTGTGCCAACATTGGAACAAACGATGTAAATGTCTAATTCTAACTTCTTGTTTCTTGCAGGAGGAAAGTGTTTTGCCCCCCAGTACCCAGGCTGTCACTGCAGCTTTCCTTTCACTAAATAAGATTTTTACCAAATATAAATTGCCCTCAAATTTCTCTAAGAGAAATTGATATTGTATCCAGCGCCGCACAGAGCTCAGCAGACGGTGAAAGTAGGCTTCCAGATCGCCACAGAACTGTATCATGTTGGTGGTGGTGGCAGGGCAGAAAGAGAGTCCCCGAGATAGGACAGACTTTTCTTCTGGGCTGAGTGTGTAGTTGGATAGATTGACGATATTGCTGGGTGGGTTAGGGGTACCACGGTTGTGGCCCATGTGGCAGGTAGGAGTTTAGACAGCTTACAGTCCTTTTTCCTTTGTAGAGAGGTGAAGTGAGTAATGTAGATCTCCTGTCTTATTCTAGTGAAGTCCGTTTGTATAGAAGTTTGGTTATTAATGAGAGTCTCCAGGTTGGAGAGCTCTTTTTTGATGTTTTTCTGTTTGCTGTATAGGATGCTGATAAGGTGGTTCCTCAGTTTTTTTGATAGAGTATGTCATAATCTCTCACTGTGGTCTGTGTAGTATGTAGATAGCAGTGAATTTTTTACCTTTAGTCCATTTGGTATGATGTCCATCCGTTTGCATTTCTTTCTTGGGTTTGTCTTGCAGTAGACTCTCTACTCAGACCCTATGCCACCAGCACTCCCAGCTATCTCCGTGACACCACTGATTTCCTGAGGAAACTACAATGCATTGGTGACCTTCCAGAAAACACCATCCTAGCCACCATGGATGTAGAGGCTCTCTACACAAACATCCCACACACAGATGGAATACAAGCTGTCAGGAACACTATCCCTGATGATGCCACAGCACTACTGGCTGCTGAGCTCTGTGCCTTTATACTTACACACAACTATTTCAAATTTGATGACAATATATATCTCCAGTTCAGTGGCACTGCTATGGGCACCCGCATGGCCCCACAATATGCCAATATCTTTATGGCCGACCTGGAACAAAGCTTCCTCAGCTCTTGTCCACTCACGCCCCTTCTCTACCTACACTACATTGATGACATCTTCATCAACTGGACCCATGGGAAGGAGACTCTGGAAAAATTCCACCACGATTTCAACAGCTTCCACCCCACCATCAACCTCAGCCTGGACCAATCTACACAGGAGGTCCACTTTCTTGACACCACGGTGCAAATAAGTGATGGTCACATTAACACCATCCTATATCGAAAACCTACCGACCGCTATGCCTACCTTCATGCCTCCAGCTTCCATCCCGGACACATCACACGATCCATTGTCTACAGCCAAGCACTGAGGTACAACCGCATCTGCTCTGACCCCTCAGACAGAGACCAACTCCTACAAAATCTCCACCAAGCATTCTCAAAACTACAATACCCACACAAGGAAATAAGGAAACAGATCAACAGAGATAGACGTGTATCCAGAAGCCTCCTACTGCAAGACAAACCCACTGGCCATCACATACAGCCCCCAGCTAAAACCCCTCCAACACATCATCAAGGATCTACAACCCATCCTGGACAATGATCCCACACTTTCACAGGCCTTGGGTGGCAGGCCAGTCCTTGCCCACAGACAACTTGTCAACCTGAAACATATTCTCACCAGTAACTGCACACCGCACCATAATAACTCTAGCTCAGGAACCAATCCATGCAACAAACCTCGATGCCAACTCTGCCCACATATCTACACCAGCGACACCATCACAGGACCTAACCAGATCAGCCACACCATCACTGGTTCATTCGCCTGCACATCCACCAATGTAATAATGTAATATACGCCATCATATGCCAGCAATGCCCCTCTGCTATGTACATCGGCCAAACTGGACAGTCTCTACGGAAAAGGATAAATGAACACAAATCAGACATTAGGAATGGCAATATACAAAAACCTGTAGGAGAACACTTCAACCTCCCTGGCCACACTATAGCAGACCTTAAGGTGGCCATCCTGCAGCAAAAAAACTTCAGGACCAGACTTCAAAGAGAAACTGCTGAGCTTCAGTTCATCTGCAAATTTGACACCATCAGCTCAGGATTGAACAAAGACAGTGAATGGCTTGCCAACTACAGAACCAGTTTCTCCTCTCTTGGTTTTCACACCTCAACTGCCAGAACAGGGCCTCATCCTCCCTGATTGAACTGACCTCGTTATCTCTAGCTTGCTTGCTAGCATATATATATATACCTGCCCCTGGAAATTTCCACTACATGCATCTGAGGAAGTGGGTATTCACCCACGAAAGCTCATGCTCCAAAACGTCTGTTAGTCTATAAAGTGCCAGAGGATTCTTTGCTGCTTTAACTTAATTAACTTACACCCAGCAAAATTAATTATACCGCAGACAGAAACAATTAGAGAACCAGACAGATTAACAATAGAAAAGTAGGGGCCATAAAGATAAAACAATACAGAAATGAGGGTTTCACAACCACAACTAATAAGTGATTTCTTGCCAGACAGGATGCTATCTTAAAATGTGTTTCTTTATCTGGTGGTGATTGTCACTATCAGGACAGGATCATCCCAACAGCACCTTATTTCAATGTGACTGGTTTGGAATGTGAGGATATGACCAGATGCTTCCCAGCTTATGGCTTCCCCTGCTGCTAAGCCAAAGGCCTTAGCCCAGGGGTGGGCAAACTTTTTGGCCCGAGGGCCAGATCTGGGTAGGGAAATTGCATGCAGGGCCATGAACGTAGGGCTGAGGCAGGGGGCTAGAATACAGGCAGGAGTGCGGGGTGTGGGAGCGGGTGCGATGTGCAGGAAGGGGCTCAAGGCAAGGGATTGGGGCTAGGTGACCAGACAGCAAATGTGAAAAATCAGGTGGGGGGGGGGGCAATAGGAGCCTATATAAGAAAAAGACCCAAAAATCAGGACTGTCCCTATAAAATCAGGACATCTGATCACCCTAACTGGGGCAGAGGATGGGTGCAGGGTGTATGAGAGGCTCAGGGCAGGGGGTTGGGGTGCAGGAGGGGTGCGAGGTGCAGTCAGGGGTTTTAGGGCAGGAAGCTGGGGGACGGGGTGCGGGCAGGGTTCAGGATCCAGCCCGGTGCTGCTTACATAAAGCAGCTCTGGGGTGGCAGCAGCATGCACTAAGGCCAGGGCACGCTGCCTGCATGCCTGCCCTGGCCCCATGCCACGACAGTCCAGGAAGCGCTGCAGCCCCTGGTGGAGGAGGGGGGTGTAGGGCTCCATGTGCGCTGCCCTTGCCGCACATCCAGGTATCTCCTCCAAACTCCTATTGGCTGCGGGTCCCTATTCCTGGCCAATGGGAGCTGCAGGGGGCAGTGCCTGGAGGCAAGGGTAATGCACAGAGCCCTCTGCCCCCCTGCCTGGGGGCCACAGGGAAGTGGTGCCGGCCGCTTCTAAGAGCGGCATGGGGCCCGCGGCACCATGGGGGGGCAATCCCGTGGGCTGGATCCAAAGCCCTGAGGGGCCAGATCTGGCCCGCTGGGCCGTAGTTTGTGCACCCCTGCCTTAGACTAATGAGAGAAGGCCTGTACACAGGCGGCCTTGAGATTTTGATTCTTTGTTTTATACCTCTATAACTACATAAGTGATAAAAATACACCTAAATTCTTAAAGTATAGGCCTTTACAGGCAGGCCTGAATATCTATATCCTAACGTTCTGTAAGGGTTAATACTAGCTAGTATAAAATAAAATTCAGATACAGCGTATAAAAGGCAGTGTGCTGGCAGTCAAGAGCCAGCGAGAAGAGCTTCTGGGAAGGAGCAAGAAGAGCTGCTGGAAGGAGCGAGGTAGAAGGAGCGAGAATTTCAAAGGAAAGTTCCAAACTGACTGTTAACTGGTGCTGACCAGAGCAGCAGCAGCAGCAACAGAGTGCGTCATTTAGAATAATTTAGACTGTCTACTACTGCAGTTTAAATGCTCTTTAACTTGCAGTAAGGGACCTGTGTATGATTTTTATTCTTAGAATACATTGTAGTCAGGATTATTAGTCACATTAATAAAAGATACTTTGTTTTTGGAAAAATAACACTGCCTATGTCAATCATTTTGTCAGATGGTTACTACCATTTCCTTTAGTGTTTTCTTACCTGCCCTGGAAACCCATACCTCGGGAGGGACAGAATAAGGGAGCGATAGGCAGGTTATTCTAGGGGTAGCCATACCCAGTTTTCAGGGTAACACTGTCATTTCCTCAATCATCCTGTGGATTCAGTACTCAGTACCAGCTGCAGAGGAGACCAGGGCAAATTAAGACAGCTTCAAGTTGTATTAAGGGACTCCAGCTGATTATCATAGAAAAGGGATCCCTGTAGGTACTCAATCCAGTAATCCTAGCAGATGGAATCCTGTGGGATCCTGCGGCAAGGAAGAACAGGGCCCCGAAAGGTTGTGCTCTCCTCCCTCCATGTTCATGGAATCACAGGGAAATCAGACTATGGGTTACCTGTTTACTCATGGGTATTTCAGAGATACTGGTAAGTATGCAAGTTACTTGGACTCTTCAATCCTTGTTCATTTCTCATGTGAATATGATATTTTATAGAATATCAGGGGTAGAAGGGACCTCAGAAGGTCATCTAGTCCAACCCCTTGCTCAAAGTAGGACCAATCCCCAGACAGATCTTTACACCCCAGTTCCCTAAATGGCCCTCCTTAAGGACTGAACTCCCAACCCTCTGTTTAGCAGACCAATGCTCAAACCACTGAGCTATCTGTTTCCAAAACAGGAGCTACCAGGAGTGGGGTTTGAACCCACATAGACATGTGTCTAGTGGATCTTAAGTCCAACGCCTTAACCACTCGGCCCTCCTGGTACATGTCACAGTGCATTAATTCTCTGACAAACTGTGGACTACTCCTGCTAGCCACAATGTGCTAGAAACTGTGCTTGAATCCCTAGGCTATGCCATTTCTACCCAAAAGCATGCATTTCCCCTAATTCTCCACCCTCAGTTTTCCAGTTAAAAATAAATTCCAAATTGTGTCTATAATCACTTTACTTAGTAATGAGTTGCTAGCCACTAGGTGTTGCTGCTGTTCGCTCATAGTCACACATTCACTCGCTTCACTGCCTGGCTTCCTCACCCTTGGGATTATTCATTCACACTTCCTTATAGTTCTGTACTTTCACAAAATCCTGGCTTCCTGCGTATAAAGAAATATCAGCAAAAGAAAAATAGAAACAACTCTTAAAAAAAAACCCTGCAAGAACAAGTTGTCAAAAACCTTTTTACACATTTTGAGGAGCTGTTTTATACAGAACCCTGGGTATAAATGGTATAAATTGGTGTAAAACTTTTGTCTCATGGGTGCAATAACAGTTAATTTATATCATGCCAATTTTCATATAATAGAAAATAAAATCCTGTTATAATCCCCAAATGTGTTTGTCTTTGACTTTTTAAACAGCTGAACAATAACCGAGGAAACCACTTAGGTGAACATTTTGACTCTTGAAAGTGGATAATTAGAAGAGACATGTCCTAAGTATTAAAAACAGTGTCAGGGTTGTTTTTTCCCGGTTAGCTCTCTGGTCTTTCCACATTTCTTCCCTCACCCCCCGCCCCTTAATTTCCACCGCCAATGTTACACATCATAGCAATCAGCCTCTCCATTAGTGTAGGACTGGAAACAGTTTCAGGATCAGCCAGAGATCCATATCAGAAAGGATTTAATAGGAGGAATTTTCTTTTTGGAAAATTATAGTTACCTAATAATTCTACACTCACCTTTCCCTTCCATCCCTTCTACATACAATGTTGAAGTATTTTCAAAAAGTTATCACATATAAGAATATAGTACATAGGGTCTCCAATTTATAGAATTATGATATTGTTATTTCTCAGTATTCATAATACACTGGCTAGTGATGTCTGTTAGCCAATCAGAGTGAAGGCATTTCAATAACTGTACGGTTATTTCTCGAGTGTATGGTAAATATGCATATCTTTTCTTATTACTTTTGCTGTTTTCCAGTTTGAAAATTCTGAGGTACATGATCAATTGGTCATTTTGGGGTTGTTGCTGGTTCAACATGCACAATCCTTTATTATTATTAACCGTCTCTGTTAAATGGGGCTTCTCCTTCTTTCTGTCTTATCAGTTACCTTTCAGGTCTAGCTTTTCCAATTAAGCTGTATTATTTCAAGGCCTTCCCACAACTGCTAACAAAACCTGCACTTTATACACAAACTATAAAGCAGGATTGTTGTTTTTCTTTCATTAAATTAAGCTAACTAAACCCTTTTCTATCCTACAATCTGTTTATATTAAATCTGTTAATTTGAACGAACTGCATACTATTGTGGTGTAGGGAGACAGTATTGCCTCATGGACAGAACACTAGCCTGGGACTAAGTTTCTTTATCTGCAAAATGGGGATAATGAGACTGATCTTCTTTGTACAAACAACTATATAAGATCTACATATTATTATTGTTCTGAGATCATTACCTTTCATTTAATTAATAACATGGGGATTATTCTGAATTTTGACTTTTCTTCTTCGGGTTCCCTTTTGGAATCCTTTTCAATGTCATGATGTACCAGGACAGAGATATGAAGTTCCAGTGGTTCATCACAGAGACTGAAGAGCTCTAACACTATGTTTCACAAGTGGCGGCAATGAAGAGCACTCCTCCAAACATTCAGGGAACTGGTTCATGAAAACACTCCACCCAAAAAGAGATGGCATGTGTGTCCAACTCTTGACAGAATCTATTTAAATCTATTTGGCAGAGGAGGGGGGAAAATGTTGTTGGAAATCTCTTGAATAAACTTTTTTTAAAAGATTAACAGTACATCAGGGTTTTAACTAGATCAGAAATATTACAATAATAGTTTAGCATCTCTGCTTTTGAAATGAGATTAAGCCTGAAACCACAGTAGTGAGCAAAAATTATCACACCAACACAGATATTAAGATTTTTGCAACCTCAGTAAAGCTGTGGGTTTGGCTCTAGGCATAAATAAAGGCCCAGAGTCATCATTCTGGAGGTACTCCCTGCAAAAAACAACGTATACTGAAAGCAATGGGAGTTGCACAACAACAGAATCTTGCCCGATATTAATTCTTATACAGAATTAATTATATACAGAATGGTTTATTTCATTTTATTTGCTTCTTTCTTCATATAGATAATGAGGAGTCCGGTGGCACCTTAAAGACTAACAGATTTATTTGGGCATAAGCTTTCGTGGGTAAAAACCCCCTTCTTCAGATGCATGGAGTGAAAATTACAGATACAGGCATAAATATACTGGTACATGAAGAGAAGAGAGTTACCTTACAAGTGGAGAACCAGTGTTGACAAGGCCAATTAAGTGAGGGTGGATGTGGTCCACTCCCAATAATTGATGAGGAAGTGTGAATACCAAGAAAGGGGAAATTGCTTTTCTAGTGAGCCAACCAGTTCCAGTCTCTATTCAAGCCCAAATTAATGGTGTTAAGCTTGCAAATAAACTGTACTTCTGCAGTTTCTCTTTGAAGTCTTTTTTTGAAGTTTTTTTATTGAAGGATGGCTACTTTTAAATCTTTTATTGAATGTCCAGGGAGACTGAAGTGTTCTCCTACTGGCTTCTGTATGTTACCATTCCTAATGTCTAATTTGTGTCCATTTATTCTTTTATATAGAGACTGTCCAGTTTGGCCAATGTACATGGCAGAGGGTCATTGGTGGCACATGATGGCATATATCACATTAGTAGATGAATGAGCCCCTGATGGTGCAGCTGATGTGGTTGGATCCTCTGATGGTGTTGCTAGTGTAGATATGGGGACAGAGTAGGCAACAGGATTTGTTACAGGGATTGGTTCCTGGGTTACTGTTTCTGGGGCGTGGTGTGTAGTTGCTGGTGAGTATTTGCTTCAGGTTGGGGGGCTGTCTGTAAGTGAGGACTGGCCTGTCTCCCAAGGTCTGTGAGAGTGAGGGATCATTTTCCCAGGATAGGTTGTATATCATTAATAATGTGCTGAGAGGTTTTAGCTGGGGGCTGTACATAATGGCCAGTGGTGTCCTGTTATTTTCCTTGTTGGGCCTGTCCTGTAGTAGGTGACTTCTGGGTACTCATCCCACTCTGTCAATCTGTTTCTTCACTTCCCCAGGTGGGTATTGTAGTTTTAAGAATGCTTGATAAAGAACTTGTAGGTGTTGTATATTAGGGCTTGGCTATAGACAATGGATTGTGTGATGTGTCCTGGACTGAAGCTGGAGGCATGTAGGTAAGCATAGTGGTCAGTAGGCTTCTGGTATAGGGCGGTGTTTATGTGACCATCACTTATTTGCACTGTAGTTTCGAGGAAGTGGATCTCTTGTGTGGACTGGTCCAGATTGAGATTGATGGTGGTGTGGAAATTGTTGAAATCCAAGTGGAATTCTTCAAGCACCTCCTTCCTATGGGTCCATATGATGAAGATGTCATATCATAGCGCAAGCACAAGTAGAGGAGGGGTGCTATGGGACGAGAGCTGAGGAAGCATTGTTCTAAGTCAGCCATAGAAATGTTGGCATACTCTGGGGCCATGTGGGTACCCACAGCAGTGCCACTGACTTGAAGGTGTACGTTGTTCCCAAATCTGAAATGGTTGTGGGTGAGGACAAAATCACAAAGCTCAGCCATCAGGTATGCTATGGCCTCATCAGGGAGACTGTTCCTGACTCATAGACGTCATATGGTCAGAAGGGATCATTATGATCATCTAGTCTGACCTCCTGCACAATACAGGCCACGGAATCTCACCCATCCACTTCAATAACAAACCACTAACCTACTCTTAAATATCTCCAGAGATGGAGATTCCACAACCTCCCTAGGCAATTTATTCCAGAGTCTAACTACCCTGACAGTTAGGAACTTTTCCTAATGTCAAACCTAAATCTTCCTTGCTGCAGTTTAAGCCTATTGCTTCTTGTTCTATCATTAGAGGCTAAGGTGAACAAGTTTTCTCTCTCCTCCTGATGACACCCTTTCAGATACTTGAAAACTGCTATCATGTCCCCTCTCAGTCTTCTCTTTTCCAAACTAAACAAACCCAATTCCTTCAGCCTCCCTTCATAGGTCATGTTCTCAAGACCTTTAATCATTCTTGTTGCTCTTCTCTGGACCCTCTCCAATTTCTCCACATCTTTCATGAAATGCTGTGCCCAGAACTGGACACAATACTCCAGTTGAGGCCTAACCAGCGCAGAGTGAAGCGGAAGAATGACTTCTCTTGTCTTGTTTACAACACACCTTTTTTTGCAACAGTATCACACTGTTGACTCATATTTAGCTTGTGGTCCACTATGATCCCTAGATCTCTTTCTGCCATACTCCTTCCTAGACAGTCTCTTCCCATTCTGTATATGTGAAACTGATTGTTCCTTCCTGAGTAGAGCACTTTATATTTGTCTTTATTGAACTTCACCCTGTTTATCTCAGACCATTTCTCCAATTTGTCCAGATCATTTTGAATTTTGACCCTGTCCTCCAAAGCATTTGCAATCCCTCCAGTTTGGTATCGTCTGCAATGCATCCTCATCCTCCACCCACCGAGAGGTAGGTAAGAGCGGATCATTATTATCCCTACTTGAAAGAGGGAGAAGCTAAGGTTGAGAAAGCAGAATTGACTTGTCTTAGGTCACACAGCCGGACACTGACAGAGTTGGGAAAAGGACCCAAGAGCCCTGATAAATGTCTATCAGGGATGGTCTAGACAGTATTTTATCCTGCCATGAGGGCAGGGGACTGGACTCGATGACCTCTCGAGGTCCCTTCCAGTCCTAGAGTCTATGAATCTATGAATTGAAGAGTGTCACTAGAAGTAGCGCGCAATATGAGGTGTCCTATCACATTTACTAAGAGCAGATTATGACATAATAAAATAGCTGAAATAGTCTTTTTCTTTGTATTTTTTTATTTTGAAATTAAGAGCAGCAACTACTTGTCTCAGATTGAAGCATCTTTTCTAATTTTTGAGATCTAAGTGTCTCCTCTTTGTGTGCAAAGAGACAATTTAACACAGTGTGACAAACAGGAGATGCTTTTGTTTTGCAACAAAATATTTTTGCAAAGAACTTTCATCTCACTTGATTTGATTTTGAGAAACAAACTGGTTTAGTCTGAAGGGGATTTTCTGACAGAAATGGTTTCAATGAAATTTCCCCACTCTCTCTATTCTTGGGCTCTATCCCTGCCTCTGGCGGGGGGGGGGGGGTTGCTGTTTGTTAGAACAGGAGTCAGGACTGGTGGCTTCTCTTTCTGGCTCTGCCACCGCTTTGCTGTGTAGGCCCTTGGGTAGGTCACTTCCCTTCTCTGGACCTCAGGCTTCGCCCCATCTCTCCAATGGGAACAGGGACAATTCTCGAACTCTGGGCAGTCATGAGCCTGAGTGAGATAAGGGGCGTTAAAGCCCTCTGTGAAGGAGAAAGGGGAGTTTCATGGTGTTTAGCACCAAGGAATTCTAAAGTTTGCTAAAATGTCTAATCTGTGGAAACAAGAAATAGTCAGGGCCAAACTTTTTAACCACTGCCTTTTTTAAAGCCCATTCAGGGATGTGAGCCCCTGTCTCTTAGGTGCCTGGGGTTCTTTGCCAGCAGGAGAGAAGAGGTTTCTGCCTCTGTTTTTGTGGCCTGAACAAACCAGGTGTTATGCCCCAGTTCTCGTTTGAGATCCCTGAAAAAGAACATCTTCCCATCCATGAACAAGACAGGACCTATCTTTAAAAGGGGAATAAAGAGACCCCTGGGACTTGAAGACTAGCTAGCCTCACTTCCAGAGCTGGAGAGATACTGGAATACATTCTTAAACAATTAGTGTGTCAGCATCACCTACAGGATGCTTTGGTTCTTAGGACTAGTGAGCATGGATTTGTCAAGAACAAATCATTCCAAATCAATCCTCTTTCCTTCTTCGGCAGGGTTCCGGGCCTAGTGGAGGTGGGTAGACAGTAGATGGGATCTAGCTCGGTGTTACTAAGGCTTTTGACACAGTCCTGTAGGACAGTCTCACAAGCAAATGAGGGAAATGCAGTCTTGACGCATAGAGTGTGATGTGGGTGCAGAGCTGGTTGAAAGCCCAGACTCCAAGAATCTGAGGGGTAGCTGTGTTAGTCTGGATCTGTAAAAGCAGCAAAGAATCCTGTGGCACCTTATAGACTAACAGATGTTTTAGAGCATGAGCTTTCGTGGGTGAATAACCACTTTGTCAGATTCATGTAGTGGAAATTTCCAGACTCTAAGAGCCCTTCTCCATGTTTGGCTGTCCAACAGAGAGGGTGTACCTGTTGGGTTCGGCATGGATCAGTCCTGGGTGTGGTACTATTCAATATTTTCATTATTAGTTTGGAAAATGGACTGCAGCACATGCTTCTAAAATTTGCAAATGATCACAGGATTGCAATTCAAAACGCCTTTAACAAATTGGAGAATTGGTCTTGAGCCAAACTTCCTGGCTGGGCCCTCTCCCTAGACTGGGCTGAAGTGAAACCCCAGAGCCAAATACTGCTCTTCCTGGGCAGAGCGCTCCGCCCTTGAATAGTCAGATGCTGCTTAGCACTGTCACAGTAGCTTTGGCTGGGGTATTCTCCCAGCAGTTTCCAAGAGCGGGAAAGTATTAAATCCTCAGCAATGGAACTGAGGAGTCCTGACTCCCAGTCCCTGGTCCAGTGACTCCAGCCGAGCACACTCCCTCTCAAAGGCAGGGAGAGCGGCCATGAGGACCTGCTTGTAATTGCCAGCTGTGGAAGGGAGTGTGCATCAGTGGTTAGTGAAGGGTCCTGGAAAGAAGGACTGCTGGGTCCCATCCATACATTTGACACTTGGTGTGACCCTGAGCCAGTAGCTTCCCCTCCCCAGGCCTGTTTCTCATCAGTAGGGTTGGGGGTCACAGTCCCAACAGCCCAGGGGGGTTGGGAGGCTCCAGGAAGGTGTGTAAAGTCCTGGGATTTCAGGATCCCAGAGGCACTGTCACCCTTGCACTAGGGTGATGTTCTGCACCCCCTGCTGCTGGCCAAGTTTCTCCTTTCCCTGGCAATAAGACAGACTCTTGTTTTCCCATCCAGCCGATCACCCAGTGTCATCACCCTGCCTGCTGGCTGGGCAGGGTAACTCCTCAGGTCACCACTCCCCTCTCCAGCCTGTCTTGGGCTTCGAGAGTGAGGAGAAGGGCAAGGGATGACACTGAACATCCACCATCCATCGTTCCGTCACCAGAGTAAGTGAGTGGCATTAGGGTTCCTTGGGTCTGTCTGGGGAGTGGCAGAAAGAGAGGGAAAAAATAGCTCCCAAAGGACATTGGATTTTCAAACAGCCCTCAGAAGCCCCTCACTCTCAGACCGGGGAGGGGCTTCTCCAGAGCTGTCTCCAGTGTGTTTGAGAAGGTCCCAGCAGTGGGGCTCCCAGCCCTTCCCTTGTGGGAGACTGTTCCCCAGGCTGAGAGTCTCTGAGCTGGGCCAGACCCGGGCAGCTGCTGAGCATGGAAATCAATGGGAAACTAGGGGGTCTTGGCCTTGCTATGCCTAGGGACGTTGAAGTGGGGAATGGTTTCCCAGGAGAAGTGCGGACTCCTGGGTCCTGTTCCTTCTCTAGCCTGAGCTGGGTGTGTAGGGGGGAGTGAGTGTGTCCTGGGCTGGCAGGAAGGAGCTGCTTGTCCAAAGAGACCGATGGTCTTTGTGACTGACCCCAGTGCTCGAAAAGGACGAGACTCCCTCATTCTTGCAGCCCCAGGGATGAGGAGGGGGAACGTTGAGGGGGAGCAGATCATGCAATGAACTCCTGCCAGTGTGTGTAGCTTGCACTCCCTGCACCCCTGTGGGGGGAGGAGGAGCTGCTCTAGGTGGGGCAGGGATGGGGAGGGACCAAACAGGCTAGTTAGGGAGAGGCTGCCTTGACCCCAGACTCACGCCTGCTCCCCGCTCGGTTCCAGGATGGCCAGGCTCCTGAGGATGTTCAGGAAGAAGGCTCTGCACGTGGCCCCAGAGCCTGAGGGAAGCAGCTGCCATCTTCCCCAGGAGCGGAGCGGCCACTCCGTCCCCACTGGTGGGGAAGGAGCTACCAGCCGGGCCAGGAGGTGGAAGTGCCCAGCCTTCTGGAAGAGGAAACCTGCTACCGGCGCAGGTGCCGAGGTGGGAGAGACACCGGCCAGGCCAAAATGGAGCTGGGCCAGGATACAGCTGGGCAGGCAGGACTCAACCCAGGAACAGAACCAGGCAGGGTTGGTCCAGGGCTTGTTGTGTGGGCAGCAGCAGCCCCAGGAGCCCAGCCCCGATTTCCAGGAGGAGGCATTGCCCTGCCTGGTCAGTGAGGACCTTCTAACCTTCCCAGGGAAGGAGGTGGAGGATCCCTCTCCCAGCCCCAGCAGCTCGACCCACTTCCCCCCATGGGACAGCAGCAGCTTCTGGGACTTGGACAGCAGCATGTACGAAGAATGCTTCTGCTTTGCTCCAGGTGAGGAGCCAGGCTGGGCTCAGGGAGGGATGAGGAGTGGGCTGTGAACACCTCAGGCCCAGGCCCTCAAACAGTGTTATGGGGGCAGGTCCCCAGCTCAGGCTTCTGGCCTGAGCCACTGAACCCCACTGACACTAGATTCTGCCACTTTAATCCTTGGTGCTCCATTGGGCTTGGGGTGGGAAGCACCTCCCGGGGAGTCCAGGACAGTGCGGGGGGTCTCTTTGCTATGGACTCCTGAAGGAGTCGCGGGCTGATGACACTGAGGGTACTTGAAATCAAATACATTTGAGATACAAGTACACAGCCCATATTCATAACTTCAAAAACAAAAATGGTACATGCATATAGCCAGCATAATTATAACCAGCAAATCATAACCTTGTCATAGACACCTCACACTCCAAACTTTGCACAATATTTGTTGCACATATATAACGGTGGTGGCAACAATGATCTCTGTGGTCCCAGTTCTTATTAATAACGTCACAGAAGGCTATAGAGAAGTGGGAGGGAGTCGTCTTCCAGCCGGTGTGTCTCGTCCGTTTCTCCCCTGCCACTTGGGTCGAGGTTGGAAGCTTGTGAAACATGCCCAGCTGAAGGTTTCGCGCTCGGCCTTGAAGATTAAGCCCGAACCCCTGTCATGTCTAGGTCGGGGTTGTCCTGGGCTCTGTAGGGGGAGGGCTCAGCCGGGAGAAGGGGCAGACGAGGGGATTTTGTCTCTGATAGATAAGGGCTTTGTCAGTGGGAAGCTGTAGGTCGCATGCGGGGGGTGACAGTGGGCTTTGAGCTGGGGCAGCAGCAGCAGAGGAGCAATGTGTGTGTGGCGGGGGGGGGGAGGTTAACTTGGTAAAAATGAACCTGCCAAGCCTTTCCCTCTGCTGGAGCAAAAGTCTCTCATTTATCTCCTCAACTCCCCTCCATTAAAATCTCCACCCCTCCCTTGGCTCTGAGAGACCCCCTCACTCCTATGGAGATTTGTAATTGTATGGACTCCTCCTTGGCCTTCTCTGTATAGTTTTCCCCAAAAAATGATCAAGGAAATTTCAAATGAGAAAAAAAAAAAACCAGAGAAACCCTCACCACACACAGTTTGGGTCTGAATTTTTCTACTGAAATTTGAGACAATAAAACTCATCCCTTTGTTGGCCAGAAACCAAAGGTAGGCCTCCCCCACTGTAGCTGTGACTTCTGCTACCGAACCACCAATGCTCTGACTCCTCACATGAGACATTTCTCTGCACAATACTGCTGCTAATCCAGTTACTGACTCCAGGAAACATTTTCCTTAGCCTGGCTCCGTGTGTCACTGGTTTCTGTAGCAAAGTTCAGTCACTGGCTCTGTGGTCCAGACATCCTCATTCACATCAAGCTTCAAGTTGAGAATCATTTCTCATTCCCGCTCTGTGGGAGGGGAGACTTTTAAACGTGCTCTCTGTGCGACTGCACATGGCTAAGCAAAGAGAACAAACCTAAATCCCCCCTGTGCTTTGGGAGCCAGGTTTGCGGTGGGAATTCTGTAGGTCGGATAACTTCAAGCCTAGACATTGTGATTCTTTACCAGTTTCTCTGGCATTGGGGCATTTTTTGCGTTCACAGCTGTGATGGCCAAGTGATTAAGGTGTTGGAATCGAAATCCTATAGGGTTCCCCTGCTCAGGTTCAAATCTTGCTCACAGCAAGGCCTGTGTTTTAGCCAGTCTCTCACCCGGGCAATACCTCTGTACAACCCCCTGAGACACTCTCAATTCTCTCCCCATTCCAAGTAAATCCTGTTCTGCTCCTTTCACAGAGATGCCTGGGACGTCACCTCACACTGTGTCCCTGAGGTGTCAGGCAAACTCTCAGCACCTGACGCCTGTGCCACTCACCTGGTGCCCCATAGATCAGCCATAGCCCTGGTTCTGCTCCTCTCTCTAGAGAGCAAAAGAAGCCAAGTCAGCAACTCCATGGGAGCTCTGGGGCTGCAGAACGAACGGAGAAAAAATAGGAGCTCAGCACCCACTGACAGCCAACTCCCCACCGCCACTACAGGCCTTGCTGACAAGCTCCTTCTCCTCCCCTTCAGCACCTCCCACTTGCCAGTGATCAGCTGTTCAGTGGGGTTCAGGAGGCGCTGGGTGGGGTAGGGGAAGAGCAGGGACAGGAAGATGTGGGAGAGGGAGAGGAATGGTGCAAGCTGGGAAGAGACGAGACAAGGGTGGGGGCTTGGGGGAAGGGGTGGAGTGGGGGCAGGGCCTGGGCAGGAAAAGGGGGATTTGTTCCGGATCCTGCATCCCTCTAGGGCCAGCCCTGAAGGGAAGCGCTGACTATTACAGTGATAATAAAACTGACCAGCATTGTGGGGGAGACAGAGGGAGATCCGCACTCATCAGGTCCCTTCTCTCCCAAGGTGAGCCAGACACTGCCTCTACTGGCTCTCACTCTAGCAGCTGGATGCCAAGAAGCCATTTCCCCACAGGAAGTGCATTGAGTGCCCCTGTGGTGCTGGGGGGCTGGCGCTGCTGCTGCTTGTGGGGCTGGCAGGGGGCTGATGTCTGCACAGACTCTCAGCTGCCAAGCTGAAGGGGGCACTTGGGACCTTACCAGACTGGCTCAGTGAAGTCGGGAGGTTGACAGAGCAGGACAGACGCTCTCCAGAGCATGGAGCAGCATCCGACCATGCAGCCAGGCAATGAGCATTTCCCACAGCCTGGAGCCAAGAGGGGGGCGGCAGCTGCTGTTCCAGCTCCTGGGGGACAGGCCCTGTCAGCCAACAGCCACTTCTTACTCACCACAGCTAAGGGCGTCGGGTTCCTCCGGTGGGGGTGTGGAGCAGCCGTTCGTTTTCCTGTTCGCACTCCTCTGCCGTGTGAAAATCGGGGAGGGGAGGCAGAAGCCCCACTTCCCTCCTGAAATGACGTCCAGTGAGGGAAGCCAGGACAACAGGGTTGGGTGGCAAGTAGTGGCCAGACTCTCACCGCCAGGGTCTAGTCTAGCTCAGAGTCCAGTTCAACTTCATCCCCACGCCAGTGGCCCCCAGTCCCTTTCCACCACCAGGTCAACCCGGGCACTAGGGCAGGAACAGGGTGCGGAAGCAAGTCAAGCCCAGCAAGGCAGGCAAAAGTGAGTCTTGTCTTCATGGGCCGCTCACAATGACATCCTTTTTGTGTGCAACTGCTGCAAAAACATCCTGGACAGAGAAGAAACAGGCCAAAAAAACCCCATACAGCTGCAAAAATAGCTCAGTTAGGTGAGCATTAGACTGAAGAGCTAAAAGTCCATGGATCAAGCCCAGGTTTTGGCAGGTTCTTTCGTCCTCTTTGTGCGGGAGCAGCTTGTTTTCTGGCAGCACAGCAATGCCTGCACCCAAAGTGGGGAGGGCTGGCCTGGGGCAAAGCAATTTTGGGGGCCCCTTCCATTGAAAAAAAGTTGCAATACTGTTTTCTCATGGGGCCCCTGTGGGGCCTGGGGCATAATGCCCCACTTGCCTCCCTTCTGGCTGGCACTGAAGGTGAGTCTCTGATCTTGGGCTCTGCAGTAGGAAAACATAGTATGGGCTTCTGCCCCTAGTTGGCTTACCTGACCTTTAACGATGAGAGCTGTCTTTCCCAACATGACAGGAAGAGAGTAAGGCAGGGTGACCCTCAGGAATCGTGCCAGAGGGCTGCTGGGCAGTGACAGGCAGGGATCGGGGATGAAAACTCCTCTGCGCAGCTGAGCAAGGGCAGTAGCAGGGAAGGTTCATCTATGAAAATGGCTGTGTGGAAGGTGGAAGGGATTTGGGGGCCCAGGAGGAGGTGCTTGATGCCCAGTGCCTTGGAGCAGCTGGACTTGGACATGGTGGGTGTTCAGGAAATGCACATTAACAACTCTAGGGTAGCTCAATAGACAGAGAGTGATTGGAGGAAGGGCCTCCTGGCCAGGGAAGAATGATGGTGCTGGAGTCTTGTTTTTCACATTTGCGGTGCGAGTGCAGAAGGTGGTGGAGCTCCGACTAGGGAGGGCATTACTGGTAGACTTTGTGCTCTGTGGCACTGGTTACTGCTATATTAGAGTGTATGGTCCCCAGTTAAGGCATGAGAGGGAAGATCAAAGGCTCCCTTCCTCTGGACTGCATGATGTTTGTTGTTGGGGGGAGGATTTTAATTGTGTCAGCCGGCCTGAGGACTGCTGGTCCCGTTTTCCCAACCGTCAGAAGAAACATTTTTACAATGAGCACTACCTGGCACAGGTCTGTAGTGAGGTCAGCTTAGAGAAGCTCACTCCAGCCACAGGGGAGGTTCACCTTTCTGCGGGGACAGAGCAGGATTCGCATTGACCGGATTTATGCTTAGCTTTTGTGTCTTTAGCATGTTGCTTCTCAGATTCTTTCTTGGCCTGGCTTGTTACACTTTGACACTTAACAGGCCAGAGCTTGTGCACCTTCCTATTATCCTCACTAGGATCTGATTTCCAAATTTTGAGGGATGACTTTTTGCCTCTAAAAGCCTCCATTATTCAGCCTTTTACCTAGAGTGGCTTTCTGCTGGTCCTCCTATTGTCATTTCTGATTTAGGGCAAACGTTTCATCTGGGCCTCTAATTGCAGTGTTTTTAAACGGTCTGCATGCTGTTTGCAGGCACCTAACACTTGTGACAGCAGCTCCTTTTAACTCCCATTTAACCATCTATACTTATGCCGATAGTTTGACTTCAGGTCTTTAACTTTGAGTGGTAGCTGAGAAGATGGTAAATCGGACAGAAACCCGTTAGACAAACCTCTTCATTTCCTTGTTATTTGCTGATTTCTTCATTCATCCCCTTTTCCTTATTTCCTGGCTGAGGCGGCGGCCTGCCAGGGAGCTCCCTGGCACTTCTGGCTGCCTGGACTGAAGGCAAGAGGCAGGGTGGGCAGGGTGAGGGCCTTCTGTCCCAGCCTGAGGCCGCAGTACTTCCTTGTCCCTCTTCCCACCCGCACCAGCAGGCGGCTGTTGCAGGAGAACACGAGAGAGGCTCTTGGGATGCTAGGCAGCCCTGTGTGGCTGTCCGGGGAAAGAGCCGAGGCTCCCAGCTTGACCTGCCATTGACTCACGTGGCTCTGCGCTCCGTCACCTAAGGTGGGCCAGGCTGTGGATGTGACTGAGGCTTGGGCAGCATGGCCGCGCTTTCCTGACAAGGCATGAGGCAGGCCAAGGGCTTTGCACAGTGTACAGGGAAGTGGGAGAGAGGCATCTTTGAGCCTTCGTGTCTCGCCCTTTTCTTCCTTGCTCCTTGGGTGGAGGCGGGAGGAAGCGAAATGCTCCTGGCAGAAGGTTTTGTGCTCGGCTTTGAGGATTAAGCCTGAGCCTCCAGCACGGCTGCTGGGAGATGGGCTTTTGCAGTGCGACCCCCACACTCTTGTAGGCAGCAGGTGAATCTTTGTTTCAAGGTGGCAAAAGGGGAACATCAAGGCTCCCAGCAGACCTTGAGGAGCCCAGGAGGAGCCTTCAGTGGCATCCCTGGGGGAGCATAACCCCCCCTCCTTTCCGTTAACAGCTGAACTCACTGACCCATGATACCACAGAGACACCTACCAGCAGCTGGTTTGCCAGGGCCGCTGCCCAGCACCCTGCAGCGCTTCCTGCCAGTGCCAGAGCTCACCAGGCACTAGCCTGGAGCCAGGGCCTCTAGGCGCTGCTAAAGAAAAGCCAGCAGAGTGACACAGTGGAAGCGTCCTGTGTCCATACCACAGAGGTCAATCAATCAAAACCCCTTTCTGCCAGCACCAGGCCTCCTTCTTCTTACATTGGGCCCTCAAGTGAGGGGGTGGCTGGCACAACGCCAAGAGTCTAACCTGTGAGGCAGGAGGTGGCTGATGCCTGCAGCATGCTGGGGAGCTCCCAGAAGCTTTAAGGGACAGAGACTCCTCAATGCCCTTAGGAACAAGGGTTTCGGGTTCACAGAGGCCAGTAAGGGGGTCACTATGTCTGCCCTATAAACCTGGGTGTCAGGTCGCTGTGCAGCTTTGATCTAGAGCTCCAGTCCCAATGACCAACCAGCAGCCCACAACCTCCCCCTGGGTCTGCCCCACCTGGTTACTCCTTACAGGCCGACCTTACCCACCTTCCAGCCCCAGATTTGCACCCTAATCATCCTACTGCCACTCAGAGCCACAGACATGGAGGTGCTGGAGGAGTGACTCTAGAGTGTGGTTCTTCTCTAAAGATGGCTGGTTGAAAGGTGGTGCTCAGCTCTGTCAGTCACCTGCCCAGTTGCCAGGCTGCCTGGGGATGCAGACCTTTCTGTAAGGCACATAAAGGGGCTATTTGGTGTTGAAGCAAATATGAGGAATGTGCCTTTCTGAGAGGAATTTTCATCTCTTCAGCAGCTGTACGTCAGGGCCCCAGTGGCCTAATGGATAAGGCATTGGCTTCTGAAGCCAGCGATTGCAGGTTTGAGTTCCATCTGGGTGAAAATCTGCTTCCTTCCTGTGTATTGCAAGGAAACCATGGTCATCTCCTCAGCAAGGAAGCTGGGAGATGTTTGAGCACAAAATCCTGAATTGTGGGAACAATCACCAAGGATATTAGAAGGCTCAGTCTGATGACCTAATGGATATAACCACACACCCCCATCCCAGGGCAGTCCCATCTGAGACCCAGGATCCATGGAGCAACATTCCCCTCCTTCCCTGACAGGTGGGCTGTGCAGCTGATGGTGGAGGGCAGCAGGAGAGGAAGTTGAACTAGCACTGCCTGGGCTGTATCTGCACCAATGATAAATGGAGGGGATCATATAGCCTGTGCCTGACAGTGCTACATTCACTCCAGGAACAAGTCAAATCCTGCACCAAGGCTGGTGAATTCCCATGTGAGCACACAGTACCCCTGTCCCACACACATCAACTGCACCAAAAGAGACACAGACTGCACACTGAGGAGACAGTTGGTTTGCTTCCAGGTTGCTTTTATTTCCAAAGGTGCTGAAGTGTGATCTCTCTTCTTTTTCTGTGAGCAGAAATGCAATGGAGGAGAATCTCACTTCCCTGAGCTGCCAGGTGACCGTGGCAGGAAGAAAACGCACTGCAATGAAATTTAAGAAACGGTCATAAATAATTTAACAATGAGAAGTAATTAAATAAAAAAAATCCAATGGACACACATGCTGGTGGCTTCTTCCCACCCCAGAGAGTGAGGGGCAGGGATTGTGTGAAAGGCAAGTGGTTAAGTCTGAGGGAGCATATTCATATTTCATACAAGTTAAACAAATTATAGCAGCCAGCTACAAAATACTCCACTTGGTAACATCAGTACAGAATATATCAATCTACAAGCAATACAGCCATACACAGCTAAGACAGGGTGTCCACTTAATACCAGAGTTCCCACGGCCAAATAGCTAGAAGTGCCTTCACAGTCACTGCTAAAAGAAACAACATTGTGCAGAACCAAGAGCAGCCCTGCTGTGCCGTTAGAAAGGCCTGCAGGAGACTCAGCAAAGCAATCTATGATTCTGTGCTTCTCCTTAGTAGTTACCAAGTGTGATCAATGAAAGGGGATGGGGGTGGATAGCTCCCTTGTTTGTACACCCAGCCAGCCAGTAACTATAAAATCCCTCTGAGGCCTGGTCTACACTATGACTTTAGGTTGAATTTAGCAGTGTTACCTCGATTTAACCCTAGACCAATCCACACGACAAAGCCCTTTTTTTCAACTTAAAGGGCTCTTTAAATTGATTTCTTTACTCCACTTCCAATGAGGGGATTAGCACTGAAATAGGCCTAGCCCGGTCGAATTTAGGGTAGTATGGACTCAACTCAACGGTATTGGCCTCCGAGAGCTATCCCAGAGTGCTCCATTGTGACCGCTCTAGACAGTGCTCTCAACTCAGATGCACTGGCCAGGTAGACAGGAAAAGGCCCATGAACTTTTGAATTTCATTTCCTGTTTGGCAGCGTGGTGAGCTGATCAGCACAGGTGACCATGCAGAGCTCATCAGCATGATGTGCACATTGCCGGGGCACATTGCCCGGCCCGTACTTTGTGAGAAATCTGTGACCATGTCTATGTCCTCATCACTCTTGTCACCACACTGCTGTCGCTTCCTTACCTGGTTTTGCTTTTGCAGCTTCTGGTTCTGCGCTGAAAAAAGGTACGAAACAATTGTCTGCCATTGCGCTGATGGAAGGAGGGGAGATGATGGCATGGCTTACAGGGAATTAAAATCAACACAAGGGGTGGCTTTGCATCAAGGAGAAACATAAACAACTGTCTCACAGAGTGGTCCACTCAAGGATTGAACTCAGAACCCTGGGTTTAGAAGGCCATTGATTTCACAGAACAAATCAGGTCAATTTCTTGTTTTCACTCATCCAGCTTTTACATCTTAGCCTGGTAGTACAATTGCTAGCCATCATCACCTCCTGGTTACTCACCAGAAGATGGTGCAGTATGACTGCTGGTCATCATCATCTCCTGGGTGCTTGACAGAAGATGGGAATGACCTGGCTGAGTCACTCCCATGTATGCCCAGGCACCCCAACTGACCTCACCGAAATTGACTAAAAGAGCACCTAAGAGTATGACAACGATAGCTATTAATCATCATGCACCTTCTGCTGCCAAAAGGCAATGAGTGTCTTTTCTGCTCCATTCCCGCAGAACTACCTCAAACGTACGGTCAATGGCATCAAATCAATTCCTTGCCATGGTAGGGCCTTGGGCATTGGTGCACCCCAGTCCCTCCGAGGTGATCAGCTGGTTCCTTCCAGTCTTAAACGCTAGGAATGTGACTCAAAGGGCCACAACAGTCCTCCTTGTCTGCTCCTATGAACTATCCCTCGTCTGGGCAAAACATTTACAGAGACTGTTTCCTAAGTTTAAATGATGGCATTTTCCCAATGGGAAAGAGATGGAAATTTTCTCTTCTGTGGGGAGACGAGGGAAAGAATGATCCAAACCATGCAATTAATTCTGGAAGGTAGACTAAGGAGAGCGGTTTAAGAACATACACAGAATAGACTAAGGGTAAGTCTACATGATGGGATTATTCTGATTTTACAGAAACCAGTTTTGTAAAACATTGTATAAAGTCAAGCGCACGAGGCCACACTAGGCACATTAATTCGGCCGTGTGTGTCCATGTACCGAGGGTAGTGTCGATTTCCAGAGTCTTGCACTGTGAGTAGCTATCCCGTAGCTATCCCATAATTTCCGCAGTCTCCCTCACCCACTGGAATTCTGGGTTGAGATCCCAATGCATGATGGGGCACAAACAGTGTCGCAGCTGATTGTGGGTAAATGTCGTCACTCAATCCTTCATCCGTGAAAGCAACAGCAGACAATGATTTTGCGCCCTTTTCCCCTGGTTTGCACTGGCAGACGCCATAGCATGGCAACCATGGAGCCTGTTTTGCCTTTTGTCACTGTCACCGTATGTGAACTGGATGCTGCTGACAGACACGATACTGCAGTGCTACACAGCAGTATTCATTTGCTTTTGCAAGGTAGCAGAGATGGTTACCATCCCTATTGCACCATCGGCTATTGTAAACTGGTAATAAGATGATGGCTATCAGTCATTCTTCATCCTTTGCAATTGGAAATTGGCAATGATGGTTATAAATCCTTTTGTACTGTCTGCTGCTGTCATGGGTGCTCCAGGCTGGCCTTGCTGAACTTGGCTGGGGCTGCATGGACAAAAATAGGAATGATTCCCCTGGTCATTCCCTTCTTTATGTTATGCCTAGAATATGGGGCAAGAGTACTAGAGAACCAGAGAGCACAGCTGCTTGGGGTCAAAGCCCCAGAGATCCTGCAGAAATGATGAGCTGCATGCCATTCTAGAGGCTGCCAGTGCAACAACCCCACCTCTTGCTTTTCTACTCCCCTAACCCTCCTGGGCTACCATGGCAGTGTTCCCCCATTTGTTTGATGAAGTAATAAGAAACACTGAGTTTTTAGTGAGATAAAATGAAGGGGAGTCAGGCTCCAGCTGCTATCATAGCCCAGGCAGGACATTAAAGGGTAGGGGGGGAGAGGAGCCCTGCTATGATAGTCCAGGGAGTACAGAATCTTCTTTAGACATGAAAGGGAGGGGGGCTGATGGAGCTCAATTTCCAGCTGCTATGATGAGGACTGTTACCAAGCCTTTTGTACCATCTGCCAGGAACGACTGGGAATCATTCCCATTTTTACCCATTTTCCCCTGGCCGTCCTCACCAAGGCCAGCCAGGAGCACTCATCAGCTGATGATAGCAATGACTACCCACCACTTTGCACCATCTGCCACCAAGAAGGGGAGACTGGTGCTCAGCGCTGCAGCACCCTGTCTACCACCAGCATGCAGTAGACATAGAGTGACATGGAAAAAAAAGGCGAGAAACAATTTTTTTTCTTTTTCTTTTGGAGACAGGGTGGGGGAGAAGAAGAGTGGATCCCTGGGTCCCCTAACTCTAGCTCCACTTGTCCTACCCTTAGGGCCCCTAACCCTAACTCCAGGGGCTCTGCCTGTGGGGCCACTAACCCAAGCTCCAGGGGCTCTTCCCATGGGGACTCTAACCCTAGCTCCAGGCGCGCTACACGTGGGACCCCTATTACTAGCTCCAGGGGCCCCATTTGTGGGATCCCTAAGCCTAGCTCCAGGGGCCCTACCCCTTGGTGCCCTAAATATAGCTCCAGAGACCTTACTTGTGGGCCCTTAAGCTCTAGCTACAGAAGCCCTACCCGTAGGGCCTCTAACCCTAGCTCCAGGGGCCTCATACCCGTGGAGCCCCTAACCCTAGCTCCAGGGGCCTTACCCATGAGACCCCTAACCCTAGTTTCAGGGGCCCTACCCGTGGGTCCCCTAACCCTAGGTCCTGGGTGTCAAAACCTAGTTCCAGATTTGGACTTTAGCGTCCAAAATATGGGGGTTAGCATGAAAACCTCCAAGCTTAGTTACCAGCTTAGACCTGGTAAAGCTGCCACCACCCAAAAAATTAGAGTGTTTTGGGGCACTCTGGTCCCCCCAAACCTTCTCTGGGGACCCCAAGACCCAAATCCTTTGAGTCTCACAACAAAGGGAAATAAACCTTTTCCCTTCCCCCCTCCAGTTGTTCCTGGAGAGACACACAGAAGCAAGCTCCGTGAATCTAAACAGAGGGATTCCACCCTCCCCCATTTCCAGTCCTGGAAACACAAGCACTTCTCTCTTCACCCAGAGGGAAGGCAAAATCAGGCTAGTAAATCTAACACACACAGATTTCCCCCTGACTTCTTCCTCCCACCAATTCCCTGGTGAGGCTGCAGACTCAATTCCCTGGAGTTCCCCACTAAAGAAAAACTCCAACCGGTCTTAAAAGAAAGCTTTATATAAAAAGAAAGAAAAAATACATAAAAATGGTCTCTCTGTATTAAGGTGACAAATACAGGGTCAATTGCTTAAAAGAATATTGAATAAACAGCCTTATTCAAAAAGAATACAATTCAAAGCACTCCAGCAACTATAGACATGTAAATACAAAAGAAAAAAACAATAACCCTTATTGTTTTTATGAACTCTGTACTCACAACTTGGAAACAGAAGATTAGAAAGCAGGAAATAGAAAAAATCCTTCTCATAGCTGAGAGAGCATACAGGCAGAAAACCAAGAACAAAGGACTCACACACAAACTTCCCTCCACCCAGAGTTGAAAAAATCCTGTTTCCTGATTGGTCCTCTGGTCAGGTGCTTCAGATACTTCTTTCCAGGTGAAAGAGACGTTAACCCTTAGCTATCTGTTTATGACACTGGGTCCCTACCCCTAGGGCCCCTAACCCTATCTACAGGGGACCTATCAGTGGCGCCCCTAATCCTAGCTCCAGGGGCCCTACCCGTGGGACCCTTAACCCTAGCTCCAGAGTCCCTACCCTTGAGGCCCCTAACCCTATTTACGGGACCCTACCAGTGGCGCCCCTAAACCTAGCTCCTGAGGCCCCAACCGTGGGACCCATAACCCTAGCTCCAGGGGCCCCATCCCTGGGGCCCCTATTCCTAGCTCCAGGGGCCCTACCAGTGGGGTCTCTAATGCTAGCTCCAGGGCCCTGCCTGTTGGGCTCCTAACCCTTACTCCAGGGGCCCTACCCGTGAGGCCCCTAAACCTAGCTCCAGGGGCTCTACTCCTGGGACCCCTAACCCTAGTTCCAGGGGCCCTACCCATGGGACACGTAACCCTTTCTGCAGGGGCTCCAACCCAGAGACCCCTAACCCTAGCTCCAGGGGCCTAACCCTTTGGTCTCCTAACCCTAGTTCTAGCGGCCCCACCCCTGGAACCCCTAACCCTAGCTCCAGGGGGCACATCAGTGGGCCTCTAACCCTAGCTCCAGGGGCCCTACCCTTGGGACACCTAACCCTAGCAACAAGGTTCCCTACCCATGGGGATCCTATCCCTAGCTCCAGGGGCCCAAATCGTGGGACCCCTACTCTTAGCTACAGTGGCCCCATCCCTGGGGCCCCTAACACTGTCTCCAGGGTCCCTACCAGTCGGGCCCCTATCCCTGGTTCCAGGGGCCCTACACGTAGGATCCCTAACCCTAGCTCAAGGGGACCTACTCCTGGGACCCCTAACTCTAACAGCAGGGTCAGTACCCATGGGGCACCTAACAGTTGCTCCAGGGGCCCTGCCCCTGGGGCCCCTAACCCTGGCTCCAGGGGCCCTACCCCTGCGACTCCTAACTCTAGCTAAAGGAGCCCCATCCCTGGGGCCCCTAACTCAAGCTCAAGGGGCCCTGCCCGTTGGGTCCCTAACCCTAGCTACATGGCCCCGACCCCTAGGACCCCTAACCCTAGCTCCAGGAGCCCCATCCCTGGGGCCTCTAACCCTAGCTCCAGGGGTTCTATACATTGGGCCCCTAACTCTAGCTCCCACGTCCCTCCTCCTTGGACCCCGAACTCTAGCTCCAGGAGCCCCACTCCTGGGAACCCTAAACCTAGCTCCAGGGTCCCTACACGTACGGTGCCTAACATTAGCTTGTGGGGCCCTTCCCGTGGACCCCTAATCCAAGCTCCAGGGGCCCTTCCCTCGGGGCCCCTAAACCTAGCTCCATGGGCCCTGCCCATGGGACCCCTAGCCATAGCTCCAGGGGCCCTACCCTTGGGACTGCTATCTCTAGCTCCAGGGACCCTACCCATGGGTCCCCTAATTTAGCTCCAGAGGCCCTGTCCATGAGATCCTTATCCCTAGGGCCAGGTGCACTACCATTGAGACCCCCTAACCCTAGTTCCAGTGGCCGTAACCCTGGGGCCCATATCGCTAGCTTGAGAGTGTCAGGGACTGTAACCCAGATGGCAAAATAGCAAAAATAGCTATGCAAAATAAACATGTGCTAGATGCTATAAATGCTAAAAAAGGGGGGGCTTGTGCTCGCATCGGAAAAAAATGCTGTTTTTATATTATTCATTCTGGCTTAATTAAACAAAATTTACAGGCTGTTAAGAACGCTGCTGTTGTTTTTCATGCTGTATCTCTTAATCACACCTTTAATTTTAAGAAACTTCTCCCAGACCTTGGGTCATAGTTTACTGGCCTTTTCCGTACAATTGTTAAATAAATTATTTTCTGTCTGTTCTTCCTATATATTGTTTAAATAGTAATACAATTGGCAAAATGTCTGTATAATGCTGTAACCAAAGGTTCTGCTGTCCGTAAGACAACTCAGTACCTGTCTCTTCAGCTTAATGGTAAATTATGTAACGGACCTGGCAATCTGGGCTTGCCAGGCCCGAAGGGGGGATTGTGAAAGCTGGCTGACCCCCCCTTAATAGATTACAAGCTGCCAGTGGGGCGGGGGGGTAAGTACTGCTCATGGACACAGTAGCCTGAACTTTTCCTCTGTCTCAAAGCAGGAAAATCCTGCTCCAAACCAGTCAGTACTACCAGATAACGGAAGCATAAAATTTTGCACTTACCAATCAAGTATTAACACACAGGGTCTTTGTCTGAATATATATAAAAGGTTTGTAAAATTTGTGTAAGACAGAGTCTTTTGTACCAAGGTACACTCTCTCTTTTTTCTAAAGCATTTTTCCTTATTCCTAACAGGCTGTTAATTGGCTCTCAGCTAGGCAAACCCGATATTTCGGTAATAAGGGGAACTTCATGTGAGGTCTCTAACCCTAGATCCAGGGGCCGTACCCCTGGGACCTCTAAACCTAGCTACAGGGGCCAAACCTGTGTGGCCCCTAACCCTAGCTCCAGGTTCCCTACCTGTGGGTCCCCTAACCATAGCTCCAGGGGCTCTACCTGTAGGACCCCTAAAACTAGTTCCAGGGGCCCTACCCATGGGGCCCATATCCATAGATGCAGGGGCCCAACCCCTGGGGCCCCTAACCCCAGCTCCAGTGGCCCTAACCGTGGGGCTCTTAACCCTAGCTCCAGAGGCCCCAGCCATCAGAACTGGAATCCTAGCTCCAGGGGCCCCAACCCTGGGACCTCTAACCTTAGCTCCAGGAGCCCTACCCGTGCGCCCTCTAACCCTAGCTCCAGGATCCCTACCCCTGGGACCCCTATCCCAAGCTCCAGGGGTCCTACCCCTGGGGCACTTAACCCAAGCTTCAGTATCCCTATTTGTGGGACCCCAAACACTAGCTATAGGGTCCCTGCCCGTGCAGCCCGTAACCTAAGCTCCAGGGGCTCTACCTGTGGGGCTTCTAACCCTAGCTCTAGGGGCCCTTCCTGTGGGCTGCCTAACTCTATCTCCAGGGGCCTTTCCCCTGACGACCCAACCCTATCTCCAGGGGCCTAACCAGTGGGACCCTTAAACCTAGCTGCAGGGGCCCTAACCATGGGGCCCCTAACCCTAGCAACCAGATGCCCTACTAGTGGGACCCCTAACCCTAGCTCCAGGGTAACTATCCATGAGGCCCATAATCTTAGCTCCAGGAGCCCTAACCCTGGGGCCCCTAACCCTAGTTATAGGGGTCCTACCCCCAGGATCCCTATCCCTAGGTCCAGAGGCCCTACTCCTGGAGGCACTAGCTCAAGCTATAGGGGCCCTACCCCTGGGATCCCTAAACATAGATCCAGGGTCCCCACCACTGGGAACCCTTACCCTAGCTCCAGGGGCCCTAGCCCTGGGACCCCAAACCCTAGCTAGAGGGTCACTACCCGTGGGGCCTGTAATCCTAGATCCAGCGGTCCTACCCATGGGCCCCTAATTATAGCTCCAGGGGCCCTTCCCGTGGGACCCCTAAACCTACCTAAAGGGGCCCTTCCCCTGGGGCCCCTAACCCTAACTCCAGGGGCCCTACCCTTCAGGCCCTTAACCCTAGCTCCAGAGGCCCTAACCTTTTGGCTCCTAATTCTAGCTCCAGGGACCCTACTGTGGAACCTCGAACCCTAGCTCAAGGGGCCCCATTCCTGGGCCCCCTAACCGAAGCTCCAGGGTCCCTACCCATGGGTTCCCTAACTCTAGCTCCAGGGGCCATACCCGTGGTGCCCCTAATCCTAGCTGCAGGGGCCCTAGCCATGGGGCCATTAACCAAAGCTCCAGGGGCGTACCCGTCTGACCCCTATGCCTAGCTCCAGGGGCCCTACCGTTTGTGCCCCTATCCCTCCATCCAGGGTCCCTACCACTGGGGCCCCTAACCCAAGCTCCAGGGACCCTACCCGTGGGGCCCCTAACCCTAGCTCTAGGGGCCCTACCCCTAGGGCCCGTAACCATAACTCCAGGGGCCCTACCCCTGGAGCCTCTAACCATAGCTCCAGGGGCCATACCCATGGGGCCACTAATCCTAGCTCCAGGGGCCGTACCCGTGGTGATCCAAACCCTAGGTCTAGGGGCCCTACCCTTAGGGCCCCTAACCGTAGCTCCAGGTGCCCAACATCTAGGGCCCCTAACTCTCGTTTCAGGTGCCCTAGCACTGGGGATCCTGACTATAGCTCCAGAGGCCCTACCAGTGGGACTCAGAACCCTAGATCAAGGGGCCCTATCCGTGCGACCCCTAACCACAGCACTACCTGCGCTGCCCCTAACCTTAGCTCCAGGGGCCCTTCCTGTGTGACCCCTAACTCTAGCTCCAGAGGCCCTGCCCGTGGAGCCCCTCACCCCAGCTCCAGAGGCACTATCTGTCGGGCCCCAAATCCTAGCTCCAGGGCCGCCCCCCCCGAGGAAATCTAACCCTATCTCCAGGGCCCCTATCCCTGTGGCCCTTAACCCTAGCTCCAGGGGCCTTACCTGTGGGGACCTAAACCTAGCTCCAGGGGCCCCACCCTTGGAAACCCTAACCCTAGTTCCAGGGGCCCGAACCCTGGGAACCCTAACCCTAACTCCATGGGCCCCACCCTTGGTATCCCTAACCCTACCTGCAGGGGCCCGACCCGTTGATCCCCTAACCCTGGCTCCAGCGACCCCACTCCTGGGACCCTTAACCCTAAGTTCAGGGACCCCAATACTGGGACCCATAACCATAACCCCAGGGGACCTACCCGTGGGGTTACTAAGCCTAGCTCCAGAGGCCCCACCCTGTGACCCCTAACCCTACCTCCAAGGTCTCTACCCGTGAGGCCCATAACCCTAGCTACAGATGACCTACCCCTGGGGCCCCTAATCCTAGCTCCAGGGGCCCTACCCGTGGGACCCCTATCACCAGCTACAGGGGCCATACCCCTGGGAACCCTAACCCTAGCTCTGGGGCCCTACCCTTGGGGCCCCTAAGCCCAGGTCCAGGTCCCTACTCTTGGGCCGCTTAACCTTATCACCAGTAGCTCCACCCCTGGGAACCGTAACCGTATCTCCAGGGACCCCACACATGGTTCCCCTAACTCTAGCTCCAGGGGCTCTTCCAGTGGAACTCCTAACCCCAGCTCCAGGGGCTCTTCCAGTGGAACTCATAACCCCAGCTACAGGGGCCATTCCCCTGGGGCCCCTAACCCTCGCTCCAGGGTCCCTACCCATGAGGCTCATAACCCTAGCTACAGATAACCTACTCACGGGGCCCCTAAAACTAGCACTAGGGGCCCTATCCCTGGGGTCCATAAAACTAGCTCCAGGGGACTTACCCATGGGGCCCCTAACCCTAGCTCCAGGGGCCCTACCCCTGAGGCCCTTAATCCCAACTCCAGCATCCCTACCCATGGGGCCCGTTAACCTAGCTCCACGGGCCCCACCCCTGGGACCCCTCTCCCTAGCTTCAGCGGCCCTACCTGTGAGGACCTTAACCGTAGCTCAGGAGGCCTAAATAGTGGGACAGCTAAAAAAAGCTCCAGGATCCCTATTTGTGGGACCCCTAATCCAAGCTCCATGGGCTCCAACCCTAGGATCTCTAATCATAGCTCCAGGGGCTCTACCCCTGGGGCCACAAACCCTAGATAAAGGGGCCCTAAACGTAGTGTCCCTAACCGTAGCTCAAGGGACTCTACTCGTGAGGCCCCTATCCCTAGCTCCAGGGGCCCTACCTGTGGGGCCCCTAACCCTAGCTCAAGGGGCCCTACCCTGGGGGAGATTTACCCAAGCTCCAGGGACGCTACCCGTGGGGCCTCTTACTCTAGCTCCTTTGGCTCTACCCTTGGGGCCCCAAACCCTAGCTCCAGGGGATCTTCCTGTGGGACCACAAACCCTAGCTCCAGAGTCCCTTCCCCTGGATCCCCTAACCCTGGCTCTAGAGGCTCTACTCGTGGGGCCCCTAATCCTAGCTTAAGGGGCCCCACCTCTGGGTCCTGTAACCCTAGCTCCACGGGCCTCATCCCAGGTGTCTCTAACCCTAGTTCCAGAGGCCCTGTACGTGGAGCCTCTAAACTAGCCTCCAGGAGCCCTACCCCTGGGACCCCTAACCCTAGCTCCAGGGGCTCTACCCGTGGGACCCCTAACAGTAGTTGCAGGGGCCCTACTCGTGGGGTCCCTATCCCTAGCTCCATGGGAGCTACCCCTAGGGCTCGTGACCCTAGCTCCAGGGGCCCTATCCGTGATACCCCTATCCATAGCTCCAGGGGCCCGACCAGTGGGGCCCATAACCCTACCTCCAGGGGCCCTACCAGTGGGGTGCTTAAGCCTAGCTCCAGGGACCCTACCTGTGGGGCCACTAACCATAGATCCAGGGGCTCTAACCGAAGGATCCCAAACCATAGTTCCAGGGGCCAAGCCCGTGGGGCCCCTAACCCTACCTCCAGGGGCCCTACATGTGGGTCCCTTAACCCTAACTCCAGGGGCCTTACTCGTGGGGCCCCTAAGCCTAGCTCCAGGGGCACCACACCTGGGAACCCTAACTCTAGCTTCAGAGGCCCAACCCCTGGGGCCCCTAACCCTAACTCGAAGGATCCAACCGGCGCGGCCCCTAAACCTAGTTCCATAGGCCCCATCCCTGTGGCCCTAAACCCTAGCTCCAGGGGCCCTACCCGAGGGACCCCTAACCCTAGCTCCAGGGGCTCTACCTTGGGACCTCAAAACTTAGCTCCAGGGGCCCTACCACTTGGTTTCTTAAATATAGCTCCAGAGGCCTGACCCATGGGACCCTTAACACTAGCTCCAGGGACCATG
This sequence comes from Gopherus flavomarginatus, assembly GCF_025201925.1. NCBI lineage: Eukaryota > Metazoa > Chordata > Testudines > Testudinidae > Gopherus > Gopherus flavomarginatus. Next base: position 6,948,554 of record NC_066636.1, read on the forward strand.
CCCATGAGGCCCCTTACCCTAATTCCAGGGTCCCAATCCATGGTTCCCCAAATCCTAGCACCAGGGTCCCTTCACGTGCCCATCACCTGGGGCCTGTAACCCTAGCTCCAGGGGCCCTACCTGTGAGGCCTTTAACTCTAGCTCCAGGGGCCCTACCCGTGTTGCCCCTATCCCTAGCTGCAGAGGCTCTTAACGTGGGACCCCTAAACCTAGCTCCAGGGGTCCCACCTCTGGGACCACTAACCCTAGCTCAACTGGCATCATCCCTGGGACCTCGAACCCTCACTCCAGGGGCCCTACCCATGGGGCCCCTAACACTAGCTCCAGGGGCTCTATTCATGGGACCCCTAACCCTAGTTCCAGGGGCCCTACCCGTAGGGCCCATTTCCCTTGCTCCAGGGGAACTACCCGTGGGGCCTCTAACACTAGCTCCAGGGGACCTACAAGTGGGACTCATAACCTTAGCTCTAGGGGCTCAACCCCTGGGGCCCCTAACCCTAGCTCCAGAGGCACCATCCCTGTGGCCCCTAACCCAGCTCCAGGGGCACTAACCGTTGGGCTGCTAACCCTAACTTCAGGGGCTCTACCCATGGGACCCCGTACCCTAATTGCAGGGGCCCTACCCATGGGGTCCCTAACCCTAGTTCCAGGGCCCCTACCGGTGGGAGACATAACCCTAGTGCCAGGGTCCCTACCCCTGGTGCCCCTTAATATAGCTCCAGGTGGCCAATCCATTGGCTCCCTAACCCTAGCTCCAGGGGCCCCTGTCATTGTATAATTCCCAAATCTGGACCTTAGCGTCCAAAATATGGGTACTAGCATGAATTCCCCTAAGCTCAATTACCAGCTTAGATCTGATAGGCTGCCACCAATCAGGATTCTGAGTACCTGATAAACTCTGGTCTCCCCAAACCTTCCCTGGGGACCCCAAGACCCAAATTCATTGAGTCTCACAACAAAGGGAAATAAACCATTCCCTCCCCTCTCTTTACCTCCTCCCAGATCTTTTCCGCCATGGGTACACTAGGAGATCACCGTGATTCAATTCCTTGAATCACCACATAGAGAGGAATGATACCTTCCCACAGAGGCAATCCAGTTTCAAGTTCCGTGAATCTAAAACAAAGAGATTCCACCCTTCCCCCACTCTTCTCCTTCCCTGTTAAGTACAGACTCAATTCCTTTGAGCCTTAACTAGGAGAGAAAAATCAAACAGGTCTTAAAAGCAAACTTTTAATAAAAAAGAAAGAAAAAAGTAAAAGGTTTATCTCTGCACTTTAGATGATAAAAAGTTACAGGATCTTTCAATTTATAAACAATAGAGAGAAACTCTCCAGCAGAAACACAATTTAAGCTACTTCCAGCAAGTACACAAATGCAAATGGAAAAAAAACAAATTAAAAGACTATGACCGCCTTTTCTTACTTACAATTCTGAATAGATAAGGGACTGTAGCAGGGAGATTGGCAGAAACCTGGCTGCACCTCTAGCCCCGTCCAGGACCCAGAGAGAACAAAGCCAAACCCAAAACCCACAAACAAAGGCTTCCCTCCACATGAGATTTGAAAGTATCTTGTCTTCTGATTGGTCCTCTGGTCAGGTGTTTGGGTCCCTGTTTGTTAATCCTTTACAGGTAAAAGAGACATTAACCCTTAACTATCTGTTTATGACACGCCCCCAAATCGCAGACAGTGGGAAACCTGACTGGCGGTGATTTCTTCCTATAACTTTAGAATAACAGATTAATACAACACATATACTTTTACATATAGTTCTAAGTATGTAAACTACAAGACTTTCTACATTTTAAGAACAAATTTTAACCAGTGGATTCTGGGAAACTTTCACGAGAGAGTGGATCAGCTACTTTGTTAGAAGCTCCTGAAATGTGTTGAATTTCAAAATCAAATCTTGGAGAGCTAAACTCCATCGAAGAAGTTTTTTGTTGTTCCCCTTGGCAGTATGAAGCCACTTTAGAGCAGCATGGTCGGTCTGTAGCTGGAACTGCCGTCCCCAAACGTATGGGCGTAGCTTTTCCAGGGCGTACACAATGGCGTAGCATTCCTTTTCACTGACTGACCAGTGGCTTTCTCTGTCAGACAGTTTCTTGCTGAGAAACATGACAGGATGGAAGTTGTGATCCGGTCCTTCCTGCATGAGAACTGCTCCTATACCATGCTCAGATGCATCTGTGGTTACTAGGAATGGTTTGTCAAAGTTTGGGGCCATTAGCAAAGGGTCAGACATGAGCGTTGCCTTAAGTTGGGTAAAGGCCTTTTGACACTCATCAGTCCACTTCACTGCATTTGGCTGGGTCTTTTTGGTCAGGTCGGTCAGTGGGGCAGCGATTTGGCTGTAGTGTGGTACAAATCGCCTGTAATACCTGGCCAAGCCTAAGAAGGATTGGGCCTGTTTTTTGGACTTTGGGACAGGCCACTTTTGGATAGAATCCACCTTTATGGTTTATGGTTTATGGTTTATGGTTCCTCGACCCACCTGGTGTCCCAGGTAAGTCACTCTGTTTTGGCTTATTTGACACTTTTTGGCCTTAACAGTTAGTCCTGCCTGCCTGATGCGCTCAAGTACCTTTTCCAGGTGTTCTAGGTGTTCGGGCCAGGAGTCTGAAAAAATGGCCACATCATCGAGGTAGGCAGCTGCATATTCACCCAGTCCTGCTAGTAGACTATCTACCAGCCTTTGGAAGGTGGCAGCCCGAAAGGAAGTACATTAAATTCATACACCCCCGCATGGGTGATGAATGCTGACCTTTCCTTGGCAGGTTCATCTAGCGGTACTTGCCAGTACCCCTTGGTTAAGTCTATTGTAGAGATGAATTGGGCACATCCCAACTTCTCCAATAGCTCATCGGTGCCTGGCATTGGATAGTTGTCTGGACGAGTTACTGCATTTAGCTTACGGTAGTCCACGCAAAAGCATATTTCCCCATCTGGTTTGGGTACCAGAACCACTGGAGATGCCCATGCACTGGTAGATGAGCGGATTATACCCATCTGTAGCATGTTATGGATCTCCTGTTCTATAGCAGCTTGAGCATGAGGAGACACCAGGTAGGGTAGGGTTCTGATTGGGTGAGCATTACCTGTGTCAATAGAGTGGTATGCCTGTTCAGTCCGTCCTGGGGTGGCTGAGAACAATGGGGCGAAGCTAGTGCACAGCTTCTTGATTTGTTGCCGCTGCAGACGTTCCAGGGTGGTTGAGAGGTTCACCTCTTCCACGCCACCGTCTTTTTTTCCTTCATAGTAGACATCGTCAGGCCACTCAGCGTCATCTCCTCCCTGGACTGTAAACTGACAAACCTGTAAGTCTCTGGAATAAAAGGGCTTGAGAGAACTAACATGATGCATTCTGGGCTTTAGGGAGGAATTGGAAATGCTATGAGGTAGTTAACAGCTCCCAGGCACTCTTGGACCGTGACCCTAACCCTAACCCTAACCCTTACCATGATGCTTCCATCTTATGGGCCTGTTGCGCCTTCAAGACCATAACCTGGTCTCCTACCTTGAAGGAACGCTCTTTGGTATGTTTATCATACCATGCCTTTTGCTCTTCCTGAGCATCCTTTAGGTTTTCTTTAGCAAGGGCTAAAGAGTGCCGGAGGGTGTTTTGTAGGTTGCTTACAAAGTCCAGAATATTAGTCCCTGGAGAAGGCGTAAACCCCTCCCATTGCTGCTTCACCAACTGTAATGGCCCCTTAACCTCGTGACCATACACAAGTTCAAATGATGAAAACCCTAAACTGGGATGTGGTACAGCCCTGTAGGCAAAAAGTAGCTGCTGCAACACTAGGTCCCAGTCATTGGAGTGTTCATTTACGAATTTACGTATCATGGCCCCCAAATTCCCATTAAACCTTTCCACCAGGCCATTGGTTTGATGGTGGTACGGGGTGGCAACCAAGTGGTTCACCCCATGAGTTTCCCACAGTTCTTTCATGGTCCCTGCCAGAAAATTAGATCCTGAATCTGTAAGGATGTTGGAGGGCCAACCTACCCTGGCAAAAATGTCTGTTAGTGCCTGGCACATAGCGTTAGCCCTGGTGTTGCGTAAAGCTACTGCTTCCGGCCATCGGGTAGCAAAGTCCACGAAAGTCAGTATGTACTGCTTTCCTCTGAGTGTCTTTTTTGGGAAAGGACCCAGAATTCCACAGCTACTGGCTGAAATGGGACCTCAATTATGGGGAGTGGCTGGAGAGGGGCCTTGACCTGGTCTTGGGGTTTTCCCACTCTTTGGCACACCTCACAAGACCGGACATACTTGGCAACGTCCTTGCCCATCCCCTCCCAGTGGAAGGACTTCCCCAACCGGTCCTTGGTTCTGTTCACCTCAGCATGGCCACTGGGATGATCATGGGCTAAGCTTAAGAGCTTTTCCCGGTACTTAGTTGGAACCACCAACTGTTTTTGCGGATGCCAATCTTCCTGGTTTCCACCAGAAAGAGTTTCCTTGTATAAAAGTCCTTGTTCTACAACAAACCAGGATCGATTAGAAGAGCTGAGAGGCGGTGGGGTGCTCCGTGCCGCCGCCCAAGCTTTCTGAAGGCTGTCATCTGCTTCCTGCTCAGTCTGGAACTGTTCCCTTGAAGCTGGAGACACCAGTTTTTCCTTAGATTGTGGACTTGGGCTTGGTCCCTCTGGAAGCGATGTAGGTGATAGGGTTGTTTCCGTTGCTGGTGAACCGCTCTCCACTGGTGCACCAGGGGGTATTTCAGGCTCTGGCTGAGCCTCTTGGTTGTGGTTGTCTGCTGCTTCTGCCAGTTCAGGCTCGCTGGCGCCCTCTGGTGTTGGGGTTGAAGATGGATTTGCAAGCACTGTCATCAGTGCTGGCAACGGTTCTGGTGCTGGTTGCTTTTCCAGTTCCTGGTCTGGGACTGGAAGCACTGTGGCTGTTTCCATTGTTGGCATGGGATCCGGGTCCACTACCTCTGTCTGGGTCTCTTGTAACACAGATGAGGCCTCTGGAATAGAAATGGGTCTGGAAGCTTGCCTGGTTTGGCTACGTGTAACCATTCCCACTCTCTTGGCAAGCTTCACCTGGTTGGCCAAATCTTCCCCCAGTAGCATGGGGATGGAATAATTGTCATAGACTGCAAAAGTCCACATTCCTGACCAGCCTTTGTACTGGACAGGTAGTTCAGTTGTAGGCAAGTCTACAGCTTGTGACATGAAGGGGTAAATTGTCACTTGGGCCTTTGGGTTGATGAATTTGGGATCCAACAAGGATTGGTGGATAGCTGACACTTGTGCCAGTTAAAATTGTTAAACATTAAGACTGAGGCAATTCAAGTTTTAACAATTCTGTCCTGTCAAGTTAAATCAGAAGGTCAGACTTACCAAAAATACATAATAAAAATGAAGTTGAATTTAAAAAGGCAGTTGTTTAACTGCAAATCAGTCAAAACTGTCTCTCCACGCAGTAACCTTCTTTCCGCCCACTCTCAAAGTTTCCCTTCGCTCGAAGGGTATTTGAGAGGCATCTGGGCCTGGGGATCTTTGGTGTGATGGTGGTGTAATGAACTGCACTCGGTTGGGGTTCTTTGGGCAGTTGGTCTTTATATGTCCCAGTTCATTACACTTAAAGCATCTTCCAGCTGACTGGTCACTGGGTCGAGGTGGGTTACTGGAGACTGGTGAGGTGGAAGAATAGGGCGTCTGTGGCTTTCCTTGGGTTGTCGGTGGGGTCTTGTGCTGCCCTCAGTTATAGGGTTTATTGTCGGTGTGCCCCCTGGGGTATTCGCTCCCCTTGACAGTAGGTTTTTTCTTTTCTGCCACTTCCATTCATTTGGCTCCAATCTCCCCTGCCTCGATTACCGTTTTGGGCTTCCCATCTAGGATGTACCTTTCTATTTCCTCAGGAACACCATCTAAGAATTGCTCCATTTGTATCAGGAGGTGCAGCTCGTCCAGATTGTTAACCTTTGTTCCTGATATCCAGGCTTCATAATTCTTTGTAATGTGGTAGGCGTATCGAGGAAATAGCATATCTGGTTTCCATTTTAGAGCTCTGAACCACCGACGGGCATGTTCAGGTGTCATCCCCATTCGGTATCTGGCCTTGGTTTGAAAAAGTTTTTAGTCGTTCATTTTCTCCTTACGCATTTCAGCTGCCACCTCTGCTAAAGGTCCACTGAGCTGTGGTCTCAGCTCTACCATGTACTGGTCTTCAGGGATGCTGTACCCAAGGCAGGCTCTTTCAAAATTTTCTAAGAAGACCTCAGTGTCATCACCTGCCTTGTAGGTGGGAAATTTTTGGGGATGTGGAACAACAACTTGAGACGGGTTGTTAGGATTGGCTGGGTTCTGTTACTTAGCCTTTTCTAATTCCAAGGCCTGCTGGTAGGTCTCCCTCTGGAGTTCCAGCTGTCTTTGGTGGTCTGCATCTTTGGCTGCTTGCTCTCTTTTGTAGGCTGCCTCTCTGTCTTCTTGTTCTCTTCTGTGGGCCACCTCTCTTTCTCTTTCTCTTAGCTCCATCTCTTTTTGTTTTATTTCTAGTTCTTGTATTTTTTTTCCATATCTCGCTTGTGCTCTGCGTCTTTGATTTGTCCCTCTGCCTCCACTTTTGCCCTGGAAGTCATTTTTCCTGCTTTTATTTTTTTTGTCTTGGGGCGCCCTCTGCTGGTTTACTGTCTGAATTACTGTTCCTCTGCTGCCTGCTCTGTTGCTAAGCAACAGAGTCTTTCTAACAAACCTTCCTGAATAAAACTAGAACAAAAGGAAACCTTTCATTTGCATGTGTGTTCTGCTGGTGTAGTTGGCTCACAGCTGGAGTTCTATTGTCTAACAAAAGACCCCTGTTAAACTTAATGGCCCTTGCCTGAGGCCATATCTATGCACAGCCAGACTGGAGCAAGGAAAAAAAAATCTCTGGCTGTAGTTAAGAAAAAACAAAAAACAAGCCCCTTCTCTCTGCTTACAAGCAGCTAGCAGAGGAAAGAAACAATAATTTTACTGGCTTTTGGATTCTTATCTTTCCCACACGCTGCACACCATGTCATAGTATAATTCCGAAATCTGGACGTTAACGTCCAAAATATGGGTACTAGCATGAATTCCCCTATCTGTTCTTAACTATCTGTTTATGACAGCACCACCCCTGGGACCCAAACCCTAGCTCCAGGGACCACATCCCTCGGGCCTTTTATGCTAGTTCCAGTGGCCCTACCCGTGGGGCCCCTAACCCTAACTCCAGAGGATCTAACCGTGGGACCTCTAACCCTTGTCCCAGGTGCCCTATCCATGGGGCCCCTAACCCTAGATCAAGGGCCCCTACCTGTGGGACCCATAATCCGAGCTCCAGGGGCCGCATCCTTGGTACCCCTAGTCCTAGAACCAGAGTCCCTTCCCTGTGTTGCCCATAGCCCAATCTCCAGGTGCCCTATCCGTGGGGCCCCTAATCCTAGTTCCAGGGGCCCCACCTCGGGTCCCCTAACCCTAGCTCCAGGGGCCCCATCCCTGGGGCCCCTAACCCTAGCTCCAGGGGCCCTACATGTGTGGTCCTTAACCCAAGCTCAAGGGGTCTTTCCCCTGGGACCCCTATCCCTACACCAGGGTCCCTACCCATGGAAACCCTAACCCTAGCTCCAGAGGCTTAACCCGTTGGGCCATTAAGCCTGAATGAAGGGCCCTTACCCGTGGGGCCCGTAAACCTAGCTCCAAGGGCCCTACCCGTGGGACTCTTAACCCTAGCAACAGGTGCCCTACCCGGGGGGCCCCTAACCTTGGTTCTAGGGGCCTGACCCAGGGGACTCCTAACCCTAACTCCAGGGCCCCATCCCTGGGGACCCAATCCATAGCTCCAGGGGCCCTACCCATGGGCCATTAACCCTAGATCCAGAGCCCCTACCCGTGGGGCCCCTAACTCTAGCTCCAGAGACCCTACCCATGGGGCCGCTAACCCTAACTCCAGGGGCTTTACCCGTGGGACCACTAACTCTAGTTCAAGGGGCTCTACCTATTGGGCCCCTAACCCAAGTTCAGTGGCCCCTAATCGTGGGACCCATAACCCTAGTTATAGGTGACCTTCCCCTGGGGCCCCTTAACCTAGCTCCAGGGGACAAACCCTTTGGCCTCCTAACCCTAGCTCCAGGGGCTCCACCTCTGGGACCCTTACCCTAGCTCCAGGGGCCCCACCCATGGGGCAACTACGCTGGCTCCAGCTGCCCTACACGTGGGGCCCCTGACCCTAGATCCAGGGGCCCTACCCCTGGTACCTCTAAACCTATCTCCTTGGACCCTATTCATGGGGCCCGTAACCATATTTCCAGGTACCCCACCCCTGGGAACCATAACCCTAGCTCCAGAGACCACATCCCTGGGGTTCCTAACCCTAGCTCCAGGGGCCCTACCCCTCTGGCCCCTAACATTGGCTTCAGGGGCCCTGCACATGTGGACCCAAACCCTAGCTCAAGAGGCCCTATCCCGGGGCCCCTAACCCTAGCACCAGGGTCACTACCTGTTAGGCCCCTAACCCTAGCTCCAGGGGCCCTACCCGTGGGGATCCGAAATCTAGTTCCAGGGGTCCTACCCGTGGGACACCTAACCCTAGTCCAGGGGACCTACCCTTTGGCCTCCTAACACTAGCTACAGTGGCACCACCCCTGGGACCGCTAAGCCTAGTTCCATGGGCCCCATCTCTGGGGCCTTTATCCCTAGCTTCTGGGTTCCTGCCTGTTGGGACCCTAACCCTAGCTCCAGGGACCCTACCAGTGGGACCCCAATCCCTAGCTCCAGGGGACCTACCCCTGGGACCTCAAACCCTAGCTCCACGGGATGTACCCCTTGGGATCTTGACTGTAGCTCCAGAGGCCTTACCCGTGGGACGCCTAACACTAACTCCAGGGACCCTACCTGTGGGTCATGTATCCTTAGCTCCAGCGGCCCTACCCGTGGGGCCCCTAATTCAAGCTCCAGGGGCCCTTCCTGTGGATCCCTAACCCTAGCTCCAGGGGTCTTACACCTAGGGCCCCTAACCCAAACTCCAGGGTCCCTACCTATAGGGCCCTTATCCCTAACTCCAGATGCACCACCTCTGGGAATTCTAAATGTAGCTCCACGGGACCTACCCATGGGGAACCTAACCCTGCCTCCAGGGCCCTACAAGTGAGGTTCCTAACACGAGCTCCAGTGGCCCTACCCGTGGGGAACATAACCCTGGCTCCAGGGGCCTACAAGTAGGGCCCCTTACACGAGCTCCAGGGGCCCTACCCCTTGGACTCCTTATCATAGAACCAGGGTTCATATCCGTGGGGCAACTGACACTAGCTCCAGCGGCCCTATTCATGGACTTCTAACCCTAGCTCCAGTGGGCCTTCCCCTGGGGCCCCTAATCCTAGCTTCAGGGGCCCTACCCATGAGACCCCTAACCATAGCTCCATGGGCCCTACCAGTGGGACCGTTATCTCTAGCTCCAGGGGCTCTACCCCTGAGACCCTTAAACCTAGCTCCAGGGGCCATACCCCTGTGACCTCTAAGCCTAGCTCCAGGGGCCTTACTCCTGGGGCTCATTTCTCTGGCTCCAGAGGCCCTACCCCTGGGGCTCCTAACCCTAGCTCCAGGTTCCCAACCCTTGGGTCACCTAACCCTAGCTACAGGGGTCCTTTGCATGGGGCCCCTAACCTTATCTCCAGGGACTTTCCCCGTGGGACCCCTAACCCTAGTGCAAGAGTCCCCTCTCGTGGACCCCTAACACTAGTTCCATGGGCCCATCCCCTGAGGGCCCTAATCCTAGCTCCAGGGCCCGACCCCTGGGGTCTATAACCCTAGCTCTAAGGGCCCTACCCGTGGGACCCGTAACCTTTGCTTCAGGGACCCTACCCGTGGGGCCCCTAAACCTAGCTCCAGAGACCCTACCTGTAGGACCCCTAACCCTAACTCCAGGGGGCCCACCCCTGGGACACCTAACCCTAGCTCAAGGTGCCCCATCCTGGTCCCCCCCTAATGCTAGCTACAGGGGCCCTGCCTGTGGGGCCCCTAACCCTCGTTCCAGGGGCCTACCCATAGGGCTGCTAACCCTAACTCCAGGGGTTCTACCCGTGGGACCCCTAACTCTAGTTCAAGCGACCCTACCTGTGGGGCCCCCAACCCTAGCTCCAGGGCCCCATCCCTAGCTCCAGGGGCCCTACCCGTGTGTCCCATAACCCTAGCTCCATGAATCCCACCCCTGGAACCCCTACCCTAGCTCCAGGGGCCCCACCCCTGGGACCTCTTACCTTAGTTCCAGAGGCCCCATCCCTGGGGCCCCTAACCCTAGCTCCAGGGGCCCTATCGGTTGGGGCCCTTTACCGCAGCTCCAGGGGCCCTACCCGTTGGACCCCTAACCCTAGCTCCAGGGGCCCAACCCTGGGACCCCTTACCCTAGCTCCAAGGGCCCCATACCTGGGGTCCGTAACCATAGCTCCATGGGCCCTACCCGTGGGGCACCTATTGCTGGCTCCAGAGGCCCTACTCATTGGGCCCCTAACTCTAGTTCCAGGGGCCCTGCATGTGGGGTCCCTAACCCTAGCTCTAGATTCCCCACTCCTGTGACCCCTTACCCTAGTTCCAATGGCCCCATCCCTGGGGCCCCTAACCCGAGTTCCAAGGTCCTTACCAGTGGGGCCCCTAACCGTGGCTACAGGGGCCCTAGTTGTGGGGCCCCTAACCCTAGCTCCAGGGGAACCACCCCTGGGAACCCTAACTCTAGCTCCAGGAGACCATACCTGTGGCCCCTAACTCTAACTCCACAGTCCCGAAAATGAGGCCCCTAACCCTAGCTCTACGTACCCTACACATGGCGCCCCTAACCCTTACTCCAGGGGCCGTAAGCCTGGGACCCAAACCCTAGCTCCAGGGAACCTATCCATAGGGCCACTAACCCTATCTACAGGGGCCCTACGCCTGGGGCCCCTAAACATATCTCCAGGGGCTCTACCCATGGGAAACCTAACCCTAATTCCAGGGGTCCTACCCCTGAGGCCACTAACCCTAGCTCCAGGGGTCCCACCGCAGGACCCCAACCCTTGCTCCAGGGCCCCATCCCTGGGGCTCCTAACCCTAGCTCCAGGAGATCAATCCATAAGCCTAGGACCCTTAAGCCTAGCTCCAGAGGTCCTGCCTGTGAGGCCTTTAGCCCTAGCTCCAGGGTCCCCACCCCTGGATACCTTAACACTAGCTCCAGGGGCCAAACCCCTGGGACTCTTAGCCCTAGCTCTAGGGGCCCTACTCCTTGAATCCCTAACCCTAGCTTCAGGGACCCTACCTGTGGGGCTCCTTACCCCAGCTCCAGGAGCCCGTCCCATGGGGCCCTGAACCCTAGCTCTAGGGGCACTACGTGGGGCCCCTAACCTAAGCTCCAGAGGCCATACCCATGGGGCCTTTTACGCTAGCTCCAGGGCCCCACACCTGGAAACCCTAACACTAGTTCCAAGGGCCGCACCACTGGGACCTCTAACCCTAGCTCCAGGAACCTCACCCCTGGGGCTTCTAACCCTACCTCCTGGGGCCCAACCCGTGGGGCCCCTAACCCTAGCTCCAGAGACCTTTCCCGTGGGACCACTAACCCTAGCTCCAAGGGCCTTATCAGTGGGGCCCCTAACCTGAGCTCCAGAGGCCCTACCGGTGGGAGACCTGACCCTTGCTCAAAGGTCCCTCCCTTTGGGGCCTCTAACCCAAGATCCAGGGGCCTGATCTGTTGGGCCCTTTACCCTTGCTCCACGGGACCCACTCCTGGAAATGCTAACCCTTGGTCCAGGAGCCCTACCCATGGGGCCTCTAACGCTAGCTCGAGGAGCCCTACCCCGGGACCCCAAACCATAGCTACAGGGGCCATACCCGTGGGGCCTCTAACCCTAGCTCCAGGGTCCTGACTCGGGGGGCCCCTAAACCTAGCTCAAGGGGCTCTACTCGGGGGACCTCTAACCTTAGTTCCAGAGGCCCTACCCCTGAGACCCCTAAACCTAGCTCCAGGGGTCCTACCCCTAGGATCCCTATCCCTAGGACCAGGGGCCCTATCCGTGGAACCTCTAACTGTAACTCAAGAGGTCCTACCCATAGGACCCCTAACCCTAGCTCCAAGGGCCCTATCCATGGAATCCCTAACCATAGCTAAAGCGTCCCTAGCCCTGGGACTGCTAACCCTAGCTCCAGCGGCACTACACCTGCAATCCCTATCCCTCGCTCCAGGGGCCCCAACCCTGGGAATGCTAACCCTAGCTCCAGGATCCCTACCACTGGGAACTCTTACCCTACCTCCAGGAGCCTAACCCCTGGGACCGCTAACCCTAGCTCCAAGGGCACTATCCGTTGCGCCCCTCACCTTAGCTCCAGGGGCGCCACCCCTGGAAACCCTAACACTAGCTGCAGTGGCCCCACACCTGGGAACCCTAAACCTAGCTCCAGGGGCCACAACCATGGGACCCCTAACCCTACCTAAAGAGGCCCAACTCGTGGATGCCCTAACCCTAGGTCCAGGGGCCCTACCCCTGGGGCCCCTAAACCTAGCTTCAGTGGCCCTACTTGTGGGGCCCTTAACCCTAGTTCCAGGGGCGTTACCCCTGGGACCCCTAACCTTAGCTCCAGTGGCCCCATCCCTGGTGCTCCAAACCCTAGCTCCAGGGGCCTACCTGTGGGGCCCCTCACCCTAGCTACAGGGGCTCAACCCCTGGAAACCCTAACACTAGCTCCAGGGGTCCTACCCCTGGGAACCTAACGCTAGCTCCAGGGGCCCTACTCCTTGGTCCCCTAACTCTAGCTGCAGGGACCCTACCCATGGGGACGTTATCCTAGGTGCAGGGACCCTATCATGGGGCCAGTAAACCTAGCTCCAAGGACCCATTGTGTGGGGGCACTAACCCTAGCTCCAATGGCCTTTCCCGTGGGACCCCTAACCCTGGGGCCCCGAGCTCCAGTTCGAGGGGCCCTGCAGGTGGGGCCCTTAACCCTAGTTTCAGGGCCTCTACCAGTGGAAAACCTAAACCTAGTTCCAGTTGCCCTACCGGTCGGGTCCCTACCCCTAGCTCCAGGGGAGCTACCCCTAGGGCCCATAATCCTAGCACCAGTGGCCCTTCTCGTTGGACCACTAAACGTAGCTCCAGGGACTCTATCCCTGGGGCCCCTAACCCTAGCTCAAGGGTCCCTGCCCATGGGGCCCCTAATCCTAGCTCCAGAGGCCCTAGCCATGGGATCCCTAACCATAGCTCATGGAGCCCAATCCGTCAGGGTCCTAATCCTAGCTCCAGAGGCCCTAACCGTGGAACCCCAAACTTCAGCTTCAGGGGCCCTGTTCATGGGGCCCCTAACCCAAGCTCCAGGGGCCCTTCCCGTGGTGCCCTTTTACTTAGCTCCAGGGGTTCCACCCCTGGAAATCCTAACACTGGCTCCAGGGGCCCCACCCCTGGAACCCCTAACCCTAGCTCCAGGGGCCCTTACCACTTGTTCCCCTAACCCTATCTCCAGGAATCCTACCCGTGGGGCCCCTAACCCCAGGACCAGGTGCCCTACCCGTGGGCCCCTTTACCCTAGCTCCAAGTGCCCTACCCATTGGGCCATTAACCCTAGCACCAGGATCCCTACCCATGGGGCCCCTATCCCTAGCTCCAGGGGCCCTAACCGTGGAGCTAATAACCCTAGCTCCAGGATCTCTACCCCTGGGACCCCTAACCCTAGCTCCAGGGGCCCTTACCACTTGTTCCCCTAACCCTATCTCCAGGAATCCTACCCGTGGGGCCCCTAACCCCAGGACCAGGTGCCCTACCCGTGGGCCCCTTTACCCTAGCTCCAAGTGCCCTACCCATTGGGCCATTAACCCTAGCACCAGGATCCCTACCCATGGGGCCCCTATCCCTAGCTCCAGGGGCCCTAACCGTGGAGCTAATAACCCTAGCTCCAGGATCTCTACCCCTGGGACCCCTAACCCTAGCTCCAGGAGCCCAATCCCTGGGGCCCCTACCGATAGCTCCTGGGGCTATACCCGTGGGGCCCCTAATCCTGGCTCCAGGGACCCTACCAGTGGGGCTAATAACCCTAGCTCAAGGGGCCCTACACCTGGGTCCCCTAATCCTAGCTACAGGTACCCTACCCGTAGGTCCCCTAACCCTAGCTACAGGGGTTTTACCTGTGTGACACCTAACCCTAGTTCCAGGGGCCCATCGCGTTGTGCCCTGAACCCGAGCTACAGGAGCCCCACTCCTGGGACACCTAACCCTAGCTCCAGGGGCCTTAACCATGGGGCCCCTAACCATAGCTCCAGAGGCCCTACCCGTTGGACCCCTAACCCTAGCTCCAGGGTCCCTACCCCTGGGGCCCCTAACCCTAGCTTCAGGGGCTCCACCTCTGGGACTCCAAACTCTAGCTCAAGGGGGCCCCATCTCTGGGACTGCTAACGCTAGCTCAAGGAGCAATGCTCTTTTGGTCCCTAACCCTAGCTACAGGGGCCCCGTCCCTGGGACCTCTAACCCTAGTTCCAGGGTTCCTACCCATTATGCCCCTAACCCTAGCTCCAGGGGCTCTACCCCTGAGATCCCTAACTCTAGCTCCAGGGTCCCTACTCGTGGGGCCCCTATCCCTAGCTCCTGGTGCCCTACCCGTAGGTCACCTAAACCTTACTCCAGGGGCCCATCACCTAGGGCCCATAAACCTAGCTCCAGGGGCCCCATCCCTGCAGCCCCTAACCCTAACTCCAGGGGCCCAAAGCGTGGGGCCCCTAACCCTGGCTCCAATGGCCCTACACGTCGGTCCCTGAACCCAAGCTCCTGGAGCCCTACCCATAGGTACCCTAACCCTAGCTCCAGGGGCCCTACCCGTGGGGACCCTAACCCTAGCTATAGGGGCCCCACTCCTGTGACAACTAACCCTAACTCCAGGGTCCCCATCCCTGGGGTCTCTAACCATAGCTGTAGGGGCCCTACTCATGGGGCCCCTTACACTAGCTACAGGAGCCCTACCCATGGGGCCTGTAACCCTGGCTCCAAGGGTCCTACACTTGGGGCCACTAGCCATAGCTCCAGGGGCCCTACCCCTTGGACTCCTAATCCTAGAACCAGGATACCTACCTGTGGGGCCCCTAATACTAGCTCCAGGGGCCCTACCTGTGGTGCCCCAAACCCTAGCTCCACGGGCACTACGCGTTGGACCCCTAACCATATCTCCAGGGGCTCTAACCCTGTGAACCCTAACCATAGCTCTAGAGGCCCTACCCCTGGGACCCCTAACAAAGCTCCAAGGGCCCTACCCATAAGTCCCCTAACCCTAGCTCAAGGGGCTCTACACGTGGGACCCCTAACCTTAGTTTCAGGGGCCCAACCTGTGGGGCCTCTAACCCTATCAACAAGGGCCCCACCCCTGGAACCCCTAACCCTAGCTCCAGGGGCTCCATCCCTGGGGTCTCTAACCTTAGCTGCAGGGACCCATCCCATGGAGCCACTTACCCTAGCTCCAGGGCGCCTACCCATGGGGTCCCTAATCCTGGCTCCATGGGTCCTACATGTCTGTCCCCTAACCCTAGATCCAGGGGCCACATCCCTGGGGCCCCTTATCCTTGCTCCAGTAGCCCCTACCCATGGTACCCTTAACCCTAACTCCAGGGGCTCTACCCGTGGGACCCATAACCGAAACCCCAGAGGACCTACCCCTGGGACCCCTTAACATAGCTCCAGGGGCGTAACCCTTTGGCCCCCTAACTCTCGCTCCAGGGACTCAGCCCTAGGACCCCTTACCCTAGATCCAGGGGCTAGATCCCTGGGGCTGCTTACCCTAGCTCTAGGGGCCCTACCCATGGGGCCCCTAACACTGGCACCAGAGGCCCTGCATGTGGGGCTCCTAACTCTAGTTCTAGGGGCTCTACCCCTGGTAACCGTAATCCTAGAACCAGGGTTCCTACCCGTGGAGCCCATAGCCCTAGCTCCAGGGACCCTATCAGTGGGGGCCCTAACCCTAGCCCCAAGGGCCCCACCCCTCGGTCCCCTAAACCTAGCTACAGGGGCCCCACCCCTGGCACAATTAACCCTAGCTCCAGGGGTCTCATCCCTGGGGTCTCCAACCCTAGCTCTAGGGGCCCTTGCCCTGCGGCCCCTTATCCCAGCTCCAAGGGACCTACCTGTGGGGCCACTAATCCTGGCTCCAGGGGCCCCACCCATGGGACAACTAACCCTAGCTCCAGAGACTCCATCCCTGGGGTCTCTAATCTTATCTCCAGGAGCCCCACCCCTGGGAACCTTATCCCTACCTCAAGGGCCCTATCCCTGGGGCCTCAACCCTGGAACCAGGGGCCCTACACGTGAGGCCCCTAACCCTAGCTCTAGGCGCCCTAAGCGTGTGCCCCATAACCCTAGCCTCAGAGGTCCTACCCGTGGGACCCCTAACCTGAACTCAAGGGGCCCTACCTGTGTGCCCCCTAACCCTAGCTTCAGAGGTCTTACCCGTGGAACCCCTAACCCCAACTCCAGGAGCCCTACCTGTGGGGCCCCAACCCTAGCTCCAGGGACCTTACCTGTGGGGCCTCTAACTCTAGCTCCAGGGGCCCTACCCTTCGGGCCCCTAAACCTGGCTCCATCAGCCCTACACGTGGTTCCCCTAATCCTATCTCAAGAGGCCCTACCCATAGAACACCTAACCCTAGCACCAGGTCCCTACCCGTGAGGCCCCTAACCGTAGCTCCAGGGACCCTACCCATGTGCCCCCTAAACCTAGCTCCAGGGTCCCTACTTGTGGGACCCCTAACCCTAGCTCCAGGCGCCCTACCCGTGGTGCCCCTTAATCTAGCTCAAGAGGCCCTAACCCTGAGACCCTTAACCCTAGCTCCAGGGGCCCTACCCGTGGGAACCCTAACCTTAGCTCCATGGGCCGTACCCCTGGGGCCCCTATCCCTAGCCCCAGGGGGCCCTATTCCTGGGGCCCCTAGACCTAGCTCCAAGGCCCCATCCCTGGGGTCCCTAACCCTACCTTCAGGGGCCCCATCTGTTGGGCCTTTAACCTTGGCTCCAGGGGCCCTACAAGTGGGGCCCCAAACCTTAGCTCCATGAGCCCTACACATGGGGCATATAACTCTTGCTTCAGGGGCCCAGCCCCTTTGATCCCTAACCTTAGCTAAAGGGGCCCTACACGTGCGGCCCCTAACCCTAGCTACAGGGACACTACGCATTGGACCCCTAACCATATCTCCAGAGGTCCTACCCCTGGGACCCCTAACCAAAGCTACAGGGGCCCTACCCATAAGTCCCCTTACCCTAGCTCAAGGGACCCTACCCATGGGACTCCTAACCTTAGTTTCAGGGGCCCAACCCATGGGGCCTCTAACCCTAGCTCCAGGGTCCCCATCCCTGGAGTCTCTAACCCTAACTCCAGAGGCCCTTCCCGTGAGGCCCCTTACCCTAGCTCCAGGGCCCCTACTCATGGGGTCCCTAACCCTGGCTCCATGGGTCCTACATGTCGGTCCCCTAACCCTAGCTCCAGGGACCACATCCCTGGGGCCCCTTATCCTTGCTCCAGTGGCCCGACCCATGGGACCCCTAACCCTAGTTCCAGGGGCCCTTCCCGTGGGGCCCCTAAGCCTAGTTCCAGGGCCTCTACTCGTGGGACCCATAACCCAAGCTCAAGGGGATCTACCACGGGGGACCCTTAACATAGCTCCAGAGCCCAACCCTTTGGCCCCCTAATCCTCGCTCCAGGGGCCTCACCCCTGGGACCCCTAACCCTAGATCCAGGGGCTAGATCCCTGGGACCCCTTACCCTAGCTCCAGAGGCCCTACCCATGGGGCCCCTAACACTGGCTCTAGGGGCCCTACACGTGATGCTCCTAACTCTAGCTCCAGGGGCCCTATCTCTAGTAACCCTCATTCTTGAACCAGGTCTCTACCCGTGGGGCCCCTAACCCTAGCTCCAGGAGGCCACCCTGGTACCCTAACCCTAGCTACAGGGGCCTCATCCCTGTGGTCTCTAGCCCTAACTCTGGGGGCGCTTCCCGTGGGGCCCCTTACTCTAGCCCCAGGGGCCATACCCGTGGGGCCACTAACCCTGGCTCCAGGGGCTCTACAACTGTGGCCCCTAACCATAGCTCCAGGGGTTCTACCCGTAGGACCTCTAATCCTAGAACCAGGGTCCCTATCCGCGGGGCCCCTAACCCTAGCTCCAGGTCCCCACTCCTGGGAACCCTATCCCTAGCTTTAGGGGCCCCATCCCTGGGGCTCCAAACCCCAGCTCCAGGGGCCCCACCCATTGGGCCCCTAACCCTGGATCCAGAGATCCTATACGTTGGGCCCCTAACCCTATCTCAAGGGGCCGTACCCTTGGGATCCCTAACCCTAGCACCGGGGTCCCTACCCGTGAGGCCCCTAGCCCTAGCTCCAGGTGCCCTACCCATATGCCTCCTAACCCTTGCTTCAGAGGCCCTACCCGTGGGACCTGTTACCCCAACTCCAGAGGCCCTACCCGTGGGGCCCCTAACCCTAGCTCCAGGGGCTCTACCCGTGGGACCCCTTACCCTAGTTCCAGGGGCCCTACCTGTGGTGCCCGTATCCGTCGTTCCAGGGGAGCTGCTCCTGGGGCCTCAAACTCTAGCTCCAGGGGCCCTACAAGTTGGACCCCTAACCGTATCTCCAGGGGTCCAACCCCTGAGGCCCCTAACCCTAGCTCCAGGGCCCCTACCCATGGGGCCCATAAATCTAGCTCCAGAGGCTTTACCCCTGAGACCCTTAACCCTAGTTCCAGGGGCCCTACCCCTGAGACTTCTAACCCTTGCTCTATTGGCTGTACCCCTGTGGCCCCTATCCCTAGCCCAAGGGGACCGACCCCTGGGGCCCCTAAGCCTAACTCCAGGGGCCTAACCCGTGGGGCCCCTATCAATATCTCCACAGGACCCATCCCTGGAGCCCCTAACCCTAGCTTCAGGGGCCCCATCCATTGAGCCCCTAACCCTGGCTCCAGGGGCCCTACACGTGGGGACCCTAACCCTAGTTCCAGGGGCCCTACACGTGGCGCCTATTACTCTTGCTCCAGGGGCCCAACACCTGGGACCCATAACCCTAGCTACAGGGGCCCTACACGTGTGGCACCTAACCCTAACTACAGGGTCACTACACGTTGGACCTCTAATCATATCTCCAGGGGTTCTACCCCTGAGACTCCTAACCCTAGCTCCAGGGTCCCTATCCCTTGGTCCCCTAACAATAGCTCTAGAAGCCTTACAAGTGGGACCCCTAACCCTAGCTCCATGGGCCCTTCCACTGTACCCTGAACCCTATCTCCAGGGGCCCTTTCCCTGGGGGCCCTAACCCTAGCTCCAGAGGCCCTTTCCCTTGGGGCCCTTAACCCTAGCTCCAGGGGCCCTACCCATGGGGCTCCTAACCCTAGCTCCAAAGGCTCTTCCCCTGGGACCCCTAACCCTAGCTCCAGGGGCCTACCTGTGGGTCTCCTAACCCTAATTACAGTGGCCCCACCTCTGGGACCCCTAACCCTAGCTCCAGGGCCACATCCCTGGGGCCCCAATCCCTAGCTTCAGGGGCTGTATCCGTGGGGCCCCTAACCCTAGCACCAGGGGTCATATGCCTGAGACCCCTATGTCACGGAGTGTGGGGACGTCCAGCCCTGCACCCCTCTTCCTGGGACCCACAGTGACTCTCAGCCAGCTCGTAAAACAGAAGGTTTATTGGACAACAGGAATACAGGTTACAGCAGAGCTTGGA
Organism: Gopherus flavomarginatus; assembly: GCF_025201925.1. Taxonomy (NCBI): domain Eukaryota; kingdom Metazoa; phylum Chordata; order Testudines; family Testudinidae; genus Gopherus; species Gopherus flavomarginatus. Next base: position 6,968,223 of record NC_066636.1, read on the forward strand.
GGCACAACAAGGACCCCTCCATCGAGTCCTTCTCGGGGTTGAAGGCGCTTGGATCCCAGCATAGGATCCCCTGAATTCCCATCACCCAGCCCACAACCAAAACTGAACTGCCCCTCCTCCAGCCGGCCGATTCTTTGTCCTCCTTCTCCGGCTCCTCACACACTCTGGGAGCCCCTTTTGCCGCTGCCGCAACCCGGGCTCAGTAAGAGGGACTTCTGGAAGTCCATTGCTTCTTGTCCTATCCTCAGAGGTTAAGGAGAACAATTTTTCTCCCTCCTACCTCCTTGCAGTAACCTTTTATGTACTTGAAAACCGTTATGAATGAAGGATATCAAAAAAGTTACAAAACGATTAAGAATTTTAAAAGAAAGGATTGGTCCTTTAACATTGCTGACATATGTTTGCTGTATATGTATGTGCTTCAACTCTTCTCTGATCAAATCTCATCTCTGAACCCTAACATGCAGTATAACCACAGTATAACAGCAGAACAAATGTGAACAAGAACAACTTCCAAAAGAAAAATGCTATAATGTTAGAATGAAGAGATTTTGGGTGGTCCCAAGAGGTTCTCAAGCCCTGAGTGTCCCTGAAGGAAAGTGCCCAGGTGACAATCCAGAAAATCTTCCAAAGCATTTCCTGCTGCTTTTGCAAAAAAAAAATCTCTCCTAAGCTACTTGAGGTGGGACTTTCATTCAGAGATTCCAACCTAGACTCATCAGGAAGTTGGGCATCTGGAGACATGTTTGGTTGCAATGATAGGAAATGGGATTCTCTGACCAGGAAGAAAGGCCCCGGGCGGAAGGATAGTTTAGTGGTTTGAACATTGGCCTGTTAAACCCAGCATTGTGAGCTCAATCCTTGAGGGGGGCCCTTTAGGGATCTAGGGCAAAAATCTGTCTAGGGATTGGTCCAGCTTTGAGTAGGGGGTTGGACTAGATGACCACCTGAGGTTCCTTCCAACCCTGATATTCTATAACCTAGAGCTTAGGAGCATGAAAATGAAGAGATAGCAATTATTTTCTAACAGAGAAGCAGTTCAGCCTCAGTGCTGGCAAGAGAATCCAAGTAGAATTAGAAAAGTTTCAATTATAGGACAAACTCACAAAGAAGTTTGGAAACCAAAATTTTTAGAAATACCATCTGAAATCTATTGATATTTTATTCATCATGTGAAATGAGAGGCAGTGGAATTTTAAAAGATGTTGCTACTATTTATGTGTGACAGGATATTTATGGAAGTCAATTTTTTATTTATTGCTCTTATTTATGTATTTTACGAAGATATTTATTTATAAATAAAGTATTATTTTATACAAAATGGCAACCTATACTGGCAGTGGTTTGTATTAAATACCTTTTTAACCAAATAGTAAATAAATGAAGAACGAGAACAGAAAAAAACCTGTAATTGTCCAGCCTTAAAGCCCCAGTTCCACAGAGTACATATGCATGTGACTAACAAAGTCTATGACCCAGTCCACTGATGTTAGTGCTTCCAGTTGAGAACATATATAAATACATTGATGAATCAGTGTCCCAGTTTGCAGTACTTCCATATTAAAAACAACAATTACTGAATGATCATTAGACTTTCCATTCTAACAGACCACGCACCACACCTGAACATGGCCCCCTTTTCTTCTCCTCTCTTTCATCAGGTTACATTTCCCCCAGAAAACTTCTTGTTGTGGATGTGTAATGTAGGAGATGGTCATGTTGGAAGAGGCCAGATTGGCGCCCTCCTCCCTAGTAACCCAGATTGCAGGCACTCCTTAACTCACACCAATTACAGTAGTTTGTAATTAGAATGCCCAGACCCCATCAATCTGTTACGTGTGCACTCACATACAAACTTGATTTGATTTTGGTGGGAGGAAGAGGGTATGTAACCAGTACCTACCCACAATCCATTTGTAAGCACTGCTCCTCAATATTAAGCCTGTGCTCAAATGAACTTTTCTCAGGTTTGTGATCCCTCCCATCCCATCTCATTACCTGTATGTGCTCCCAGACTAACTTCATTCTTGGATGTACACCACAAACAAAACTTCATGTCAATTATGAGACTAGGAATAGGCCATTCAAATTAGGATTATCAATGTTCTCCCCTCCCTCAATCAGGAGGAAAAGAAAGGAAAAGGAAAAGAAAAAAGACTCCGTGGCTTTGCAGGCTCCCAAAAGGAAAAATGTGTCCTTTTAAAATCTTGAGCTCTGTGCTTCTGGCTCAAAATGATCCGACTCCTCTGCAACCATGTCAAGGCTGATTCCCCACTCTGGCAGTTTGACCTTGGATTGGTAATGATGCCACCACTCAAGTGCAGAACCCCTGTGAGAGCCCAGAAGCTGGCGGCCCTCGGCGGGCCGGCCCCCCGCTGGCCTTGCGGCAGTTATATCCAAACACTGAGTTGGTAAATTTTCCTATCGGCCATCGAAAGGGGAGGAGGTTGCATTTGGTTGCTGGCAGCATTTAACATGCCCAAGTCAGAGAGAAGCTATAATCTTTGAGTGTTATACAAGCCTGGAGTGGCAAGTATTAATCATTAAAATCCTTGCAGGCTGCCATCTTCTGCGCTCAGAGTGACAGAGTGACGATTACCTGTCCTGAGGGCCTCAGCAAAAGCACACCCCCATTCACCACCAATTATTATTGCAGTACTCTGGGAAACTGAGCAACACACAGTATTAGTATACGACAGTAAGACTCACATGCAACATAACAATATGAATAAAGCATCTCTTTGTCACATCTTCCCCCTCGAAGACCAAACTGAGCGGGGCCACTTTCCATGAAAATGCATCGGCGCTACCCTGAACATGGACCACCTTCGTGTTATAATCCTGAAGCTGGAGACTCCACCTCAGGAGCTTTACTTTGGCCTCTTTCATCTGCTGTAGCCACATTAGGGGCGAATGCTCAGTATACACAGTGAAGCGCCGCCCAAATAGATGGCTGCAGCTTTTCAAGGGCCCATACCGATGGCCATACATTCCTTTTCGATGGGTGCAGAATCCTGCTTCCCAGGCAGCAGCTTTCTGCTCAGGTACACAATGGGATGTGTCAGTCCATTTCTGTCAACCTACATTAGCATTGCACCCAGCCCTTTTTCTGAGGCATCCATGAACACCATAAAGGGCTTGTCAAAATCCAGGTTTACCAGCACCAGGCCCTTGACCAGAGAGCCTCCTTCAGAGCACCGAGAGCCCTCTGGCACTGCTCGGTTCAGACCACCTTCAGTTCAGTAATTGGGGTGACTATGGAGCTAAAAAGTGGGGCACAAAACTCCGGTAGTAGCCTGCCATCCCAACGAAAGCCTGGACCTGCTTTTTAGTCTGAGGAGCGGGCCAATATCTCATCACCTCCACCTGGGCCAGCACTGGCTTTAGACACTGACCCCCACTTTGTGGCCCAGGTATGACACCTCCAACATCCCCGTCTTGCACTTCCCAGTTTTTAAAGTCAGACCTGCATCCCAGAGCCAGTCTGGCACTTGTTTAACATGGCTCACATGACTAAAAATGCCGAGATTATCAATATATGCCACGGCAAAATTCTCCATCCCCTTGAGTAACTGGTCCATCAGTGTAAAAAGGGGATGCTGAATGCTCCAAGGTCAGACCCAGGAAGGTCAAAGCTGTGTAAACTTCTTGCCCTGGAGACAGTATGCTCAAAGAGAGGAGGCTCCCCCAGAGTCCTGACTGGCTTCATATGGAATAGTTCCAGAGCATTGCCCGGTGACTGCATGACAACAGGTGGCAGTGGTGGGATCAAACTGCACCCCGTGGACAGAGCATCCTGCAGTAAGTGACTGGGGAGCAATCAAACAAAGGGAGATTAGCAAGAGATGTGCATGCTGGAGGCTCCGAGAGGTGCGGCTTAACCCGCGAGAGAGAGTGGACCCCCAAGAAGGGCTGTCGCACTGAAGGGGTTCCTCCCAGGGCTCGTGGGGAGCTGAGAGAGCACAGGCTGTGAGTCCATGAACCCTTAGGAACAGCATGGAGATGGCCTATAACCATCTCCTTAAGAAGGACATACAGCTGTGCAGAGAGAGAGGGCTGCGCATTGAAAAAAATTTAACCAGGGCTCAGCTAATTGCCCAGTTGGAAGAGAAATATCGCTGTAAGGAACCGACTCCTGAGCCAGCTGGGGCTGCAAGAGAGGCTGGGAGCAGTCAGGCAGCCCCAGAATTCAGCTACCCGACCAGCAAGGGACCTTCCTCACCGAGTTCCCCATTGGTGGAGCTGAGATAGTTGCCTCAGTTTAAGGCATGTTTAAGGTTACGTTTAAGCCTCTGACTTTACGCAGCATAATGCTAGACTTGATGCCTAGCAACCGAATATCTCACGCAAAGAGAGACTTTTAACTAATTTAACCTTTTAAGAACATGAACCTAAATCTGTCAAGTGTTATCAAGAAACCAAGATTTTTAATAAGTGGATGTAAAAAGAAACACAGGAAGAATTAAACTACCAAAACTTAAACCTGCTGCAGTATGTATCTTATTTGATAGCATACAGAAGATGAAGTGGACTAAGCAGTAATAGTAGCAAACCTCAACACTACTTAGTCACAGCAGGAAGTTAAACAGCCTCAGTTTAAGGAAGTGATGATAAAGATGCCTTCCTCTCTGCCTCTGAGAAGGCCTGCAATGTGCACCAGGTTGACCCTGAAGACAGGCTTCAGCATCTCACTCCCTTACTGGGTCCCAAAGCCACAGAGTTGTTCAGCCAGATGGATGAGGTGGAAGCAGGGGACTATGAATTGTTCAAACAAGCCCTGCTGTGCAAGTCTGAACTGACCTCCGAGGCATACAGGAAAAGGTTCCGGAGTGTGCAGAAGACCCAGGGGATGACCTATCTGGAACTGGTCACGCGGATGGGGGAAATACACCCACAAGTGGGTGAATGGGGCCGAGGCCCAGACCAAGGAGGACGTGATTGAACTAATGGGGCTGGAGCGACTATATGAACTCTGTCCCTCTGACCTGAGGATGTGGTTTGCGGATAAGAGGCCGAAGGACCTGAGCCACACAGGGCTGCTAGCTGATGAGTTTGTAGACAGCAGGTCGGGATATTGAATGGAATCCCAGGGAGACAGGCCCACATCGGTGCAGAAGGGGAATCACCCAGAGGCTTCCCTGAAGGAATTGTCAGATAAATCCCTCCCGAGAGGCACAGCCAATACCAGAGCTGACCGACCAGCCTCAGGGGACTAACAGGACCTGAGATATAATTACTCTGAGCAGAGGGGTCACAGATGGGCCTGGTGCCAAAAGCTCAGGGACAGGATGAGCAAACCGAGCCCTCACAGGGTTAACTGGATGGGAACCCAGCCGGAGGAGAGGTGAGCTCCCCAGGTGGCAGGGGCTGGCAGTTTAGCAATGGCCCAAGAGAGAGGAGTCTCCCAGGCCAGCTCCTCAGGGAGGCTCGATGCTCTGGATTCAAAGTTCTCAGTGTACAGGGTGGGTGTGGGGCAGCCCATGAGGAGCAAGTGCCTCGTTTCCCTGGAGGTGGATGGAAAGCAGGTCACTGGGTAGTGGGACATGGGCGCTGAAGTGACGCTGGCCCGACCTGAGGTGGTGGGCCCAAACCGAGTGGTGCCCAACACCTACCTAACCCTGATGGGCATGTGTGGACCACCAATTAAGGTACCCATGGCAAGGGTACATCTGAAATGAGGGACCAAGGAGAGGCCTAAAGAATGTGAAGATGCAACATCACTTCCCAACTGAGGTGCTGATGGGGGGTGACCTGGCAGCCATCAGAGCACCCTAGTCATCACCTGTAGCCAGAGCCAGCAAAGGGCACTCTGCCCTGACGCTGGGGGCCATGCCCTGCCGGGGGTGCAGGTCCCTACCCTGGTGGGAAAGGAGTCACCAGGGACAGGACTCGGTGGGTCTGCGGCCTTGGAACCAGCCACTGAGAGGGAGCAGGTCCTCATCCCTTTCCTAGCGGCTGAATTCCAGGCTGAGCTGCAGAAGGATCCCTTCTTAGAGAAGCTAAGGGAACTTGCTGGCCACAGCACAGCGAAACCCCTGGGGCAAGGCTGCTGGGAAAGATTCCTGTGTGAGTCTAACGATGCTGGTTCTAGCGGGACCCAACTGAGAGTGCCAATTCAGGACAAATTGCTTAAAACAGGGCAGTTACAGCCCAAGGCTGGGGGTTTTCCACCTCTAAGGCAAACCAAACCAGCCTGACAGAGAGGACTTTGGTTTCAACCCACTGGCTAACCACAAGTCACACAAGCAATTCCCTGAGGCACTCTAGTTTCCCAGTATCATCACTAGTGCCACTTGTTATGGGGACAAATGTTTATGAAAACCAGCATCCCAGAAAAAAAGGTTCTCTTGATCCCAAAGGACCACGCCCCAGACCCATGTCAATATACAAATCAGATCTTACCCACAAATCATGCTGTTGCCAATCCTTTAGAATCTAAAGGGTTATTCATAAAAGGAAAAATATATAGATGAGAGCTAGAATTGGTTAAATGGAATCAATTACATACAGTAATGGCAAAGTTCTTGGTTCAGGCTTGTAGCAGTGATAGAATAAACTGCAGGTTCAAATCAAGTCTCTGGAGTACATCCACAGCTGGGATGGGTCATCAGTCCTTTGTTTAGAGCTTCTGTTTGTAGCAAAGTCCCTCCAGAGATAAGAAGCAGGATTGAAGACAAGATGGAGACGAGACATCAGCCTTTTACAGTCTTTTCCGGGTGTAAGAACACCACTTTGTCCTTACTGTGGAAAATTACAGCAAAATGGAGTTTGGAGTCACACGGACAAGTTACTGAATCACAAGGCATATCTGCCTTCTCTCAGTGGGTCACTTATATAGCTGATGGTCCTTAATGGGCCATCAAGCAGGCTAGGCAGAGCTGACATCAACTGTCTGGGGGGGTCACCTAGAAGCATAACAGAAGTTTGAAATACAGACAGTATAGAGCCAATATTCATAACTTCAACTACAAAAATGATACACATATACAGATAGCATAACCAGCAAACCATAACCTTGTTTTATATAAAGGGGGTCAAATAGGGTATCTAAGATTTGGTGCCACTACAGGACTTTGGTTGCAACAATGATCTATACAGTCCCAGTTCATGTCAATAATGTCACAGGGAGAAGGGATTCCTGTACCGGGAATGGGCTCCCCAAGGGGAAGTGGAACAGTGGGGGATCAGGAGACAGCTAGTGGTCCCCCAGAAGTACTGCCACAGGCTACTGTACCTGGCCCATAATATCCCTCTCTCAGGACACCAGGGAATCCAGTGCACCAGGCAGAGGCTGCTACAGAACTTTTTACTGGCCCAGGATATTTGATGCCATCCAGCAGTACTGCATGTCCTGCGACCCCTGCCAGAGGGTGGGGAAGGCCTGGGACAAAGGGAAAGCAGCTTTGGGGCCCCAGCCCATCATAGAAGAGCCTTTCCAGAAAGTGGCCCCCTCAGCAAAGCAACCCGGACAGGGAAAGAATACAATCTGGTGGTGGTAGATTTCGCTACTCACTATCCTAAGGCTGTGGCCTTGTCCTCTATTGAGGCAGACACTGTGGCAGATGCACTGATGACCGTTTTCAGCAGAGTGGGGTTCCCCAAGGAGGTCCTTACAGACCAGGGCTCCAATTTCATGTCAACTATGCTCCAGTGCTTGTGGCAGAAGCGTGGGGTCTGATATAGCTGGACTTCAAGCATATCACCCTCAGTCCAACAGTCTGGTGAGGAGATTCAATGGGACGCTAATGATGATGCTGAAAACCTTTATGAACCAGTACCCACAGGACTGGGACAAGTATTTACCCCACCTGCTGTTCACGTACTGGGAAGTGCCCCAGGAATCAACCATGTTCTTTCCTCTTGAGTTGTTGTATGGGAGGAAAGTGAGGGCACCCCTGCACTTGCTAAGGGATGAATGGGAGGGGAAGGCCTCCTCTGATGGAAAATCGGAGGTGGAATATGTACTCACTTTCCTGGAAAAGCTCACTGAGCTCATGGACTTGTCCAGGGAAAATTTACCCTAGGCCCAAGGGAAGCAAATAGGTGCCCTCTCCTATGCTACCAGGGACCAGGTGACAGTTCTCATTCTCATGAGAAAGAAACTACAGGCTGCCGGGGATGGGCCCTTTAAGGTCATCAAGCAGCTGAATATGGCAAACTATGTAGTGAAACCCTTGCAGTCAGAGTCCATGAAAATGTTACATTTCTTCTGGGATGATAAGAACCTCAGTAGCTGAACACATCTTTATGAAACTTATTCAACATAAGAATGGCCATACTGGGTCAGACCAAAGGTCCATCTAGCCCAGTACCCTGTCTTCCAACAGAGGCCAATGCCAGGTGCCTCAGAGGAAATGAAGAGAATAGGTAATCATCACGTACTCTACCCCATCGCCCATTCCCAGCTTCAGGCAAACAGAGGCTACAGACACCATCCCTCTATCCAATAGATTTTGCAATTTAAAGCAGATTCAGCCTGTCCCTTAACTGTCATCATAAAGACACATGCTGGACATGCACATTAAAGAAGCAATCTGCTACAAATAAGTGGAACAACTTTTACATTTCTACCTTTCTTGCATGACTCTCAGGGCCAAATGTTTAACAGACCTCCTTAAAGACTTCCTCAACATTTGTAGGCAGATTTATGTGCGTGGCAAATTGGTCAGTTACATGTAGTTTCTGGATTTGCATAAGACTTTGTGCAGATGCTGATGTTTGGCCATAAAAGATCTGTTAGCTAGCACTCAAAGAGGAAACTAAAACGTACTTCTAAAGCAGATAGGTAATTTATTTACTGGCTTTGAAATACTGGCTCCACCTCTTCAGTATCTACTGCCTGTCCATTAGATATTTTTGTTAGTGACCTTCTGGGAAGGGCTACTTTTATAAATAAAATATTTGCATGCCAAGAAGGGACACCATCAAGGTGAGTTATCCTAACTCCCTACAACAAGTTATCATGTGTATGTTAAATTGAGGGGAAAAACAATCAATAAAGAAACCGATTTTTGTTTTATACTTCCAGGTATGCATAACAGAAGCAGGAAACAATCCCCCTGCCCATCCCAGATGAAGCCCTGGCTGCAGCAATACATGCCTTTACCGCCCACTCTACTTCCTCAATCAGCCCAATCTAGATGAAGCTTCAACTGGTCCAGCATGCTGGAACTACTCCTGACAGCATCACCTTGGCAACAGCTTTCAGGCCATGTTCAATGCCCTGCAGTGTCTCCCCAGTGCAAGATTTGCTTTGAGGTCCTACCCTTTATCTATAAAGCTCCAATAATGGGAGCTAGATCAGGGGCTCTGTGCAACCCTTCAAGAACATACCAATCCACACAAAAAAATATGACTGACAGAGCTTGGAGGGGAAAAAGCAACACTCACTGGTCAAGTTACACTTCCCTCTGGAGTTGAGATCCCTTGCTTGTGGAGCATCCCTCTGCTGGAGATCAGGAAAAGCCCATATATTTTACAAAATAAAATGCTAGAATATCCTTGGTCTGCCCCCAGTAGAGGACAATGAGGCAAACTTGAAAATGTGTCCCATTCTATAAATACACAATATACCCCATAGGGCTCATTTTCTATACAGCAATGAACAATTCTTTTTTTTTTTGTTTTTTTAATAATGGTGTTGACCAATTATATAAAGTACTATGGGGATGGTGGTTTTACTAATAGCTAGGGTAGATAAATACTCTGCAGTAGCTGGACATGGCACCAGCTGCACAATTATCTAGTGCTTTTATTTTGTGAATTAGATTGGGGGGATGTGATCTTTTATTTGGGGTTTATTTTCTCGTTTGGGGAAACGCAGCTTGCTATGCCAGTGAGCAAATGAGTCAGGTGATCTCAGGTTCCTGTGCATGTATGGAATAGGCACATGGATGTATAGAAATGAACTGATATCTGCATGGCTATGTTCTGCTTCACCCCACCCTCCTACTTCTTTCATAGATTCTAGGACTGGAAGGGATCTCGAGAGGTCATCGAGTCCAGTCCCCTGCCCTCATGGCAGGACCAAATACTGTCTAGACCATCCCAGAGAGACGTTTATCTAACCTACTCTTAAATATCTCCAGAGATGGAGATTCCGCAACCTCCCTAGGCAATTTATTACAGTGTTTAACCACCCTGACAGTTAGGAATGTTTTCCTAATGTCCAACCTAAACCTCCCTTGCTGCAGTTGAAGCCCATTGCTTCTTGTTCTATCTTAAAGGCTAAGGTGAACAAGTTTTCTCCCTCCTCCTGATGACACCCTTTTAGATACCTGAAAACTGTTATCATGTCCTCTCTCAGTCTTCTCTTTTCCAAACTAAACAAACCCAATTCTTTCAGCCTTCCTTCATAGGTCATGTTCTCAAGACCTTTAATTATTCTTCTAGCTCTTCTCTGGACCCTCTCCAATTTCTCCACATCTTTCTTTTGCTGTCCAGCACGTTGAGAGTGACAAACACACAAGCAATCCTGAAACAAGCAGGTCATGATTTCAGACGGGTAGTGAACTGGTAAAAAAGGAGTATTTAAGAAAGCATATAATTACAGGAAAATTTAAAGTACACAGTTTTTGGAGGGAGTAGCTAAATCAGGGCTAATGAAAGGGAGTCATTTAGACATACATGCGTACCTGGTTGGATGGTCTCTACACTATGCTGTTTAAAACCCTCTATCAAGACTTTCCAGGGGTTGGGAAGAGGAAGAGTTCTGCTCTTAGGTTGAAATAATCCTGGGAAATGTAGTTCAGGAAATGACTACAATCATTTTAATTAGCTGAATTGCAGCATCAAGTCTGTTCTATTATCCTGAGCTATGTCTCAGAACTGTTCTACCATAAAAGATCCCACATTCTGTCTGCCTTTGAAGAACATAATTAGGGCATTGACAAACATTTAGCATCAGATTTTCAAAAGGCTACAATGGTGGGAGCAGGCAAGTATGGAGCACTTTTGAAAGTCTGGCCACTTCACTAAAGCACCCAAATGGGAACTGAGCTCTTGAAAATGTGGCAACAAGGGATCAATGCTGCTACAGCACACACTTTTAGTATCTTATTTGTAAAGTTTCCCACTGAAGTCAGGGGGACGACTTGTGGAATAAAAGTACTGCTCAGTGAAAGTAAAGTGGAGATGAAGGCAGCCCTTAATGAGCAGAATGTGCCTTTTCTAGTTTGAAGTTTATTTATTGTTCCAAGGCAGCACAATCTATGTAGAATAAAAAAATAAAGACACACCACATTTGGGCTAGGCCAGGAGCTAAATAAATTCAACGCTTACTAACAATACTTATTCCATCCAAAAAAGAAGTTTCAAATGGGCAATCTTTGATTTCATTTTGTATGAAATTTCTTCCAAAGGACTTATGGAATATGGAAATAAAATTTCAAATGCAAGTGGAACCTACAGTTATTCCCCACACTGCCTTAACCTTGGATCCAATGTGGACAAGGTAAATCACTTCATATTAATTTGTTGCTGAAAGAACCGCTTCTGCAGATAGGGGTCTGGCAGTACATGTACTCACACAACATCAAAGTGGCCAAGGACAGTCAGTCGTTTACTGTTTGCCAGAGGTGTTATCAGTGAGACTGCCTTGGAAGGAAGAAGGAGCTGGATGTAGACTAGGGCTGAGATACAGCGCTTGCCATGAGGTGTAGAAAAAAAGACAGTGGACAAGGAAAACTACAAAAATATAGTTGTTTCAGACATGCTGCAGTTAAAGTAATGTAAGAAAAAGCATTGTAACAGGGTTTACTCACCACTCTGCACTTCCTCATGGCCAGGCATGGCATCACAGTCTCCTTGTAGGGTAGCAGCCCTTGTCAACAGTCACTCTGGGGCTGTGGTGGTTTCTTTCAGATAACTCATCCCTCCAGCCAGGACACAGTCTTTAGCCCATTCCTTCCAGGGTCAGCTATCCAAACTAAAGATCAAAACTATCTAACAGAAATAAAAAGCTTCCACCCTCTCCACAGCTCTTCTTCAGCAAGGTCACATTCAGCCTGTAGCTCCCTTGCTGGGCTCAGCTTCCCTTCTACACCACTTCCTTGGGGCTGGTAGAGGAATCCAGTCCCAACCTCAATTCTGGGTTACAGCCCAGGGCCCTGTACTGCACAGCTACATCAAATCCTCTACCCATATTGCAGTTTTCCCTGCGCTATTTCCTTCCTTCCTTCCTTCCTTCCTCACCTCTTTCCTTCCCTTCCCTTCTGGGTCTCCAAATCTGTTCCCTGATTATCCCAGGTGCCTCTTTGCTCACTCAAAACCCTGCAGGCATCTTCTGACTCCCAGCATTTTCTTTCCTCCAGCCCTTCCTCAGCTGGGCCCACTCAGCAGTTAAACCTGAAATCACCTAATTTCTCTCAGGTGGGCCCATTCTCTAATCAGGGCTGGTTTAATCAGGGGCTCTCTATTATCACCTCCGAGCTCTGGATAATCTCTGAGTGTTGATCTTTCTCTCTCTCTCTATATATATATATGAATTTTATTGTCAGGCTCTGGTTTTGGCTCTCTTACACTAATCACTGTAACTGACTTCTACTCTGGCTTATCTGGATTCTTCTAATGATATTGGGACAGCCAATAGTGCCATGCTGCATTCCATGAGCTGAGGATCTGGCCCATTGTTCTAATGTTGGGCCAGACTCTGCCACCCTTATGTTGACTAGTACAATACCCCACAAGCAACCCCCATTGAAATCAGTGTTAGGAGAGTGAGGTATTACTCAGTGTGAGTGGGGGGGGGGGCAGAATCTTGCCTTTTATTTCTAACTATTCTTTCTACACATAGCAATGTAAATTAAAGGCTGTTTTCTAAATACTACACTTTTAAAAGTAGATTTTCTCCCTGCCTAATGCAGCTGCCATCTTGTCCTTAAGATAAAGCATGTTACAGTCACTGTGTTTTCTCTGTCATGGAAAATTTCTGTTTGTTCAATCTTTGGGCCCAATTCTGAGACGTGCTGAGCACCCACTAGTTCAGTGGGAGATCAGGGTGCTCAGGACCTTGCAGGAAGCAGTTAGTGCCTCTCAGGGTTAAGCCCTTTCTTTGATGTTTTTCCTTGACCTGAATGAAAACAAATCTAGACTGAAGAGTATGTTTTACTCTGTGAGTATGAGCATGAAAAACATCGTTCCTGTGACTTAGAATCACCTTTGTCATACCCTGTGGTGGTTCGTTACCTTATGTAAGTTTTTGTGTTTAGGTAACAACTATAGCCCCTCTGCCTTGTCTATTTATGTCCTTCTGCTTGTACGTCAGTCTGTGTTGTGTCCTGTCTGTCATATCAGTGCACTTACATTTTCTCATACATTATACAAAGAAGTATCTGACAGATGTTCAAGGAGCAGATTTACACCATACAGATTTATACGTAGGGAGACTCGATGCATTCTGATTCACATATTTAGCATATCTTTTTGAAAATCATAACGTTTCAACATAGAAGATAGTTTAACATTTCATTATTTTGCAAATATCAGTTGCATACATGCTGTAAATATCTGTGCATTTGACCATCACCAGCATGAATACACAGTCAAGTATTTGAAAACAATCACCTTGCTAGGTATGAAATTGTTCTTTTGTGTAAGGAGTCGTGTTGAAGGATTGCCATGTTGTCAGACATTCAGATGAATATAGGCCAAGATGAGCTTGTGTTTTAGCCAAAAAGTTCCCCAAGGTTGGAAAGTCCCTCGAGGGAAATTAGGATTAAAGGGGTTTATTTGATGGCCCTTCCATGTTATTTAGCACAGTTTTGGTCTAACAGGGAGATGAAGCTGTCCATAAAAGGAAAAGTACAGGCAAGCTTGACACAGATCAAGAGAGAGGAAAAAGAGAAGAAATGATGTGGGAAATATGCCATGAATTTTGTTGTGGTGCCATAATTGTTAGATGAACAGTAGGCATAAGGGAAATATAGAAGATAATTATTTAGACCTAGTTTGAAGATCTGTTATTTTCTAAAAGGTATTTATGGACTGGACAGCCCAACAGTGTTTGGCATTTTAGAAAATCTTTAGCTTTGTGAAACAGTTTTTATGATGGTGGCAGTGTTACCTGGGGTTCTTTCAACCCAAAGCTCTTGGTAACTTTTACTCTCTGCGAGGTGGTGTCAGGAAATAAATCTGGGGAGACACGGCCGTCTGACCGATAGATGGCTGGCAGAACCAGGACTACACAAGAGTGCTTTCACTTAAAGCTAAGCGGCAGCCCGTCTGCCGCTGGGGAATGCAAGATGCAACCAGAGGGAGAGTTCCATTCTGAAGAGTCCCACTACCTCAAACTTTTCCCCTTATTTTATACATTAGTAACATAATGACATGTCCCTTAAAGAAAATTTGTTAAGCAAGCAGTTTCAGTGGTCAAGAAAGAGGTTTTCTTCTGATTGTTGATTAACCAGGTGTGGGTTTTTCCCAGAGTTTGCAGCCTTGAGGTCCTAATAGATATTCCTGAGGGCACATCCTACTCTTCTAAAATGCATGTATCAGCAACTTCAACACAATTCTTATCAAGAAGGACACAGGATCAAGCTGCCCTTTCTGTGGCACCCAAATTCCCCTTCCCTCCTGCCTTGGTCAAGCTAAGGCTGTTCCATGGCTACTTTATGGCCTGCTGACTTGGCTGCTCTTAGCAATAAGCAATAGTGGTTTAAGGCACTTTATTGATTCTGAAATCTGAAATCTCCCCATACAGCAGGACAAAAAACATTACAGTGTCAAGTGGAATGGTGAAAACATCCTCCCCAAAACCAAAACGGTGGAACAGTAAACTAGGTGCCTTGTATAAATATATAGAAATAAACATGAAGAAAAAAGACACTAAAAATTGTGAAAAACAACCACCACAAGAAAAATATGTATTTCACTTTCTGTGTTTTTTGACAGGTGGGATATGAATTTCCTCCATGGTTAAGAATCAAAAACAGATCCAAAAATCAGTAGGTGTGCTTCTTCCAGGTCCAGTTATAAAGTAGCCAAAATCTCATGAGCAGGTCTAAAAATGGGATTTTTTTTTTAATGAAAAGAGTTGGTGCCACCTCTGACCTTGCTGACTTTCTTGGTTTCCTGTAGATGCCAACAGACTAGGCAACAACAGTCTATTTGGATGATCTACATCTGCTTTTTCTATCCTATGCTTTTTCCCAGTTTAGTCATTACTGATGGGCAGTTTACACAAAGCCTCTGAAGACAGTATATAAAAGTGAAGAGTTAAAATGGCCTGCTTGAAGAGAGGTTACATCAAGTTACTTCCATGCTTTGGCTGGGCCAATGTTTTTCTTGCCTATTCTGTCAAAGTAAAGTGTCTACATTTTATATGCTAACCTCTAGTGTTTTCATTAGAGCAATTTTCCCCCCTCAGCAGGTCATCCAAGTTTGGGAAATAAAGAAAAACCATGATGCTACTTGTTTGTATTATAGTGTAATATGCCACCATTTTCAATCTTGTGTGGCACATTATCGAATGCAATAAAGTATGGGATCCTATCTGGGTTAGCCTCACTCCATATCGGTTTTGCAGTTTTGACATCAAACTGATTTGCTTTGGTGCTTCAGAACAGTTAGCGTGCACTCTGCTTGATCTTTGCTTTAGAATTAGGCAAGGAAAAGTGGTCAGACAAAAGGATAAAATAAGATGGCATGGATATGGAATTGACAATTTTGCCATTACTCAAAGATGCAGCATTTGGTTCATGGCCACGCACATACATTGTGCCCTGTGCAGAAGATGACAACTATGTATTAGCAACTTGGAATGCATTAGCTGGTGCATAGCTTTGTCCCCTTGTTTGTGAACAACATTTCCTTGGTCAATGTAGTAGTGTGGGGCATCTGGACTGCACTGTTTAACATTCTCTTGAGCACTAGATAGATACCCTGTACTTGGGGAAAGGATCACCACACCTTATTCTGGCCCTGTATCTGCCTAGTCCTGAGAACTCCCAAGTTATTGCTTTGTTAGGTGGAGCACTTGGTTTCCATTGCTATTAGTCATTAAACTACCCTAATTATCCAAGGATCCAGGATTGTTCATTCTAATCCAATGTGTTCAAATACATTTGAAAAATTTGGCAAAAGGTTGTAAATAAGGATTAAAAACAAATCAACACTTGAGCTTTTTTTCTGAAGCTTGAGAACATGCTATACATTGTACATCTTAAGTTCATCTACTGCTGCTTATCTACCACATGTAATCACTGCTTATGACATTAGAAACAACTTGCTATGGAAGTTATTAGGTCAGAGAAAGGGGAAGATTATGGTATGCAAATATCCTTAGCAAGAAAATGAGGCAAGAAATACAGAACACATGGGGCCAAATGGGGCCACCTCTCAACAAATCTAAAAAAACTTGCTTTGGGTGGAATATTTATCCCCTTAGCCTGCTGGGTTGGCATGGAATAGCTGCAATGGTGCTCTTGTGGTACAGACAAATGGGGTTCCTATACACCTCATACGTTGCTTGTCACCTACTGCAGCACAGACCTGTCTAGTGGCTACACCCGCAGCCCTCCATTCTGTTGCAGAGAAAGGCAAGACAGAGTCCAAGAGGCATAGAGACTTCCCAGCACACACCCTGCTTTCAGCACAGTACAGCTAGTCTGCTTATATTCTGCTTTCATTTATAAACAGAGGGTAGGGCAGCATGTGTGACTTAATGTAGTGGTTAATTAGTTTCTAAAATGTTTGGGAGGTTTTCTACTCTAGGAGGTGCCAGCTTTCATTCTTTTACACAGCAAAACTGAGCAAAATTGAAAAACATGTCATCTGAACTTGTGGGGTCTTGCCCAAGAAAAGCAAACATGTCTTAGACCACTTCACCTATTTACATAGTAGAGACAGTCTCCCTTTGTACAGCTTATAGCATATCTAGAGTATTTTATATCTTGAGATGCAGGACTGAAGGACATAGGCCTGGGAAAGACTTCTGTAACCATATTTTCAGTGTGTATATTTTCCTCACATAGTATACCTGAACTGTTTTAAGCATTTTGCTCAATTTTACATAAGGTGATTACATCTTTACAAAAGGAAATATGATCTTAAGTATAATGTGCATGTACAATGTAGCATGTGCAATATAAAGTGATGCTTCATGGCCAATGCAATGTTATAACAAATATATACAAATGGGACTCAGTTATGGCTCTCAGAGTGGGAGGGGAGCTGCATTGCCCGAGTGGTGGAGGTACAGAATGTCACACCATGAAAATATTTCATTTCTTCTGGGAGGATTAGACCCTCAATAGCTGAACACATCTTTATGAAACCGTCGGTCAGAGGCAGCAGTGGCCCTGACCTTGCGGCCAAGCAAGTCAGTACACAGAGCTTTCCTCTGGGTGTCTTCTTATGGAAAGGACCAGAATATCCACGGCTACATGCTGAAATGGAAGCTCAATTACGGGGAGTGGGTAGAGTGGGGCCTTGATCTGGTCATATTGCACCTGGGAGCCATACAAACTCTTCTTCAACGTCTAACTTCTTCATTACTTCTACAGTGCAGAGGAGAACCTCCTGACAATCATTCCATCACATTGTTTTTAAGCTGTGCTATGTAGAAGAACCTTTTAATGTTCTTAAGAGCTATGTGATGTTATCCATCATCTATGACTTTAGGTCTTCCTGTGGGAAAGCCAAGCACAGGTAGATAAAAAGGGAGGAAAACACAACTAATACATCCCCACTTAAGCTCACCCTTATCATCTCACTAGCAGGCAAGAGGAAACAGTTTGCCCCACTTTCATCATAGAAATAGATGATGTGATGTCTTCTGCATAGAACACAAAATCTTTCCACACAGAGCACCCAAGTGGCTGCATCACTTCTAGGGCCTAGTCAGACCTGCCTTCCAGTCCCTGTCAGTGTGGTTCCATTACAGCCACCTTGCCAGGGCTGCCCCAGGCTTGAACAATGGGTGCCGGGGATGGAAAGCTTCAAGTAATAAGAGTGACAAAAAGAATGGTCTCATTCATATACTGCATTTGCTTTCAGTACCCCGCAACATCTTCCCCTGGTATTTCACCCTGGTGTGGAATACAGATGCCCAACACCCCTGGAAAGTCATGGGAGAATGGGGAGCATAACCCAGGACAATCTGGTGGCTCTGGTAAGTCTATTTTCTCTGCTTTGCAGAGTGTCTTTCAAAAATTTGAAGCTAAAATCTCAAGTTTCTTATAAAAGTGCAGGAAGACTTGGGAGACTCTAACCAAATTAGTATGCACAAAAATGTTTTCATGGTTTTTTCATGTGATTTTTCTTATTTAATTTCAGTGTTTTCTTCTAGAATTAAAACACATTTCCCTGCCATGATGGAAACTCCAGCACAAAAGTCTGTGCTAGGGCTTGAGAACCAGACAATGAAATGCGACCACAGGAAGTGAAGAGAATTAAATAAGCTAGAAGAATTTTCCTGCCCAAACTGAGGAGAAGACAAATGTTAAAAGAGAAGAAACCAGCAAAAGTGGTGAACACTGAATTTTATTTTATTTTTTAATTATTTGAATTCTTTCATCCCAGGGACACAATTGGTAAAAAAATACATAATGGGACTTCTCTGCATAACCTCCTTCTGACCACATTATAAATCATAGTCATCCATGTGGGTACCTCTCTAGCATGTTACTATACTAATTGCTCATCCTGTTTTATAAATTAGTCTCCATTTTTCACCATTGTCACTATTGGAGTGATCAACAGGACAGGATATTCACACTTTCCAACTGCAACTATTCATCAGCTACAGGATGTATATAAAGACCTGGAAATAAACAATGAGTTAAGGTTTCATTTTCTCAGAGCATTCTAGCTTCTGTGGTTTCACAGAAGAAAAATACCGATGGTTTGTGCTGTCTACATTTTAAATGTGCCTTCTAAATTGGAAGAAATGGTTAAAGTTGAGATTTGCCAATATTTCTGGCAGGACTAACTCTTTCCTCCCATATTTACTTCCTCCATGTCTAGCAACCTTTAAATATTCCTAAACTATTTCTATCTCTTAAATGAAGGAGTTTATGAATAGGAAGTGTACTGGTTGATGACTTTGAGGTCTTTTCCGTACCATTTTGGAATTGTGGATGATCTTCTTATATTATAAAAATTAATGTATGATAAAAAGGCTGTATGTGTGTGGATCCAACATGAGTTAGCAGGGTTGTGTACTGTCATGGGTGGTCACTTTCACAAAAAAGGAGGAGGAAACGTAGTAAAAACTAGAAAACAGCAAGAAAAACAGAAAGAAAAACTCTGAAACCTCCAAGAAGGAAAATGTTGTAAACAGAAAATGATCACAGAAACATTCTCCAACCAAATACTTAAATTCAGAGACATGAAGGAAAGACACAACAATCTACATAGGAGCCTCAACAAACTCCAGGCTCAAGGTTTCACACAAAGAAAAGGACTGTATAGACATCATCACGACCTCCAGGTGTTTGCTGCATGTTTGCCTCACACTGCTCTTCTCCATTGAAATCTCATCTCAGCTCTGTACCATGCTTCACTTCCAGCAGAACAAAGTGAACAAAGAGAGCTTGGAGCTTTTGAAGAAAATGAGCGGAATTTTCCCCTCACAATGCATATGTGAAAGGACAGCTTTCAAACCCACCCAGGAAGTTTCCCAACTCCCACTGTTCCAGAAGGATAATGCCAAGATGGCAGTGCAAGAGATCCTCCAAGAGATCTTCAACATCTTTAGCAAAAACCTCACCCAAAGTACCTGGGATGGGATTTCTATAGTCAGGTTCCAAAATAGACTTTACCAGCAAATTCCGCAGCTGGAGGCGTGTTTGAAAGCACAGATGAAGAAGGACTTAACCAACCCAGAAAATGAAGACCTCCAGCACACCAGTTGGAGAGTGAAACAATACTTTCAGGGGATAGATGCTTTCCTGAAAGAAAATCAATACAGCGTGTGTGCCTGGGAGATGATTCGCGTGGAAATACCTAGATGTTTTGTACTGACTGACAAACTCAACAGAAGCCTTAGTAACTAAGGTACAGTACCAAGCTTTTCCCTGTCGTTAATGACCTAACATTAGTATAATTTTTACAGCTGAACAGAGATAGTGGATATTTTATATCAGAGGGGTAGCCGTGTTAGTCTGGATCTGTAAAAAGCAACAAAGTACACATATGTGGAATCCTCAGGCACCTCACCAGCACTTTGGTCATCAGATAATGATACTTTCCTCCCTCCCACACCACAAAGTACTCTAACTTCGACATATGTAGTGTGTTTCTATGATTATCATCATTGCTATTAATTAATCTGTCCCCATGAGAACTATTTCTAGTATTCCAAGGTTTGAGAAGCTTCCTAGAGAGTTTTAAAAAATATTGACATACTAAATGACTTGCGAGCTTATGTGTGGAAAAGTTATTTTCATTTAATGTTTTGAGATCAATTCAATGAAAATTATATTTTTTCTCTTTGTGTTTCAACTATTTCCTATTTCATTTCAGCTCTGGATGCTGCAACTACTGAGGTTAAAACAGGAGGATGCAATGGAATCCCTCGTCTCTGCTGATTCTTCCCACAGTCATTTCTAACACTCCATAACGTTTGACGTATTATGCAATACATTCACTCTGTTATGGAATTTCAACTGCACAAAGTACATTTCATGTGATAATATTCTGCTCATTTACTCAGTGTTTGAAATGAAAAATGAAGGATATTGATGTAAAATAGTTACAAGACAATTAAGAATTTTAAAAGAAAGGGTTGGACCTTAAACATTGTTGACATTATGTGTTTGCTATATACTTCTATGGTTCAACTCTTCTCTGATCAAATCTCACCTCTGAACTGTAACATGAAGTATAACCAGGGTTATAT
Source organism: Gopherus flavomarginatus (assembly GCF_025201925.1). NCBI lineage: Eukaryota > Metazoa > Chordata > Testudines > Testudinidae > Gopherus > Gopherus flavomarginatus. The sequence goes on from NC_066636.1 coordinate 6,989,062, forward strand.
AGCATAACACGTGAACTGGAACAGCTTCCAAACAAAGAGGTGTGGATAATTTTCCTATAATGTCAGAACAAAGAGAGATTTCAGGTGGCACCAAGAGGTTCTCAAGTTCTGAGTGTCCCTGACAATCCAAGAAATCTTCCAACATATTTCCTGCTGCTTTTGCAAAAATCTCTCCATTCAGAGAGTCCAACATAGACTCATCAGCCAGCTGGGCATCCGGAGACATGTTTCGTTGCAATGATGGAATGATGGACTCTCTAACAAGGAAGGAAGAAAGGACTTTCAGCTCCCCAGGATGAAAATGAAGAGATATCAATTATTTCCTAGCAGAGAAGCAGTTCAGCCTCAGTGCTGGCAAGAGAATCCAAGTGGAATTAGAAAGTTTTCAACTATAGGACAAACTCACAAAGTTTAGATATTAAAATACCAACCTTTTAAAAAATACTAACTGAAATAAATTAATATTTTATACATGATGTAAAATGAGATGCAGTGGAATTTTATAAGCTGTTGCTACTATTTATTCTATTTGTACATTGTGAAAATATATTCAGATCATTTTACTGGATTTGTCACACTATATATATCTCAGTTTACTATTTATTCATTCTTATTCATGACATCATAGGTATTTATTGCTTATAAATAAAATATTATATCATGCAAAATGGGAGCCTCCAACAGTAGTGATTTGTATTAAACACCTATATAAACAAAAACAAACCCCAAACCAAACCAACTCCAACTCTGTAATTGTTCATCCTTAAAACTCCAATTCCAGAAAGTACTTAAGCACATGAGACCCATCCCACTGAAGTTCGTGCTTCAAGCTGGGAACATACTTAAATACATTGATGAATCTCAAGTTCACTGGTCTTCCACATGAAAAAAATATGAACTGTGTAATAATTAGTCTTTCCACTGTAACAGACCACACGGATCTCTACCGCTTTTTCCTCTTCTACCCTTTACTAGATTATTTTTTCCCGACATCGGTAATTGTGGATGGTTGGTGTAGAAGATGGATATGTAAGGAGAGGCTAGTTTGGTGTTCTCTCCCTACCAGTCAAGTTTGCATGCCCTGCCAAAAACACACCAATTAAACTCATTTGTGACCAGCCTATCTATACCCCCGCAAAATCAGGTTGGCCTGCATTCACACCCCCAACCTAAAATCAATTACAATTCCATGTATCCAGCTCGTCTCCACAATATATTTACAAGTAATCGTCCCCCCTTTAAGTGTGTGTGCACATGCATTCCCAGCAGATTTGCATGTCCTCTCGTTCCCCGCAGCTGACTCCTTTGTATGTGCCTAGCCTAGACTAAATTCATTCATGTGTGCCAGACAGCATAGCTCCTGATAGCTGGGTCAAGTGCACCCTCCCCCAGGGCTGCCCAAAGGATACAGGGGGCCTGGGGTCTTCGGTGGTGAGGGACCCCTGCTTTGGCAGTAATTTGGTGGTGGGGGGTCCTTCCGCTCCGGGACCTGCCGCCGAAGTGCCCCTAAGACCCCCCCTCTAGCCAGCGAATTACCGCCGAAGCAGGACCTGGCACTTCAGCGGTGGGTTCCACTTCGATGGTAATTCGCCAATGGGGGGTCCTTCCGCCCCAGAGTGGAAGGACCCCCCACCGCCGAAGACGTGGAGTAGGAGAAGCTCCGGGGGCCCGGGCCTCATGAGATTTTTCTGAGGCCCCTGGAGCGGACGAAGGACCCCGCTCCGGGGGCCCTGAAAAACTCTCGTGGGGGCCCCTGCAGGACGTGGGGCCTCTGGCAAATTGCCCCACTTATCCGCCCCCCCTGGTTGGCCCTGGACAATTAAGATGAAGATGAAGATATAACTGAGGAGAAATAGATGCTCTATACAGAAATTAACTTCAGTGCAAATGTTTTTTAACCTGCCAGCACCATAGACCTTTTCCCCTCTTTTTTTGCAACTCATCAATCTAAAGTCAACTGGATTAGAATCAGTGACCTCCATCAGAACCTCAGACCTAATCCTTGTCTCTTGGGCATGCACATCCACACAGTGGAAGAGGCCAAGAGAGTCTACTTTTCTGCTGCCATCGCAGCTGCTAATTCATGCTCCACTGAACACCTCTACTTGACTCCAAAACCCAACGACTCTTGCAGCAAGGAATGATCAGCCTACTTGCCAGAGATGAAGGCCCACATCAAAGAGGGCCTGACTGGACACCAAGGACTACATACCAAACACAGGCCCAATAGCCCAATACCTCTTATTTCAGAATTTGTCGCATTCATAGCACTGCCAGAATTCCAGCCACCACCTGTGACTGTGATCCACACCCTTTTTCTCTGATGGAGGACAATTGAGAGCATCTGGGATGCTAGTAACAGATATCATTAACACTTTTTAAGAGGGGAAGTTTACCACACATCCTAAAGCATGCAATAGTCTAAATGGTGCTTAAGAAACCATTGGTAGATGCAGATAATCTCACAAACTACTTCCCCCTACATAACCTCTCTTTCTGAAGCATGTCTATGAAAAGCTTAAAAGTAACCAATCCAATTCCACTTAGTTACTGCCACTGTGTGGTATTCTGTCAATCAGATGTGGAATACACATTGAGTGCTGGATTATCTCTGGTCCTTGGATGAGGATCCTCTATTCGTACTCTTACTTCTGGATCTCTCCATGGCTGTGGTCATGGAGAGAAAGCAAGAGATGCCTTTTGTGTATTTTAGATCCACAAGGTGAGACATGTCTAGATAAACAGTGTGCTCAGAATCCCCACCGCACATACAGCAATGGTACCAGTATCACAGTCTGAGCTGAGTAATTTATGCTGGGAAAAGGGTAAGAGTTATAACAACTCCATGGCTGCACAGGAGCTCAAAACCTTTGTGTTCCAGAAACCCAACCCCCTGTCACCATAGCAAAGAAGATGCTCGTGATACCAATATCAAGGGCTTTTATCCTCTACATTGGCCAGCTGCTAGAGGATCCTATTATTACAGACACTTTGTACTTTGGTACCCAGATAGTATGGTATCCATATAGGCCCCTAGATAAATAAATTACCTAGATCCTCAAAATTAGAAAACATTTTGTACAATCACTCTGTAGGACACTGCAAAATCCATAGGCTTTAACCATCTGAGGATCAAGGTTCTGAAATCATGCGTGATGCCAAAGCCACAGACCAAAAAATCCACAGTGTCCCATTAGAAGGTTCATTGGAAAAATGTATCCAACTCACTCGAAGACTCACTGAGGAAAGGCAAA